>NW_027362771.1:220433329-221121663 GCF_046119375.1 Phyllobates terribilis
TTTCTATATAAAGGCCCAGGTCTCAGGGGCCAGGAATACTTTTATTTGAATCTTAATCCTCATTATTTGCTTAAAAAGCAATCCAGAGAACACAGTTTTTCTGCGCCATTTGCTTGTTGGCACTGCAGAATACAGCCAGGTCCTTTCCATATTACAGCGCTAGAAATCCAGCTATTTAAAACTGAGTTTTCTCCGTCAAGCGGATCACATATACGTTGTCAGAAAATACTGCCATTTCTGACCTCCATTAAAAATTTCTTTCAGTGTGTCAGTGAAGCAATTCACAGCAGTTTGCTGTTTAAACTAATTACCTACACGCCAGGTATTTAAAACTCTGTTTTCTCCGTCACACGGATCACATATACGTTGTCAGAAAATACTGCCATTTCTGGCCTCCATTAAAAATTTCCTTTAGTGTGTCAGTGAAGCATTTCACAGCAGTTTGCTGTTCAAAATAATTACCTACAGGCCAGGTATTTAAAACTCTGTTTTCTCTATCACATATATGTTGTCAGAAAATACTGCCATTTCTGGCCTCCATTAAAAATTTCTTTCAGTGTGTCAGTGAAGCAATTCACAGCAGTTTGCTGTATAAACTACTTACCTACAGGCCAGGTATTTAAAACTCTGTTTTCTCCGTCACATGGATCACATATAAGTTCGCTCCAAACTCAGTCATTTGTAGTGAGCGAGGAAGATACTGTCCTCCATTTAAAATGGGCAAGGCAGGTGGCAAGGGACGGGGAACTGGACGTGATGGTAATGGTGCATGCAGAGGCCGAGGACAAGGCCGTGGGCAAGCAGAAATTGTGCCACAACAAACACCCACATCTTCTCGCCTGACCTTCCTGTCCAATTTCTAGGGGACCACAGCACACCACTATTGAACCCAGAGCAGTGTCAAAAGGTTGTTGGTTGGATAGCGGATAATGCTTCTGACGCGCCCCCTGGGCCTGTGTTGTGCAGGGAATACCCAGAGCCGGTTCGCTGGGGGTTGTAGTGGGGTAAGGGGTTGAACGTAGCGGATCGCTGGCCCCTCACATGGTGGGAATACTGGGTAATCCCATGACGGTGGAACGCAGGGAGTTCGACCTCTTCCAGTTCTTCTGGATCTTCCCCTCCGTCCGGTAGGTTTGGCATCCTGGACAGGGCGTCCGCGTTGGTATTGGAGCGTCCTGCCCGGTATTTGATCATGAACTCATAATTGGACAGGTGGGCCATCCATCTCTGCTCCAGGGCACCCAGTCTTACAGTGTCCAGGTGTGTCAACGGGTTGTTGTCCGTGTACACGATGAACCTGGAAGAGGCAAGGTAATGCTTAAAACGCTCGGTTACCGCCCACACCACTGCCAGGAACTCTAGCTTAAACGTGGGTCGCAGTTTTCGGCTGGCGTAAGCAATTACCCGTTCTCTCCCCTGCTGGATCTGGGACAGTACAGCTCCTAGCCCGATGTTGCTTGCGTCCGTGTGGAGGATAAAGGGCTGGCTGTAATCAGGGTACGCCAGGATTTCATCCCCCGTGAGGGCCATCTTCAGCTGGCGGAATGACTCCTCTTCCAGCTTTTTCCATCTGAAGGGTGGCTTCTGGTTTTTGGCCTTCCTGGACTGGCCTATCAGGAGGTCCTGCATAGGAGCTGCCTTCTTGGTAAAACCAGGAATGAATCTTCGGTAGTAGCCTACCAACCCGAGGAACTGCCGCACTTCCTTTATGCTGGATGGTCTTGGCCAGTCCTTAATCACGGTGATCTTGTCAGGGTCAGGGGCTACTCTGTCAGCACTCACCACGTGTCCCAGGTACTGTACCTTTGGCTTCAGTAGATGACACTTTGAGGGTTTTACCTTTAGGCCATAGTTTGCCAGGGCTTCAAACACTTCTGCCAGGTGTTCCAGGTGGTCCTCATAGGTCTTGGAATAGATGATGACATCGTCCAGGTATAATAGGACCGTCTCGAAGTTCCGGTGTCCCAGACAGCATTCCATCAACTGTTGGAAGGTTCCTGGTGCGTTGCAGAGCCCGAACGGCATACAGTTAAATTCGCTGAGTCCCATCGGGGTGGTGAATGTGGTATTCTCCCGGTCCGCCTCTGCTACAGGAACCTGCCAGTACCCGCTAGTGAGATCCAAAGTAGAGAAGAAGTTAGCAGATTTTAATGCAGCTAAGGACTCTTCTATCCTTGGTAACGGGTACGCATCTTTGTGTGTGATACGGTTGACCTTCCTGTAGTCTACACACATTCTCATGGTGTTGTCTTTCTTTTTCACTAGGACTAGTGGAGCTGCCCAGGGGCTACAGCTGTCCCTAATTACCCCAGCCTCCTTCATGTCTTTTAGCATCCCCTTGGCGTGTTGATAGTGTGCAGGGGGTACGGGTCGGTATCTCTCCTTTATGGGAGGATGGTCTCCTGTGGGTATGTGATGTTCTACCCCCTTTACTCGCCCGAAGTCCAGCGGGTGTTTACTAAACACTCTCTCGTACTCTTGAACCACCCGATAGACTCCCTGTTTTTGGTGTGAGGGAGTGGAGTCAGTACCCAAATGCAGTTGCTGACACCAGTCCTCCATTGGTTTCTTAGAGCCGTTACCTTCCTCTGGTTGAGATGGAGGCAAGGGTTCCACGGCCTGTACAGAGTTCTGGTTGATGGTGAACAATTTGGCTAGCGTGGCATACCGGGGCAGGTATACTTCTCTCTCCCCGATATTTATGATGCGGACGGGCACCCTCCCATGGCGTACATCGACCACCCCCCGTGCTGTCAAAATGGTGGGCCTACTGTCTGAGTAGACGGGTTCTACCATTGCTTGGTAGTCTCTACCTCTTAGACCAATAGCTGCCCGGCACCAAATCATCATCTCACTTTTCGGGGGCATGGCAATAGGGAACGGGTCACAAATTCTCACGCTACCAATCTCACCACCAGATAGTTCCACCTGTTGCCGTTTCATCAGTGCCCGGATCTCTTTTTGGAGGACACGCTGCTGGCTGTAACTGGTGTTCTTGGCAACCTGTTGCAAAATAAGAATCACCTCTGCAAGACAGTTTTCGATTACGTTAGTACCTAGGGTTATTTTTGGGTGACTCTCGCGACGCTCAATGTCCACAATGATCAGTCTTTGTGCCGGCAGTTCAACCTTACCGACCTTGATGGTCACCTCTTTAAATCCTATCTGTGGCACGGGCTGACCATTGCTGGCGATAATGCTCAGGTCGTCATCTGGGTAGCGGGTTATGTCCGAGTCATTCCAGTACCGCTTGAAGAGCACGTACGGGATGGTAGTCACCTGTGACCCAGTGTCTAGTAGGGCACTCATAGGAATGCCATCCAGTACCACAGGCAAGTCCGGACGTCCCCCTACGTATTTATCATGCCAGTTCGATGGGCCTGATGATCTCCTGCCTGGGGGTTGGCCCTCTACCCCAGGTTGTGCCCGTTTAAATGACAGTACCTTGCCATATGTCCGGGTTGATTGCAGCGGCGGCAGATGGGTTGTCCGTCCTCGTTGTATCGGTCGCTGTGTCTTCCTCTGGACGGTGGGATCCTCCTCAGTCGGCGCCACGGGACGTCCTCCGGTCCGGATGCCAGCTGGATCTTTTCTGGAGAAGAGACCGGTAAAGACTGCACAGTTCTGGTTAGCGCGGCAACGCTCTTAGTCAGCTCTTGGATCTGATGGTGCTGGTCTGTAGCCGGGTTATTGTTCAAAGCCTGCGCATCAGCTCCCACAGGCCCTGCAGACAAGGGCGCCATGTCCTGGTGATAAGTGATAGCAGGGCGCCTGTGGGTCACAGCGCCACCTGGTGCCGGTTCTCGGAGCACCCGGATGGCTCTGTCCTTGAACTGTGCAAAGTCCAGGTCAGGGTCCTGTAAAGCCATTGCCCGCAACTGGGTTCGGTGGGCATTGCACAGTAGACCCTCAATAAATTGTTCGGTCAACAGCTTGTCTTCATTCCCCACGCTGTCAGGGTCTGCCTGCTTAATGGCTCTCAGGGCCTCTTGTAGGTTTAGAGCATAGTCTCTTATACTTTCATGTGCCCGTTGTTTGCACCCGTAAAATCTGAGCTTTATTTCGGCTGAGGTTCGGGTATCAAATGTGTCTTTCAGCCGGGCTAATATTTCTCTGACAGTCCTCTTCTTCCTAGGTGGCCAGGACTTTACCTCCCTTTGGGCTGCCCCGATTAACTGGGCCACCAGGATGCTCACTTTTTGCTCTTCCGTGAGGGGGTATACCTGGAAGAGGCTATCCAGTCTTTCCCTAAAGTCACTTAGGGTATGTGACTCCCCTGAGTACTGGGGTAGCCAGGTTGCCCCCGGGATATAGGGCATGGTGAATGGCATGACCGCAGCAGCGGTTGCGCTGGCGGCTGGTGTGGCGGTGGAGCTCCCTTCGGTATCCGACATCCTCCTTCCCCCCTAGTGGACCGTGGCCTACCTTGCGATGCTCTTCTTCCATAGGCCGCGGCTCCGCAGTCGATCGTCGGGGTTGAGGACCTTGCATCGCGCTCCTGTGACGTCAGCGTCGCTCCCTCTCCCTTCCAGGACCTTGCGCAGCGTCAGCGCGTGGGGCGGAGCTTCGGATCTCGCGCGCTTTCAGCGTCCACGCCCCTCTTCTTCCCGCGCAGCGTCCCGAAGATGGCGTCCGATGGCGGGAATCGGCTGCGGATGGCGGGAAGACTGCAGAAGATGGCGGGAAACGACCCAAGATGGCGTCCGATGGCGGGAAACGACTCCGGACGGCGAGAAACTTCTCTCAGGTAAGTGCAAAAGTCTTTTTTTTTTTCAGGCACGCAATACCCGTTGGGGCGGGTTGGTTTGAATCCTGCCGACTACGCCAAAGTTGACGCGCCCCCTGGGCCTGTGTTGTGCAGGGAATACCCGGAGCCGGATCGCTGGGGGTTGTAATCTCCGTGGCGCCGACCCGGTCCGTGCCCAGGGTGGTCAATTCAGTGGCAGTCTTATTAGTGAGATAATAGTCCGACTACGCCACCCGTGGATTGCGGTCAGTGGGGACCGCCGCTGCAAGGCAGACCGCTGAGGCCGGTGTTGTGTGTGCAGCTAAGAACGGGATGACTCCCCACGGGGAGGAATATAGCCTCAGGGCAGTTAGTGTGGATGATGGGAGTGATGGTGCACGAGCGCAGCAGGAATAACTCAGAGTCCGTGCAGTGCAGTTCAGGGTCTTTACTGATGTTATAAAGCAGACCCTCCTGGGAGTACTGGCTAGCAGTAGAGGCCTTGTCAGTCTGAGAGCTAGCAGGATCTCCCCTGGCCAGGTGGAGTTGTAGGCCTCCCCGCCTATCTGTACTCTTTCCTGGCTACCTTGCTGTGTGCGGGTAGAAGTAGCCCACGTCCCTGAGTATACCGTGTGGTGCTCACCCGTACGGCCGGCGACTTGGAGCCTTCTGTTAGCCTCCGCTTCACGATGGCGGTGCTGGTCCCTTGCTTGTGACAGTGCCTCCGGGCTTCTCTGGCCAGAGGACATGGAATCCCCTGCCGGTTGGATTCTGCTGCTGGACCTGGATGTCCCCACAGCCTCGGACTCCGTGTCCGGTCTTAATGTCTTCAGCCAGGGCGAGCTATCTAGCTTCCAGCCCCTGGCACTCGCTCCTGCTCCTA
The DNA here is from genome assembly GCF_046119375.1 of Phyllobates terribilis. NCBI lineage: Eukaryota > Metazoa > Chordata > Amphibia > Anura > Dendrobatidae > Phyllobates > Phyllobates terribilis. Next base: position 220,438,939 of record NW_027362771.1, read on the forward strand.
TAGAGCTCCTTGCTGACACTTTCCCTGTGTCTGGAACTGTCTCCAGGCTCTGACTCACCTAATCCCGCCCCAGACCCAGTTTATAAGGGCAGATTCCTCCCCTCCCAGGTCTGGGCGGGCGGTGTTGCATGCTTAGGGCTCCTGACCAGAGAAACCTCCCACTTGCTCTCAGACGTAATATTTCTTTTACTGTGGTAACCAGACCCCTGGGGTGCCACACTTCCAGTCACTTTGCCACCACCACCACTAACACCCTGTCTTCCACACGATCAAATCTCAGTAGCCGTGAGTCTGGACTGCATATTCCTCACCCTGATCCTCCTTCCTCCCACCATGCCAAGTGCCCAAGTGCTCTGAAGAGCTGTTCACTTTTCCATTTATAGATTCGGGCCTCTGGCCCGGTCCACTTGAAGCGGGGCAAGAGGAGATCGCGTGTAGTGATGCCCAAATATTTGAGCAGCCACGGTCACGTGAAGGCGACGGTGGGAAAGTGTCACAAGAGGTGGACAATGATGAGACACAATTGCCAGAAAGTCAAGAGGAGGACCAGAGTGCAGAAGTGGAAGACGAGGTGGTGGATGATATAGTAACAGACCCAATCTTGCAGGAGGACATGCAGAGCGAGGACAGCAGCACACAGGGGGAGGGAGGCAGATCACCCCAACAGGCAGGAAGAAGCAGTGTGGTGGCCGCAGACAGAAGGCAGGCAACCGTTCCCGGTAACACCAACACGAAGGAAGTTGCCAGTACAACTGTTAGGTCTTCCCAAGTCTAGTTATTTTTTAAAGATTCTGTTGATAACCCCAAAAAGGCCATTTGCACCACCTGCCAGGCCAGCATCAGCAGGGGTGGCAAAACGACCAGCCTGACCACCACCAGCATGATCAGGCACATGGCAGCAAAGCACCCGTCTTTGTGGGCCGAACCCCAGGGTCCAGGAACAGTGTCTGTGGGTGGCACCATTGCTCCTTCCACTGTTGTGCATGCAAGCCAATCCCCTATCCATGGTGCATGCGAAGATGCCTCCTGCCCTGCACCTGTCGTTGCACACTCTCAAGTAGCAGCATCAGGAAGCACGTCCATGTCCGTGTCCCAGCGCAGCATTCAGTTGTCCATACCCCAGTCCTTGGAACGCAAGCGCAAATATGCAGCCAACGCCCCACAGGCCACACTACTAAATTCTAACATTTCACGACTGCTTGCGCTCGAAATGTTGCCTTTTAGGCTCGAGGACATGGTAGCATTCCGCAACCTGATGGCGGCGGCCATCCCTCGGTACTTGGTCTTCAGCCGCCACTATTTCTCCTGGTGTGCCATCCCCGCATTACACAAGCACGTGTCCCAAAACATTAGCCGTGTCCTCAACAACGCAGTTACCGGTAAAGTCCACCTAACCACGGACACGTGGACAAGTGCTTGTGAGCAGGTATGGTACATCTCGCTGACGGCACACTGGGTTAAAATAGTGGAAGCCGGGACCCAGTCGGACCTTGGGACGGAACACTTCCTCCCGACGCCAAGGATTGCGGGCCCTAGGTCAATCAGAGTTGCCCCCACGGTCTACAGCTCCTGCACCTCATCCTCCTCAGCCCCCTCCTCCTCTTAAGCCTCCATCTCCGAAATGACCACATCAGTCACAAGCTGGAAGCACTGCAGCACTGCCTCGGCCAAGCGGCAACAGGCTGTGCTGAAGCTAATATGCTTAGGTGAAAAACCGCACAATGCTGAAGAGTTGTGGACAGCTCTGAAAGAGCAGGAAGATCTGTGGCTCACACCGCTGAACCTACAGCCAGGCATGGTCGTGTGTGACAATGGCCGGAATCTGGTGGCGGCTCTTAGGCGAGCTCACACACGTACTATGCCTGGCCCATGTGCTTAACCTCGTGGTTCAGTGGTTTCTCAAATCCTACCCGGAGCTGCCGGATCTGCTTGTTAAAGTACGCCGCCTGTGTGCCCATTTTAGAAAGTCAGCTACAGATTCCGCCGCCCTTGCAGTGTTTCAGCAGCGTTTGCAGCTTTCGGCTCACAGACTGGTGTGGGATGTCCCCATGCGTTGTAACTCTACAATGCAGATGTTGGGAAGGATTTGTGAGCAGAAGAGGGCAGTTGTTGAGTACCAGCATCAACAAGGCCGTCGGTATTCAGTTCAAACTCCACACATAAGACCTCAGGAGTGGACATGGATGTTAGACATATGTACCATCTTCCAAAACTTTGAGGACTCCACCAAGATGGTGAGCGGCGATGACGCCATAATTAGCATCACCATCCCGCTTCTCTGTCTTCTGAAACACTCTCTGCTCACAATCAAGGAGGATGTATTGCAGGCGGAGCACAATGAGATGGAGCAAGGAACCATACAGGGTGATTACACACAGCCAAGCCTCATCTCATCCCAACGTGGATTGGGTGACAATGAGGAAGAGGAGGAGGAGGAGGAAGGACATGAGCTAGTTTCATGCACTATAGACGGTACTACCTGCACAGCTGTCATACCGTCTGTTCAGCGTGGATGGCCAGAGGACAGAGAGGAGGAGGAGGAGAGCATAGTCAGTCATCCTCTTGGTGAGGACACGGAAGTCTTGCCTGTTAGTAGTCTGGCACGCATGGCTGAGTTTATGTTACGCTGCCTTTCCCATGACCCTCGAGTTCTCAAAATTTTGGGTGACAGTCATTACTGGTTGGTGACACTTCTAGACCCACGCTACAGGTAGAACTTTATATTTCTTATTCCTGAGGCGGACAGGTCTACAAAAATGGGGCTGTACCAGAAGCCCTTGTTGCGGAACTATTAAAAAAATTCCCATCTGAAAACGCTGGCGGCAGAGGGCACACTTCACTGGACAACCAAGGAGTACAGGCGAGAGAGACACAACTTCAATCCAGCAGAGGCAGGGGAACACTGTCAAAGTTCTGGGAGAGTTTTCTCAGACCCTCCCATCGCACAGGCCTTGAGGCACGGAGTACTCTCACAAGGAGTGCAAAGTTTGGGAAGATGCTGAGGGAGTACCTTGCCGACCATACCAACGTCCTCTGTGATTCCGCTGTGCCTTATAATTATTGGGTATCCAAGCTGGATATGTGGAATGAACGGGCTCTCTATGCCATGGAGGTCCTGGTCTGCCCTGCCGCCAGCGTTTTATCAGAGCGGGTTTTTAGTGCCGCTGATGGAATTATAACTGATAAGCACATCCGCCTGTCAACTGAAAATGCTGACTGGCTGACTCTTATAAAAATGAACAAGGCCTGAATTGGGCCCGACTTCTCAACACCACAGAATGATAGCAGCGTAACATAAACTCAAATCCAGTGTCTTTTCTTGGGAGGTGTATTCCCATGCACATTTTCACATCCACACATGGGTATACGCTTCCTGACTTTGGCTATTTGCTCTTGTCCTCCTCCTTCTCCTCATCCTCCACCACCATATCACCAGGGTGACCGTGGTCCGTGATGCAACACCCACATCATTTTTTTAAAGGGTGTTTATGATGCCCGTAAAAAAATTTTTTTATACAGTATGTTCATGTATACCCCCCAGGGGTAAATGTTTGTCAGCCCATACACTTAGTGCATGGGCATTACAAGTATAGGAGGCCTGCTCCTTTCTAATGGGAACATTTTTTTATGAGGCCCTCCTCCACGTCTCTTCCAAGGGGCATTGAAGTGCCTCCAAATTTTTGGCAGCCCTTGCATTCACTGCATAGGCCAACATTATGGGAGACTCTCTCCTTTCTAATGGGAATTTGTTGTTACTGTGGCCCTGCTCTATTTGTCTTTAAATTCTTAGTGGGGTTTTTCCTAAAATTGGTCAGCCGTTGGACTCACTGCATACCCTATAACTGTATAGCAGACCCTCTCCTTTCTAATGGGAACATGTCGTACTTTGTTACTGTGGCCCTGCTCTATGTGTCTTTAAATTCTTAGTGGGGTTTTTCCTAAATTTGGTCAGCCGTTGAACTCACTGCATACCCTATAACTGTATAGAAGACCCTCTGCTTTCTAATGGGAACATGTCGTACTTGTTACTGCGGCCCTGCTCTGTGTGTCTTTAAATTGTTAGTGGGGTTTTTCCTAAAATTGGTCAGCCGTTGGACTCTCTGCATACCCTATAACTGTATAGCAGACCCTCTCCTTTCTAATGGGAACATGTCGTACTTGTTACTGTGGCCCTGCTCTGTGTGTCTTTAAATTCTTAGTGGGGTTTTTCCTTAAAATTGGTCAGCCGTTGGACTCACTGCATACCCTATAACTGTATAGCAGACCTTCTCCTTTCTAATGGGAACATGTCGTACCTTGTTACTGTGGCCCTGCTATGTGTGTCTTTAAATTCTTAGTGGGGTTTTTCCCAAATTTGGGCAGCCCCTGCAGTCACAGCATGGGCATTACCACTATAGGAGACCAGCTCCGTTATAATGGGAACATTTTTTTTACTGAGACCCTCCTCTATGTCTGTTCAAAGGGTATTGGGTTGCGTCCAAATTTTTAGCAGCCCTTGCAGTCACTGGATACGCAATAACAGTATAGGAGACCCACTTGTTAATAATGGGAACAACAAAGCATAACCGGCTGATGGCTCTCTAACAATAGCTAGGGCCGACTGCTGGCCTTTTAAGAATAGTAAGGGCCGTCTGATGTCCCTATAAAAATAGGCTTTATGACTTTCAGAGTCCCTCCATCATAAATAAAACAGGATGTGTCACACACCACATTGCCAGATAAGGTTGTAAAATGTTAAAATGACATTTCCCGGTGAATGCATTTGTCTTAAAAAATAATGTAAAAAAAACCAAAACAATAGGATCTTTCTTTAGTATAAAAAACAGCGTCACCAATTTAATCTCAATGTAATCACATTGTTCAGCTCATGCACCTCCTCCTCCATCTCCGAAATGACCACATCAGTCACAAGCTGACAGCACTGCAGCACTGCCTTGGCCAAGCGGCAACAGGCTGTGCTGAAGATAACATGCTTAATGCTTAATTGACAAACCGCCCAGCGCTGCAGAGTTGTTGAAAGCTGTAACACAGCAGCCTGATCTGTGGCTCTCACCACTGAACATACAGCCAGGCATGGTTGTGTGTGACAATGGGTGGACCCTGGTGACGGAGAAATGACTGCCGGAGTAGATACGATTTCCCTCTATGCCAGTCCTTTCACCGAGCTAAATACAACTCTCAGCAAAAAAGTTGTGGACTGGCTCCGTACCGTCCCTGGCCACATTCACATGTCCACGTGTTTGTGGTTAGGCGGTCCTTCCCAGTTAGTGCACTGGGGCGGGCCGGGTAATGTTGTGGGACCCATGCTTGTGGAAGGCGGAGGCGACACCGGGAGAAATAGTGGCGGCTGGGGACCGAGTATGGACACCCGGCCGCCGCCGGCATGAGGTTGTGAAAAGCTTCTGCCTCCACGAGCTTAAAAGGCCATAATTCAAGTGCAAGCAGCTGTCAAAAATTTGGCAGTATAGTATTGCAGCCTGTGGGTGGGTGGGTGGCTGGCTGCATACTTGCACTTGCATTCCAAGGAATGGGGTAGAGACAACTGAACGCTGCACTGGGACAAGGACGTGGACGGTGATTGTTGCAAGTCTGCAACGACAGGTGCATGGCGGGAGGCATCTTTGCATGCACCAAGGATCACTTATGATAGGCACACTTTTAGGCAGTGACCTGGGAGTCAGAAATGCCTCCAGAGGTCTTCCCCATGCTGTTCCCATGTCTATTCAGCACTGTATGCATGTGTCTGATGATGTGTCACACACCACATGGCCAGATAAGGTTGTAAAGTGTTAAAATGACATTTCCCAGTGAATGCATTTGTCTTTGTTGAAAGCAATGCAAAAGTGCAAAAACGCATCAAAAACGCTACGCGTGAACATAGCCCAAGGTGTGGAGGAGTATTCTTGGTTTTGGTTATTTATTTTGCCTTATATACAAGTCATTACCCCAGAAAGTATGTTCCTTAACATATTTCACAGGAAAATCCATTTTGGTTTCGTTTTGGTATGTTTAATTGTGAGTCCGTAAAAGTGGCATAATACCTCTGATAACGTTGTTGACAGCAGTGACCTGGGAGTCAGAAATGCTTCCAGGGGTCTTCCCCATGCTGTCCCCATGTAATTTGAGCACTGTTTCCATCGATTTGGGCAATTTTTAGGCCCTCTGCCGACCGCCTGGGAGAGCCGCCTGAAAAATGCTCAAGTTTCCCATAGACTTACACTGGGCTCGTTGCTTGGATCGAGCACCCGAGAATTCCAATTAGCTCGACCCAAGCAACGAATACCCGAGCATTTTAGTGCTCGCTCATCACTAATAATCTTTCTATGAAGCTCCCGCTGGACAGCTCTGAACGCAATGATTGTTTAAGATCCTACAAGGCAATCGCCTGTTATGAAGTATATCTGGATCCATAATTAGGTCCAGGCAGCATGACATACTTCATTGTGTATCATTCCTAGGAGTGGTTAGTAGTTGAAATGCAATTCAAAATGAATGCGTCCAATAATGAAATCTATGACAGATTTGGGTCATGTTTCAGGAAACAGCATACCACAGAACAGTTCTTGTTTGTGTGCCAAGCGATATATTGCTGACAAGACAAACTATGAATTTCATGAGTTTTGTACTTCTGAACCTCTATGTGATGCTGGGATGGCATGCAATATTATGTAGATGTGTCTCTTAAAAATCAAGAGGAAGAAACACTTGTGTTCAGCAAAAATGATACGACATTTAGTAGCTTTTACTTATTCATTGTCTGTTTTTACTGTGTGCTGTGCAGAAAGAAATGTCCTGTTGCTAAATGGAAACTGTCAACAAGCAGACTAAACTCTGCTGACTGATCGTTTTATGACTTATTTATTAAAGCACCACTCCAGTGTTTTTTTTTATTTCATCGCTGGAGTGGTGCTTAAAATCCAAGTCCCCTGCCCCCTGTCTGATACTCACCTTCCGGTGTTTTCATCTGTTTTCACCACCGCTCCAGTCCGTCACCTGCAGTTTGTGACTTGCTGGCAGCTCCAGTGGTTGCTGGAGGAGCTGGAGGTCACTACTCAATGTAAGTCTATGAGAGCCTTGCTCTGGCCTCTTTCTGGGTCTCATAGATTTGCATTAAGAGCTTCTAACTTCCGGGCAGTCAGAAACTGCTCTCATAATATTGAGCCGCGGGACCAGAGCAGCGCCGAAAAATGGTGAAGACACCAGAGGGTGAGTATATGACTGGGGGCAAGGGACTTACGTTTAAAGCACCACTCCAGCATTGGAGTGGTTCTTTAAAGTAACGCTAAGTGTACACTGTGTCTGCGCAATTGGTCTACAGTATACAGTACAGACCAAAAATTTGGACACGCCTTCTCATTTAAAGATTTTTCTGTATTTTCATGACTATGAAAATTGTACATTCACACTGAAGGCATCAAAACTATGAATTAACACATGTGGAATTATATACTTAACAAAAAAGTGTGAAACAACTGAAAATATGTCTTATATTCTAGGTTCTTCAAAGTAGCCACCTTTTGCTTTGATGACTGCTTTGCACACTCTTGGCATTCTCTTGATGAGCTTCAAGAGGTAGTCACCGGAAATGGTCTTCCAACAATCTTGAAGGAGTTCCCAGAGATGCTTAGCACTTTTTGCCCTTTTGCCTTCACTCTGTGGTCCAGCTCACCCCAAACCATCTCGATTGGGTTCAGGTCTGGTGACTGTGGAGGCCAGGTCATCTGGCGTAGCACCCCATCACTCTATCTCTTGGTCAAATAGCCCTTACACAGCCTGGAGGTGTGTTTGGGGTTATTGTCCTGTTGAAAAATAAATGATAGTCCAACTAAACGCAAACCGGATGGAATAGCATGCCGCTGCAAGATGCTGTGGTGGTAGCCATGCTGGTTCAGTATGCCTTCAATTTTGAATAAATCCCCAACAGTGTCACCAGCAAAGCACCCCCACACCATCACACCTCCTCCTCCATGCTTCACGGTGGGAACCAGGCATGTAGAGTCCATCCGTTCACCTTTTCTGCGTCATACAAAGACACGGTGGTTGGAACCAACGATCTCAAATTTGGACTCATCAGACCAAAGCACAGATTTCCACTGGTCTAATGTCCATTCCTTGTGTTCTTTAGCGCAAACAAGTCTCTTCTGCTTGTTGCCTGTCCTTAGCAGTGGTTTCCTAGCAGCTATTTTACCATGAAGGCCTGCTGCACAAAGTCTCCTCTTAACAGTTGTTGAAGAGATGTGTCTGCTGCTAGAACTCTGTGTGGCATTGACCTGGTCTCTAATCTGAGCTGCTGTTAACCTGCGATTTCAGAGGCTGGTGACTCGGATAAATTTATCCTCAGAAGCAGAGGTGACTCTTGGTCTTCCTTTCCTGGGGCGGTCCCCATGTGAGCCAGTGTCTTTGTAGCGCTTGATGGTTTATGCAACTGCACTTGGGGACACTTTCAAAGTTTGCCCAATTTTACTGACTGACTGACCTTCATTTCTTAAAGTAATGATGGCCACTCGTTTTTCTTTACTTAGCTGCTTTTTTTCTTGCCATAATACAAATTCTAACAGTCTATTCAGTAGGACTATCAGCTGTGTATCCACCTGACTTCTGCACAACACAACTGATGGTCCCAACCCCATTTATAAGGCAAGAAATCCCACTTATTAAACCTGACAGGGCACACCTGTGAAGTGAAAACCATTTCCGGTGACTACCTCTTGAAGCTCATCAAGAGAATGCCAAGAGTGTGCAAAGCAGTCATCAAAGAAAAAGGTGGCTACTTTGAAGAACCTAGAATAAAAGACATATTTTCAGTTGTTTCACACTTTTTTGTTATGTATATAATTCCACATGTGTTAATTCATAGCTTTGATGCGTTCAGTGTGAATTTACAATTTTCATAGTCATGAAAATACAGAAAAATCTTTAAATGAGAAGGTGTGTCCAAATTTTTGGTCTGTACTGTATGTGGGAAGCTATTCTCAATGTATACTGTAACATTGCCATCATCAGACAGAGAGCAGATGTTAGAACCCTCCTGTTTGTTTTTTCCATCTTGTGTTTTGCGGTCATGTGACCATCTGCCTTTATATTCCAGCTCAGCCCTTCTGGCTGTGCTGGACTTCAGTGTTTGACTGTTTCTCTAGCCTGGTGCTTCGGTGCCTTTCTCTGTCATTTCGCTTGGTCCTTCTGGGACCTCTAGTACCTTTTGTCAGTTTGTCTTTTTGTGTTCTGCAACTCTATCTGTTTGTGCTCTGTTTAGGAGGTGTCCCATTTTTTGTACCAGTCCTTAGTTCTTTTAGGGACCCCTCCCTTAATGCTATAGGTCTTCGTTCAGACTAGCCGAGGACTAAGGCGGGTCTGTTCGCTAGGAACAGGCAGCCCGCTACATCGTAGGGATTCAGCTTAGTCTTACTGTAGGGACAGCTTTCCCCTATCTTTCCTTAGTACATGTTGCAGATCATAACAGTAAGTCCAGCCCAAAAAATTAAAAGGAAAGAAATTCGGGGATCAGTATGGTTTCCATCCAGGATTTGGCTCAACGCCTGCAGGGATTGTCTCTGGAGGTGGCTGAGCTTCAGCAACACGTGAGTAGCTGTTCTGGAGCGCATTTTGTCGAACCCAAGGTAGGACTGCCTGATGTTTTTTATGGTAAACAGCAAGATTTTTTTTCCTTTAAAAATGCTTGTTTGTTATATTTTCATTTGAGACCAAGGTCCTCAGGGAATGAATTACAGCGCATTGGTTTTATTATGTCACTTTTGCGCAATGAACCACAGGTGTGGGCCTTTTCTCTCCAACCTAATGATCAGTGTTTAAGGTCTGTTGAAGAATTTTTTTCTGCTATGGAGCTATTATATGACGATCCTGATCGAATCTCATCTGCGGAGGCAGAACTCAGGCATTTGAATCAGGGGTCAGGTGATGTTGAAAATTATTGCACACACTTCAGGGGATAGGCCTGGGCCTGGAGGATCCAGAGGATCCTCATAAAAGAGGGGGTACTGTTAGAACCCTCCTGTTTGTTTTTTCCATCTTGTGTTTTGCGGTCATGTGACTATCTGCCTTTATATTCCAGCTCCGCCCTTCTGGCTGTGCTGGACTTCAGTGTTTGACTGTTTCTCTAGCCTGGTGCTTCGGTGCCTTTCTCTGTCAGTTCGCTTGGTCCTTCTGGGACCTCTAGTACCTTTTGTCAGTTTGTCTTTTTGTGTTCTGCAACAACTTCTCTGTTTAGGAGGCGTCCCATTTTTTGTCCCAGTCCTTAGTTCTTTTAGGGACCCCTCCCTTAATGCTATAGGTCTTCGTTCAGACTAGCCGAGGACTAAGGCGGGTCTGTTCGCTAGGAACAGGCAGCCCGCTACATCGTAGGGATTCAACCTGAAGGTCTGAACTGAAACGTAAGTTGATGTCCATCAAAATGTAAATGCATGTTCACACAAGGCCATTAAACAGAGAAAAACCAAGAACAAGAAAAATACCCAAATTACTGAAATTAGATGTATAAATAGCACAGTGCAAAAATAATAATAAATAATAAAGGGTATTTAATTAACATAATTTTGATCATAGAGATTCAGCTTAGTCTTACTGTAGGGACAGCTTTCCCCTATCTTTCCTTAGTACATGTTTCAGATCATAACAGCAGAAGTGTGTGCCTGAATATTATTTGTCTTACTGTATAGTACAGTGCAGCAGACTGTACTTTCCTAAGCAGAGGGCTACTGTAAATAAAACATTTTTCATGTGATATATGTTTTTTTTTACAATTGGTCCCTGTTTCTCTAGCCTGGTGCTTCGGTGCCTTTCTCTGTCAGTTTGCTTGGTCCTTCTAGGACCTCTAGTACCCTTTGTCAGTTGGTCTTTTTGTGTTCTGCAACAACTTCTCTGTTTAGGAGGTGTCCCATTTTTTGTCCCAGTCCTTAGTTCTTTTAGGGACCCCTCCCTTAATGCTATAGGTCTTCGTTCAGACTAGCCGAGGACTAAGGTGGGTCTGTTCGCTAGGAACAGGCAGCCCGCTACATTGTAGGGATTCAGCTTAGTCTTACTGTAGGGACAGCTTTCCCCTATCTTTCCTTAGTACATGCTGCAGATCATAACAGCAGAAGTGTGTGCCTGAATATTTTTTGTCTTACTGTATAGTACAGTGCAGCAGACTGTACTTTCCTAAGCAGAGGGCTACTGTAAAAAAAACATTTTTCATGTGATATATGGTTTTTTTTACAATTGGTCCCTACGGTGGATAGAATCCTAAGCATCCATGCTGACTGTGACCAGTGTCGGGCATATATGTTCTGAGTGTGTGCGTCCTACAGTGAGTACATACTGTAGTTATGGTAGTGTTTACTTAGCCTAACTAACTTACAAAATGCAGCTTATTAACTCATCAATACTCAAATTGCTTTAGCAGTATTTATGTACGTACTGTATGTGCAGTGAGTCAAGTAGTCACTATTAAAGCTTTTTACTTAAAAGGGTTGTCTCACGTTCATTGTTCAGGAGTGCCCCACTCCTCTGCCTCCCAACTCCCTGCTTGTCAGTTGTTGCGGTGCTCCTTATTGATTCAGACCAGTGTTTCCCAAACTCTAGTCCTCACAGCTGCCAACAGCTCATGTTTAGTGTTGAGCAAATTTGTTCGGCATTTCAATTTCGGGTTCGTGTTCGGGGTTCCGGCTTGTTCACGCCAAAAAATCGTCTCCGCCCACGAACATCCCTGATTTGCACAGGTGGAGGAAGTATCATCAATGCATGAGGAATTCTCTCACCTGTGCAATACTATGAGGAGTGGAGTTTAGGAAACAGTGATTCAAATGATCGTCAGAGCTATGCAGCTAGCCCAAACTATAAGCTCACCAATGTGGATATGTGAGGAATAGTGTTGAGCATTCCGATACTGAAATATCGGGTATCGGCCGATATTCGCGGTATCGGAATTCCGATACTTAATTCCGATACTTTTGCAATATCGTATACCGGAATCGGAAGTTCCCATAATGCAATGAGCCATTTTCATTTTATTCAGCCAATGAGGATCCTAAGAAGTGTGGGCACATCCTGTTAGGCATGTAGGCATCTTAACTAATGGCATGGCTGTGATTGGCTGCTGAAATGATGTCATGATGCACTATAAAAGCCGCCGCCGCCATTTTGAGCTCACTCTGCTGTGAATTCAGTTAGGGATAGGATGCTGTTGTTCTGAGGGACAGTTTTAGCTACCTATTTGGTCTATTCTGCTTTACCCAAGCTACTTTATAAATCGCTGTGCCTTGCAGCGCTAGTGCACAGTTCTCTGTGCTGTTCACCGCTTTCTGCAAGGTCTCTGTGTGTGAGTGCAGCTCACCCTGTAGTGTGTGCTTCAACCACGTCTGGTTGTAGTGCACTCAGTGTGTGTCACTGCCTCATACATTGTCCTTTTTTGCCAATTCATAATTTTTCCTGATATCTCCTATTAGTGTGGTGGTTCCATCCGTATTCAGCTAAATTGGTTCCAAACACACTATATAGGAGTAGATAGAGAATTTTTTTTGGTCTTGCAGCGCTAGTGCACAGTGCTCTGCATCTGTACTGTTCACCGCTGTCTGCAAGGTCTGGTGTGTGAGTGCAGCTCACCCTGTAGTGTGTGCTTCAACCACGTCTGGTTGTAGTGCACTCAGTGTGTGTCACTGCCTCATACATTGTCCTTTTTTGCCAATTCATAATTTTTCCTGATTTCTCCTATTAGTGTGGTGGTTCCATCCGTATTCAGCTAAATTGGTTCCAAACACACTATATAGGAGTAGTTAGAGGAGCCTTTCTGCAGCATTGGGCCCTGCAGCCCCAGCCAGATTAGTATTAGCCTATTTTTTGCAGCCTCATCTATTGCATTGTAGGTTACCTTCCTACATTGTAATAGCTACAAAAAGTTTGTGATACTATCGTTATTACATCTTTAGGCACATCCAGTGTCTTTTTGTGACAAAAAAAAACTAAATAAAGTTCACCAAACACTCCACTTTACAGTTGTGTAGGCCACATTAGCTCATATTAAAGTCTAGTCCACACTTTATAAAATTAGTGTTTCTTATACCTGTTAGCAGCTGTTCAGGAATAAGCACACTAAGCCCTTAGTACTTTTCTGCCTATCTTTATCAGTCTACCAAGATGAAGAAGGCAGGGAGTAAGGCATGTGGTCGTGGGCGTGGGCGTGGAGTTTCTGCAGGGAGAGGACGTGAGGATTCTGTGCCTGCAGGGAGAGGACGTGGGGATTCTGTGCCTGCTGCGGGCACCAGTGACTCAGCATCCCCCAGTTTTACCAGGGAACAGTCCTTTATGCGCAGCTTTGTAGGAGCTAGCCGTACCCCACTGCTGCGCGAGGACCAAATTGAAGCCGTTGTCGGATGGATGGCAGCTAACGCATCGACTTCAATTAGTTCCAGATCCTCTCAGGTCCTGAGCACTGAAGAGCACCCATCTGTCTCTTCACCACCTGCCAAATTGCCCAGGCAGTCAGAGAGCCCTGGACAGGAGCCATCTCTACTTCTGTTCTCTGAATCTCTTGGCTTGGAAAGAGGGGGCCAGCCAAGCAGAATTCTAGAATTTGAAGAAGAGGTAGTATGCAGTGATGCGCAACCGTTTTGTCTCTCTGAATCTGAAGAGGCGGGTGGGCCAGTGCCTATGGTCAGCAGCACACCTCAGTACGCATCTGATGATGAGACTCAGGTGCCACTTTCTGGTGCGTACTGTGCTGTCGAGACTACCCAGGAGAAGCAGTTGTTTGAAGAGGGTGGTGTAGATGATGAGGTCCTTGACCCATCATGGCGTGAGGGACAGGAAGGTGGTGGGAGCAGCTCTGAGGAAGAGATTCCCCGAACAGCCCAAAAAGGAGGGAGAGGGAGGGGGCAGACTTGGTTGCCTGTAGCCTCCACTTCGGCACCCATTAGGAGCATGGCTCTTCAAAAATCCAAAGCGGGCGCTCCCAAGACTTGCAGTGCCTGGTCCTTTTTTGACACAGTTGCAGATGACATTTGCTTTGTCAAATGCAAGCTATGTAATCAGAAGGTGAAAAGAGGGAAAAGTGTCAGCAACCTCAATACCACAAATATGTGGAAACATGTGCGGACCAAGCACGTGGTGGAGTTACAAAAACACACTGAAGACCTAGGCCAACCTACAGCGCCACCTACCACCTCTTCAGCTCGTGTTGTAGCCTCTTCCTCCAGCTCACACACAGCTGGTTCGGCTTCCTCACAGGATCGCCATGGAAGAATCTCTGGCACTGTTGTACAGAGACACAGTGTAATTCCACCCACAGCACCACTTTCCCAGTCATCCTCACACTCCCAGGCCAGTCTACAGCCATCGTTAGCACAGGCATGGGAGAAAAGGCGCCCATACTCGGCAAACCACCCCCGAGCACAGGCTCTGAATGCTGGCATTGCTAAACTACTGGCCCTTGAAATGCTATCATTCAGGCTGGTGGAGACTGACACATTCCGTAACTTTATGGCATTGGCAGTCCCACAATACAACGTGCCCAGCCGATTTTATTTCAGCAGGCAAGCCGTCCCTGCCCTGCAACATCATGTGGAGGGAAAAATTAAACATGCGCTACAAAACGCCGTCAGTAGCAAGGTCCACCTGACCACCGATGCGTGGACCAGTAAGCATGGACAGGGACGATACCTTTCCCTCACTGCCCATTGGGTAAATGTTGTGGAGCCGGGTACAGATCTTGAGAGTGGCGCTGTACGTGTTCTGCCAACTCCAAGGATTGCAGGAATCCAGTCTGTACACATTGACTCCTCCTCATACTCCAGTTCCTCTGAATCAGCGCTGCAGGAGCCGTCACGGTCTACCTCCACATCGACCCGTGAACGGTTACCTGTTATGGTGACCAATATGAGCACATCCGTGGCCAAACGTCAACAGGCCGTATTAAAATTAATTTCTTTGGGGAATCGAAGCCACACAGCGCAGGAGCTCTGGAATGCCATCAAGCAGCAGAGCGACGTGTGGTTTGTGCCAGCGAATCTCCAGCCAGGCATGGTAGTGTGTGACAATGGCCGAAATCTGGTGGCAGCTCTGGGCCTAGGCAACCTCACTTACATCCCATGTCTGGCACATGTGCTCAACTTGGTCGTGCAGAGTTTTTTGAGGGACTCTCCGGATCTTGATGCACTGCTTCACAAGGTCCGCATAGAGTGCGCTCACTTGCGGCGTTCCAGCAATGCAAGATCACGCATTGCAGCTCTGCAGCGCTGATTACGTCTTCCGGAACATCGCATCATATGTGACCTACCCACCAGGTGGAATTCAACGTTACATATGTTGGAGAGGTTGTGTGAGCAGCAGGCAGCAGTAATGGAGTACCAGCTGCAGCAGGCGCAAACAAGTCGCAGTGCGCGCCGTTCACACTTCACCACCACTGAGTGGGCCTTTATGAAGGACATTTGCCACGTTTTGCGTGCCTTCGATTATTCCACGCGGATGGCGAGTGCAGATGATGCACTAGTCAGCATGACTATCCCCCTTATCTGCCTGCTTGAAAAAAACTGCAAGCACTAAGGGACGAGGTTTTGGAAGAGGTGGAGGATGAGGAGTCACAAATGCCATCTGCTTCTCTACAGTCTGCGCAACGTGGTTCCTCACAAAGGCCTAGGCAGGGGACACTTTGTGAGGAGGATGAGGAGGAGTCAATGGATGAGGAGGACATCTGTCCAGAGGAGGGAGGTACACAATGCTCTAGTAGTCAGTATCTAGAGCGAGGGTGGGGTGATGCAGAGCAGGCAGAGATCACGCCTCAAGCAGGGGACAGCGTTTCTTGGCCAGTTGGCAGTCTGCAGCACATGGTTGATTTCATGCTGCAGTGCCTGAGAAACGACCGCCGCATCGCCCACATTCTCAACACGACTGATTATTGGGTGTCCACCCTCCTAGATCCTCGCTACCGGGACAACTTACAAAGCCTCATAACACCGTTGAACCGGGAGCGTAAAATGCGGGAGTACCAAGACGCACTGGTGCATTCCATCATGTTCTCCATTCCAACCGAGAGCAGTGCTGCTAGTGCTTTACAAAGCAGCTCAGTGCGTCGAGGCAGTGGAGGAAGCTCTGCACAAAGAGGGAGCAGAAGCAGCGCCTCAGCACAAGGCAAGACCAGTATGGCCAAAATGTGGCAAAGTTTTGTGTCCCCGCCGCCACAAATGTCTACACCATCACAGACGGCTCCAGTCAGCTGGAGGCAACGTTTCCGTCAGATGGTGACAGACTACATGTCTTGCCCTCTTAGTGTACTCCCAGACTGCTCTTCTCCCTTCAAGTTTTGGGTCTGTAAGCTGGATACATGGCCAGAGCTTAGTCAGTATGCATTGGAGGTGCTAGCTTGCCCTGCTGCTAGTGTATTATCGGAACGCGTCTTTAGTGCCGCAGGTGGTGTACTAACAGACCGTCGCATGCAACTATCCTCCGATAACGTTGACCGGCTTACTTTTCTCAAAATGAACAAGGCCTGGATCTCTCATGGATTTGCCAGTCCTCTTCCAGAATAAATAATTGGTTGGCAACAGTATCCAGGTCTCCTGTTGTGTTCATGTTTCTACCACCTGAACTGTAATCCCTGAGCTCCAACACCGCCAGTTGGCGCTTGGAAGTGCCGTCTGCACAGTCAACACTTGCTGCCGTGTTATTGGGGTTCAGTAACGTCAGCTGTTCCCCTGCTGTGCGGACGGCAATTTCTCCTGCTCTGTCCACATTCTCACTACTACAGATTTTAAAGTTGCTCCAATTACACCTCTGGCTCCTCTGTTTTCAGTATTATCCCTGAGCTCCAACACCGCCAGTTGGCGCTCGGAAGTGCCGTCTGCACAGTCAACACTTGCTGCCGTGTTATTGGGGTTCAGTAACGTCAGCTGTTCCCCTGCTGTGCGGACGGCAATTTCTCCTGCTCTGTCCACATTCTCACTACTACAGATTTTAAAGTTGCTCCAATTACACCTCTGGCTCCTCTGTTTTCAGTATTATCCCTGAGCTCCAACACCGCCAGTTGGCGATCGGAAGTGCCGTCTGCACAGTCAACACTTGCTGCCGTGTTATTGGGGTTCAGTAACGTCAGCTGTTCCCCTGCTGTGCGGACGGCAATTTCTCCTGCTCTGTCCACATTCTCACTACTACAGATTTTAAAGTTGCTCCAATTACACCTCTGGCTCCTCTGTTTTCAGTATTATCCCTGAGCTCCAACACCGCCAGTTGGCGCTCGGAAGTGCCGTCTGCACAGTCAACACTTGCTGCCGTGTTATTGGGGTTCAGTAACGTCAGCTGTTCCCCTGCTGTGCGGACGGCAATTTCTCCTGCTCTGTCCACATTCTCACTACTACAGATTTTAAAGTTGCTCCAATTACACCTCTGGCTCCTCTGTTTTCAGTATTATCCCTGAGCTCCAACACCGCCAGTTGGCGATCGGAAATGCCGTCTGCACAGTCAACACTTGCTGCCGTGTTATTGGGGTTCAGTAACGTCAGCTGTTCCCCTGCTGTGCGGACGGCAATTTCTCCTGCTCTGTCCACATTCTCACTACTACAGATTTTAAAGTTGCTCCAATTACACATCTGGCTCCTCTGTTTTCAGTATTATCCCTGAGCTCCAACACCGCCAGTTGGCGCTCGGAAGTGCCGTCTGCACAGTCAACACTTGCTGCCGTGTTATTGGGGTTCAGTAACGTCAGCTGTTCCCCTGCTGTGCGGACGGCAATTTCTCCTGCTCTGTCCACATTCTCACTACTAAAGATTTTAAAGTTGCTCCAATTACACCTCTGGCTCCTCTGTTTTCAGTATTATCCCTGAGCTCCAACACCGCCAGTTGGCGCTCGGAAGTGCCGTCTGCACAGTCAACACTTGCTGCCGTGTTATTGGGGTTCAGTAACGTCAGCTGTTCCCCTGCTGTGCGGACGGCAATTTCTCCTGCTCTGTCCACATTCTCACTACTACAGATTTTAAAGTTGCTCCAATTACACCTCTGGCTCCTCTGTTTTCAGTATTATCCCTGAGCTCCAACACCGCCAGTTGGCGCTCGGAAGTGCCGTCTGCACAGTCAACACTTGCTGCCGTGTTATTGGGGTTCAGTAACGTCAGCTGTTCCCCTGTTGTGCGGACGGCAATTTCTCCTGCTCTGTCCACATTCTCACTACTACAGATTTTAAAGTTGCTCCAATTACACCTCTGGCTCCTCTGTTTTCAGTATTATCCCTGAGCTCCAACACTGCCAGTTGGCGCTCGGAAGTGCCGTCTGCACAGTCAACACTTGCTGCCGTGTTATTGGGGTTCAGTAACGTCAGCTGATCCCCAACTGTCTGTCCGGCAAATTCTCCTGCTTTGTCCACATCCACTGTACTACGGATTTAAAACCTCCTCCAAATACACCTCTGGCTCCTCTGTTTTTAGTATTTACCCTGGGCTCCAATACCGCTAGTTGCTGCTCAGAAGTGCCGTCTGCACAGTCAGCGCTTGCTCCAGTGTTATTCGGGTTCAGTAACGTCAGCTGATCCCCAGCTGTGTGTCCGGCAAATTCTCCTGCTTTGTCCACATCCACTGTACTACGGATTTAAAACCTCCTCCAAATACACCTCTGGCTCCTCTGTTTTTAGTATTTACCCTGGGCTCCAATACCGCTAGTTGCTGCTCAGAAGTGCCGTCTGCACAGTCAACGCTTGCTCCAGTGTTATTGGGGTTCAGTAACGTCAGCTGATCCCCAGCTGTGTGTCCGGCAATTTCTCCTGCTTTGTCCACATCCACTGTACTACGGATTTAAAACCTCCTCCAAATACACCTCTGGCTCCTCTGTTTTTAGTATTTACCCTGGGCTCCAATACCGCTAGTTGCTGCTCAGAAGTGCCGTCTGCACAGTCAACGCTTGCTCCAGTGTTATTGGGGTTCAGTAACGTCAGCTGATCCCCAGCTGTGTGTCCGGCAAATTCTCCTGCTTTGTCCACATCCACTGTACTACGGATTTAAAACTTGCTCCAATTACACCTCTGGCTCCACTCTGTTTTTAGTATTTACCCTAGGTTCCAGCACCGCCAGCTGGTTCTCGGTAGTTCCATTTGCTCTTGTACCTTCTACTACCCATCCGGGTTCCAGTACCGTCAGCTGGTTCTCGGCAGTGACTTTGGCACGGGTACTCCCTCCTGCCCAGCCTGGTTCCAGCACGCCAGCTGTTGCCGGGTAGTGTCAACGTCACTTTGCCTCCACTGCGTTGTCCTGTCGTGTTGCGGTCGGGTTAGCCGACTCTATGGTGCCTGCAGTTTAGGTGACTCCTATGTGGACTGCGGGATCTGGCAATGAAGGCTGGTTCCATAGTGCCAATAGGACAAGCACCCCCTGTAGGACTGTAGGTTTTGGTAACTGCGGCCGGCTCGCGGCCTTGAACTTTTTTTACATGGGTACCTTCTGCTACCCATCCGGGTTCCAGTACCGTCAGCTGGTTCTCGGCAGTGCCTGTGGATTAGGTGCCTCCTTCTCGGTATCCAAGTTCCACCAACGTCTGCTGGTCCTTGGTAGTGCTTTCTGGCACAGGTACCTCCTGCTTAGTAACCGAGTTCCAGTACCGTCAGCTGGTCTTCGGCAGTTCCATTGGCTCTTGTACCTTCTGCTACCCATCCGGGTTCCAGTACCATCAGCTGGTCCTCGGTAGTTCCATTTGCTCTTGTACCTTCTACTACCCATCCGGGTTCCAGTACCGTCAGCTGGTTCTCGGCAGTGGCTTTGGCACGGGTACTCCCTCCTGCCCAGCCTGGTTCCAGCACGCCAGCTGTTTCCGGGTAGTGTCAACGTCACTTTGCCTCCAATGCGTTGTCCTGTCGTGTTGCGGTCGGGTTAGCCGACTCTATGGTGCCTGCAGTTTAGGTGACTCCTATGTGGGCTGCGGGATCTGGCAATGAAGGCTGGTTCCATAGTGCCAATAGGACAAGCACCCCCTGTAGGACTGTGGGTTTTGGTAACTGCGGCCGGCTCGCGGCCTTGAACTTTTTTTTACATGGGTACCTTCTGCTACCCATCCGGGTTCCAGTACCGTCAGCTGGTTCTCGGCAGTGCCTTTGGATTAGGTGCCTCCTTCTCGGTATCCAAGTTCCACCAACGTCTGCTGGTCCTTGGTAGTGCTTTCTGGCACAGGTACCTCCTGCTTAGTAACCGAGTTCCAGTACCGTCAGCTGGTCTTCGGCAGTTCCATTGGCTCTTGTACCTTCTGCTACCCATCCGGGTTCCAGTACCATCAGCTGGTCCTCGGTAGTTCCATTTGCTCTTGTACCTTCTACTACCCATCCGGGTTCCAGTACCGTCAGCTGGTTCTCGGCAGTGACTTTGGCACGGGTACTCCCTCCTGCCCAGCCTGGTTCCAGCACGCCAGCTGTTTCCGGGTAGTGTCAACGTCACTTTGCCTCCAATGCGTTGTCCTGTCGTGTTGCGGTCGGGTTAGCCGACTCTATGGTGCCTGCAGTTTAGGTGACTCCTATGTGGGCTGCGGGATCTGGCAATGAAGGCTGGTTCCATAGTGCCAATAGGACAAGCACCCCCTGTAGGACTGTGGGTTTTGGTAACTGCGGCTGGCTCGCGGCCTTGAACTTTTTTTTACATGGGTACCTTCTGCTACCCATCCGGGTTCCAGTACCGTCAGCTGGTTCTCGGCAGTGCCTTTGGATTAGGTGCCTCCTTCTCGGTATCCAAGTTCCACCAACGTCTGCTGGTCCTTGGTAGTGCTTTCTGGCACAGGTACCTCCTGCTTAGTAACCAAGTTCCAGTACCGTCAGCTGGTCTTCGGCAGTTCCATTGGCTCTTGTACCTTCTGCTACCCATCCGGGTTCCAGTACCGTCAGCTGGTCCTCGGTAGTTCCATTTGCTCTTGTACCTTCTACTACCCATCCGGGTTCCAGTACCGTCAGCTGGTTCTCGGCAGTGACTTTGGCACGGGTACTCCCTCCTGCCCAGCCTGGTTCCAGCACGCCAGCTGTTTCAGGGTAGTGTCAACGTCACTTTGCCTCCAATGCGTTGTCCTGTCGTGTTGCGGTCGGGTTAGCCGACTCTATGGTGCCTGCAGTTTAGGTGACTCCTATGTGGGCTGCGGGATCTGGCAATGAAGGCTGGTTCCATAGTGCCAATAGGACAAGCACCCCCTGTAGGACTGTGGGTTTTGGTAACTGCGGCCGGCTCGCGGCCTTGAACTTTTTTTTACATGGGTACCTTCTGCTACCCATCCGGGTTCCAGTACCGTCAGCTGGTTCTCGGCAGTGCCTTTGGATTAGGTGCCTCCTTCTCGGTATCCAAGTTCCACCAATGTCTGCTGGTCCTTGGTAGTGCTTTCTGGCACAGGTACCTCCTGCTTAGTAACCGAGTTCCAGTACCGTCAGCTGGTCTTCGGCAGTTCCATTGGCTCTTGTACCTTCTGCTACCCATCCGGGTTCCAGTACCGTCAGCTGGTCCTCGGTAGTTCCATTTGCTCTTGTACCTTCTACTACCCATCCGGATTCCAGTACCGTCAGCTCGTTCTCGGCAGTGACTTTGGCACGGGTACTCCCTCCTGCCCAGCCTGGTTCCAGCACGCCAGCTGTTTCCGGGTAGTGTGAACGTCACTTTGCCTCCAATGAGTTGTCCTGTCGTGTTGCGGTCGGGTTAGCCGACTCTATGGTGCCTGCAGTTTAGGTGACTCCTATGTGGGCTGCGGGATCTGGCAATGAAGGCTGGTTCCATAGTGCCAATAGGACAAGCACCCCCTGTAGGACTGTGGGTTTTGGTAACTGCGGCCGGCTCGCGGCCTTGAACTTTTTTTTACATGGGTACCTTCTGCTACCCATCCGGGTTCCAGTACCGTCAGCTGGTCCTCGGTAGTTCCTCAGCTTTCTTGTACCTTCTGCTACATTTCCAAGTTCAAGCTTTTTGAAATGGTTCTTGGTAATCACTCTAGATCTCCCTGACGAGGACCCTGAAGACGAGGACCCTGAAGACCAACCCTAAGAAGACGAGGACCCCGAAGACGACGACCCTGAAGACGAGGACCCTGAAGACCACCCTGAAGAAGACGAGGACCCTGAAGACCACCCCGAAGAAGACGAGGACCCCAAAGACGAGGACCCAGAAGACCAACCCGAAGAAGACGAGGACCCCGAAGACGAGGACCCCCGAAGAAGACGACCCTGAAGACCACCCCGAAGAAGACCAAGAAGATGACCCTGAAGAAGTTGACCAAGAGGACAAAGAAGAGAAGACAAGCACCAAGATACAGAAGAACAAGAGACAGAAAACCAAGAAGCAGAAATACAAGAAGCTGCAGAACAAAAAGCGGAAGAACATTAAGCATAAGACTAAAAATCAGAGCAAAAGATAATATCTAAATTATAAGCAGAAGATGACTAAGCAGTGTATGAGGGTGAGTCCGTTCCTCTTCGTGGTGCCCCTGGAAAAGACCTGCTGCTGCAGGCCAAACTGAACGCGGACAAATCCTGTTGTAAATCTTTTGTGACGGGCAGAACGAAAGGTGTAATGTCCAACCTTTTATAGATAACAACTACAGGAATGCCTGCCACAAATAAGAATATGATGAAGAAGAAGAAGATGAAGAAGATGAAGAAGTAGAATATGAAGAATGTAAAAAAAAAGAATAATACGAAGAAGGTGAAGAAGAAGAAGATGAAGAAGGTGAAGAAGTGGATGAAAAAGATGCTGAGGATGATGAAGGAAAAAGTGTGGGAGAAGTAAAAAAGAAGGTGAAGAGCATAGCAGTAGTGAAACATAAATATCTGACAAAATATAAAAATACTTAACATAGTCAATATTTCCGTAACTCAGAACGTCTTAAAAAAAAATATTAATTCCTGCTATTCTATTTGATTGGGCTAAACCTCTATGCCTTTATTGTCTCCCCCACCTCCCCCAATACATTCTACATTATTCTTAGTTGTTTTCCTTCATGTAGAATTAACCTACAAGGAAAGAAAGGGTTTATTTTCATTCCGATATTTCTGTCCCATTGACTTGCATTGGTTTCCGGTATCGGAATCGGCGATATCCGATACTTTTTCGGTATCGGTCCGATCCAATCCGATCCGATATTTCCCGATATCGGAAGGTATCGCTCAACACTAGTGAGGAAGCTTTGCCTCTTCATCAATGGAGAAGCTCTGGGTTACGGAAGCAGGGCTGCCACCAGGAATTTCAGGGCCCTATACTGGCAAAATTTTCGGGCCCCCTTGAGAGTCCACCCAAGCTCTACCCCAGCTCGGCTTCCACACCTCGAATCTTTCACAGTCCCACCACTCACTCTTGGAAAAACTCCACTTCTGCACCATGTTATCACCAATCACACATTAACAGTTCACATCGAACACCAGATTACATACATAGCCAGCAGCTTTTGTTTTAACGTAAAGATTTTTTAAGCCACCACCACGACAAGGTAGACTCTTTTGGCAGAGCCCTACTCTACTCTAACCTATTAAACATTTCTTAAAATACCCAATACTCTTTTTAGGTTTATTTTTCTTTATTTTTATTTAAGGGAATGTGAAACATACATTTTTTAAAATGACCTATAATACCACATACAAGGGACAATTACTGTCACACCATGACCAGACCATATATTACCACCACATAGTGACTGAATAATACCACATAAAAGGAATAAATACTGTTACACTGTCAGGGAAATATTGAGAAATATTGAAAATATTAACCATTTCTCCGAAGCCCCTCTTCACCCCTCCCTTAGCCCCCATTTGTCACAAGAGGAGAGCTGACAGTCCAGCATCTGTCTCACTGCATATTATCACCCACAGCCGAAGTAGCTTAAACAAAAGCTGGCACACAAGAGATGCCACCAACCTACTTAAAATGCAAGTGTGTTTTCCCCTGGCGAGGCAGGGGACGATTAGACACCAGCTTGCATAAATTTACACGTAACTGTTGAAGTTTCATTCCCAGGACTTCAAAGAGAATTTAACCAAAATCTCCAGACTATTGGGCACCGATACGAAATATGGAATATTGAAAATTCCATAATCCTGATAATGATGGGACCCATATTTTTAGTGGCAGGGTCAGCCAAAGAACAGGATGCTTTTTTTTCGTAGCCGTAAGCCTCTCCGGGGGGCTGTGGCGCAGAAGTAACAAAATAGCAGATCATAACTACGCCATGTGTGGTTTCTAAATGAAGGTAAAATCATAATAGAAAATATGGTATCACTTTTTGGCTTCTGGGATCAACCAGCGATAAGTTATCCCAAAAACCAGGTATCTTAAATAAAATGTGCAGGCTGGAGACCAGCCCCATGATGTCAGCATGGGGGGCGTGTGAGCAGATCTCCCCTTAGGCATAAAAGAGCCAACTGAAGATTGATTCATATTCTTTGCCAGGGGGTATAGATACTATAAGCAACGGATCGCGTTCGATAACGCTCAAATCGGGGATCCCCTCCTCCACCTATGCTGATGCGTCCCTGCGAACTGTATAGAGTAAGTTTCTTCTTTAATCCTTATTATTTTGTGTAACTGCCTATGTATTGTATTGTCCCCTTTTGTAAAATCTTGTATATTTTTCATAACACTGCCTCCCTTTTGGATTGAATGTAAAATTTAATAGTTCTGTTTCTTTTGTCCTGTAATCGTTCCCTCCCCCGAAGCCATATACACTACCAGAACGCAGGCGTCCGCCCAGGCCTGTATTATATTTAAAATCTGGATGGTGGTGGCAGAGAATAATATTAATTGGGCTATTGTGAAGCTGACAGTGACCGTACGGGGGGTGTATACACATATTCCATGCATTGGAATCCGGAGGTGTGATGCCATACGCTCACTGGTCGCTTGCCGATACCTATGTAGCGATTAGCGTATCCCTGGCGAAATCTTAACAGAGTGACAGCAACAGCGAGATATTATGTAGTCTCGTCCCTGTGGAATACCTGACACACACCATGGCCAGACCACATATTACCACCGCATAGTGACTGAATAATACCACATACATGGAACAAATGCTGTCACACCATGACCAAACGCCATATTACCACCAAATAGTGACCGAATAATATTACATACAAGGGACAAATACCATCACATCATGGCCGGACCACATATTACGACCACATAGTGACTGAATAATACTATGTACAAGGGAGAAATACAGTCACTCCATGACCAGACTGCATATTACCACCACATAGTGATCGGATAATACCACATACAAGGAACAAATACCACCACACCATGACCATGCCACATATTATCACCTCATAGTGACCAAATAATACCACATACAAGGAACAAATACCACCACGGCTGGACCACATATTACCACCACATAGTGACCAATGATACAACATACTAGGGACAAATACAACCACACCATGACTAGACTACATATTACCACCACATAGTGACCGAATAATACCATATACAAGGGACAAATACTGCCACAACACAACCACATCACATATTATCACCACATAGTGATCGAATAATACCACATTCAAGGAACAAATATGCCTCACCATGACCAGACCACATATTACCACCACATAGTGACCAAATAATAACATATACAAGGAACAAATACCCACACACCATGACCAAATCACATATTACCATCACATAGTGACCGAATACTACAATACTGATCATTAATAAAAAAAAACACAATGCTAATATTACCATAAGTGCCATTATACACAGGAGCTCTGTACATAGTATACAGTGTATAGTGTCAGTGTACAAGTAATACAGTTATCACCAATAACTTTATACACACGAGCTCTGTATATAGTGTACACATAATACAGGGATCACCAGTGACATTACACACAGGAGCTCCATATATACTATATAGTGTATAGGTAACACACTGACTTACCAGTGACATCTGTAGTTGAGGTCCTATTCTTCTCCATCCAGCGCAGGCCACCATCACTTCTTCCAGCCTTACCTGGCTGTGGTCCAACGTCCCAGGACGCACATTCAGTTACTGAACCGGCAGAATCCTGTCCCTGGGGCCCGGTGAGCAGAGGGGGGCCTTGTCCGGGCCCCTTCTGTTCCCCAGGCCCCATATGCCAGTAAGGGCAGTAATTCCCTGATGGCGGCCCTGTACTGTAGCTGGCCAGATGCAGCAATCTGGCCAACTTCAGAGCAGTTCTTACAATCCCTATTGGAAAGAGCATGTAAGCGCTGTGCTTCTTGCCTAAATTGACACCACAGATTAACTGCAGCAGTGGCCAGTAATCTAAAATTGAATATTGCAAAACAAAATTAAAAATTCTTCTGGTTTTGAGACTAGAGAAGATTGTTAATAAGAGGTACATTGTAAAGTTGCTTGTCTTTTCAAGCCCTTTGCAATTTTACCCATTTAAGAACTTGAGAATAAACTTTTAATGATGACCAAGGGAATGACAGGGCCTCAAAAACTATATACCGCAAATAGTGTTAACTAGACATACACATCTTCATAGACAGGCACAAAAAAGGCTCAGGTAACATAAATGGAATAAGCATGAAGACAACAATGCTGTGCTGGTGGCAAGATCACTAGGGATTACCATCCTATGTTTTTGGTTTTTTTTCCAGATGACCGCCAAAAAATACAGACAACCAAAACTTTGTTAATTGGAAAATAAAAATATTATAAGTAATCTGATTTCATAGAATCATAGAATCATAGAATGGTAGAGTTGGAAGGGACCTCCTGGGTCATCTGGTCTAACCCCCTGCTCAAAGCAGGATTCACTAAATCATCTCAGACAGATGTCTGTCCAGCCTCTGTTTGAAGACGTCCATTGAAGGGGAACTCACCACCTCTCGTGGCAGCCTGTTCCACTCATTAATCACCCTAACTGTCAAAAAGTTTTTTCCAATATCTAATCTGTGTCTCCTCCCATTTAGTTTCATCCCATTGCTTCTAGTCTTTCCTTGTGCAAATGAGAATAAAGATGATCCTTCTTCAATGTGACAGCCCTTGACATATTTGTAGACAGCTATTAAGTCTCCTCTCAGTCTTCTTTTTTGCAAGCTAAACATTCCCAAATCCTGCAACCGTTCCTCATATGGATTTACATCCATATTACAGATATGACTCTGAACACATAAGCAGCAAAAATTCTTATTATACCACACTGACCACACGTGACTATATATTTACATAGTATCTATGTAGTTGCACACTGTCATAGTGCGCAAGTCTGGTGTTACCTCATCCTCTAGTTGTGTTGTGGCCTTCCTCTAGGGTACAGCGAAACACAGTTTAGTAAAGAAACTGAATAAAACCCTTCAAGGAATAGTATCAGATAGATTTTTTCACTGTTCTGAAACACATTATAGATGAAATTCACAATAAATAAATTGTTTTGAGTATTGAAGGCATTGATGATCCCACTCATGATTTCTGTGAACATTGTATAGTTAGAACTGTATCCATGCTAGATATGGAAGTAGTTAATATGCCTGTCATCAAGCTTCCCTAATATTAAACTGCAGCAATCCCTGTTAGTTCCGGTTTCCTCCCACATCCCACACTCCAAAGACATACTGATAGGGAATTTAGACTGTGAGCGCCAATGGGGACAGTGATGATGATGTGGAATTAAGGTCTCTATATAAGTAAGCATAATGAATAAATTAGCTCTCTAAACAGTTTTCTAAATGTGCCCTCAATTCACCATCGCAGCACTGTATACCAAAGAAAATTCACTTTATATATACAGTTATATGAAAAAGTTTGGGCACCTCTATTAATCTTAAGCTTAATGTTTTATAAAAATTGGTGTTTTTGCAACAGCTATTTCAGTTTGCTATATGTAATAACTGTTGGACACAGTAACGTTTCTGCCTTGAAATGAGGTTTATTGTACTAACAGAAAATGTGCAATCTGCATTCAAACAAAATTTGACAGGTGCATAAGTATGGGCACCCTTATCATTTTCTTGTTTTAAATACTCCTACCTACTTTTTACTGACTTACTAAAGCACTTTTTTTGGTTTTGTAACCTCATTGAGCTTTGAACTTCATAGCCAGGTGTATGCAATCATGAGAAAAGCTACTTAAAGTGGCCACTTGCAAGTTGTTCTCCTGTTTGAATCTCCTCTGAAGAGTGGCATCATGGGCTCCTCAAAACAACTGTCAAATGATCTGAAAACAAAGATTATTCAACATAGTTGTTCAGGGAAGGATACAAAAAGCTGTCTCAGCGATTTAACCTGTCAGTTTCCACTGTGAGGAACATAGTAAGGAAATGGAAGAACACAGGGACAGTTCTTGTTAAGGCCAGAAGTGGCAGGCCAAGAAAAACATCAGAAAGGCAGAGAAGAAGAATGGTGAGATCAGTCAAGGACAATCCTCAGACCACCTCCAGAGAGCTGCAGCATAAACTTGCTGCAGATGGTGTCACTGTGCATCGGTCAACTATACAACGCACTTTGCACAAGGAGAAGCTGTATGGGAGAGTGATGCGAAAGAAGCCGTTTCTGCAAGCACGCCACAAACAGAGTTGGCTGAGGTATGCAAAAGCACATTTGGAGAAGCCAATTTCTTTTTGGAAGAAGGTCCTGTGGACTGATGAAACCAAGATTGAGTTGTTTGGTCATACAAAAAGGCGTTATGCATGGCGGCAAAAAACACAGCGTTCCAAGAAAAACACTTGCTACCCACAGTAAAATTTGGTGGAGGTTCCATCATGCTTTGGGGCTGTGTGGCCAATGCTGGCACCAGGAATCTTGTTAAAGTTGAGGGACGCATGGATTCCACTCAGTATCAGCAGATTCTTGACAATAATGTTCAAGAATCAGTGACAAAGTTGAAGTTACGCAGGGGATGGATCTTTCAGCAAGACAATGATCCAAAACACCGCTCCAAATCTACTCAGGCATTCATGCAGAGGAACAATTACAATGTTCTGCAATGGCCATCCCAGTCCCCAGACCTGAATATCATTGAACATCTGTGGGATCATTTGAAGAGGGCTGTCCATGCTCGGCGACCATCAAACTTAACCGAACTGGAATTGTTTTGTAAAGAGGAATGGTCAAAAATACCTGTTATTTTTGCAAAAGGAGGATCTACTAAATATTAAGGTCACTTTTCTGGTGAGGTGCCCATACTTATGCACCTGTCAAATTTTGTTTGAATGCAGATTGCACATTTTCTGTTAGTACAATAAACCTCATTTCAAGGCAGAAACATTACTGTGTCCAACAGTTATTACATATATCAAACTGAAATAGCTGTTGCAAAAACACCAATTTTTATAAAACATTAAGCTTAAGATTAATAGGGGTGCCCAAACTTTTTCATATAACTGTATCAT
This sequence comes from Phyllobates terribilis, assembly GCF_046119375.1. Classification (NCBI taxonomy): domain Eukaryota; kingdom Metazoa; phylum Chordata; class Amphibia; order Anura; family Dendrobatidae; genus Phyllobates; species Phyllobates terribilis. Next base: position 220,468,236 of record NW_027362771.1, read on the forward strand.
CGACCATATGTAAATCATTGCTGATTGGCCAGATGGGTGGGCTTGAAATGGCTCTGGCGACTACTGCCCAGCTCTTTTGCCTGTGATATTAATGAAGCACTCCTCCCATTAAATTTTTTATCCTCTTAATATATTGCAATCATCATATTATATAGCACAGTATACTTACAATTGGTTATTTTGCCTTTCTACCCAGCTACCGTAATTCTTCTCTTTTCTCTGCTCTATGTAGAAACAGGAAATCTCTTTTCCCTGCAGAGTCATCCCCCTCAACTCCTGACCCAGCTGCTTCCTCCCCTCTACCATAGACTTTTGCAGTGACTCATGACTCATGCAGGGAGAATTGACCTCCTGATTCTACATAGAGCTTAGAAGGATTCAGCTAGTCAGTTTTTAGACTAGCTGAAAAAGAGGAGAATTAACTGTGTAGAAAGGCAAAATGAGCAATTGTAAGTACACAGTGCCATATAATATGATGATTGCAATATATTAAGAGGATAAACATTTTGGTGGGAGTGCTTCTTTAATGATGTCCCATCGTTGTCATCATAGCCTTTCATCTAGAGGCTAGCGCATGTCCATATTTCATGGTCCAACAGTGTGAAATTCACATTTATGTGAATGGTGATAGCACAAGATTTCCAGCTTGATGTGGATGAAATATGGGATATACCTACTTGATATTGATCACTGACAAAGAAACAAAGTTATCAGGTTGGAAAAAGACAAGGAGGACAGTCTGAGCCTGCTGTCAACAAAACTCATCAATTATGTACATATGGTGCGAGACATGGTTAACCCCTTTCTGATTTACAAAGCTGCTTAGAGGTCTAACGAAGGGTTGGCATCATTTTAGTATGGGAAAAAGTGTATATTGAGAAGGCTCTATATAAACCTGACATTAACTTAATCACAGAACATATTTTCCCTATTGATATGTAATAGTGTGAAAATGAGTTGAGCAACCATGAATGTGATGGTGCTGACTTTTCATATCATGTCTCATACATTATATTACGCTCAATTATCACTCCGCTTTCTCTGGTTTGTGTTACTCTTAAATAACAACCACACTTGGACAATCCTGCACTAGATAAGCATTGTCATATGTTATTTGTGCAATTACAGCACATTATAGGAGACAAATATAATTAAGACACAAAGCTAGGGTTGAGCAACCTGGAGTTTTAAAGGGACTTTCCAGTTGTATATTGTTTTTATATTGTTAAAGATTAAAGGTGTTTCTGCTTTCAGAAAATCCACATGTTCAGGCACAACTTGCTTGAAATAACTAACAAACTGAGCTTTACTTGCCCTACCCAGGTCCAGTGCTATGTCTCCGTTGCTGCCCTACTGTGTGCAATGCTGATGTCACATTGACAGCACTGCAGCCAATAATGGAGCTCAATGGGTGGTGCCCTCAGCTTGGGCAGAGCCACTGAGCTCACTGATTGGCTGTAGAAATGCTGGCATGTCATTAGTGCTGCAGGCATTAACAGACACTGGGAGCAGTGGCAAAGACTCAACGCTGGACCTGGAGATGGTGAGTAAAGGACAGTTTAAAAAAAAAAAAAACTGTGTCTGGGGACATGGATTTTTTTAAAGTAGAAAACTGCCTTGTATAATAAAATGTACTGAAACTTTCTAAAATAAGTTTCAATTTCTTAGCATTTTTAAGATCTCTTCTTGCTGCCAGTGAATGGAAACAGTTTTGTTTACACTATATTTGAGAACCAAAATAAATAGTGTCAGGGTATGTGGTCGTAACCATGAATATCTAAGCTACTGCAATGCCCTGTACATGAGGTAAGAGCTATAGCGTAGCAATAGCATAGCAACAGCTACCCCAAAACAGCACAAATGTGGCAGGCTACAGTTCAAAAGCCCCACCATGCCTTTAAAAATCAATTATTTTTTTTAACTGAACTGTAAATGGGAAGGCCATACATATTAACATAGAAGAGGTGTGAACTTACCAATTTTGGTGGACTCAGCAGAAAATGTATGGGATATTACTAGTCTTACCTAAGGCTGAGTGCCCACTATGCGTTTTTCAAGCGTTTTTGCCGCGGAATTTCCGCAGCGAAAACGCTTAAAAAACGCTTGGTAATACGTGCCCCATGTTCCCCAATGATAATCCGCAAGTGCTGTGCACATGCTGCGGAAATTTCCGCTGCGGATTGTCATTGCTGAAAAATCCGCAGCATGTCCATTAATTTTGAGGACACGCAGCGTAATTGCCACCATTGACTTGCATTGAAACGCTTGATATCCGCATCACTACATGTGCACAAGCGGATATTAAGCGATTCTATGTGCAGATGGTACCCGGGTCTGGAGAAGAGGAGACTCTCCTCCAGACCTGGGTACCATAGAACCTGTTAAAAAAAGAATTTAAAATAAAAAATAAAGATTATACTCACTTTCCGATGGCCCCAGTGTTTTCTCCGCTACGTCCGGGGGTCGCGTGACCTGTCACATGACTAAATGACATCACCACAGGTCCTTTTAGACCACCGTGAGACACGGGGACACAGGACATGGCGGAGAAAACACCAGGGGCCATCGGAAGGTAAGTATAATCTTTATTTTTTATTTTTTACCATTCTTATTCTTTTTTTTTAACTATTACTTGGTCACACTATATAAATCCATGCCGGTTGCCGGTTGCATGGATTTATATACACTGTGTTCCAAATTATTATGCAAATAATATTTTCTCAGATTTTCCCAAATTACCTATATGAATTGCAGTCATTGTAATTTTCCAGTCAAATAACTATTAGAGTACAATTGAAAGGTTTTTGTACAAACTGCCTATAACAGTATATTTTAAAAAAAATAAAAAACTCAAACTGCACTCAAAATGCATGTTCAAATTTATTATGCACATCAGAGTTTTCAACCTTTTCATTTTAATAAAGAGCAAAAAAATGGTCATTTTTGAAATTATAAGCATTAGCAGGTTATTACAAACTGAAATCAAACAGTTTTCAACTCAAAACTTTATTCTAGGTGATGTTACATTTGCACATAGGACCCCTTGTTCGAAAGGAGCTTCTGAACTCTCTCGTCCATTGAATTTGTCAGGTTTTGGATGGTTTCTGCTTCCAATTGTTTTGCATGAGGACAGAATACCCTCCCAGAGCTGTTGCTTAGATGTGAACTGCCTCCCGCCATCATAGACACTCCTTTTGATGATGTTCCAGAGGTTCTCAATGGGGTTGAGGTCAGGGGAGCATGGGGGCCACACCATAAGTTTGTCCCCTTTTATGCCCACAGCAGCCAGAGATGCAGATGTTTTATGTGCAGCATGAGACGGGGCACGCAACAGGACAATGATCTCAGGGACATCAGCAATTCTACATCAGAATGGGCAAAATTCAAAGAATTAAGGTGTTGCAATTGCCAAGTCAAAGTCAAGACTTCACACAAGAGATGTGCATAAACGAATGCCCACAAACCTTATTGAACTTAAGATGTGAAGAGTGGGCCAAAATTCCTCCAAAATGATGTGAGAGACTGATAATGCTATCCAAAAAACAATTACTTCAAGTTATAGCTGCTAGAGGGGGTTCCACAAGCTATTGATTCATGAGATATACTTAATTTGTCACACACTGCTTAAACATTTTGGACTAATTGTGGTTAAATAATTAATAACACAGTATAATTTGTCATGTGATGTTCATTTGAGGTTGTATTTACCTAATTTTAACCCCTTAAGACTAGCCCATTTTAGGCCTTTGGGACAAAGCATGCTTTATTTCTGCTTTTCATTTTCTCATTTCAGGAGCAATATTATTTTTTCGGAAGTTTAGCTGTGAGAGGACTCATTATTTTGCGGCATGAGTTGGATTTGTCAGTGGCAACTTTTTGGGTAACATATACCTTATTACCTAATTTTTATTAAATCTTCATACAAAAAAATAGCAATTATGCTGTTTTTTGACTTTTTAAAGGGAATCGGTCACCACTTTGGAGTTATCAGACCTCTACTATGGGCATACAGGGTATAGAAAAGTAAATCTATACATACCTGTATGGCCCATAGTAGAGGTTTGATTGCAGAGAAAAGCGCTTTAACCAATTCTATTTTGTACAGGCTTGGCCAAGCAATCCCCGCCTATGTGCTTATTATTCCCCCAAATCCCCGCCGATATGCTTAATTACCATATTCCCCCCTCCCCTTAATTCCAGGTCCTGTGACTTGCACTGTGCTCCCTGACTACCCGGGCATGCGCAAAGCGCCGCTCACATAGAGCGCCCTTTGCGTCACCCCGGCCCCGTCTCTACGTGCACTGCGCCGCAGGGTTCTATTGCACAGGTGCCAGGAAGTGACAGTGACTCCCCAACGCCTGCACAATAGAAACCTGCGGCGCAGTGCACAGGCAGACGAGGCCAGGATGAAGCAAAGCGCGCTCTATGTGCCTTTATTCTGTGGGTCAGTACAATTATGGTGATACCAAATTTAAGTAGTTTTACTTAAGTTTTATGAATTTTGTACAATAAACTGTTTGAAAAAAAAATTTGGTTTTGTGTCATCACTTTCCAAGAGCTATACGTTCCTTCATTAAAGGAGCTGTGTGAGGGCCGATTTTCGAGTTAAAAGATGTACTTTTCAGTACTATCATTTTGGGTAAATACGACTTTTCGATCACTTTTTATTACACTTTTTGTAAATTGGGATGTACAAAAGAAATAGTAATTCTGGATTTTAATATAATATATTCTGCAAGTCAATACATTAATGGTAATACCATATTTATGTAGTTTTTTTCTGTTCTGTGTTACTATTAGATCAAAAACATTTTTTTTTTCATTATTTTTTGGGGGAGTTGGCATATTCCCATTACTTTTTTTATCTTTTCATACACTGAGTTGTATGATGGCTTATTTTTTACAAGATAAGCTGTATTTTTCACTGTTGTCGTTTTTAGATACACTCAACTTGTCATTCCATTTTCATGACAAATAATGGAATAGTTTTACTATATGGGTCAATACTATTAGAGTGATACCCAATTTATATATTTTTTTATGTAGCTAGTACTATTTTTGGATATATACAACATTTTGATCACTTTTTATGACATATTTTGTAAGGTGGAATGAAAAAAAAATTGCACTTATTTCATTGTTTTTTTTTAAAATGTTTGCATCATTCGCCATGCAGCATAAATAATGACAATTATAATAATAATTAATAATGACATAGTGTACATCTTTATGTATGTAGCCACACCAAATATGTGTTGTTTTAAAGGATGCTTATTTTTTCTAAATAAAACTATTTTTTTATTGGAAAAAATTGGGATTTTTGGGAGAGTAAATTTACTTTTTCTTACAATGTTTATTCGTTCCCCAAAGAGACTTGATGACAGGTTGCCTTTCAGATCCCTGCCTCTGGAGGCCAATGTCAAACATGGTGGCCCTACGATTGAGCTGCACTGGTACCAATGGGCTGACAGAGGGAGAACAATGATACTAGCAGTTACAGCAAGGGCCCCGCTGATCACATCATTTTAGAAGCTGCATCATGCATGACGTACATATGCATCATGGAGCACAAAGTTACATGTACTGTACTCATGAAGGATATGCACAACATATAAATAGCATTTAGGGATCAAGACCTTTTATGTACCTGATTTCATTTATCAAGCCCTCATACATAAAAGAATAGTATTCAAACACGGTGTACTTAGTTTTTCTCATGAGTGTACTGTATACAGTTAGGTTCAGAAATATTTGGACAGCGAAGTGAAGTTTTAGTATTGTAGCTGTTTACAAAAACATATTCAAGATACAGTTATATAATCAATATGGGTTTAAAGTGCAGACTCTCAGATTTAATATGAGGGTATTCACATCTTAATTGGAGTAAGGGTTTAGGAATTACAGATCTTTAATATGTAGCTGCTTCTTTTTAAAGGGACCTAAAGTAATTGGACAATTATCTCAAAAGCTCTTTAATGGGCTGCATGGGCCCATGCATAATCCATATTCAATTAAACAGATGAAAGGACCTGAGCTAATTCCAGGTGTGGCATTTGCATTTGGAAGCTTTTGCTGTTAACCTACAACATACAGTCAAAAGAGCTCTCAATGGAAGACAAACAGACTATCCTTAGGCTGAAAAAAAAATTAAGAAATTCATCAGAGAGATAGCAGAAATGTTAGGAGTGGCCAAATCAACAGTTTGTGACATTCTGCAGGGCTCTTTATTGCTGCTTCCAATAGGTGGAGCTATAGAGTACAAGTCCTCTTTTTCTCTGAAGAGGCAATTTGCATATTAAATTTCCCAGAGGAGCATTGCATGGCGAATAAGCCTCCTTACCTTGACGTGCCAGAGCCGGTGTGTCATTCTCCATATGGAGAAATGTTACCCCTTAGACCTCAGTCCAGAGCCTCTCACCTAGCCAAATCAGTTCTCATACTTTGCACTGACGAGGGCAAACTGTTAGAACTCCCCTGTTGGTTTTTTTCTAGTTTGCTGGTCACATGACCTTTTTTGCCTATTTAATCCGGCTCTGCCCTCCTGGCCTTGCTGGACTTCATTGTAATTTCTACTCTTGAGCTAGCTTGGTGCTCTGTTACCTTTGTTAGTTTTGCTAGGTCTTCAGACCTCTATGTTCTATGTTGTGTGTTTGTCTTTTACTGCTACAATTTCTGCTAGAAGGTGTACAACTTTATCCCAGTCCCTAGTTCTTGTAGGGATCCCTCCCTTGCATCTATAGGTCTTCGTACAGACTAGCTGAGGACTTTAGCGGGTCTGATCGCAGGATCAGGTTCCCCGTTACATCGTAGGGATCCAGTTTAGTTCTATTGTAGGGACAGATCTCCTGTCTTTCCTTAGTGCTTGTAGCAGATCATAACAGTAAGTACAGCCTAAAAAAAAAAAAATTCTCTAAGGAAAGACCTCCAGTTTCCATCATGGTCTCGGTTCAAGATTTGGCTCAACGCTTGCAGGGACTCTCTCTGGAGGTGGCCGAGCTCCAACAACACATGAGTAGCTGTTCTGGAGCACATTTTGTGGAGCCAAAGGTATGTCTGCCTGATCTATTTTTTGGTGAACAACAAGATTTTTTTTCTTTTAAAAATGCTTGTTTATTGTATTTTCATTTAAGACCCAGATCATCTGGTGATGAATCACAGCGCATAGGGTTCATAATGTCACTTTTGCGCCAAGATCCTCAGGGATGGGCCTTTTCTCTCCAACCTAGTGATCCGTGCTTTAGATCAGTGGATAGTTTTTTTTCTGCTTTGGGTTTGTTGTACGATGATCCTGATCGTGTCTCATCTGCTGAGTCTGAATTGAGACATCTGAGGCAGGGATCAGGTAATGTGGAAAAATATTGTTCTCACTTCCGTCGGTGGTCTGCCCAGGTGGGCTGGAACGATTCAGCTTTGAAAAGTTTGTTTCTTGCAGGACTAGGTGAAAGGGTTAAGGATTTGCTGATTGCTTATCCCACACCTGGAAACTTGCAGGAGGCAATGCAATTAGCTATACGGGTGGACAGGAGACTGCGTGCAAGGGTTAATGAGAGTAAATCCTCTGCCATGTCAGCTCCGAGTCTTGAGAGGGTCTGTGCTGACAAAGGAGAGCCGATGGAGATTGGGGCGATGGCACCCCGCTCTCAGGAAAAAGACCGCAGGCTTTCCGGAGGTTTGTGCTTCTATTGCGGAAATTCTGGTCATTTCATTAAGAACTGTGTATGAACAAAGAAAAAAAATGGTCAGTCAATTTCGGGTATTTGTGGATTGTGGTTCTACTCTGAATGTGATTGATGGGGGATTCTTGGAAAAACTTAAATTAAAACCTAAACCTTTGTCATCCCCTATTGCTGTGGTTTCTGTTGATGGTTCTCCCTTGAAGAGTGTTACTCACAAGGTCTGTGAATTTCCCCTCACTATTAATGGTATTCATCAAGAGAATTTGGATTTGGTAGTATTAAATAATTTGCCTTCTCCAGTAATTTTGGGGTTGCCCTGGTTAAAATTGCACAATCCTGTACTGGATTGGTCTACCAATGAAATTAAGTCCTGGAGCCCTAAATGTTATGACAAGTGTTGTAACGGACGTATTGCTGCAGTGGAAAAAGGGGAATTACCTGTACCTATTCAGGATTTTTGGAGAGTTTTTTCTGAGGAGGAGTCACAAATTTTGCCTCCCCATAGAGACTATGATTGTACCATTGAATTTGTCCCTGGAGCGACTCTTCCTAAAAGTCGTTTATTTAATCTTACTATTCCTGAGAGAAAGGCTTTGGAGGAATACATACAGACAAGCTTGGCCGCCGGTCACATTAGGCCTTCCAAGTCTCCTGTGGCTGTTGGATTTTTTTTTGTAAAAAAAAAAAGATGGCGGTTTACGTCCTTGTCTGGACTTTCGTGAGATTAATAAAATTACTGTACGCAATCCTTACCCACTGCCATTGATTCCTGATTTGTTTAACCAGTTAGTTGGGGCCAAGTGGTTCTCTAAAATTGATCTCCGGGGGGCATACAATTTGTTGCGCATGAAGGAGGGTGATGAATGGAAGACTGCTTTTAACACTCCTGTGGGTCATTTTGAGAATCTGGTTATGCCTTTTGGTCTTACCAATGCTCCAGCATTTTTTCAGAATCTTATTAATGACATCCTTAGACCTTTGATCGGCAAAAATGTGGTTGTGTATTTGGATGACATTCTGATTTATTCGCCTGATCTGGAGTCTCATTGGCGGAGCGTACGTGAGGTTTTACAGTTATTAATGGACAATTCGCTTTTTGCTAAGCTAGAGAAATGTGAGTTCGCTGTACAGAGAATTAGTTTTTTGGGTTACATTATCTCCAGTGAAGGTTTTGAGATGGACCCAGTTAAAGTTCAAGCTGTGCAGGAATGGCCTAGGCCTATTGGTTTGAAATCGATACAGAGGTTTTTGGGTTTCGCCAATTATTACAGAAAATTCATAAAAAAAATTTCTATTATTGTCAAACCGCTGACCGATCTCACCAGGAAAGGTGCTAATGCGGTTCAGTGGACTTCTGAGGCCATTGAAGCTTTTGTGTTTGTAAAGGAGAGGTTCACCTCTGCTCCCATCCTTATGCAGCCTGATGTGACTAAGCCGTTTTTGGTTGAGGTTGATGCTTCTTCTGTGGGGGTCGGTGCGGTGTTGTCTCAGGAAAGCAAGGATGGAGTACATCCCTGTGCCTTTTTTTCAAAAATTTTTTCTGAGACTGAACTTAATTACGATATTGGTAATCGGGAATTGCTGGCTATTAAACTTGCATTTGAACACTGGCGTCATCTCTTGGAAGGTGCTGAATTTCCCATTCAGGTTTTCACTGATCATAAAAATCTGATCTATCTTGATGCTGCCAAGCGCTTGAATGCCCGTCAGGCTAGGTGGGCACTTTTTTTCTCGTGGTTTAATTTTTCCGTTACTTACATCCCGGGTACCAAGAATGTTAAAGCGGATGCTTTGTCTCGCAGCTTTTCTCCCATGGTCAGTGCTGAGGAGGAGGAGGAGAGCATTTTACAAGAAGGTGTTGTAATTGCTGCTTTGGACTCTGTTTTGGAGGATGAGATTCTTAAAGCTCAGGAGAATGCCCCATCTAACACTCCCCATGGGAGGTTGTTTGTGCCTAGGACCTTTAGGAGAGATTTGTTTGTTGAGTGTCATGAGTCTCGGTTGGCAGGTCATCCAGGAATTTCTGAGACCAAGAGACTTGTGGGTCGCAGTTTTTGGTGGCCTGGATGGCAGAAGGAAGTCATTAAGTGGGTGCGTCAATGTACTGTGTGTGCTACATCTAAGTCTTCGCATGCTCCTGCTGCAGGGTTGCTTTGCCCTCTGGAGGTTCCTAGTGCACCTTGGACACATCTGGCCATGGACTTTATTACTGACCTTCCCCCCTCTGAAGGTTTCACGGTCATCTGGGTGGTCGTGGACCATTTTAGCAAGATGTGTCACTTGGTTCCCTTCATCAAACTGCCTTGCGCTAAGACACTGGCTAAGGCCTTTGTCAAGGAAATTGTCAGACTACATGGCGTTCCTACTGACATTGTTTCTGATAGGGGACCTCAGTTCGTGGCTCATTTTTGGCGTGCCTTTTGTGACAGGTTGGGAGTTCATTTGTCGTTTTCATCCGGATATCATCCTGAGTCTAATGGCCAGACAGAAAGAAAGAACCAGGATGTTGAGCAGTTCTTGCGTTGCTTTGTGGCAGACAATCAAGAGGGGTGGTCTGAGTTTCTGCCACTTGCTGAATTTGCTCTTAACAACCATACATCCTCTTCTGCTGGGTGTTCGCCTTTTTTTTGTTGTTCTGGGAGACATCCGTCTTTTGGGTCATTCTCCAAATTGGTATCGGCTGTGCCTGAGGAGGAGAGTTTTTCCGGTGATTTGGAGAGAGTTTGGACGGATGTGCGTGATAATCTTCAGGAGGCTAACAAAAAATCTAAGAGGTACTTTGATAGGAAACGGCAAGAGGTTTCGTTTGCTATTGGTGACATGGTTTGGTTGTCCTCTAGGAATCTGCAATTGAGGATTCCTTCTAAAAAATTGGGTCCCAAGTTTGTAGGGCCCTTTAAGGTGCATCAGATAGTTAACCAATCTGCTGTTAGGTTGGAGGTTCCTACCTCCTGGAAGATTAATCCGGTGTTTCATGTTTCTCTGTTGAAAAGAGCTGATGTGTCGGTGGGTGACGCATCTGCCACTGTTCCTCCGGTGGTGGAGGACGGGGAATATGAAATTTCCCGCATCCTAAATTCTAGACGGTATAGAGGGAGTTTGCAGTATCTCGTCGCTTGGAAGGGTTTCGGACCCGAGGATAACTCATGGGTGAGGGCGGATGATGTTTCTGCTTCCAGACTTGTCAGAGCGTTTCACAGGAGGTTTCCTGATAAGCCCGGGCCTAGGGGATCCGGAGGATCCTCTTAGAAGAGGGGGTACTGTTAGAACTCTCCTGTTGTTTTTTTTCTAGTTTGCTGGTCACATGACCTTTTTTGCCTATTTAATCCGGCTCCGCCCTCCTGGCCTTGCTGGACTTCATTGTAATTTCTACTCTTGAGCTAGCTTGGTGCTCTGTTACCTTTCTCTGTTAGTTTTGCTAGGTCTTCAGACCTCTATGTTCTATGTTGTGTGTTTGTCTTTTACTGCTACAATTTCTGCTAGGAGGTGTCCAACTTTATCCCAGTCCCTAGTTCTTGTAGGGATCCCTCCCTTGCATCTATAGGTCTTCGTACAGACTAGCTGAGGACTTTAGCGGGTCTGATCGCAGGATCAGGTTCCCCGTTACATCGTAGGGATCCAGTTTAGTTCTATTGTAGGGACAGATCTCCTGTTTTTCCTTAGTGCTTGTAGCAGATCATAACACAAACAGCCCGAAACACCGTGTCTGCAAATTGAGATTCTGATTTGGCTTTTATCCTAAGTTATATTGCACGACTCGTTAAAGGGTTGATTGTGACTTGTAGGATTGCTGCTTCCAATAGGTGGTGCTATAGAATACAAGTCCCCTTTTTCTCTGAAGAGGCAATTTGTATATGACATTCTGCAAAAATTTCAAGTAGGCTTGGACGTCCACAGAAGGCAACAGTGGTGGATGATAGTAGAATCCTTTTAATGGTGAAGAAAAACCCTTTCACAATATCCACTCAAGAGAAGAACATGCTCCAGGAAGTAAGTGTTTCAGTATTAAAGAGTAGACTTTATGAGAGCAAATACAGAGGTTTCACCACAAGTTGTAAACCATTAATCAGCTTTAAAAATAGAAAGGTCAGATTAGACTTGGCCTTAAAAACATCTAAAGGAGCCAGCCGAGTTTTTGAAAAGCATTCTTTGGACAGATGTAACTAAAACTAAAATCAACGTGTATCAAAATGATGGGAAGAAGAAAGTATGGAGAAGGCTTGGAAAGGCTCATGATCCAAAGCACACCACATCCTCTGTAAAACATGGTGGAGGCAGTGCGATGGCATGGGCATGCAAGAGTTCCAATGGCACTTGGTCACTAGTGTTCATTGATGATGTGACTAGTGTTGAGCATTCCGATACTGAAATATCGGGTATCGGCCGATATTCGCGGTATCGGAATTCCGATACTTAATTCCGATACTTTTACAATATCGAATACCGGAATCGGAAGTTCCCATAATGCCTGCGCTCTGCAGTGTCTCTGAAGGATGACAAGCTGGATGGCAGCGCTCAGCTGCGATCCAGCCTGTCATCAGAATGCCATCACAGCGTGAGAGAATTCTCCTGATTGTTAAAAAGCCGGCGGGTGGTAAAAAGCCGCCTGCTTTTAAACAATCACACAGCCCCATGCTGCTTCCCCGCAGCCTCCGACCCCGATCCTCCGCTCCCTTCGCCACCTCCCATCCCGATCGTAAGTTAGGACCGGGCGGGGAGCACAGCACCAAGGAGCGGGGAGCGAAGGACCCGGGCGGGGAAGCCGGCAGTGAAAAGACTTCACCGCCGGCTTTCCCGTTCTGTGCTGCGCTTTCCCGCCGGTTATTTCAAATGAACAGCTGAGGTATCAGGTGATGCTGATCAGCTGTTCATTTGAAGTAGCCGCGGTGCCCTCAGAGGGTTCATGTGAGGTCATGCTTGACTGCATTGCATGAACTCACATGAACTTTCCCACGGCCGCACAGGTCAGCCACACCTCCCAGACCATCAGCCCATCATGATTAGTGTGTGCGCGATGTCTGAGGGTGTGTGCGGTGTCTGTGCGATGTCTGCGAGTGTGTGCGGTGTCTGTGCGATGTCTGCGGGTGTGTGCGCGGTGTCTGTGCGATGTCTGCGGGTGTGCGCGGTGTCTGTGCGATGTCTGGGTGGTGTGTGCGTGCAGGCAGACATAGGCCGATGTGACACTACTACTCCCATCGGCCTATGTCTGTCCCCCGTCCACTCGTGCCAGCAGGATCAGCTTGATGGGAGCAGTAGTTCCCATCAGCCTGATCCTGCTATTTAAATTGCCCTACTGTGTCCCCAATAAATTTTAAATACACTTCATTGGTGGCCAGTGGTTACCTACAATAAATTAGTTTATACATTACCTGTCCCCGCCGATCGCCACCTAAAATAAAGTAAAAAATAAAAAAATACACCTATACTCACCTAGACACCTAATTCCCCGAAGCCATCGATCTCCTGTAATAAAATCTAAAATAATAAACCACAACTTTATCCTTACCCCTCCGTAGTAGTCCACGAGTGTCCCACGAAGATCTCCAGTTTAGAGCAGCCACATAAAATGTGACCGCTCTGAACCGCTGCCGCCGCTAGAATGACTGGGCCGTAAAGCAGCCCCGTCACTGCATAAGCGGGTTCGCCGGAGTTCAGGCAGCGCTGCTCCGGTTAGCTCCTTTACGGCCCTGCTGTATCGTGAGAAATTCCCACGGTACAGCAGTGCCGTAAAGGAGGTCTCCGGAGCTGCGCTGCCTGAATGCACTCCGGTGACCTCAGTCAGGGGCTCCCGCTGCCGGGAGCGGATGTGTTCCCGGCAGCGTGAGCTTACAGCAGCCATGCACAGCTGTCACCATCTCCAGATGTGACAGCTGTGCATGGCAGATCAGCGCAGGAACGTGGACAGGTAACTATTTTTTTTAGTAAACTAAGAATTAAATAAAATGGTGTGTTTTATTTCAAATAAATTGTTTTTTTCTGGGTGTAGTGTGTTTTTTTCTTTTTAACACTTTGTAGATTAGTAATGGGGGTGTCTTATAGACGCCCATCATTACTAACCTGGGCTTCATGGCAGCTGGCGCTGACATGAACCCCAACCCTATTACCCCCTGCCACCGCACCAGGGCAGCGTGGAAGAGCGAGGCTAAGTGCCAGAATTGGCGCATCCTATGGATGCGCCATTTCTGAGGTGGCTGAGGGCTGGTGTTTCTAGCCTGGGAGGGGGCCAATATTCATGGCACCCTTCCTGGGCTATTAATATCAGCCCCGAGCTGTCTGCCTAGCCTTTGCTGGCTATTAAAATAGGGGGGACCACACGTCGTTTTTTAGGGGGGGTCCCCCATTTTAATAACTAGTAAAGACTAGGTATTCAGCTGGGGGCTGATATTAGTAGTCTGGGAAGCTCCGTGGGTATTACCCCCTTCCCAGGCTTCAAACATCTGCCCCAGCCGTCGGCTTAACCTCCGCTAGAGACTAAAATTATGGGGGATCCCACGCCAATTTTTTTTTAAATAAATCCTTTATTTTAACACTAAATGACATTTGAGGAGTTAATAAAGACGCAGTCCCTAAATTATTATTTATTTTTTAATTAATTTTTCCCAAAAATTTTGACGTGGGCTTTGCCATATTTTTGTATGCCAGCCAGGTACAGCATCCAGCTTCTATGAACGCGCCATTTTCCGGGGTGGCTGCGGACTGCAATTTGCAGCTGGGGGGGCAGAAAGCTTGGGCCTCCCTGCGCTGCAGATTCCATCCCCCAGCTGCCTAGTTGTACCTGGCTGGACACAAAAATAGGGCGAAGCCCCACGTATTTTTTTTTTAAATTATTTCATGAAATTCATGAAATAATAAAGAAAAAAAGGTCTTCCCTATATTGTTGTGTCCAACCAGGTACAAATAGGCAGCTGATGGTTGGGGGCAGCCCGTTCCTGCCTGCTGTACCTGGCTGGACACAAATATAGGGCGAAGCCCCACGTCAATTTTTTTTAATTATTTCAGGAAATTCATGAAATAATTTAAAAAAAATTGATGTGGGGCTTCACCCTATATTTGTGTCCAGCCAGGTACAGCAGGCAGGAACGGGCTGCCCCCAACCACCAGCTGCCTATTTGTACCTGGCCGGACACAACAATAAAGGGAAGCCCTTTTTTTTTTAAATTATTTCATGAAATAATTTAAAAAAAATTGACGTGGGGCTTCGCACTATATTTGTGTCCAGCCAGGTACAGCAGGCAGGAACGGGCTGCCCCCAACCACCAGCTGCCTATTTGTACCTGGCCGGACACAACAATAAAGGGAAGCCCTTTTTTTTTTAAATTATTTCATGAAATAATTTAAAAAAAATTGACGTGGGGCTTCGCACTATATTTGTGTCTAGCCAGGTACAGCAGGCAGGAACGGGCTGCCCCCAACCACCAGCTGCCTATTTGTACCTGGCCGGACACAACAATAAAGGGAAGCCCTTTTTTTTTTAAATTATTTCATGAAATAATTGAAAAAAAATTGACGTGGGGCTTCGCACTATATTTGTGTCCAGCCAGGTACAGCAGGCAGGAACGGGCTGCCCCCAACCACCAGCTGCCTATTTGTACCTGGCCGGACACAACAATATAGGGAAGCCCTTTTTTTCTTAATTATTTCATGAATTTCATGAAATAATTTAAAAAAAAAAATACGTAGGGCTTCGCCCTATTTTTGTGTCCAGCCAGGTACAACTAGGCAGCTGGGGGCTGGAATCTGCAGCGCAGGGAGGCCCAAGCTTTCTGCCCCCCCCCCCCCCCCCGCTGCAAATTGCAGTCCGCAGCCACCCCGGAAAATGGTGCGTTCATAGAAGCGCCATCTTCCGGCGCTGTACCCAACTCATCCAGGGCCCTGGTGCGGTGGCTCACTGGGTAATAAAGGGGTTAGGGCCAGCTTGGCATTATCAGCTGGCCCTAAGCCCGAAATTCATGGGGTCACGCCAATATTAGACATGACCGCCATGAATTTCTAGTAAAGTATTTAAAAAAAAAACACAACACCGAGAATAAAGTCCTTTAATTGAAATAAACACACAATTCTTTATTGTTCTAAATTAAACCATACTTACCATCACGCCCATTCCAGCTGAAGCCAACGATCTCCTGCAATAAAAGTAAAATAATAAAGCAACATCATCCTTACCTTTCCATGGTTCCCAGGACAGGTTCAGCTCTGCTACATCGAGATGACAGGCTGGACCTGCAGAACGCTGCCATCCAGCCCGTCATCCCGCAGACACTGAGAAGCGCAGGCATGCTTGCGCTCCTCAGTGTCAGGCTGTGACCGCATCCCGATGAGCCGAGTCTCTCACGCTCAACGCATGCGCAGGATAATTCTCCCACGCTGTCAGTGACGTGCATGAGGTGAGCTGAGTTCATTGTCTGCTCATCTGGATGCCGTCACAGCCAGACACTGAGAAGAGCAAGCATGCCTACGCTTCTCAGTGTCCGCGGGATGACAGGCTGGATGGCAGCGTTCTGCTGCGGTCCAGCATGTCATCTCGATGTAGCAGAGCTGAAGCTGTCCTGGGAACCATGGGAAGGTAAGGATGATGTTGCTTTATTATTTTATTTTTATTGCAGGAGATCGTTGGCTTCAGCTGGAATGGGTGTGACGGTAAGTATGGTTTAATTTAGAACAATAAAGAATTGTGTGTTATTTCAATTAAAGGATTTTATTCTGGGTGTTTGTGTTTTTTTTTAACTTTGACTATGGGGTTAGTAATGGGGGTGTCTTATAGACGCCTCTCCATTACTAACCTGGGCTTGATGTCAGTTGGCGTTATAAGCTGACATCAACCCCAGTCCTATTACCCCACTGCCACCGCTACAGGGCAGTGGGAAGAGCGAGGCCAAGTGCCAGAATTGGCGCATCCTATGGATGCGCCATTTCTGGGGCGGCTGACGGCTGGTGTTTCTAGTCTGGGAGGGGGCCAATATTCATGGCACCCTTCCTGGGCTATTAATATCAGCCCCCAGCTGTCTGCCTAGCCTTTGCAAGCTATTAAAATAGGGGGGACCCCACGTCATGTTTTTGGGGGGGTCCCCCATTTTAATAGCTAATAAAGGCTAGGTATTCAGCTGGGGGCTGATATTAGTAGCCTGGGAAGCTCCGTGGGTATTACCCCCTTCCCAGGCTTCAAACATCTGCCCCAGCCGTCTGCTTAACCTCCGCTAGAGACTAAAATTAGGGGGAACCCCACGCCAATTTTTTTTTAAATAAATCCTTTATTTTAACACTAAATGACAAGTACAGTAATCAACACTGTCACTGTACTTATTATATATGTGACTGACATGTTTCTATCTATCTAATCTATGTGTGATTCTCTATTCTTTCTATTCTAAATTGTCGGGTACAGATGCTGAATTGCCGGCCGGCTTTTTTAAAGAGACGGTGCATGAAAACACTAATATTTTTTTAAATAAATCCTTTACACTAAATGACAAGTACAGTAAGCAACACTGTCACTGTACTTCATATATATGTGACTGACATGTTTCTATCTATCTAATCTATGTGTGATTCTCTATTCTTTCTATTCTAAATTGTCGGGTACCGCTGCTGAATTGCCGGCCGGCTTTTTTAAAGAGACGGTGCATGAAAACACTAATATTTTTTTTTATAAATCCTTTAACACTAAATGACAAGTACAGTAAGCAACACTGTCACTGTACTTCATATATATGTGACTGACATGTTTCTATCTATCTAATCTATGTGTGAAGCTCTATTCTTTCTGTTATAAATTGTCGGGTACCGGTGTATGCCGCTGCTGAATTGCCGGCTTTTCATGTTTCACTGTGAGCACTGTTCCCATCGATTGGGCAACCACCTCCCCCAATACATTCTACATTATTGTTAGTTGTTTTCCTTCATGTAGAATTAACCTACAAGGAAAGAAAGGGTTTATTTTCATTCCGATATTTGTGTCCCATTGACTTGCATTGGTTTCCGGTATCGGAATCGGCGATATCCGATACTTTTTGGGTATCGGCCCGATCCAATCCGATCCGATATTTCCTGATATCGGAAGGTATCGCTCAACACTAGATGTGACTGAAGACAGAAGTAGCCGGATTAATTCTGAAGTGTACGGGGAAATACTTTCTACTCAGATTCAACCAAATGCAGCAAGGTTGATTGGACGGCACTTCACAGTACAGGTGACCCAAAACACACTGCTAAAGCAACCTAGGAGTTTTTCTCAACCCCATCGAGCATGCATTTCACATGCTTGCGACAAAACTTAAGGCAGAAAGACAAACAATCAACAACTGAAGTCATCAGGTGTAAAGGCCTGGCGAAGCATCACAAAGGAGGAAACTCTGTGTTTGGTGATATCCATGGCTTCCAGACTTCAGGCAGTCATTGCCTGCAAAGGATTCTCTACAAAGTATTAAAAAGTAACATTTTATTAATGGCAAAGTTAATCTGACCAATTGCTTTTGAGCCTCTGAAATGCAGAGGCTTTGTAGAAAAATGGTTGCAATTCTTAAACGTTTCACAGGATATTTTTGTTCAACCCCTTTAATTAAATCTGAAAGTCTACACTTCAATTGCCCTTTCCCCACGCTTGACCCTTACAGTACTTTGCTCTGCCCTCGGTAAGGCAGAGAGAAGTGTGCCTGCACAGGAGCATGATGAAGGACACTGTGTGGATGACTTAGGATGTATCATCCACACACATGATGCAAGAAGGAGGACGGCGGTTGCAGGGGGAGAGAGGAGGCACTGGATCAAGACTAGCGACACCCATCGAACTGGACTGCGCCGTTGGTGAGTATAATAAAAGCCATTTTTTGTGTTATGCAGAGTATATTTGGGATTTATATACAGCATTCTAAAATGAAGTATATGAGGGCATGCAGGGGCTAGCCCTACTTTATATGGGAAAAACCTGGTGACAGGTTCATTTTAAATAAAAAGTTAGTGGCATGCAGAGCCCAAATCACGAAGATTCGGTCACTGCCAAGTATTTCTGGACATAACTGTATATTAATTGGTAGGGATGAACATGCATGTGAATCTGGTCCTACATTATTTCAAAACATATGGAATATATAAAGCCATACAAATATTTTTCTATGTTATTTACGAATGCTGCAAATTTTTGTATTGTCTACAGGAGGATCAGATAATGAATCATGTATATATCTGACTTGTAATCATGATGCAAACCAAAGTACGAGAATAAAAACTTTCAACAAGCTAGTTATCAAATTCCAGTGTTTTGATATACGTCCCCTCCTGACTTCTTACTTGTGTATCTATGTGTTTCCCATACAGCAAGAGAAAACCATTTCACAAAAGAAGGAACAGATATACTATGATGATAAAATGTTTATGAATGCTTTCTGGGGGCAAAAAGTTATTTCAAGATATTGCTCAACAGGCTGATCAGATGCCAAGAAAATATGGAACAATATTTATAACAAACTTATCTATAACCAAGTGAAACATTACTTTAATGGCCAAGGCACAGGAGTGTATTATGATTCCACAAAACTTTCAAGTTGTATGGAGCCAAAATAAAATGCCCATAGACATTTATGGAACCCTACTGTAACTCAATAGGTTTTTGATTTCATATCAAGGCATACCAAGATTTTTTTATGTTCAATTCAGTACTAATCGGATACATTACTTCAGAGGGGTTCACCCAAGAAACATAACTGTACACACTGTACATAAATACTCTCCCCTAACAACATTGAGAATGAAATCTATAAGAACAGCTCCATAATTGGGAACTTTCTCTATGTTGAGAGGTTCAGAGGCAACTAGCAGCAATTTGGTAGAGAACCTCACAAATGTGGCCCAAGATGTCGCTCATCTGTTGTCATAATACACATTTAACTTGATAAATAAATACATTATATTGGAACTAGTGCTGTATTTTATTGGGAGTGATTGCTGTATTCAAAAGCTGTAGAAAAGGTTACAAGACTTGCACGAACAGAAAAATAGAAGGTTTAGTACTGCCCATCCCACTGTGTGACATAGGCCACTATATGAAATCAGAGACATAGGATGTAAAAGCCCCCCATACACATTGAAATAATGGTGTTGGCCAGCCTGAATAGGAACTGAGCTGCAATTCCTGTCAACAGTTACTACACATGAATGTGTTGCTTCGGCTCTGTTCACAATGTCCGGTACATCCGTCTAACCCTGGAGCTGAAAACAGCATATTCATAGCATCTTAATAATGGATCAACAGCATAAAAAGCCCAGAAAACCACTTTAAAGCTAGCGGAACCCACTGATTTCATAAGAATAGGTAGACCATATAATGTGTACTGGGGTCTCATGACTACTGGCCCACAGATGATGTTGGAGAAGATAAGGATTGAACAGTTTGAATTGAAACACTTACTCCTTTGATAAGTTAAGCATTCATTTGTATTGGAGAGTCATGAGAGATACAAATGAACACTTGTGTATAAGGGCACCTTTTCAGTATCACCTCATAGGCTTCTTTGGGTGCCAGTTATGAAGCTGTGAAAAAAATGGCTTCTACAGAGATGTAACATGGCTGCCTGCATGAGCCAAATATGTTTAGAAAAGGTGGGTTGCCTCCATGTGCAAACGTGGCACAGCAAAGGCCAGAGAGTTCATTCAAATTTACACGGGAACCTGAATTCTTAGAGTCACGACTACAGTATGTCAGAGGTAATATATAGTGGCATGTAAAAGTTTGGGTACCCTGGGTCAAAATTACTTATTGTGAACTGTTAAACAAGTTGAAGATGAAATGATCTCTAAAAGGGCCAAAGTTAAAGACGACAAATTTCTTTTGTATTTTAGGCAAAAAAAAAATTATATATATATATATATATTATATATATATATATATATATATATATATATATATATATACAGTACAAACCAGAAGTTTGGACACACCTTCTCATTTACACATTTTTCTGTATTTTCTTGACTATGAAAATTGTACATTCACACTGAAGGCATCAAAACTTTGAATTAACACATGTGGAATTATATACTTAACAAAAAAGTGTGAAACAACTGAAAATATGTCTTATATTCTAGGTTCTTCAAAGTAGCCACCTTTTGCTTTGATGACTGCTTTGCACACTCTTGGCATTCTCTTGATGAGCTTCAAGAGGTAGTCACCGGAAATGGTTTTCACTTCACAGGTGTGCCCTGTCAGGTTTAATAAGTGGGATTTCTTGCCTTATAAATGGGGCTGGGACCATCAGTTGTGTTGTGCAGAAGTCTGGTGGATACACAGCTGATAGTCCTACTGAATAGCCTGTTAGAATTTGTATTATGGCAAGAAAAAAGCAGCTAAGAAAAGAAAAACTAGTGGCCATCATTACTTTAAGAAATGAAGGTCAGTCAGTCCGAAAAATTGGGAAAACTTTGAAAGTGTCCCCGAGTGCAGTTGAAAAAACCATCAAGCGCTACAAAGAAACTGGCTCACATGAGGACCGCCCCAGGAAAAGAAGACCAAGAGTCACCTCTGCTTCTGAGGATAAGTTTATCCGAGTCACCAGCCTCAGAAATCGCAGGTTAACAGCAGCTCAGATAAGAGACCAGGTCAATGCCACACAGAGTTCTAGTAGCAGAGACATCTCTTCAACAACTGTTAAGAGGAGACTTTGTGCAGCAGGCCTTCATGGTAAAATAGCTGCTAGGAAACCACTGCTAAGGACAGGCAACAAGCAGAAGAGACTTGTTTGGGCTAAAGAACACAAGGAATGGACATTAGACCAGTGGAAATCTGTGCTTTGGTCTGATGAGTCCAAATTTGAGATCTTTGGTTCCAACCATTGTGTCTTTGTGCGACGCAGCAAAGGTGAACGGATGGACTCTACCTGGTTCCCACCGTGAAGCATGGAGGAGGAGGTGTGATGGTGTGGGGGTGCTTTGCTGGTGACACTGTTGAGGATTTATTCAAAACTGAAGTCATACTGAACCAGCATGGCTACCACAGCATCTAGCAGCGGCATGCTATTCTATCCGGTTTGCGTTTAGTTGGACCATCATTTATTTTTGAACAGGACAATGACCCCAAACACACCTCCAGGCTGTGTAAGGGCTATTTGACCAAGGAGGAGAGTGATGGGGTGCTACGCCAGATGACCTGGCCTCCACAGTCACCAGACCTGAACCCAATCGAGATGGTTTGGGGTGAGCTGGACCGCAGAGTGAAGGCAAAAGGGCCAACAAGTGCTAAGCATCTCTGGGAACACCTTCAAGATTGTTGGAAGACCATTTCCGGTGACTACCTCTTGAAGCTCATCAAGAGAATGCCAAGAGTGTGCAAAGCAGTCATCAAAGCAAAAGGTGGCTACTTTGAAGAACCTAGAATATAAGACATATTTTCAGTTGTTTCACACTTTTTTGTTAAGTATATAATTCCACATGTGTTAATTCATAGTTTTGATGCCTTCAGTGTGAATGTACAATTTTCATAGTCATGAAAATACAGAAAAATCTTTAAATGAGAAGGTGTGTCCAAACTTTTGGTCTGTACTGTATATATATATATTGTAATGTTTTACATTTTGAAAATTACAAAAAGGAAAATGGGCCAATGCAAAAGTTTGGGCACCCTTGGAGATTTGTGTGCTCAGATAACTTTGGCCAAGGTTTCAGACCTTAATTAGCCTGTTAGGGTTGTGGCTTGTTCACTATCATCGTTAGGAAAGGCCAGGTGATGCAAATTTCCCAGCTTTATAAAAACCCAGCCTCCTCTAACCTTATGCCAAAAAAACAGCAGCCATGGGTTCATCTAAGAAGCTGCCTAGCACTCTGAAAATGAAAATGGCGGAGGCCCACAAAGCAGGAGAAGGCTATAAGAAAATAGCAAGGCGTTTTTCAAGTTGCCCTTTCCTCAGTTTGAAATGTAATTAAGAACTGGCAGTTAAAAGAAACAGTGGAGGTCAAGATAAGGTCTGGAAGACCAAGCAAAATTTCAGTGGGAGCTGCTCATAGGATTACTAGAGAGGCAAATCATAACCCCTGCTTGACTGCAAAAGACCTTCAGAAAGATTTAGCAGACTTTGGAGTTGAGGTACATTGTTCTACTGTTAAGAGACACTTGCATAAATATGGCCTTCGTGGAAGAATAATCAGAAGAAAACCTCTCCTGCATCCTCACCATAAAAATCAGCTTCAGAAGTATGCAAAAGAACATCTAAACAAGCCTGATGCAGTTTGGAAACAAGTCCTCTGGACCAATGAGGTTAAAACAGAACTCTTTGGCCTCAGTGGTCAAAGATATGTGTGGAGAAAAAAGGACACAGAATTTCAGGAAAAGAACATCTCACCATCCATTAAGCATGGGGGTGGATCAATCATGCTTTGGGGTTGAGTTGCAGCCAATGGTACAGGTAACATTTCATGAGTAGAGGGAACAATGGATTCAATTAAATTTCAACTAATTCTTAATGCAAACATAACACCATCTGTAGAAATGCTGAAGTTGAAAATAGAATGGCTTTTAGAAATGGATAATGATCCTAAACACATGTCAAAATCCACAATAGGCTACCTCAAAAGGAGCAAGCTGAAGGTATTACAATGGCCTTCACAGTCAACTGATCTGGACATCATTGCAAATCTGGCTAGACCTCAAAACAGCAGTGCATGCAAAACAACCCAGGAACCTCACAGAACTGGAAGAATTTTCCAAGGAAGAATGGATGAAAATCCCTCAAATAAGAATTGAAAGACTCTTGTCTGGTTACAAAAACAGTTTACAAGCTGTGATACTTTCAAAAGGTAGTGCTACTACTAACCATGCAGGGTGCACAAACTTTTGCATCTGCCCATTTTCCTTTTTGTAATTTTTAAAATGTAAAAGATGAAAATATATATATATTTTTTGTCTCATCTACAAAGAAAATGTGTCATTTTTAACTGTAGGCCTTTTTTGAGATCATTTCAAGTTCGACTTGCTTAACTGTTCACAATAACAGTAATTTTGCCCAGAAGTGCCCAAACTTTTACATTTCACTTCATGCATATAAAGTGTAGATGTTATGTTAGATCTTTGGGTATTTATTTAATTAATTAATTAATTAATTAATTAATTACTAATTACAGTTTTCAATGTTATGCTGAAGAGCATATGGAAAATACACCTGAAAATGTGATACTTTCAGTGTGCTGCACTTTGTTCCTAAATGCAAACTAAATCCCAAAAAACTAAATGTGTAGTGTAGACATTTTCATATTATGCTCCATACCTCAAACTAATTTTTGTGAAAAATGCTTCTAAAAGAGGTATTTGGGTGTCCTTTTGGAATATTCACACAGAAGATTTGTTGTAGCCATTTCTACAACTGATTGTTTTGGTGGCGATAACATAGATTTCTGCAAGATGCAAAGGAAGAACAGAACACCTAAAGAAATCTCTACAACTAAACTTTTAGGTTAACATTATTTGCACCTGCCATGCTGAAGTCACCTGCAAAAAAAAAATGTCATGGAATAAAATAAATGAAAATACGTTCCAAAAGATCATTCCTTATAGCTAATGCACTGGTCGAGGCCAATGATTTACTGGTGGTTTGAGCTGTCTAGTTCTATGTGATATGTAAAGGTATGTAAATGGATTTCTAACTAGATTAAAAGGTCAAGTGATCCTTCTTGGAATAAATGACCTTACCCCCCACTTGTGCTTACATATACATTCCTGGACTGTTAGTTAATAGATCCCATATTTTCTCATTCATAGTCTAGCTTTAACCAGTATGAGTTCTCATACATGCCACAGCTCTTACAAAACACAAAGATGGTTTGGTATAATGCGCTAGCTAAGCTGAAAATGCAAGGCGCGATAAGTAACCTGCTCATGCCTTCATCAGACACTTAACATCTACTCCAAAACTGACAAAAAAATAACCAGATTATGATTAAAATGACAAAAGAAAGTCAATCCTGGTAATTCTCAAACGGGACCAGATAAGGTCACAAGCTTAACATATGTGGCTATGCTGAAAATGTTTGGACAGGGCTATCATTTGGGTAACTGTGGCAGGAGCTATACACACATGTGACAATATCACTTAAAATGGTTGCGCAGTTATAACTAGTGTTGAGCCACCCCCGTAGTGTTCGAGTTCGGTTCGGTTCGTCGAACACCCGTGTGTTCGCCGAACTGTTCGTCGAACTGTTCGTCGAACACCTTCGAACACCGTTAAAACCAATGGCAGGCAAACAAAAACACATAGAAACACATAGAAAACACCTTCAAAGGTGTCCAAAAGCTGACAAACTGCTCAGAAGACACAACTAACACATGGAAAAGTGACAAGTACATATAGTCATGCGAAAAGAAAAGAGGTGGAGGAGTAAAAGGAGGGGGAGACACAGATATAGGCATGTCATGCCCTTCTAAAATCCAAAAAGTGAGAAGCCGAGACGGCCAGTCCGCTCCTGCCCGTGCCACCTCCGTGTCGCCGGGTTTGTGCCAGAGCCGCGGTGAACCCTGACGGCCAGCCCCCCTCTCCCAATACTGGTGCCTGTCCGCTGGTGGGTCGAGAGAGCCCCCCTGTGGTGGAGGCAGCTCTAAGCTTTTTAATTTAAATTGTCCCTCTAATTTGAATGAATACACTTTAAATCCATTTACAAGGATCTATTGGAGGGCAAGTCTCATGCCAGCAGCCGCGTAATTCCAGCTCCAGTAGCGTCCACTAAAGCTGCTGCAGTTAAAAAGCTTTTATAAGGATCGAGCTCGGCTGTCCACCGCAAGGCATCCTAGTGCCAGTCCCAGCCCCTATGCCTTGGGGTGCCTCCTGATGCTCTTCACTGAGTATCCCGTGGTCCCGAAGCATTTCCTTTGAAAAAATTAAGTGTCCAAACTACAGGTGGTGTAGCTTGCTTAACAGCCGGGATAATCCGCTGACTAGCAGACACTGCTACTAGGCACAAAGTATTTCCTGGGCTAGATGCAGTTAAAAATTTGTAAGTAGATACTCTCGTTGGATGCTGAGAAAGCATTCCATAGAGTCTCCTGGCACGCCATATATGATTCTCTTAAAAAGCTTGGGGTAGGGGTCTAGGGGACCCTTTTATAGCCAAAATCACGGCCCTGTATCACAATACGTCACCTAGGCTGAAGATAAATGGAACTGTAGCACCGAGGGCTCGGTTGCTACAGACGTATTGCACCTCACCCAGAGGTGTGATATCTCACTCTCAGATAAGGATGGAGTGTGGATCAGGACCCGACACCTGCATGCATTACACCACATTGCCGTGGGGCAGGGCGACCAATATGCCCCTGAGATGGGCACGACAGTCCCTGTCCCTGGCTGGAGTGGGGGGAGGGAACACTGAGGAAGGGGAACCCTGCAGTGCAGGAGCAGGGAGGAAGCAGTTCCTGGGTGCATTGAGAAGGGAGTATAAAAGGTGGGCACCATCTTAGTTCAGTGCAGAGAAGTCTGAGCAGAAGTGGCAGGGAGCAGGGGCTCTGCATGAGCTCTGCTCCGGAGGCGGGCCTAGTAACAGAGGCCCAGGCCTGCAAGAGGGAGAAGGAAGGAAGAGGAGCGGAGAAGGCTCCAGGAACAAGGAATGAAGGGATCCCAGGGGTGCGGACGGGCGAGTCGCCACCGCACGCCCGAATCCACCTGCGTGGAGGGGTCAGGCCAAAGGGGGAGACCGGTCCCCGAACTAGTGGAGGCAGGAAACGACCCTCAGCTAGAAACCGGAGGCTCTGACATTTTATGTGGCGCAGCCCCTTGCTCCACCCGCTAGGAAGGCACCACATAGGGTCAGGGAAACTGGCGCCAAGTTTACCAAGAGGAGGCCCGAGGCAGCCGGACAGAAGTGTTGGTAAGAAAGGCCAGACAAAGGACACACAAAGGGGGTCCTGTGAAGCGCTCCAAAGTTATCTGGGAGTTGTCTGAGCCCCTCACCTGGTGAGCACAGTACGACGTGGGCAGCCGTTACCTGCAGACGTGGTCTGGATAATAAGAACTGTGAGTAAAGGCCCTGAACTGCATCACTGACTCCGTGTCGTTACTGCTGCTGCCCTGCACCATCACCCCCATCCTCCGCATACACTGCCCTGAGGCTATACTCCTCCCGTGGGGAGTTATGCTACGCTCTGCTGCACCCACAACACCAGCCTTAGCGGTCTGCCCTGTAGCGGCGGTTCACTCTGACCGCAATCCACGGGTGGCGTAGTCGGACATTTAAACATCAAAACCACATAAATAGTTCCGCCACTGGTTTGACCGCCCTGAGCCACGGAACCGGATCGCCGCCACGAAGACTACAACCACCAGCATCCACCAAAAAGTGTCCGGCTCCGGGTGTCCCAAGGCCCAGGGGGTGCGTCAGAACATTTTCATCACCTTTCACAATCACCAATGGGACAAGGCAGGGATGTCCTCTGTCCCTTCTCTTATACATCCTAGTGACGGAGCACCTGCTCTCATCAATTCGCCATAACCCCAATATTAGGTGGATTGAGGTGGGAGGCACCGAGTACAAGTGCTCTCTATTTGCTGATGATGTCCTAGTATATATCACTCAATCACATATATCCATCCCTGCTGTTATGGCTGAAATAGATCACTTTGTTACATGGTAAAATTTTAAAATCAATGCAGCGAAGTCTGAGGCCCTCGATGTCTCCCTCCCTAAATCCATATAGGATTCCATCCAGTCCAACTTTCCCTTTGCCTGGCCCTCACAGGGTATCAAATACTTAGGAATTCCTATTCATAGAGACCTCTCCCATCTATGTTATCTTAATTTTGGGCCCTTTATTGAACAATTCCATACAGACCACGGTTGGCAAGTTAGAACTGTAAGATTCACTACGTGAACCACTGGTGTTTTGTGGAAAAGCACATGTACACCGCGTTCCAAATTATTATGCAAAAAGTGTTTAGGAGTGATAAGGGAAGAATTTGTTTGTTTGTCAGTTAAACTCATTGATGGTGATGTGTGTCAGGGCTCTTTATATCACTGTAAGCAATTGCAGACACCTGTGCTAATTAGTTTGGCAGGTGTGTCCAATGAAAGGCAAGACTACTTAAGAAGGCTCTCTCACATTATTAAGCAGCCTACATTTTCTGCCAAAATGGGAAAGAAAAAGGATGTGTCGGCTGCTGAGAAGCAACAAATTGTGGAGTGTTTAGGTCAAGGCATGACTACAATCAACATTGTGCGATGATCAGGATGAAGTGTCTTGGCAATCAAGAAGTATGTAGCTGATTCACAGTACACACGTGTGCGTGCTGATAAGGGCAAATTGAGGACTCTTTCCTACAGGCAATTACGTCAGGTTGAAACAGCAGCGGCAAAAAAGCCTTGTCATAGCAGCAGACAAGTTTTTGAAGCTGCTTGTGCCTCCAACGTCCCCCGAACAACAAGATGCAGGGTCCTTCAGAGGTTTGCAGCTGTGCATATGCCATCCTGTCGACCTCCTCTATCCACTTCACACAAGCAGAAACGGCTCCAGTGGGCCAAACATTACATGAAGACTGATTTCAAAACTGTTTTGTTCACGGATGAGTGCCGTGCAGCGCTCGATGGTCCAGATGAATGGAGTGGAGGATGGCTGGTTGATGGACACCCCACGCAAACACGGCTACAGCGCCAACAAGGAGGAGGTGGAGTAATGTTTTGGGCTGGAATCATGGGGAGAGAGATTGTCGGCCCCTTTAGGATCCCTGAAGGCGCTAAAGATGAACTCCATAATGTATGTGGATTTTCTCAAACAGCACTTCCTGCCATGGTTCAAGAAGAAGAACCGTGTATTTCACAGCAAGATCATTTTTCTGCATGATAATGCACCATCTCATGCTGCACATAAAACATCTGCATCTCT
Source organism: Phyllobates terribilis (assembly GCF_046119375.1). Lineage (NCBI taxonomy): Eukaryota > Metazoa > Chordata > Amphibia > Anura > Dendrobatidae > Phyllobates > Phyllobates terribilis. The sequence continues at coordinate 220,496,754 of NW_027362771.1, forward strand.
GGCTGATATGGGCATAAAAGGGGACAAACTTATGGTGTGACCCCCATGCTCCCCTGACCTCTTCCCCATTCAGAACCTTTGGAGCATCATTAAAAGGAGTGTCTATGATGGCGGGAGGCAGTTCACATCTAAGCAACAGCTCTGGGAGGGTATTCTGTCCTCATGCAAAACAATTGAAGCAGAAACCATCCAAAACCTGACAAATTCAATGGACGAGAGAGTTCAGAAGCTCCTTTCGAACAAGGGGTCCTATGTGAAAATGTAACATCACCTAGAATAAAGTTTTGAGTTGAAAACTGTTTGATTTCAGTTTCTAACAACCTGCTAATGCTTATAATTTCAAAAATGACCATTTTTTTGGTCTTTATTAAAATGAAAAGGTTGATCGAAAAGTTTGGGGGATCTAAGAGTGTGGCAACCCAGTAGTCATGATTACTTCGAATTCTGACAATATGAGGGTCATGCTGCAGGTAGTGCAGCAAGAAGGCACTTATGTGTCTTGCGCATCTCGGAGCCCCAAAATTATTTTCCGGGCTAGATGCAGCTAAAAATTATTTTTAATTTTAAATCTGGTGAAGCTTATTATAGATGGCCTAATAGGATCAGTGCTGCACACTGCTACAAAGCCCAAATTATTTTCCAGTCAAGATACAGATAAACATGATTAGTAATTTGAAAGCTTAAAACGGTTGGTAGGGTGATTTTAACCAATCATCAAGCTTTTACTCTCCCCAGGATGACACAGGGGTAGAAAAGTCGTTTCGGATCCATGATTTGTTCATCTTTATGAACGTGAGTCTGTCTACATTATCAGTGGAGAGCCGCGTGCGCTTATCTGTCAGCACACCACCAGCAGCGCTGAACACACGTTCAGACAGAACGCTGGCTGCGGGGCATGACAAGATCTCCAAGGCGTAAGTGGCTAGCTCCGGCCATTTATCCAGATTGGTAGTCCAAAAAGAGCAAGGGTCCAGTGACACAGTCGTGGCTTCAATGTTTACTTGGAGATACTCCTGTACCATCGTCTCTAGGCGTTGACTATGTGTCAGACTTCTTGTCTCCTGTGGCCTTGCAAAGGATGGGCTAAAAAAGTGGTGAAATGATTCCGCAAAATTGATGTTACCAGCAGATACTGTGGTTCTGTTACGGTTTGAGTGCTGAACACTTGACGGTCCCACGGTTGGCAAGTTGGAACTGTGAGATTCACTACGTGCACCACTGGTATTTTGTGGAAAAGCACATGTAAGATTCTGCAACAGTCTCTGCTGATACTCCTGCATGCGTGCATCCCTTTCTATGGCAGGAATAATTTCTGCAAATTTACTTTTGTACCGGGGATCTAACAGTGTGGCAACCCAGTAGTCAGGATTATTTCTAATTCTCACAATTCGAGGGTCATGTTGCAGGTAGTGCAGCAAGAAGGCACTCATGTGTGTTGCGCATCCAGGAGCACCAAGTCCCTGTTGTGTTGGTGGCGAGGTAACAATCATGCTTCCTTCCTCTGTCCTCTCCCCCCAACCTCGCACAACAGAAATGTGATCAAGGTCTCCCTCATCTGATGAGTCTTCCATCAGTTCGTCCTCCACTTCTTCCTGGGCTCCTGCACCTTCCTCACTAGTTTGGCTGCTACCATGCGCCCTGGTAAAACCATCTCCCCCACCCTCACATGCCTGTCGCCTTGGTGCTGCCGACCGTCTGGACCTTGCAGATGTTAGCCCTTCCGCATACAACTCCTCCTCCTCTACTTCTTCCACCTCCTCTTGTGCCACCACCTGACTCCGAATTCTGTTTAACATGTGCTCCAGCATGTAAATCACCGGAATAGTCATGCTGATAATGGCATCGTCAGCACTAAACATCTTCGTCGCCATTTCAAAACTGTGGAGAAGGGTGCATAGGTTCCTGATCTGAGACCACTCCTCCAGCGTGATTTGCCCCACCTCTGAATCTCGTTGGCCCAGGCTATACGTCAGAACGTATTGCACCAGGGCTTGTCGGTGCTGCCACAGTCGCTGCAACATGTGCAGAGTTGAATTCCACCGGGTAGACACATCGCATTTTAGCCGGTGAAGTGGCAGGCCCAACGACTTCTGTAGAGATGTAAGTCGCTGAGCTGCGGGATGCGAACGGCGGAAGTGAGCACACAGCGACCGTGCCCTCTGCAGAAGGCCATCTAGTCTGGGATAGTGGGCTAAAAATTGCTGGACAACCAGGTTCAACACGTGAGCCATACAAGGCACGTGTGTGACATTGCCCCGGCGAAGGGCCGCACCCAGGTTTGCAGCATTGTCGCACACGGCCTTCCCTGGTTTCAGGTCCAGTGGAGACAACCATTCATGAAATTGGTTCTCCAGAGCTGACCACAACTCCTCAGCTGTGTGACTCACATTTCCCAGACATTTCAATGTAAAAACCGCCTGATGACGTTGAGCCCTACTGCCAGCATAGTAAGGAGGTGTGCAGGATCCCTTCTGCGCAGTTAGAAAGCTTGTGGCATGACCAGACAGGCTTTGGGTGCAGGTGGAAGACCGAGAGGAGGTTGAGGAGGCAGAAGCAGTGGAGGAACTTTGACATAAAGAGGATTGACGCACAACTCGTGGGGACGGCAAGACTTGGACAGCAGCCCCTTGTCCTGCTGTCACCATAGTTACCCAGTGCCCAGTCAGCGACATGTAACGCCCCTGTCCATGCCTACTCGTCCAAGTGTCTGTGGTGAAATGCACCCTGTCACACACAGAGTTTCTCAAAGAAGCGGTGATGTTGTGTGCGACATGCTGGTGGAGCGCAGGCACACCTTTCTTTGAGAAGTAGTGCCGACTGGGCATCTGGTACTGGGGCACTGCGACGGACATAAGGTCTCGAAAATCCTCTGTGTCCACCAGGCGGAAAGGCAGCATTTCTGTAGCCAAGAGCTTGCAGATGGTGAAATTCAACCTCTTAGCTTTCTCATGGCTAGGAGGAAATGGTCTTTTACTTGTCCACATCTGAGGGACCGAGGGCTGGCTATTGTGCTTAGACGGGGTTGATAAGGGTGTCCCCGGCAAACTGCCAGTCTGTGAGGAAGATGCAGGTGGACATGTTAGGTTGCCTTGATCCAAAGGTGGTGCTATCGATGTCGGACAGCGCTCAACACCAGCTGGTGTTACCACCTCCAAAGAAAATGATGACCTGCCAATCACGCTGGCTGTTGCGGGTAAAGAGGTGGCAGGTCTGCGCCCCAAAACAGGTGTGACTGCTGTCCCCCCAGTCACAGAGGATGAAGAGGCCGCGGATGCACAAGATATGGCAGACGGTGATTGGCCCGGCCGGCTAGGCCGCATTGTAGCACACTGAGCTTCCCACTGCAACTTATGCTTCATGTCCATGTGCCGGTTCATGCATGAAGTACTCAAACTATGTATTTTTTGGCCTCTACTTAGCTTTTGCTGACAAATGTTACAGATAACACGAGTTGGGTCATCTTTATCGATCTGAAAAAATGCCCAGGCTATGCAAGGCTTAGCACCCATGCGACCTGAAGAGCCACCACGACTTGTGGTGAGAGGCAGAGTTGTGTTTGAGGATGCAGTTGTTGACGTGCTTCCAGTACTACGTCTCTGTCCAGGAAGGCGCAACCTGACCTCGTCGTCACTAGCATCTTCCTCCACCTCCTCTGCTGACCTCATCTCTTGGCTGACTGTGGGTTGACAGTAAGTGGGATCTCCGACCTCATCATCATCACCCTGTGCGTTATCACACCCGTCGTCCTCAGAGCCAACCTGTTCCTGCCCTGACAAAAAACTAAAGTTGTCGCTCCAATCAGGTATTTGAGTCTTATCATCGTCTTCCTCATTGTCTCCACCAACAGGAGTTACAGTTTGGGAATGAGGGTCTACATTATGGTCAGAACCTTCTGCGTCTGGTCCTGGATCCGACTCATAAAGATTCTGGGCATCAGTGCAGATCATTTCCTCGTCTGGATTCACAGAAGCGCTGGAGTCGACCTCTGATTCCCAGGCTATAGTATGAGTAAACAGCTCTGCAGACTCAACCATCTGTTCTACCTCATACTCAGACGGGCAGCTGGAGATTTGGGAGCTGTGAGGAAGCAAGTGCGATTTGGGTGACACCTTTGAGGACTGGAGTATTTGTGATGTTGAAGTTGATGTGGAGGAGAGCCCACTTAAAGGAGCACTTGATATCCGTTGAAGCACCTGCTGTTTTTGTGCCTCATCTGGAATTTGTAGCGATTGGCGTGGCCGTAAGAAAGGGATCTTATCACATTGTCCGCTAAAAGAAGTAGACATTTTAGTTTGGCTGGAAGATGGTCTTTCTTCTGCACCTACCCCACGGACACAAACTTTTTTCCCCTTCCCAACACGCCTATTCCCCTTTCCACCAGCAGCAGGCCTTTTTCCACTCATTTTGGTGGTTAACTAATTCACAACTCTGGAGTTGTTTGCACAAAAAAACAATGGATGGTAACCGAGCAGAGCTGAGTGGCCAAACTGTGGTATTAGGCCAAAACTATTGGCTGGGCTAGATGCAGAAAAAAATTATTTTTAATTTGCAACCTGATGGAGGTCAGTATAGATGGACTAATAGAACAAGTCCCACACGCTGCTAGAAGCCCAAATATTTTTTCAGAGATAAATGAAGAAAAAAATTATTTTTAATTTGCAACCTGATGGAGGTCAGTATAGATGGACTAATAGACCAAGTCCCACACACTGCTAGAAGCCCAAATATTTTTTCAGAGCTAGATGCAGAAAAAAATTATTTTTAATTTGCAACCTGATGGAGGTCAGTATAGATGGACTAATAGACCAAGTCCCACACACTGCTAGAAGCCCAAATATTTTTTCAGAGCTAGATGCAGAAAAAAATTATTTTTAATTTGCAACCTGATGGAGGTCAGTATAGATGGACTAATAGACCAAGTCCCACACACTGCTAGAAGCCCAAATTTTTTTTCAGAGCTAGATGCAGAAAAAAATTATTTTTAATTTGCAACCTGATGGAGGTCAGTATAGATGGACTAATAGACCAAGTCCCACACACCGCTAGAAGCCCAAATATTTTTTCAGAGCTAGATGCAGAAAAAAATTATTTTTAATTTGCAACCTGATGGAGGTCAGTATAGATGGACTAATAGACCAAGTCCCACACACTGCTAGAAGCCCAAATATTTTTTCAGAGCTAGATGCAGAAAAAACTTATTTTTAATTTGCAACCTGATGGAGGTCAGTATAGATGGACTAATAGAACAAGTCCCACACGCTGCTAGAAGCCCAAATATTTTTTCAGAGATAAATGAAGAAAAAAAATATTTTTAATTTGCAACCTGATGGAGGTCAGTATAGATGGACTAATAGACCAAGTCCCACACACTGCTAGAAGCCCAAATATTTTTTCAGAGCTAGTTGCAGAAAAAAATTATTTTTAATTTGCAACCTGATGGAGGTCAGTATAGATGGACTAATAGACCAAGTCCCACACACTGCTAGAAGCCCAAATATTTTTTCAGAGCTAGATGCAGAAAAAAATTATTTTTAATTTGCAACCTGATGGAGGTCAGTATAGATGGACTAATAGACCAAGTCCCACACACCGCTAGAAGCCCAAATATTTTTTCAGAGCTAGATGCAGAAAAAAATTATTTTTAATTTGCAACCTGATGGAGGTCAGTATAGATGGACTAATAGACCAAGTCCCACACACTGCTAGAAGCCCAAATATTTTTTCAGAGCTAGATGCAGAAAAAAATTATTTTTAACTTGCAACCTGATGGAGGTCAGTATAGATGGACTAATAGAACAAGTCCCACACGCTGCTAGAAGCCCAAATATTTTTTCAGAGATAAATGAAGAAAAAAATTATTTTTAATTTGCAACCTGATGGAGGTCAGTATAGATGGACTAATAGACCAAGTCCCACACACTGCTAGAAGCCCAAATATTTTTTCAGAGCTAGATGCAGAAAAAAATTATTTTTAATTTGCAACCTGATGGAGGTCAGTATAGATGGACTAATAGACCAAGTCCCACACACTGCTAGAAGCCCAAATATTTTTTCAGAGCTAGATGCAGAAAAAAATTATTTTTAATTTGCAACCTGATGGAGGTCAGTATAGATGGACTAATAGACCAAGTCCCACACACCGCTAGAAGCCCAAATATTTTTTCAGAGCTAGATGCAGAAATTTTTTTTATTCAATTTGCAACCTGATGGAGGTCAGTATAGATGGACTAATAGACCAAGTCCCACACACTGCTAGAAGCCCAAATATTTTTTCAGAGCTAGATGCAGAAAATTTTTTTATTCAATTTGCAACCTGATGGAGGTCAGTATAGATGGACTAATAGACCAAGTCCCACACACTGCTAGAAGCCCAAATATTTTTTCAGAGCTACATGCAGAAAAAAATTATTTTTAATTTGCAACCTGATGGAGGTCAGTATAGATGGACTAATAGACCAAGTCCCACACACTGCTAGAAGCCCAAATATTTTTTCAGAGCTACATGCAGAAAAAAATTATTTTTAATTTGCAACCTGATGGAGGTCAGTATAGATGGACTAATAGAACAAGTCCCACACGCTGCTAGAAGCCCAAATATTTTTTCAGAGATAAATGAAGAAAAAAATTATTTTTAATTTGCAACCTGATGGAGGTCAGTATAGATGGACATTATAATAGACCAAGTCCCACACACTGCTAGAAGCCCAAATATTTTTTCAGAGCTAGATGCAGAAAAAAATTATTTTTAATTTGCAACCTGATGGAGGTCAGTATAGATGGACTAATAGACCAAGTCCCACACACTGCTAGAAGCCCAAATATTTTTTCAGAGCTAGATGCAGAAAAAAATTATTTTTAATTTGCAACCTGATGGAGGTCAGTATAGATGGACTAATAGACCAAGTCCCACACACCGCTAGAAGCCCAAATATTTTTTCAGAGCTAGATGCATAAAAAAATTATATTCAGTTTGCAACCTGATGGAGGTCAGTACAGATGGACTAATAGAATGATGCTATGCCCAAAAGATTTTACTTCACTAGGTGCAGTAAAAAAATTGGTATTCTATACACAGGTGGTATATCTTGCAACACAGATAGGCTACTCCACTGACTAACACACTCTGCAATAGGCCAAAAAGGATTTGCTTTGCTAGATTCAGCCAAATGCTGTGAAAAAAACTTGCACAGCACTGGCACAGACCTGCCTGGCAAAAACTGATAGGAACTGATGTAACCTAGTCCTGAAAAGGACTCCAATTACAATTAGTCTTTACTCCCACAATCTATCTATTTAAGAGCACAGACCTGCCTGATAAAAGTCGTAGGAAATGCTGTAACCTAGTCCTTAAAAGGACTGCAATCACAACTATTCCCTACTCCCAAGCTATCTGTATATTTGTGCGAAAATTGGCTTGAAATTAACAAGGTATAGCGCACACAGCAACAGCGGTGCCGTCTAACACGCAGCTGCAGCAGTGAGAAAATGGTGGCGACGGGGAAAATGGCTTGGTCTTATAGGGCAAGGACATGTGACATACACTGCCAATGACACATGCCCTTGCTTGTGTGAAAAAAAGCACTTCGCTCCGTGTGTGCGCTGCTGATAGGCTGACAGATTGCACCTCCCCACTGCAAATGCGGGAAAGAGAAAAAAAAATGGAGATCTTCATTGTTCCTGCAGAGATCCATCCCCTGCCCCTCCCCCCGCCCCGCTGTACACTCAAACTGCGTATTAACATTAATTTTTATCATTACTGAGAAAAAATCCAGTTATGATTTTGGTGCACGAACAGTTATCGAACATAACCTCGAACAGCCGAATTTTTCTCAAATTGTTCGTGTTCGCCGACCGGCTCGAACACCGCCCAAAACAGCTCGAATTTGAGATTGGCAAACAGTTCGAGTAGAACAACGCTCATCTCTAGTTATAACTGCTGTGTAATAAAATACAGTATTATTAGGAACGTTTCAATAGTTACCCTTTCTGGCAAAAAGATACCCTATCAAATCTTCCTACATTAAAATATATCTTTTATTTTTGCTCTCTAAAAATCTTTCCTTAATTTTATGTTGATCCAGTCTCTGTATAGTCCAAATTAAATCTTTAATGCATCGGCTGCCTATGAACTGAGCCCATATTGATATACTATAAGGGTTTAGTGATTAAATTTTAAGAGTGCAAAAATAAAAGATATACATATACACAGTGCATTGTGAAAATATTTGGCCCCCTTGAACTTTTCTACCTTTTGCCACATTTCTGGCTTCAAACATAAAGATATAAGATTCTAATTTTTGGGGGAAGAATCAACAACAAGTGGGACACAATCGTGAAGTGGAACGAAATTTATTGGATATTTTTAACTTTTAAAAAAAACAAAAAATTAAAAGTGGGGCGTGCAATATTATTCAGCCCTCTTGAGTTAATACTTTGTAGTGCCACCTTTTGCTGGGATTACAGCTGCAAGTCGCTTGGGGTATGTCTCTATCAGTTTTTCACATCGATAGGCTGAAATTCTTGCCCATTCTTCCTTGCAAAACAGCTCGAGCTCATTGAGGTTGAATGGAGGGCGTTTGTGAACAGCAGTTTTCAGCTCTTTCCACTGACTCTCGATATGATTCAGGTCTGGACTTTGACTTGGCCATTCTAACACCTGGATACGTTTATTTTTGAACCATTCCATTGTAGATTTTGCTTTATGTTTGGGATCATTGTCTTGTTGGAAGATAAATCTCCGTTCCAGTCTCAGGTCTTTTGCAGACTCCAGCAGGTTTTCTTCCAGAATGGTCCTGTATTTGGCTCCGTCCATCTTCCCATCAATTTTAACCATCTTCCCTGTCCCTGCTGAAGAAAAGCAAGCCCAAACCATGATGCTGCCACCACCATGTTTGACAGTGCGGATGGTGTTTTGAGGGTGATGAGCTGTGTTGCTTTTACGCCAAACATGTCGTTTTGCATTGTGGCCGAAAAGTTCGATTTTTGTTTCATCTGACCAGAGCACCTTATTCCACATGTTTGGTGCGTCTCCCAGGTGGCTTGTGGCAAACTTCAAACAAGACTTTTTATGGATATCTTTGAGAAATGGCTTTCTTCTTGCCACTCTTCCATAAAGGCCAGATTTGTGCAGTGTACGACTGATTGTTGTCCTATAGTAAGACTCTCCCACCTCAGCTGTAGATCTCTGCAGTTCATCCAGAATGATCATGGGTCTTTTGGCTGCATCTCTGATCAGTCTTCTCCTTGTTAGAGATGAAAGTTTAGAGGGACGGCCGGGTCTTGGTAGATTTGCAGTGGTCTGATACTCCTTCCATTTCAATATGATCACTTGCACAGTGCTCCTTGAGATGTTTAAAACTTGGGAAATCTTTTTGCATCCAAATCCGGCTTTAAACTTTGCCACAACAGTATCTCGGACCTGCCTGGTGTGTTCCTTGATCTGCGTGATGCTCTCTGCACTTGAAACAGAACCATGAGACTATCACAGAGAAGGTGCATTTATACGGAGACTTGATTACACACAGGTGGATTCTATTTATCATTTATCATTACCAGTCATTTAGGACAACATTGGATCATTCACAGATCCTCACTGAACTTCTGGAGTGAGTTTGCTGCACTGAAAGTAAAGGGGCCGAATAATATTGCACACCCCACTTTTCATTTTTTATTTTTTTTTAAAAAGTTTAAAATATCCAATAAATTTCGTTTCACTTCACGATTGTGTCCCACTTGTTGTTGATTCTTCCCCCAAAAAATAGAATTTTATATCTTTATGTTTGAAGCCAGAAATGTGGCAAATGGTAGAAAAGTTCAAGGGGGCCAAATACTTTCACAATGCACTGTATATATGCATATATATATATACAGTACAGACCAAAAGTTTGGACACACCTTCTCATTTAAAGATTTATCTGTATTTTCATGATTATGAAAATTGTGCATTCACACTGAAGGCATCAAAACTATGAATTAACACATGTGGAATTATATACTTAACAAAAAAGTGTGAAACAACTGAAAATGTCTTATATTCTAGGTTCTTCAAAGTAGCCACCTTTAGCTTTGATGACTGCTTTGCACACTCTTGGCATTCTCTTGATGAGCTTCAAGAGGTAGTCACCGGAAATGGTTTTCACTTCACAGGTGTGCCCTGTCAGGTTTAATAAGTGGGATTTCTTGCCTTATAAATGGGGTTGGGACCATCAGTTGTGTTGTGCAGAAGTCTGGTGGATACATTTATTTCCCCTTTCTTTCCTTAGTACTTGTTGCAGATCATAACACATGCATTGCACAGGTGTGATTTTGGCCCATTCTTCCACACTGACTCTTCACATCCTGAAGGTCCCATGGGCTCCTATGTACTCTGAGCTTTAGTTCCTTCCATAAAATTTCTATTGGAGTCTGGTTAGGTAATAGTCTGCATCATTCTAGCAGCTTTATTTTCTTTCTCTGAAACTAATTGAGAGTTTTCTTGGCTGTGTGTTTGGGATCATTGTCTTGCTGAAATCTCCACCCTCGTTTCATCTCTATCATCCTGGTAGATTGCATCAGATTTTGTTGAAGAATGTCTCAGTACATTTGTCCATTCATCCTTGTTTCAATTATATGAAGTATGCCAGTGCTCTATGCTGAAAAACAACCCCACACCATCCCACCTCCAAGCTTCACTGTTGGTACGGTGTTTTTGGGGTGATATGCAGTGCCTTTTAGCCTCCAAACATGGTGTGTATTACGGTATCCAAAGAGTTTAATTTTGGTCTCATCTGACCACACTATATTCTCCCATTATTTCACAGGCTTGTCTAAATGTCGTTGAGCAAACTTTAAAAGCTCTTGAACATGCTTTTTTTTCTGCAATGGAGTCTTGCGTGGTGAGCGTGCATGCTTAGGTGCATTATTTTTATTTTCTTTGAAACAATTGTACCTGTTGATTCCAGATCTTTCTGTAGCTCTCCACGGGTGATCCTTGGCTTTTGGACAACTCTTCTGATAATTATTTTCACTCCTCTGTCTGAAATCTTGCAGGAAGCATCTAAGTTGTGGCCGGTTTAGGGTGAAATGATGTTTTTTCTGCTTCTGGATTATGGCCCCAACAATGCTCACTGGAACCTTCCTTCAGTAGTTTAGAAATTCTTCTGTAACCAATGCCTCAGTATGTTTTGCAACAATAAGGTTGCAAAAGTCTTGAGACAGCTCACTGGCTTTACCCATCATGAAATGTTTCTTGTGTGGCACCTTGGTAATGAGACACCTTTTTATAGGCCATCAGTTGAACCAGCTGATATTATGTCTCATTAAGTGACAGGATTACTTTGTAATTACTGATAGATTTCCGCTGGTATCATGACTTTCCATGGCTTTTTGCACATCCCTTTCTTCATGTGTTCAATACCTTATTCCTGTGTCATTTCTCATTATTACACATAACTTAATTTATGAACATCTATGGTTTGATTTCTTTGTCTGTATGTTTCGGATGGGTAGTTACAGACATCTGGTGACAATATCATATCATTAACAGCTTTAGAAATATACTTACTTAGAAAATTGGTGACGTGTTCAATACTTATTTCATCCGCTGTATATACAGTATGTTGTAGACGTTATATTAAGGAGCAGCAATGGTTACATACACTTCGCGGTAATCTCTATTCCATGACTGTGAGTTCAATGGTTTGCTGCTTGCTGTATGTTCAAAGAGGCTTCTTTGTATCAAGGTCCATTTATTACACAAAAAGAGGTTTTAGGCCCTAATAGACTTCTTAGACTAAAATTATTCCTTATAATCATTACTAAGCTCTGACAGCCTCCATTTCTTTTCCTTGGAGTGCTGGGTCTGAGTTAAGAGCTAATGTAAAGAGCCACAGGCACTTTTTCTCACAGGTCTCTGTACAACAAACATAATCGCTTTAATGTATTCCACTCACTAATCATTCTGATAATTACATTTCTGGATAAGCATTCAATTAGGCCACAAATCTCATTTCAAGCAAGCTGCTTGAGTAATGTGCAAGAAAAAAAGTCAGAATGGCTGAAGTCTTCCCTGATCTTCGTATAGTATATATTTCATAACTTGTTAACTCTTTATGCACCACTTGAGAGTGGATATTTAGGAAGCTTGGAAATGAGTAAAGAGCGATAAATTTACTTAAACACATAACTGCCATAATCCAGTTTTAAAGGGGTTTTCTGCTTTTGGAAAACCTGTGTCCTCCAACTGCAGTTTGTTTAAAAAACGAACAAACTGTTCCACCAGGTCTAATGCTGAGTCTACTCTGCTTCTCCCAATGTCTGGTATTGTTTGCAGGGCAGATAGCCAATAAATGGGCATTGCATGAGCTGCTCAGAGCCACTGAGCACGGTGATTGGCAGCAGTGCCTGTTCACATGACATCAGCACTGCAGACAATAACAGACATGGAGATTCAGTGCTGAACCCAAGGAGGGATAGTTAATTTCAGCTCATAATTCCATTTGTTACTACTACCAACTTTAATCTTACCAGGAAAGACCCAACAAACACTATACATATTCGATATATATTTTTATACTCTGTTTTTGCTGGTCTTTAAATAATATGCATTTTCTTCTATAGTGGCTGTAAAAAAATGTACAGTGGGTACGGAAAGTATTCAGACCCCTTTAACCCCTTAACAACATTTGACGTACTAATACGCGTCTGTGCCCTGGGACTTAAGACCCAGACCCGTATTAGTACGTCATCGCGATCGCGCGCGCACACAGGCTGTGCGGGCGCGATCGCCGCCGGGTGTCAGCTGATTGTCACAGCTGACACCCGGTACTATGTGCAGGGAGCGGTCCTGCACCGCTCCCAGCACATTAACCCCCGCTATGCTGCGATCGAAGTCGATCGAAATCGATCGCGGCATTGCGGGGGCAAGGGGAGGTGATCGGCGATACTCACCTCCTCTTCCGGCTTCCAGCGCAGTCTGCAAAGGCTTCCCGGGTGTTGCCATGACGACCCGATGTCGTCATGACAACATCCGGGTCACCAGAGAGCAGGAAGATTGCTTGGACATGCGCAGTGCATCTCCAAGCAATCTTCACACTGTGCACTTCTGACAGCCTTCATGGCATAGGGATGGTGCTCCATTCCTGTGCCATGCAGGCGATCAGAAAAAAAAGTGAAAGTCCCAGAGTGGGACAAAGTAATAAAGTGTACAAACTGTCTGAAAGTGAAAAAAAAAAAAAAAATGTGCAAAAATATTATAAAAAAATAAAAAAAATAATACACCAAAAATAAAAATATAATGTACCCATCAATAAATATTATTATAAAAAAAAATAAAACAATAAAAGTACACATATTTGGTATCGCCGCGTCCGGAACAACCTGACCTATAAAACTGTCCCACTAGTTAACCCCTTCAGTGAACACGGTAAAAAAAAAAAAAAAAAAAACGAAGCAAAAAACAATGCTTTATCACCATACTGCCAAACAAAAAGTGGAATAACACGCGAACAAAAAGACGCATATAAATAAAAATGATACCGCTGAAAACGTCATCTCGTCCCGCAAAAAACAAGCCGCCATACAGCTCCATCAGCCGAAAAATAAAAAAGTTATAGCTCTCAGAATAAAGCGATGCTAAAAAATATTTTTTTCTATAAAATAGCTTTTATTGTGTATAAGCGCCAAAACATAGAAAAATGATACAAATGTGGTACCGCTGTAAACGTACTGACCCGAAGAATAAAGCTACCTCATCAATTTTACCACACGCGGAACAGAGTAAAAAAAAGAAAAAAAAACAATTCCTGAATTGTTGGTTTTTGTTTATTCTGCCTCCCAAAAATCGGAATAGAAAGCGATCAAAAAATGTCACGTGCCTGAAAATGGCACCAATAACAACGTCAAGTCATCCCGCAAAAAACGAGCCGTCACATGACTGTCTGCCAAAATCTGGAAAAATTATAGCTCTCAAAATATGGCGATGCAAAAACTAGATTTTACAAAAAATGCGTCTTTTAGTGTGTGACAGCTGTCAGTCATAAAAACCCCATATGATTCTGGCATTGCTGTAATCACACCGACCCGAAGAATAAAGTCGTCTAATCACTTATACCGCACAAGGAACGGCGTCAAAAATATACTCTTAGGTTAGGATTGGGCTAGGGTTAGGGCTGGGTTTTGGGCTAGGGTTGTGCTGGGGCTAGGGTTGTGCTGGGGCTAGGGTTGTGCTGGGGCTAGGGTTGTGCTAGGGCTAGGGTTGTGCTAGGGCTAGGGTTGTGCTAGGGCTAGGGTTGTGCTAGGGTTAGGGCTGGGGTTGGGATTTTTTTCAAAAGTAAGAAAAAAAGATGACGATATGGCGACTAGTGTTGAGAGCAAGTGCTCGCTACTTGAGTTTGCATCGGGTGCTCTGGTATGCATTGAGTATCGTGGGTATTTGAGTGACATGCTCGAGTCTCTGCCCCATATGCTTCGCGGCCAAAAAACTTTACGGGGATTGCCTGCCATGCACGAGCGATCCCCGCATGTTTTTTTTTGGGTGTCTAATAACCGTGAAACATGCGGAGCAGGGACTCGAGCATGTCACTCAAGCACACGCTGTACATGGTGCATACCTGAGTACCCGATGCAAACTCAAGTAGCGAGCACTTGCGCTCAAGAATAATGACAACTTATTCAATATGATGACCTAATGTAAACAAATTCTGTGCCGTACCTCTGGGTTCAAAATGTTCACTATACACCTTAATAAAATCCTTGAGGGGTATAGTTTCCAAAATGGGGACACTTGTGGGGGAGCTCCACTGTTTAGGCACATCACGGGCTCTCGAAACGCGACATGGTGTCCGCTAACAAATTGAATGGAAAATCGGCTCAAATTGTTAGCGGATATCATGTTGCATTTGGAGAGTCCCTGTGTGCCCAAACATTGGAGCTCCCCCACAAATGACCCCATTTTGGAAACTAGACCCCCCAAGGCACCTTTCTAGATGCATAGTGAGCACTTGGAACCCCCAGGTGCTTCACAAATTGATTCGTAAAAATGAAAAAGTGAAAAAAAAAACACTTTCATTTTTATGAATCAATTTGTGAAGCACCTGGGGTTCCAAGTGCTCATTATGAATCTAGATAGGTGCCTTGGGGGGTCTAGTTTCCAAAATGGGGTCACTTGTGGGGGAGCTCCAATGTTTGGGCACACAGGGACTCTCCAAATGCAACATGATATCCGCTAACAAATTGAGCCGACAATTTGTTAGCGGATATCATGTTGCATTTGGAGAGTCCCTGTGTGCCCAAACATTGGAGCTCCCCCACAAGTGACCCCATTTTGGAAACTAGACCCCCCAAGGCACCTTTCTAGATTCATAGTGAGCACTTGGAACCCCAGGTGCTTCACAAATTGATTCATAAAAATGAAAAAGTGTTTTTTTTTTCACTTTTTCATTTTTACGAATCAATTCGTGAAGCACCTGGGGGTTCCAAGTGCTCACTATGCATCTAGAAAGGTGCCTTGGGGGGTCTAGTTTCCAAAATGGGGTCACTTGTGGGGGAGCTCCAATGTTTGGGCACACAGGGACTCTCTAAATGCAACATGGTATCCGCTAACAAATTGAATGGAAAATCGGCTCAATTTGTTAGCGGATACCATGTTGCATTTAGAGAGTCCCTGTGTGCCCAAACATTGGAGCTCCCCCACAAGTGACCCCATTTTGGAAACTAGACCCCCCAAGGCACCTTTCTAGATGCATAGTGAGCACTTGGAACCCCCAGGTGCTTCACAAATTGATTCGTAATAATGAAAAAGTGAAAAAAAAACACTTTTTCATTTTTATGAATCAATTTGTGAAGCACCTGGGGGTTCCAAGTGCTCACTATACATCTAGAAAGGTGCCTTGGGGGGTCTAGTTTCCAAAATGGGGTCACTTGTGGGGGAGCTCCAAAGTTTGGGCACAGAGGGGCTCTCCAAACGCAATGTGGTGTCCGCTAACAATTTGAGCCGATTTTCCATTCAATTTGTTAGCGGATACCATGTTGTATTTAGAGAGTCCCTGTGTGCCCAAACATTGGAGCTCCCCCACAAGTGACCCCATTTTGGAAACTAGACCCCCCAAGGCACCTATCTAGATGCATAGTGAGCACTTGGAACCCCAGGTGCTTCACAAATTGATTCATAAAAATGAAAAAGTGATTTTTTTTTTCACTTTTCCATTATTACGAATCAATTTGTGAAGCACCTGGGGGTTCCAAGTGCTCACTATGCATCTATAAAGGTGCCTTGGGGGGTCTAGTTTCCAAAATGGGGTCACTTGTGGGGGAGCTCCAAAGTTTGGGCACACATGGGCTCTCCAAACACAACATGGCGTCCGCTAATTATTCAAGCAAATTTTACAATCAAAAAGTCAAATGGCGCTCCTTCCCTTCCGAGCCCTGCCGTGCGCCCAAACAGTGTTTCTTCCCCAAATATTGGGTATCTGCGTGCCCAGGGGAAATTGCTCAACAAATTTTGGGGTCCATTTTTTTTTGTTACCCCTGTGAAAATAAAAAAAATTGGGTCTAAAGTAACATTTTTGTGAAAAAAGTTAAATGTTCATTTTTTTCTTCCACATTCAAAAAATTCCTGTGAAGCACCTGAAGGGTTAATAAAGTTCTTGAATGTGGTTTTGAGCACCTTGAGGGGTGCAGTTTTTAGAATGGTGTCACTTTTGGGTATTTTCTGTCATAAAGACCTCTCCAAGTGACTTCAAATGTGATGTGGTCCCTAAAAAAATGGTTTTATAAATTTTGTTGGAAAAATGAGAAATCGCTGGTCAACTTTTAACCCTTATAGCTCCCTAACAAAAAAAATTTTGGTTCCAAAATTGTGCTGATGTAAAGTAGACATGTGGGAAATGTTATTTATTAACTCTTTTGTGTGACATATCGCTCTGATTTCAGGGCTTAAAAATTCAAATTTTGAAAATTGCTAAATTTTCAAAATTTTCACCAAATTTCCATTTTTTTCACAAATAAACGCAAGTGATATCGAAGAAATTTTTCCACAATCATGAAGTACAATATGTCATGAAAAAAACAATCTCAGAATCGGGGGGATCCGTTGAAGCGTTCCAGAGTAATTACCTCATAAAGTGACAGTGGTCAGAATTGTAAAAATTGGCCCGGTCATTAACGTGCAAACCACCCGCGGGGCTTAAGGGGTTAAATGTTTCACTCTTTGTTTCATTGCAGCCATTTGGAAAATTCTAAAATGTTGATTTTATTATCTCATTAAATTACACTCTTTATCTCATCTTAACTGAAAAAAAACCCAGAAATGTAGAAATTTTTGCACATTTAATAAAAAAGAAAAACTGAAATATCACATGGTCATAAGTATTCAGACCCTTTGCTCAGTATTGAGTAGAAGCACCCTTTTGAGCTAGTACAGCCATGAGTCTTCTTGGGAATGATGCAACAAGTTTTTCACACCTGGATTTCTGGGATCCTCTGACATTCTTCCTTGCAGATTCTCTCCAGTTCCGTCAGGATGGATGGTGAATGTTGGTGGACAGTCATTTTCAGGTCTCTCAATTGGATTTAGGTCAGGGCTCTGGCTGGGCCAGTCAAGAATGGTCAATGAGTTGTTCTGAAGCGACTCCTTTGTTATTTTAGCTGTGTGCTTAGAGTCATTGTCTTGGTGGAAGGTGAACCTTCGGTCAAGTCTGAGGTCCAGAGCACTCTGGAAGAGGTTTTCATCCAGGATATCTCTGTACTTGGCCGCATTCATGTTTCCTTCAATTGTAACCAGTCGTCCTGTCCTTGCAGCTGAAAAACAACCCCATAGCATGATGCTGCCACCACCATGTTTCACTGTTGGGGTTGTATTGGGCAGGTGATGAGCAGTGCCTGGTTTTCTCCACACATGCCGCTTAGAATTATCACCAAAAAGTTCTATCTTCATCTCATCAGACCAGAGAATCTTATTGCTCATAGTCTGGGAGTCCTTCGTGTGTTTTTGAGCAAACTCTGTGCAGGTTTTCATATGTCTTGCACTGAATAGAGGCTTCCGTCGGGCCACTCTGCCATAAAGGCCCGACTGGTGGAGGGCTGCAGTGGGAAACTTTCTCCCATCTCCCTGCTGCATCTCTGGAGCTCAGCAACAGTGATCTTAAGGTTCTCCTTTACCTCTTTCACCAAGGCTCTTCGCCCACGATTGCTCAGTTTGGCTGGACGGCCAGGTCTAGGAAGACTTCTGGTGGTCCCAAACTTCTTCCATTTAAGGATTATGGAGGCTATTGTGCTCTTAGGAACCTTGAGTAATGCAAAAATTCTTTTCTTTTATAACCTTGGCCAGATATGTGCCTTGCCACAATTCTTTTTCTGAGCTCCAGCTCCATGGGCAGTTCCTTTGAACTCATGATTCTCATCTGGTCTGACATGCACTGTGAGCTGTGAGGTCTTATATAGACAGGTGTGTGCCTTTCCAAATCAAGTCCTATCAGTTTAATTAAACACAGCTGGACTCCAATGAAGGAGTAGAACCATCTCAAGGAGGATCACAAGGAAATGGACAGCATGTGACTTAAATATGAATGTCTGAGCAAAGGGTCTGAATACTTATGACCATGTGGTATTTCAGTTTTTCTTTTTTAATAAATTTGCAAAAATTTCTACATTTCTGATTTTTTTCAGTCAAGATTGTATGCAGATTGTACTTTAACGAGAAAAAAAATGAACTTTTTAGATTTTACCAAATGGTGCAATGAAACAAAGAGTGAACAATTTAAAGGGGTCTGAATACTTTCTGTAACCACTTTATACACATAGAAAATGTCTTGAGGCCTAGGATGATATTATAGTTAATATAGAATTAATTTGTTGCCTAATGAACAATATCCCTTGTAGCTTAGTGTATAGTTGCTGGTCTAGCTGAAATATTAGGGTAACTTTTTCCAGTCTGAGACATTCCATAACTTAGTAATACTTATACTTGCAGTTGTCCTAAGTATCATATTCCTCATATACTCTGATACTCTTCCAATCATATCACTCCTGTTTTTGGAGCTAACTATGTTGTATGCTCTTTTTAAAGTCCATTTGGGGTAATGTCTGGCTGATAGTCTACGATTGGAACAAAATTCAGTAATCACCCTTCAGATGGTGTGAATGGATCCAACCAGGTCACCTTTGTCTCTCAGTATAGCAACCAATTTTCTATGATCAAAAATATTATTAACAAATATCTTCCTATGCTTTCTACAGATCCCAAATTGAGAGAAGTACTACTGACACCAGTTAGGTTCACAGCTCATAAGGCACCTACTTTGGGTGATCCTTTATCCCCTAGTCTTTTTCTCAAACAAGATCCTTCTAATTCTAGTACCTGGCTACACACAACTGGTTTTTATAAATGTGGTCACTCCATTTGCACTTGCTGCAGCCATGTTAAAAATGCAGCGACTTTTACATCTTTTTCTACCAATATAAAATATAACATAAAAAATTTTATTAATTGTAACACTACTTATGTCATATATATTATTTCATGCAGTGCGTGCTGTCTCCAATACGTGGGATGTACGTGTACTCCCTTGAAAAAACGCATCAGATGGCATTTATCAGATGCAGATAATAAATGAAGTATCAGGTGTTCTGCAGCATCAAGACATTTTTCGTTATGCCATAATGGAGATACTTCAACATTTATAGTAACGGGCATAGAAAAAGTGTTGAAACCTCATAGAGGGGGTGATCATAGGAGAAAACTCTTTAATAGAGAAAGTTGGTGGATTTATACTTTAAATACACGTGTACCAGCAGGTTTAAATATTAGACATGATTTGATGTATCATTATGAGTGATTATTTATAGATTATTATGTTTATGTTCTTTTTTTTTTTCTCTTGGATTATTCACATTTATATGCATTGTTTCTATGCTATACGGTTTTAATATGGTATGTGTGTTTAAATTTTTGATTAACCTAGCTTAGAACAGGTGCATAGCAGGACATGACATATAAATACCACTTCCTTGCTGTTTTTTTGCTATGCAATGATTAAGAACTTATAGTTCGAAACGCGTTTGCTGTTCCTCTCCAAGGTGGACTTTTAATATTTTTTGCATGACCCAATAAAATATGGATTTTAGAAGATTTGTTCAGCTGGATCTTCCTGGTTCCTCATATAACAAGAGGGTCCATTCCAGTTCTGTCTGCTGGTGCTTTTACAGATATTTCTAGAAATAGCCCCAAGTATCAGGGGCCAGGAATAATTTTTTTTTGGATCTTAATCCTGATTATTTTCTTAAAAAGCAATCCAGAGAACACCATTTTTCTGCTCCATTTGCTTGTTGGCATTGCAGAATACAGCCAGATCCTTTCCATATTACAGCGCTAAAAATCCATCTATTTAAAACTGTGGTTTGTCCGTCACACAGATCATATATAAGTGGGCTGAAAATTCTGCCATTTCTGCCCTTTATTGAAATTTTCTTGCAGTGTGTCAGCGAAGTTATTGATAGGAGGTCGCTGTTAAAAATAGTTACCTACAGGCCAGCTATTTAAAACTGTGGTTTGTCCGTCACACGGATCACATATAAGTGCGCTGAAAATTCTGCCATTTCTGGCCTTCATTGAAATTTTGTTGCAGTGTGTCAGCAAAGTTCTTGACACAAGGTTGCTTTTAAAAATAGTTACCTACAGGCCAACTATTTAAAACTGTGGTTTGTCCGTCACATGGATCACATATAAGTGCGCTGAAAATTCTGCCATTTCTGGCCTCCATTGAAATTTTGTTGTAGTGTGTCAGCGAAGTTATTGACACGACACGAGGTCGCTGTTAAAAATAGTTACCTACAGGCCAGCTATTTAAAACTGTGGTTTGTCCGTCACATAGATTACATATAAGTGTGCTGAAAATTCTGCCATTTCTGCCCTCCATTGAAATTATGTTGCAGTGTGCCAGCAAAGTTATTGACATGAAGTCGCTGTTAAAAACAGTTACCTACAGGTCAGCTATTTAAAACTGTGGTTTGTCCGTCACACGGATCACATATAAGTGCGCTGAAAATTCGGCCATTTCTGGCCTCCATTGAAATTTTGTTGCAATGTATCAGCAAAGTTATTGACACGAGGTCACTGTTAAAAAATAGTTACCTACAGGCCAGCTATTTAAAACTGTGGTTTTCCGTCACACGTATCACATATCACTGCGGTTCACAACCAGTCATTTGTAGTGAACGTGGAAAATACTGTCTTCAATTTAAAATGGGCAAGGCACGTGGCAAGGGATGGGGAAGTGGACGTGATGGAGATGATGGTGCACGCAGAGGACGAGGCCGTGGACTAGCTAAAATTGTGCCACAACAAACACCCACATCTTCTTGCTTGACCTTCCTGTCCCAATTAATACAGGAAAGCAGAACACCACTATTGAACACAGAGCAGTGTGAAAAGGTTATTAGTTGGATTGGTAGGCTTTGTGACTTTCAGAGTCTCTCCATCATAAATGAAACAGGATGTGTCTGATGATGTGTCACATACCACATGGCCAGATAATGTTGTAAAATGTTAAAATGACATTTCCCAGTGAATGCATTTGTCTTTGTTGAAAGCAATGCAATTATTTTGCCTCATATACAATTCATTGCCCTGGAAAGGATGTTCCTTACCATATTTCCCAGAAAAATGCATTTTGGTTTCGTTTATGTATGTTTTATTGTGAGTCCGTAAAAGTGGCGTAATACCTCTGACAACGTTGTTGACAGCAGTGACCTGGGAGTCAGAAATGCTTCCAGGGGACTTCCCCATGCTGTTCCCATATCATTTGAGCACTGTTCCCATCGATTTGGGCAATTTTTAGGCCATCTCCAGACCGCCGGGGGGAGCCGCCTGAAAAATGCTCGAGTTTCCCATAGACTTACATTGGGCTCGTTGCTCGGCTCAAGCACCCAAGTACTCCAATTTACTCTACCCGAGCAATGAGTACCCGAGCATTTTAGTGCTCGCCCATCACTATTAGTAATACTATTATTTGCAGTTACCTCAACAGTTACATATTTGTAGCCAAAGCATTATGTGAACATACACTAACACAACAATGATAAGTTTTGAATTTTTTTGGAACAACAAGAATTCTGTTTTGAAAAACAGAATTTGCTTTTGAATCTACGGACCAACCAACTAGCACAATACAAATACATTACCATAAGTGTTTTCCAGTTTATCAGCACCACTTCACAGATGATACATCCTTAGTACACCACACACTGGCAACCTAGCACTTAAGACTTGGTGCTTCTCTGCTAAGCTAAAGAAAAAGAGCTGAAAATCTTTCCTGAAGCTTTACATCTGCTTTAATGATTTCCAATTTAATGACCTCTAGGTTAATCTGTCTATCACTCTTATTAGTCACTTTAAGCAAGCAGACATCAAACACACTGCAATAGGTCACAAGGTTTATTGGGAATATAGATAATCATCTGAATTACATTTTTGGGTGTGATGGTCAGACAGCTTCAATAACAAACACTCTTCTGGCTTTCATAGCGAATTAGGACCAAGTATGCATCTTATGTGTCATTCTTCTACGAATGCAGGCATGTCAAAATGGAATCAGCGTGAAAAATGAATACAAACTATGATCTGCAGTTATTCTTTTTTATAATATTAGAAAGACTGTACCTCAAGACTAAACTTTTCACTATGAGTACTCATAAACTAGAACTATAAGACAGGTGATTTTAAAGAGTTATTCCCTTCCTAATCATTTATGGCATATGTGGGGAACCCATCTCTGGGACTCTGACTAGGAGAATGGAACTTAACCTCCTTTTCTAGTTCAAGACTAGGCCCATTCCTGACCAGACACTTTTTTTTTCAAACATGTCATTTAAAGAGTCTAATTTTTTTTTTTTCGATTGGGTAGTGAAATATTTTTTTTTATCTTTTTTTTCACAATATATGGGGTGTAATTTTTATCATTTTCATACTCGCTTCTTTTGGTCTTTTTGCTAAAATTGGTTGGAAAATAAAGGAAATATGTATCTGTTTTTCACTTTTTTAATAACCACAAAGGACCACTGAAATCTGAAATACATTTTAAAATTTGTTCCCCGTTTTGTTACTAATGTTATATATCAAATCTTTTTTTATAGGGGCTGTCTAGTAACAGCTACTGTATTTGGACTGTATTTGGATGGGCAGTGTCTTTTTTACTGATTTATTTTTCCTGCTTTTATTTACTTATATATTTATTGAATTTTCATTTATTGCACATATTGCGCCCCCATAAGGTCAAAACAGACCTTTTGGGAGCATTTTACCATTTAAATACATTTTTTTAACCTGATTTCCCCCTGTAATTGGGGGGCTTGCTTATTAGCCTCAGTTACAGGAGAAATTCAGCCTCCTGGATGCATAGCAGAGCTGACTGTGTCTCCTAGGACCCAGCAGCTCTTGATCCCTCCATATACTCAGCGATTACATGATCGCTGGGTCGGGAGCCGGAAGCATTGTTAGCGCTCCCTGTAATTGTAAACACAGCTCTTGTTTAACCATCTGTGCCTTCTCTATGGGAAGTCTGGCTGTGTCTGACAGCTATGCGCTCCCGCAACTACATGATTGTGTGTAGCTGCTCTATTATGCAGTGATGTTTTAGAATGTCACTGCAGAGTAGAAAGTGGACCACCTGGACGTTTATCACCTATGAGCTGCCATTTATGTTAGCCACTTCCAATAAGTGTAGATGCTGAGCTCATGGAATTTGTCTTTTTCTGTAACTCCTATAGATTCCTATGCAGTGAGCTTTCACATGCCAAAAATTAGGTTACATTCTTTTTCTAAGATAATGTTACGACATGCCCTGAACAAATTTTATGAGATCAGGCATCCTGGTTGGGTTGCCCACAATGCTGGATCTCTATGGAAATCCTATGGATTACATCACAAGGATCAATTATTGTATAGAATGGTATTGTATTGATCATAGTGTATTTGGGTTAAACAATGGAGATTATATTGTATTTTAGATCATAAAGTAATCATATAAAATATTTAGTAAATTATACATGATATAATAAAAAGGATTATAAAAGAAAGAAGGGGGATAAAACAAAATACCTTTTCTGAAGATGACGAGAAATGCATTGTGGTAAACAGTGTTTCATTTTTGTTTTTTGGGGGGTTTATTTTTTTTAATATTTTTCCCATCAATCGCTTATATTCTTGACCTTGTTAGAAAAGATATTTTTTGGTTTGGCGAAATCCATCTCTGTTCGTGTTACTATCACCTATTCCACTTTAGCAAACTTTGTCAAAAAGGTATTTGTGAATAATGAAGTTAAGTTTAACCTTTGTACATGTTTTGAGCATTACAGTCAGTTCTGGCGGAGTAGAATGAATACAGTTAATGGACATATGTGTCCGTGTTATAAACTGGACCTGGGAATAGGTTCTTCATGGTATACCTGTCAGCAAGACAGAATTTGCAGTTTACACCAGGTACTGCATGATTAAGTCTTAGCATATACTAATCATGCCTATAGTCAAATAAGCCTCAATGTCAGATCTTATTCATCATACCCGGACTCTTCATAATTAGATGTAAACAAATATTCTTTAGTCTGCTCAGAGTTGTCTTTTTTGCCATAAAACATTGATTTTTGCTAATCAAATTTGTCATAAAAGTCTGATCAGTCAAGCTATAACAACCAAGAAAACCACCACTGATTCCAAGTCAGGCTAATACCAATGTTTTAAGGGTAGATGAGGCTGTTCCTACTCTCATGTAAAGTGTTATTGCAATTCTCACACGTTTTAGTAGGGGGACCATTTATGTGCAGCAGATACAGACACAGACAGTAGAGGACCTCTGTGTAAGACCAGTACATGGGCCTTTCGCAGGTCAATAGCTTCTCATAATGTGTCTGTGACAGAAGCTGCTGGCTGCTTTGGAGGTAGAAGTGGCCTCCTTACCTTTTGGACCCTTGTGCGGCTGTACAAATTGTACCTATGGTATGGCCTCCGATGTGCAGATACCGCTCTGCTTTCAGAATTGGAATTGGGGCCAGTTCTTTCTTAAGATGGGGGGAGATCATAGCTTTCAGACCACCAAAAAAATGACCTTTAAGATATGTTTGATTGAATTTTTGGGACAATCTGTTTGTACGCGACAGATTTATTGTGAACATTTCTGTGACTATCTCATAAACCAAAATGGAGCTTGCAGGAATCCATGCACAGGCTTTAGAAACAACCAGATCCGCTTATGTCTAATAACCGTAATTTTAATTTTTATTTCATAAATCAATAGTACACATTAAAATAAGAAACTTTGTAATATACCTTATCAGAGAAATCTGCTTCTTTCTCCTCCTGAACTGATCATTCATTCTCAATTCTGGGGTGTTAAACATGCAAATTGCCTCTTCAGAGAGGAAGAGAACAAGAACTCTAGTGCCACTTATTGGAAGTAGCAATCCTAAAAGTCAACATCGACCCTTTATCGAGCCTTGCCATATGACATTTAGGATTGCTACTTCTAATAGGTGGCACTAGAGTTCTAGTTCTCTTCCTCTCTGAAGAGGCAACTTGCATATTTCATTTCCTGGAGGAGCATGCATGGCATATATAAGTCTCCTCAATCTGACATGCCAGGCCTGGCTTGTCACTCTCCACAAGGAGAAACATTACCCCTTAGATCCAAGTCTTAAACCTCTCACCTAGCCAAATCAGATCTCATACTTTGCACTGATGGGGGGCAATACCCCGAAACACTGTGTCTGCAAATTGAGATTCTGATTTGGCTTTTATCCTAAGTCATATGGCAAAGCTTGTTAAAGGGTCAATATTAACTTTTAGGATTGCTACCTCCAATAGGTGGCTCCAGTTCTTTTGCTCTCTGAAGAGGCAATTTGCATATTTAATTTCCCAGAGGAGCATTTATCACGTATATACCGTATTTTTTGCTTTATAACACTCACCTTTTTTCCCCCAGATTTGGGGGGTACATAGGGGTGCGTCTTACAAAGCGAAATCACCTTACCAGCTGCGGTGGAGCGGGGTCCCAAGGTTGCTGCTGGCAAGGCAGGAGATGCTACAGAGACAGGAGATGTTACGGAGGCAGGACAGGGTGTTCAGAGGCAGGAGTCGGAAGATGGCTGTGGGCCCCATGCTATCTGCAAAGTTCTGCTGGAGGTATTCGCTGGTGCGGTGGCTCTGCCAACATTTTGTGGAAGCCGGAGCCCCGCACCTTCCAAACAGTCCTATGCTGTGGACTCTGGGAAAATGGCTACCAGAGGCAGCGCATGCTCAGATTGAGATCTCTGCACAGAGTATGGACAATATGGAAGGTGCGGGGCTCCGGCTTCCACAAAATGTTGGCGGAGTCCCTGCACCACCGAACGCCTCCAGCAGAACTTGGCAGACAGCATAGGGCCCGCAGCTACCTTCCGACTCCTGCCTCCGAACACCCTGTCCAGCCTCCGCAGCATCTCCTGCCTCCGCAGCATCTCCTGCCTCCTCAGCATCTCCTCCCTCAGCCAGCGGCAACCCTGGGGCCCCGCTCTACCAACGCAACCCCAACCTAGGTAAGCTGATTATAATACGCACCGGTTTATTAAATACCATTTGTTTCCTATTTTCTTCCCCAAATTTTGGGGTGCGTCTTATAAACCGATGCATCTTATAATCCACAAAATATGGTAAGTCTTCTCACTCTGACATGCCAGGCCTGGCTTGTCACTTTCCACAAGAAGAAACGTTACCCCTTAGATCTCAATTCTGAGGTAAAATCTGTATTTAGTGAAGACAGACTTTCCCATTACTGAGATAAGAGGTGGACAGTTGTTGATGGTAAGACTCTATGTGGGGGGGAGTACAAGTTAGAGGCAGATTTCCTCCTTCCTCCTCCCTCCTTCTACATAGAATCTTATCAGTAGAAGTTCTCATCTCATATCTCAGTAATGGGAAAGTCTGCAAGAGAAAGAAACACATTTCTCTGATAAGATATGTTACAAAGTTTCTTATTTCCATGTGTACAATGGATTTATGAAATAAAAATTCAAACGATGGTTGCGCTACAAGTTTTTTCAGTAACCGAAATTTGTAAAAGAAATATGCAAGTGTTAACATGATAAAATGATTTTCGTTTGATTGATTCTAAACAGTAATTTGCTTTATAATTATTTTAAATAATCAAAATTACATTTTTTTAAATTGTTTTGGAAACATATTTCATCATCATAAACAGATAACATATAATTTGTCGTTAAATTCTATTTAGTTTTGTCATACTGAATCGATTGGGAAGTGTGACTGGAGCAAGGACAATCTTTAGTACCCTTCATGCTGACATTACTAGGAGCCACACACTTTTTATATGAATAGCCTTGAACTTAATCCAGGATTACTGAAATGCATGAGAATTGTTAGAAGGCTGGAGTCGACATCCCTAGATCTGTCTTTGTATTGTAACCTTCAACACAGTATCAACTTGCAATGAAACTTGAAGAACGTAATGGGATTAAACATAAAAGAAAGTTAGAAAAAGTATTTGGATTAGAAATTTAACTAAAGCCTACTGTGAGAAAGGCCACACTGCTGTCAATGACCTTTTCCTCCATAAGCATGATACCAGTTGAGCCCGTTTAAGTGTCAGAAGGGAACCCTCCCATTTATTTACCCTCTCACTGATGCGACAGGTGCCACATTAAAAGAGTGATCTGTGAGAGGTATTGATACAATGTAACATGGCTTTATTGCTAGTAACCAATTTTAGAACGAACACACAGCTTGGTACATACCTTTCCACAATAAATGCTAATAATAACTGTTTCATTGTAAAACAGAATCTAGATTTAGCCATCAACATACAAAGCCCATATGTTGCTGCGGATAAGTGCAAGCCTTTGCATTGTGATATCTCCCCAAAGCACACAGTTACATAATCCTCATAAAGACATCGTCAGTAAATTTCATGTTTTTAGAATTATGCATATTCCAATATATAAACTGTATTGGGTGTTCAGTAAATTGGTAGTTGTGTCCAGTAGTGTTAGCACAAATAGTTTTCATATATTCCAATATACGGTACATCAAGTTAGCATTGTTCATGTTCCGCCGTAATTATTTTGGAAAATAAATTAACTAGTTGTTACCAATCCTCCTGTGAATACGGCATGCCTATACAAAGTCTGACATTGCACTGATTGATAGTGTCAGAATGTAGGAAAACACCCCACTGACAAGGGGAATAAGGAATAACAGACACAGAGTTGTAAAAAAAAGTTGGATGAATTGCATGAGAAATAACAGGCAAGAGAGTCTGTCACCAGAGGAGACAGATGTCATCCAAAGGTACAGAAGTATGGATAATATGTGGTTCCTCAGCGCTGCTGAAGAAGATCCAAAGGAAAGTTCCAGGAGATACTATAAAATTTGATGCAGTTTTACAATCAACTCGTTTCGAATTCATCTGACTTCTTCATCAGTATGTAACCATAGTCAGGCTTATATTCTGATGAAAAAGTCATATGACTTCGAAACGCGTTGATAATAAAATGCGTAAAGTCTTATAGTGTCTCCTAGAATTTTCCCTTGGATCTTCTTTAGCAGCGCAGAGGAACCACATAGTATCTATACTTCTGTCCCTTTCCCTGGTTCATTTACTTGTGGATCTGCAGAAGCTGATTTACCCAAGCTCCTTTCTTGTTGTGTGGTACACAACTGTACCAGGTGAGCAATTTCCCTGCTTTTACACCACTTTTGTTGTATAAGACTCTATTGGGCTTTTTTGTCCGCCACCTATCTCCTGCATTAGATGTTATCCAAAGGCTTATGCTGCATAGGGGCCGCTGATAGGCTACATAGAAGCAATCGGCAGTCATTTACCAGCCTGTATAGACAGGCTGACCTGAATTCTGAATATGAGTGTCCTATGTGCATATGAGCCATTGGTAGCACAAGGCATATTTAGATAGGATGATGTGCTGCTGAGAACAATAATTTTATTGCTGGCATGAACAATCCAATCACTCAATAAAAAGTATGAATGATTGCCAGCCTGTATAGACAGGCCAAAAATCTGATAACGAGCATTACAAGGAATGTTCCTTCACTATTGTCAACCTGTCTTAATAGTCTCTTAGCGTCATGAAGTGTGGATGTTTATTTCCACAGAGATAGGGCTAGAAGTAACCTGCTCAACTTGTCAGAATCTTATTCCCCAAGATAACAAAAGATTGTGCATGTTAAAATCTAAGGCTGTGTGCCCACGATGCGTTTTTCAAGCGTTTACGCTGCGGAATTTCCGCAGCGTAAACGCTTGGGAAACGCTTGGTAAACCTTCCCCCATGGTCTCCAATGCAATTCCGCACTTTCAATGCACATGCTGCGGATTTTTCCGCAGTGTTTATGCTGCGCTCAAAAATCCGCAGCATGTCCATTAATTTTGCGGAAGCACTGCGTTTTCGCCACTATTGACTTGCATTAGAACACGCCAATTCCGCAAGACTGCATCTGTACTTGCGTAATTGGCGCGTTCTAATGTGCGGATGGTACCCGGGTGTGGTGGACAGGAGACTCTCCTCCACACCCAGGTACCATTAAAAGCTGTAAAAAAAAAGAATAAAATAAAAAATAAAGATTATATTCACCTTCCGACGGCCCCCGGACTCCTTCTCTGTGCTTGCCGACAGATCGCGGGCAGATCTGTAGGACCTGCGGTGACGTCACAGTCATGTGACGGCAGGTCCTTCAGTACAGAGCACCGCGAGCTGCCCGCAGCCAGCACAGGAGCGCAGCAAGACTCGGGGGCCATCAGAAGGTAAGTATAGGTTTATTTTTTTATTTTTAACCATTCGCTCGGGTCACACTATATAAATACATGCTGTTTGCATGGATTTATATAGTGTGACGAAGTTGTCAAGCACGTTCCAAGTGATGCTAAAATCGCTTGGAAAGCGCTTGACACCCGCATGCGGAAATGCATGTGAAGACCGCTTCATTTCCGCATGTCCCTGGCATGAAAAACACATGTACAATCCGCATGCGTTTTTTTCTGCCAGGGAGATGCAGAAACGCTCAGGAAAAAATCCAGAGCATTTCTGCATCGTGGGCACATAGCCTAAAGGTCCCCATAAACATTAGACTAAAGTCAGCTGAACCCACTGATATCAGGGAGATCGGCAGGCAGACTATTATGTATGGGAGCTTCCTGACTCTCTCCTAACAGATGACGTAGAGGGAGAGAGGGATTGTTGAATTTCCAATGGCCGATCCTTTTGTTCTCTGGGAGATAAGCCAAAACAAGAGAAGTCTGGAAGCAACTCTCTTGAATATGGAGGAGTCGGGACAGATAGTTGTTGGCCGAATAATCATTTGGCCAGCCAGCAGCTATCTAATGTTTATGGAGGGCTTAACATGCTCAATCTTCTTTTCACCTAACATTTACCATCAGGAAAAAGTGAAAAGGTCCTCATACATTTTATTATCGTCCAATCCCACAAAAATGAGCAGGCTCAGTTAACGTTGAGCTGTTGTTTACGGGAAACATTAAAGTGAATGTCTCATACCATTGACCATGACTTGACCACTGAGCACAATGATTGGCTGCAGAATTCATGTGCAGTAGTTGTGATATTGCTGCAGCAACCAACACCAATGGGATAAATGGAGAAGTTGTGTTTGAATAGGGGTTAATTAATGATTATTATGCAATTTTCAATGAGGCCAGTCTTTGTGCTCTTACAATTTAAAAATAGAAAGCCCCTTTAAGCCATCTAATTTGCGAAATTGCTAATTTGGCCTGTAAATACCAGTATGTCCTGTGCAATCCAGGTGTCATAGGGCCTTTAATCTGTGAATAATGAAAGGGATACACCACAGGGCATGATATCCAGGGCATTACAAGTATGTTGTCTCATTCTTTAGTTTATTGATAGTGTTGTATCACATATTTTATAGGCACTATATGGTACGTCAAATACGGACTTCAAAAAAGGAATATGTATGGCACATGGCTCCCTCTATCCTAAGAATGGCCCTGAGTTAATCTGATGGTTACTTGTATCCATTCAGTAATTATTAATTATAAATAGTAGATTGTATGGACATTGTTAATAGCATCACATTTCTGCACAATAACCTTAGACTTGTCTTAGCTACAACACTAGTGAACGTATAACATATGTGCACAACTAAATGACATAATTACACCTGTGTGTACATATGTGCAATTCTCCTAACCGGTAAACAACATACATCAATCTTTAATGCCGGGGGTCTTGATTAATGCGTTTAAACAAATGAAAGTAAACACTTCATGAGTAAAATCATGAGGAACTTTCAAGTTTTCGACAGACTCGTGCTAAGCTTTGGTTTACTTACAAGATGTAACTTACATTGATGAATAAAAAATATAAATCATTATTCACCATTTGACATGTCAGATGATCAAAAAGACACATCTCCCATATGTTTGGAAGTGATTAGAAATGTGTGGTGCCCTAAATCATAACATTAGTAATTATTTAATATCATGTTACTATGTAAATAAAAATCATTAAAGACGTATAGTTATTAAAGGGAATCTGTCACCAGGTTTTTTCCACCTAATCTGAGAGAAGCTAACAAATATCACTGTACATAGACAGAAAGCTGTCAATCAGTGATGGGGGTATATAAAGCTCAGCATTCAGAGAACAGCTAGATCTACAGCAGATAAGAGTGATTTTATCAAAATGACAGCAAGCAGCCCAGTAAGTGACACATCACTGGAATACGAGTCACTGCCTCTATATTATGCTGCTCTCAGAAGGGGTAGCAACAACCTGGGACAGGAAAGGAATGACTTTGGAGGAATATATCACATATTAACAAAAAAGGGGACAAACCCCTCAATAGAATCCCTCACTAGTAAGTCATAAAATATAACTTTAATTTTTTGCTCAATCAAAATTACTGCAGGTTAACCTAAAATATTGTCCCTAATCTGTTCATTATCCTCTGATAAGGTATATTCCTCTGTTGGTTGTGGGTGACGCCTGGGAAGTCACCAACTTTTTAACAGAATAGGACAATCACACACTATAGCACACGTCCCCCCAACATGTTTCACCGCAGATGCGGCATCATCAGGGTATGGGACACTAGATATATTCATGTACGGTGACATCGATAATGGAAATGTTAAATGTGTACTCTATTGAAAGCCTGCGGGTAATTCATTACTGTTTGCCACAAGCTGCCACCCGAGACATGTAGTACATAATTTACCAGTAGGTGAATATGTCAGGGCAAAGCATTGTTGTATCTTACAGGACGATTATGATACAGAATGTTCCACTATTAAATCACGATTTCAAAAACATGGATACTCTCATCAGGTGTTAAATGAAGCCAAATAAAAAGCTAATTCCAGAATGGAGTACCTGACTCAAACTAAAACCAATTACTCCACCAACAACCAGCCTGTGACATTTTCCACCAGCTACAGTGCTGATTATTAGCAAATTATTAACATTGTTAAAAGAAATCTTTCTATTTTATATACAGGAAAGACGCTTAAAAATATCTTTGAAAAAGGCCGTAAATTTGTGTCCAAACGAGGCACTACAATTGGCAACCTAGTTTCACCCAGTGACCACACAAACAACGGTAGAAGCAATGCCAATAGAAATTGGTTGTCCACCAGCGGGTCGCATAAATGCGGACGAAAAAAGTGTGGACCGTGTCCTTTTATGTACAACACCAAAAAATGAATTGCCGCAACTTACAACAGAGAATATAAATTTAATAATTTTATGACTTGTAGCTGCTCTTACGTGGTATATGTTATTACTTGTGAACAAGCGAAATACAGTATGTTGGTTGTACCCCAAGAACACTGCGAAAACACATTTCTGGAGACTTGTATGATGCATAAAATCACACTACTCTCAGTCTCTCTGGTGCCTCCCAATACTTTCTCAAACAATACAAAGGAGATGTCAGCCATTTAAGGGTTAATGCTATAGAGAAAATTCCTCCGCCTAAGAGAGGTGGGGATAGATGGAGTAGTTTGAGATATAAAGAAGCTTCATGGATTTTAAAATGAAACAGCAGAATGCCAAATGGTATGAATATAAAGAATGATTTGATGAATATCTATTATTGAGAAACACTTTCTATCACGCTCACACATATCCATGAAGTATCAGTGATTCATCTACGTCATTTCCTATGGTCCACACTATTAACTAACATCTAGCGCCATACTATGTCACACTATGAATAAGAACACAGTTCGAAACGCGTCAGATGTGCATGCCCCTGAAAAGCGCTATTTTTTAATATGATATTTTTTTAATCATGTTTGAATAAACTTCAGTTTTTAAACTCACTTCCCTGGAATTGGTGCTGGATGCCCCCTTTTCTCCTGCAATTATTCTACCCTGCTGCCAACACAGGTTTCCAGTCCTTGCTCCTCTCGAGGAACACTAACCACAAGGTGAGCTGGATAGAAAACTTTTTCTTTTTGTAAGGGAATGTCTGAGTCTATGCACCAAGTAGACGTAGTCAGAGCTATGGGTACAGCCAAGCGGACTGCTCGATGCTGTTTCTGAAACTCTCATAGAAGTAAACAGGATTGTGCTACGCTGTTTTTGCAACTTTGTAACAGCAGAGCACAGCTCACTTGGCCATTTCCAGAGTCTTCACCTCATGTGGACAGAGCATAGACAAAGATATTACCTAGGCGAGCTTAAAATGTGGACTGAATCCAATTTGCTGACAGCAGTTGCAATAAATGGCATTCTGTGCCTTCTGTAGCTCTGCATTGAAGAGAAACTCCCCTCAGCCTTTGTAATATTAAAGATAAAGAGAAAATACATTTTCAATATCTTAGGAACTTATTGTAGAAAGAACTACTCTGTATTAATGATACTCATATGATTTTAGTTATAAATGTTTGTACAATACATACTGCATTGATAAAACTGTGCTGGAATGCATGCATTTCCACAGGTAGATTCATACAACCCCAATTCCAAAAACGTTGGGATGCTGTGTCAATAGTAAGGAAACGAATGCAATGATTTGGAAATCTGTTATAGCCATATTTTATTCACAACACGTGTCAGAAGCAGAAAGTTAGACATTTTTCCATTTCATCTGAAACAAAATTAACTCAATTAGAAATTGATGACAGCAACACATCTGAAAAAAGTTGGGACCCGGCCAAGTCTACCATTGTGAAGCATCCCCTCTTCTTTTTACAACAGTCTGTAAAGCTGTGAGAAGTGAGGAGACCAATCACTGGAGTTTTTGGAGAGGAATGTTGTCCCATTCTCGTCTGATGTAGGATCCTAGCTGCTCAACAGACTTGGGTCGTCTTTGCCGGATTTTTTATTTAAAAATGCGCCAAATATTTTCTGTTGGTGAAAGATCTGGACTGCAGCGACCAGTTCATCACCCAAACTCCTTTTTTGTGAAGCCATGCTACTGTGATTGCTGCAGTATGTGGTTTAGAATTTTATTGGTAAAATATGTAAAGTCTTCCCTAGAATAGACGTTAGGATGGAAGCATATGTTGTTCTAAAACCTATACATAACGCTCAGCAGTGATAGTGCCTTTCTACATGTGTAAGCTGCCCATGCCATAGACACTAATGCAGCCCCATACCATCAGAAATGCTGACTTTTCTGCTGTGTGCTGAAAACAAACTGGACGGTTCCTCTCCTCTTGAGTCCACAAGACACATCATCCATGATTTCCGTAAAGAATTTCTGTGATCTCTGACCTAGAGAATGCAGCAGCGTTTCTGATTGTGCTGATATATGACTAGTTCTTTGCATGTTAGAACTTTAAAGGGAAGCTGTCATGTGAAAAAAACACTATTAACCTGCAGATATGGGGTAAATCTGCAGGTTAATAGTGTTCTGAAGTCAAACTGCTGCCACACTGAAACCCTGGCTGCTGGGAGGAAATTAACTTTATTCCTCCTTGCAGCCTTTGGCTTTCAGGCATGGAGGTGACGCGCCCCTGGGCCTGCTGTGTCGTGCGGCATCGCGCACACGGGGGCTTACCCGGAGCCGGATCAGATGGGGGTAGTAGTCTCGTGGCGGTGACCCGGTCCGTGCCCAGGGAGTCAAACTGAGCGGCTTAGTATAGCAGTAGATGTTAGAATGTTCGACTACGCCACCCGTTGAATGCGGCTATGAAGCCGCCGCTGCAGGGCAGACCGCTGAGGCCGGTGGTAAGATTGTGCAGCGTAGCTGGTAGAACCCCCAACGGGAGGGGTATGACCTCAGGGCAGCAGATGTGGAAGATAGTGGTAGTGATGGTGCAGCAAGGAAGCTCAGAGACGTGTGGTGCAGTTTCAAGGCTTTTACTCACAGGTGTTGCTCCGGTCACTTCGGCCAGCAGTGACCACCCGAGCCATGCTGCGTCCACCAGGTGCGGGACTCGGCCAACCCCCAGGCAGTTCCAGAGCGTGGTCCCAAGCTCCCCTCTATTCCTTCCTACGGGCCGTCCTCACCAGGGACCCACCTTTGTCCGGCTCCCTCGTGTCTTTTGGTGGCGAAACCTTTCCCGGCTTCCCTGACCCTATGCGTGGTTTGCCTTCCTGGTGGATATGGTGAGGGGTCGCGCCAAAACTTGTCCACGACCTCCGGTTCCTGGCTAAGGATGTTTAGCCTCCACCAGTTTGGGATCCGGTACCCTCTTCTGCCAACCCTTCACCCGTCTTAGTTCACTTGTGGGATCTCAGGGTTCCCTCTGCTTGTGTCTCTGGGCCTTTCACTGGGTTTTTCCTCTTCTTCCTCTTTCTCTGCGCTTCAGGCCTGGCCCTGGAGCTGGGCCCAGCCGGAGCCACAGCTCCCTGTCAGCCCTCTCTGGCTGAACTCTCCCTCAGAACAGACCCTGTCTTAAGATGGTGCCCACCTCTTATACTCCCTCTGACACCCGAGCCCAGGTGACTAGCACCCAATGGGCTCCTTCCTATGCCCAGAGTCCCTCCCCTGTCTGCCCCTACACAACTGGGATGTTCTTCCCCCCCTCCCACTCCAGCCAGGGACAGACGCTGTCGTACCTGCACATCTACCTAGTGGGAGTACCGTTGTTCTGTCCCCCGGAAATGGGATGAGTGTAGTGCATGCAGCTACTGAGCTCGGTCCCACACTCCATCCTTACCCGGGAGTGGAATACCACACCTCTGGTTTGAGGTGCAATACACCTGTAGCAGCCGAGTCCTCGGGGTGCTACAGAGGCACTGGTGGCATGGCTACAGTCACCTCTCAGTGCATTGTAAGCTGTAAGAGAGCACCTCGCACTGACTGACAGATGACTCTATACTGATGCACTTCTGAGCTGGCTGTCAGTCAAAGCTGGGGCGTGGTTTCAGCCACCGCTCACTATGTACTGACCGGTGACCGTACCACTCCGGCTGTGCCTCTATGACTGGAAGCCAGAGGCTGTCGGGAGGAATAAAATTAATTTCCTCTCAGCTTCTGGGCTTTCAGTGCGGGTACCCATGGCTTCAGGACGCTATTAACCTGCAGATTAACCCCATATCCACAGGTTAATAGCATTTTTTCACATGACAGGTTTCCTTTAACTTGCATTTGTTAATTGTACAACTGGAACTGTGTACACAGACAATGATTTCTGGAAGTTTTATTGAGCCTATGCAGTGATTTACATGACCAAATCATGCCTGTTTTTTTAATTTGTTGACGCTTGCGGGCCTGTAGATCATGTGCATCAATATTGACCATTGGCCTTGTGCACATGGATTTCTCCAGAATCTCTGAATCTTTTAATGATGTTATATGCTATAGATGGTGGGACATTCCAAGTTTTTGCAATTTGACATTGAGAACCATTTTTCTGAAATTGTTCCACTATTTTTAAACAGTTATTCACAGATTGGTGAACCTCTGATTATCTTTGCTCCTGAGAAACTCTGCTGCCTCTAACATGCTCTTTTTATAGACAGTCATGTGACTTTTTAGAAAATTACCCTCACTTCTCTGCCCCTCCATTCTTCACAGTCCCCCATAAAGTCATCAGCACATCTTCTTTTCACCGTCACTGAGCGCTGAAACCCAGGGCCTCTTCTTGCTAGGCCGGGACTTCTGGCTCTGATGAGGCCTGAGATGTTTCTGCTTAAGCGCGAGTAACATCACAAAATCATAATGAAATCCCGACATGCACCGTGCCCTTGCGTGACCATGCATGGAAACGTCCTGGCCTTCATAGGAGCAGAATGTCCTGGCCTAGCGTGAAAAGGCCTGGGGTTTCAGCACTCAGCCACAGTGATAAGAAGATGACCTGATTTGGAGCAGTGAAAAGCAGAGAAGCCGTAGAGGTACGCGGTAAGGCAAGTATAAGTCTTTTTTTATTTTGAAGGCCCATTGCAGTTTATCAAAATCGTGTCCAGTCAGCTTACTTTCATTGGCTGTAAGAGATTTCCAAATTACGTTCTTTTTTTGATCACATTTTACAGTGTCCCAACTTTTTGGCAATTGGGGTCGTACACTAAATCAGTGAATCTCAAGTTTTTTTACACAGGCTTCATCGGCCATGACAAGATGATGCCTTGGCTTCACTGTTGGTCAAAGTTAATGTATTATCTAAAAAACTAAAGTCAGCTTACCTTTAATTTGTATCACAAACTTTGTACGACAAGACAAAAAAAAACAACAAAATTAATCAATTGCTTTTTTAATCAGAGATTACTGTTGTCATAGAAAAGCATGTGCCTTTCCTGTGAAATCTGCATTCTCAACTGAGACATTACAATATGTAGGCCAGTAAGGTCACTTCACAATTTGCAAAGCACTAGACTACATGAATGTCGTCCTGCT
Organism: Phyllobates terribilis; assembly: GCF_046119375.1. Classification (NCBI taxonomy): domain Eukaryota; kingdom Metazoa; phylum Chordata; class Amphibia; order Anura; family Dendrobatidae; genus Phyllobates; species Phyllobates terribilis. Next base: position 220,534,549 of record NW_027362771.1, read on the forward strand.
ATAGTGAATCAGGTTTGACTGCTATCCATGAAAAAGGCTATTATCTAGTAGTGCTTAGTTTTTGACCCTACCATCAATGACAGTGACCACATAGCAACATCAGTGGTGGCACTGGTGACTGTGTCTTCCTGCTAAAATAATGCTTTATTAAGGGTTTGAATATTCAGCGTAGCGTAGCTCTATTTACATGGACTTCTTTACTTGTATAAAGTAATATTCCTTAATCTCTTGTCACACTAGGGATCTAGTAAACTAAGGGTCCGGTATATTCCTTCAGAGCTCCTAGTAGCCAAAAGGCAAAATTCTTTGTTTGGGTTTGGCTACAGGGGGTATAAACCTATAGCTGTCACATGCTGTACTTTCATAGCGCAGATATAAAGCCGAAATTTCTGCTTTAAACGCAGTTAAATCTATGGGTGTGAATTTAGCAGAGTTGCACAAGTCGGCTGATTCTGAAAACTTCAAAATACTTATATACAGAATAAAAATCAATCTGTACCTGTACAAATCCACACATTTTGTAGTGGTCAAATAAAGGCAGACTTGGACGATCTTCTCGATAGATAGTTATCCTATAGCTTCTTAATAATACTGGTGTTTGTGAAGAATCATCAGTAACATGTAAAGTGATGTGATTTGTTCCGAGTCCAAGCGGGTATTTTGCAATGCTAGAAAAAAATAACATTTAAACATTATTCAGAAAATATTAGATATGGTGAGTTACGTTTGTATTTTCAGCTTTAATACCTGTTATAACCTGTTAAGTTCTGGGACGTTGTCACAGGACATGTTTTAATTACCATGTCACTTATATTTTAATTTTACATTGAGTGATAAAGGTAAAAAGTCAAAGCAAACATGTATGTCTTGTTTACTAATATATTATTTGATTTTAGATCATTTTGCACCTAATTCCAAATTACTGCCTAAAATTAAAACTTAAACTACGCGAATTAACATATTTGTTCAAATTCTACCCATGGAGCACTGAAAGTGCAAATTTTGGTACTTTTCTGGCGATGTTCTAAAGTTATACTGACAATAAGCCAGTACTGCCTCAAGTAATCCAAAACATGTGCCTCTATTTTTGGGGAGGAATATTTGTGTTCTTGTAAGCTTTGCTATAGCCTTTGACACACTTTTATCATTTATTAGTTTACAGATATGACAAGGCAGTATGCCCATCACATAATATGCCCTAAGCTAAGCAATACAAGTAAGGACATACCATATGTCCAATCAAGGTACTTCTGGATATTAAAAAACACAATATAATTGAAAATTAAATCATAGAAATGATTTCCTTGCATCATAACAAGCAAGGACATACTGTACTATATGCCAACCAAGGTACTTCTGGACATTAAAAAAACACAATATAATTGAAAATTAACAAGAAAATGATTTCCTTGCATGTGTTCCAAAGATCCTAAACAAGTAGACAAGACGGCATAAGTACAGATAGTATATAGAAAGAATTATTGATGTGCACCTTTCCATTGGATTGTCTCACTAGCCAGAACTGCCAAAATTAATAGAAATACTTTTACTTTTTTTTTCTTAGATATTGTTGAAATATCAGTAGCACTCAGAAATGTATTCATCTTGATGTCATTATGAATTGCACATGCCAAGTCTTTTGACTATGAAGAAATGTATACCAGATCTTTTTATTATGCAATGGTGTACTTACAATTTTGCAAACAAGTTGATTGCTTCCTCTACATGGCATTTGGATAAAATACTTTCATGGTCTTCACTAGAGTTTTTGTCTTTTGTGTAGTGAGCCCATTTAAATTTTATTGCATTTCCTTACAGCCAGAGATAGTGATTTTTTTTTAATGAAAAGCTCAGACCTGGAAGGGAACTAGAAGGTTGTGTAGTAGGAATATTTAGTATTCCTATATTTCAAGTGTGTTCAGGTATGGCACGAATGTCTGCAGTCACTCTATATGACAGCAGACTGGTGAATCCTCACAATGTGCACTGCGCACCGACGGAAAACTAGGTGGTTGTGCGGCCGCAAGTATTCATACTTCCAGCCATATTCCCATTAGACATGCATGGCCTTGCTGTATTAACTTATATTGCGCGAGGCTGTGCACGTCTATTCAGAATGTGGTCGGGAGTATGCATATCACATACTTGCAATCACATGATTGCCCACTCCCAGCGCTAGAGAATCTTGAGAGTGTGCACTGTGCACACTGTGAGGATTCACAAGCCTGAAGTGACAGAGTGAATGCAGACTTTAGTGCCAAACATGGACTCTTCTAAAGACTTAGGCCCCAATTCATCCTTGCTGATTCTCAACTTTTCTGGAGTAAGTTGCTCCTTTTTAGTGGCTTTAGTATTTGCACCTTATTCTCTACACGATTTGCGAATATCTGTCTTTTTTTTTTCCTCAACAAATTTACCCAAATGTTTTAGACAGATTCATGAAAGGCAATGTTTACCAAATGTTGCATCCTACTGCATTTCCTGCCTTGAGTAAGGTTTCTGGAGGAGTTTTAAATTTGGCACAATTTTTGCAACTTTTTAATGGATTCTTGACTTTTAGTGCTAAAAAGATGGTGTAACTGAGTAAAGACAATAAAATGGCAATTGCAATGCAAATAAATAAAAAGATCTGAAAAAGCCTTAATATTTGTGCATACACCTCCATTATATAAATGTGTCTGTGATGCGCCCCCTGGGCCGTGGGGTACTCGGTGCCGGGCCGGTCATTGCTAGGGGAGATGTAACAGTGGCGGTGACCCGGTCCGTGACCCAGGGAGGTCAGTAAAAAAAAGGGGAATTTTGTAGTTTTTATGTATAAAGTTCGTGACGCCACCTGCGATATGCGGCTATAGGAGCCGCCACTGCGAGCAGGTCCTCTGGAGCTGGTGTTTAATGCAGCCGAGTTGGTTTGGCTCTCCACAGGTAGAGCTTAGCTCCAGAGCAGAGTAGAGATGTTGTAGATGTTATAGGTGATGCTGGGCGTTGTAGTGCAGGGGTGATGGCGCAGCAGCAATACCGGACAGAGGCAGTGGGATGCAGTCTTCAGGGCTTTTACTCACGGTTGTTGCAATCCAAGTTACAGGTACCAGTGTAACTTCCCTCGTCGTGCTGCTTTTACTCAGGGAGGGGTTCAGCCAACCCTCAGATATCTCCGGAGTACTTAGCGGGACCCCCTTCTGTGTGTTCTCTCTCTCTGGTCATCTTCCTACACCGCGGGCCTTGTCGGGCGACGTCTGTCCCGTCCCCTGGGTCCTCTATGGCTACCTTCTTGGTGAGACTGATATGGACTGTTGGCTGCAGGACTTAAAATACTGCAGCCTCCGGTTTCTAGTTGAGTCATAAAGTACTCCGCTAGTTGAGGGACCGGTCCCCTTTGAGCGGCCTGACCCCTCCACCTCCTGGTAGATTCGGGCATATGGGTGGCCTTCAGCACTGCCCGTACCCCTGGGGTCCCCTCCTCGTTTCTCCTGGAGCCTTCTCCTGCTCCTCTCTCTCTCTCTCCAGTTCTGGGCCTCTCATCAGGCCCTCCTCCTGAGCAGAGCTCCTGCAGAGCTCCTGCTCCCTTCAACTCCACTGACTGACTCGCTGCTCTGACTGGACTCCCCTCCCACAATCTACTTCCTCCACCCACACCCACTACATAGTTCCACCCTTCAGCTAGGGACCAGGGACTGTGCTCTCCCTTTGGAGCAATCTCGCCCTGCTCCCACTGAAGTGGAATGTGTTGGATGCAGGTGTTAGGGTCCCGGGCAGTACTCCTTCCTTACCTGAGAGTGAGATACCACACCTCTGGGTGAGATGCAGTACCTCTGTGGTGACTGAACCCTCAGGGGCGCCACATCTGCATCTTTGAGATGTAAATGCATTTGAAAATATGAAAGGCGTGACAAAAAAGCACTCATCAGCTCCCTGCCCTGAGATCATCACGCTGCTGAACTCATCACACTGCTGCTATCATTGCAGTGCTACAGAGGTGGTGGAGACAACGGGTTATGGAAAGTGCTCTATGAGGAGTCAAAGATTGAATATATGCCACATTATGGGACAGTGAGGGGAAAATTGTGAGACAAGGCACAGAAAAGAGGGGCTGTGTGTAGGAGGGATTTTATGGAGAGGGGCAGTGTGGAGAGATACTATGGAGAGTGACAGTGAGGGGGACATTATGAAGTGGGGATAGTGTAGGGGGACAGCAATGGAGTGGAGCAGCATGAGGGTGACAGAATGGAGAGGTGGTAGCGTGGAGAGACATTATGGAGAGTGAGAAGCAGTATGGAGAGGAGGGGCAGTGTGGGGGGACATTATGTAGTGTGGCCAGTATGGAGTGAGGCATTATGGGAATATAGGAGCTTGAGGGGACAGTATAAGGGGGAGGGATTACAGTATGGAAAGGTGGGAGTATGGTAGGACAGTATGGAGAGTTGTAGCGTGAGGAGACAGTGGAAAGGAGCACCGTGGGGCGACACTGAAGATGGGGATAGCATGAGGGAGGATAATGTGAAGGCCATGGTTAATAAAGAAGGACTACATGGCAGTTATAGTTTAGAAGGGAGGACAGTGTTGTGGTTGTTATTCATAAATGAGGAAATTGTGGAGATTATAAATTATAAGGAAGGACAGTGTGTTGGTTAGAATTTGAAAGAGGGGAAAATGTGGAGGCCATGTATCAATTAAAATATTATTATAAGAGGGACAGTGTGGGGGTCATATTTTATCTAGGAAGTACAGTCAGGAGCAGTTATTTAATCAGGGACATAACTTTGGAGATATTTTTATTCAAAGGGTATTATAATCATACTTCATAATTTTAAGGGTACCGTTTCAGGATGTGCAGCAGAAGACCATAGAAGATGGAAGTCTGCAGACTTGAGCTGTGTGCATGAAATCTCATTAAGCATCTGTACTACATATATGGAGTCACAGGGGATGGGAACAACTTCAGTCAGAGGAGATGTCATTTGTAAGATACTTATGTGTAAATATTTATTTGTGATAATGACTATATCTAATCAGTAGTGGTTCCTGTATGGCGAGCAGTCTGATAATGGCTGTAAACAACAAATCCCAGCATCTCCTTACCATTGTTAAGGTTACAGGTTCATGCAAAACAAGTGTACATGGGGCTGACCTGACATTTCAATTGATCGCTGAACTAAGCTTGGTGCAACATTCATGTACTGATGGTGGTTCTCGTGCTGAATTCATGTGCTTACTATGGTTCTGGTGCTGGATTCACGTACCGACATAGGTTTTGGTGCTGGATTCATGTACTGATAGTGGTTCTGATGCTGGATTTATGAACTGATGGTGCTTCTGGTGATGGATGTAGCATCGGCGTCTCTGCCTCCTGCTAGGCAGAGACGCCGTCCCTCTCACCTTCCTGTTCAGCACGCGGCGTCCTCCTGCGCTCCTTCCCTCGCTGCTGCCGGCGCGCTCCTTCCCAGGCACTGTGCTTAGGGCGCGCGCGCGCTCCCTCTCTCTTAAAGGGGCCGCGCGCGTCGTCCTAAGGGGTCCCCGGCCAATTGCCGGAGGACTTCCCATATATAAGGCACCTCCTCCAAAATGGAGGTGCCCGAGCAAAGTTGTTTGCACTGTGTCTCACCTGTGCTTCAGCCCTCAGGTTCCGCTGCTAGCCTGATTCCTCGTCCTGCCTGCCAGCCTGTTACTTGCCTTGTCTGTTTGACCGTTCACCTGGGAGCGTCCACCAGTTACCTGACTATTACCTGCCTCGTCAGTCAGATCGCTCACCTGGGAGCGTCCACCAGTAACCTGACTGTTACCTGCCTCGTCTGTCAGACCGCTCACCTGGGAGCGTCCACCAGTAACCTGACTGTTACCTGCCTCGTCTGTCTGCCCGCTCACCTGGGAGCGCCCACCAGTTACCTGCCAGTTACCCGCCTCGTCTGTCTGCCCGCTCACCTGGGAGCACCTGCCTGTTTCCTGCCAGCCTGCCTGGAGATCCTGCCGTCACTTGTTGAGACCATCTTCCTGGTAAAACCTATAGACTGCTACCTGCCCTGCTTTCTTGAACTGTGTCCACCTGCCAGCTACCAGAGACTTCCGCCTGCTTGCCGTGTCCATCCGCCATACCGGTCAATCCCAGCCATCTGACCCGTGGGAGCCACCTGCTCTCTTACAAGGTCGTCCCCAGAGTAGCACCTGGTCCCTCAGCCTGGATCCTCCCTGGTCACGGTGACGTTAGCTGCAGTACGACCAGGGTCGGTTCGGGTGGATACTTAGTCACGGCCCTCTGGGTCCCTCCTTGCACCTCGGCACAGAGGTTCCACCACCCGGCCCCGTAACAATGGATTTATGTACTGACGGTGGTTGTGTTCTTGTACACATGTAGCAATCCATACCTGATCAGATGATATGCTACATTGCTATTGTAAAAATCAAAACTCCTCAAAGCTTGGAGTTTTGAGGAGGATTTGGAGGGTTTGTGCTCAGTTTCTGCCCCCAAAACTCAATGTAATGTTATTTTTAGTTTACCATGAGTTTTTAGAGCAGGAACTGAGCAGAAACTCTCCAAATTCTCCTCAAAAACATAAAACTTGATTCTGTTAATGAATACATGCACTGACAGTGGTTCTGGTGATGTATTCATGTAAGTGCCCTTTACATTTTTTATGGCCCTCGGATTGGTTCAGTATGACAATGTGGCAGTTTGACAAAAAATGTTGTGCACTCCTGTTCTTCAAGAACTATAATGTACAAGATATACAGAAAAAAAGCACAAGTATAGACCTGTATCGAAGTTTATATTTAGTGTTTATTTTAACAAAACATCCCATTGATATAAATGCTCAGAAAACACAATGTTATTGCCAGATAAAACTATTTTCCTAATGTTGTGTACATTATTTTTGTTGTTGAATCCCATAGTTTAGATTAACACAAAACAGATTGGCAAATTGATTAACCGCTTCTAAATCTTTGGTTGGTGTCATGGAAAATGTGAACAATCTTACACAAATATCAAAACTAATGTGGAAAGCATGTAAGTGAATCAACTGCCGCTTTTGCTGATTTTCTGAATAAAGTCAAAATATAAGATGTCTTTCAACTATGCTCTCAAACTAAAGAATTAATGACAGCATGATAATGATAGCAAACTAGGCAATACACATTTGTAAAAAAATTACACATCACTAGTAAACCTTGTCAAAATCTTTGGAAGCGACAGGTAATATGAAATTGAATCTCAATTTCTTTAAAAAAAATAGTTGAAAAGTTTTGCGGATTTCTCTTTTTATGCACCTTTAAATTTGAACTACTTTGCAGCTGCTGCTGCTTGGCATGGAGTGCTGTTACTTAGCTAACTGCATGATCATATTGCTTGTGTAAATGATCAGGAATGGATCGCATACATGTGCCAAAACAGATTTATAAGTCATATTCTGTATAGTACTGGCAAGTAACAATATACATGAACATTATCTCCTTTTGAAAACAGATTAGATGATGAAAAATTATTTTATTTTAACCAAGAACATACTCCAAAGTTCTCATCTGAATATATTATTTCAAATATCTTGTTCTAAGTTATAACTCAGAAAAATATTAGCTTTCCATATATCAAAATTGTCTGTGATGCCCAATTAAAGGTCTCAATAATGGCATGGTGTTACAGCATCACCCTTCCTTCCCCCTGCAGGGACGCCGGCGTGTTAACGTACCTATCTGTGCTCACCCAGCGTCTGCTTCCTCCCAGGATCGGCACATAGCAGGCAGGTCTCCTGGGAGTGTGCTTAGGGAGTGAGCGCGCATCCTGCCTCTTAAAGGGCCAGCACGTGCTGTTAAAAACATCCCCAGCCAATAGCTGAAAGGCGTTTGACTTATAAGGCATCCTCCCATATTGGAAGGTGCCTTAGCAACTTCTAGTAATCGGTATTCTTGCTGCTGCCTGGTTGTAAGCTCCCCATACCAGTGTACTCTGCACCTGTCTGCACCTGTTCTAGTGCGTCCTGCTCTTCCTGTACCCAAATCCGCTCTGCCTGTGTCTAGTCCTGATTCATCTGATCCGCACCTGTGCTGCTAACCTCACCTGCCCAGTCTGAACCAGCACTTGTGAACCTGCATCTGTGATCCCGTACCTGTGGCTGTCCCGTGTTCATGTACCAGTCCTGCTTGTGCCTGATCCAGCACGTGTCTATCAGCCGTACCCTCCTGCTAACCAGTTCCTGGCCGACCCTGCTTCACTGTCCAGTTTGGGTTCAGTTGCCATGGCGCCGAGGGTCCGTCCTGCAGTAGCACCTGGCTTCCATCTGGGTTCAAGTCTAATCACACTATCAGGGGCTCTAGTGAAGAACCAGGTGTTCTCTTAGTTATGCCCCTCCAAGATCTCCCCAGACCATGGCACAGTGGTTTCACAAACCACATGCGTAACACATGGCTTCTTAAAGGGTTATTCTCAGGTTGTGTCTTGAGCAGCACACAGTTCTCCAGTCACTTTCACTTCATTGTTGCTGGGGGGCGGGTAATCCTTCTTGAGTGAAAGTTCTAGTTCAGTACATTTCTTCCACTGCTCCTGCGACACATTAATGGTCTGTCAGTGTTTGTTCTGAAGTCTACACTTTTATCATTATGTTTGAATGTCGAGATAACAGGGCCTTTGAACAAGCACATGGCTTGGGAGAGTAAAAGCAGTGATTAGGAGAACAAGTCTTGAAACTGCCCATGGTGGGGGTTGTGGATTGTGATTTTGCAGTACGGATAACAGCAGCTTTGGATCATAAGGTGGCAGAGACGGTGAGGTGAGCATCTGTCTAACTGCTCTATGGAAATGAATAGTTGGATCTGATGAATTCCTCTACTTGGAATTTAGATGTGCACACTCAGTCAGGCTCTGGTCAGTCTCCTTGGCACCAATCTATGCACTATGTAAGATAAAAGTTCTCACTGCAGGAGAATGACAGCAGATAGAAAAGGTATGTATGTCACTTGCAAATGTGCATATTTTTATGCTGTCTATCTAAGAATACCCTTTAAGAAGAGTCCAATTAAATAGTTAATAGTATTTACATTATTAATAGTCAACATATGCTCACTCAGTGACTGACAACATACCATGCAAAAGTGTGCATACAAATGACGCGCCCCCTGGGCCTGTGCTGTGCAGGGGGATACCCGGAGCCGGATCGCTGGGGGTTGTAGTCCTCCGTGGCGGTGACCCGGTCCGTGCCCAGGGCGGTCAAACCAGTGGCAGTCTATTGGTGTTATAATAAGTGTCCGACTACGCCACCCGTGGATTGCGGTCAGTGGGGACCGCCGCAGTGCTGCAGACCGCTGAGGCTGATGTAGTTTGCGCAGCCGAGTATGGGATAACTCCCCACGGGAGAAATATTGCCTCAGGGCAGCTAGTGTGGATGATGGGAGTGATGGTGTGAGCGTCCCAGTACTAATGGTGCTGGTGCGGCGATGAAACACAGAGACGTGTGGTTGCAGTTTCCAATGCTTTACTCACAGTTCTTTACTGGTCCTAGTTACCTCGGTACCGGCGGTGACTGCCCAAGCCGTGCTGCGTCCACCAGGCAAGGGGCTCGACCAACTCCCAGGCAATTCCAGAGCGTGGCACAGGGCTCCCTTCTCTTCCTTTCTCTGGCCGTGCCCCACCAGTGACTCTACGTTTGTCCGGCTGCCTCGGGCCTTCTCTGGGCACGCTGATCTCTGCGTCCCTGACCCTATATGGTGTGCCTTCCTGGTAGGTGTAGTGAGGGGTCGCACCGAGATATAGTCACGACCGCCGGTCTTTGGCTGAGGATTAGTCGCCTCCACCAATTTGGGATCCGGTACCCTGTTCTGCCAACCCGTCACCCGCAATCTCCTGGGTCCTTAAGGTTCCTTCTGCCTTCGTGTCTCTGGGCCTCTCTTGGTGTTCTGTTCCTTTCTTCCTTTCCTTTCTGTTCCTGTCTTTTCTGCTGGCTCTGGCCTCACAGGCTAGGCCCGCCTCCGGAGCAGAGCTCCACAGAGGCCCTGCTCTGTCACTTCCTCTCTCAGACTGAACACTGTTCTAAGATGGTGCCCACCTTATATACCTCCCTCTATGTGTGAGCCCAGGTGACTAGCAACCAATGGGCTCCTACCTTTGCCCAGAGTCCCACCCCTATCTGCTCCTACACCACTGGGTATTCCACCCCCTCCCCACTCCAGCCAGGGACAGATGCTGTTGTGCCTGCACTTCTGTCTAGTGGGAGCACCGTTGAGCTGTCCCTCGGAAATGGGGTGTGTGTGGTGCATGCAGCTTACTGAGTCCTGGCCCACACTCCATCCTTACCCGGGAGTGGAATACCACACCTCTGGTTTGAGGTGCAATACCCCTGTAGCAGCCGAGCCCTCGGGGTGCTACACAAAGATAGCAATGTATTAGGTACTGATTAGGACTGCTGACTGAACACCCAGGCTCAGAATATATTCATAAATTAAAAGTTATACTGAATCTTTTCCAGTCAACCTATATATTCGTTTACCTCTTGTTAAATACAAAAATGCCTGCAGACCAGACTGTATACTCAACATGAAAGGTCCTCTTTAAAGCGAAACCCAATAGCCCTTGCTAGTAGCCTGTATTAGACTGCCTGTGTTCTGCAGCAGCATTTCTTCTGTAGCAGGACTTCAGTGCACTTTTAAACTTGTATACTAGGAAATTGCATTTAAATCTGTATTTCCATTTACCACAATTGCAGGGTTAATCTGCAGGTTAATAGTGTTGTGAAGCTGCTCGGCGCCCGCATTGAGAGCCCTGCTGCCGGGAGGAAATTAACTTTATTCCTCCCAACAGCTATGGACTTTTAGTCATAGTGGTGGGCTGTCATGGCTTCAGTCACCGCTCACTATCACCGCTCAGTGCATAGTGAGCGGCAAAAGCGGGAGTTGTAACCACGCCCCGAAACTGACTGACAGCCATCAATAATGCTGAGCCGGCTGTCAGTCAGTGCTAGGGCATGGTTACAGCTGCCGCTCTCTATGCACTGAGTGGAGATAGTGGGTGGTGACTGAAGTCATACCAGCCCACCCCTATGGCTGAAAGCCTAAGGCTGTTGGGAGGAATAAAGATAATTTCCTCCCAGCAACGGGGCTCTCAGTGTTGGTGCTGGGCAGCTTAGAACACTTTAAACCTGCAGATTATAATATTGCTTTTTCACATCACAGATTCCCTTTAATGTACTGAGGGAGTTTTGCATCTCTATGTAAAACAAAAATGCAGCTTGAGCATAAACTCACTTAAGATGGATTATACATTATGTCAGTATGTACATTTTCCTTTACTGCAGCTGCATAGGACTTCTTAGTTAGTATTTTGAGCATATAATCTAAATATTATATCTAAAATAGTGGAGGCTAACAAAAAAAAACCACATTATTTGTTTTTCATTCTGACTTCTGCTATCATTGCTTACCGTGGTCCATTTTTGTCATCCAGGTGAACTTGGCTATTGCAGTTTGCAGGCTCTGTTCCAATTTCTACTGTCACTACATCAAATGGCAGCTCTGCATAGTAGTCTTTCATCTTTGGGTTGAATTCAGGAGTCAAGTCCAGAGGTGGATAGCTGAAGATACCACTGATGTAAGATAGTGTATCATTATCTGTTCCAAGACACAAAGGAGCGATGAGTTGGTATTATAAGAAATATAACATGGCTTGACAGCATTTGTTCCTTGAATACAGCAATTAACCCTGGCATGTAAGACATAAGTAAGCTATCTGCAAAACAGCAGCGATATTTACATATAAATATACCATCAACTATAGGATAGAGCAAGAAAGAAAACCTAAGCAGCAAATATTTTCCATTATAATTGTACAGATAGAAATACACACGTGGTCAAAATTGTTGGTACCCCTCGTTTAATGAAAGAAAAACCCACAATGGTCACAGAAATAACTTGAATCTGACAAAATTAATATTGAATTCAAAATCTATGAAAATGAACAAATGAAAGTCAGACATTGCTTTTCAACCCTGCATCCACAGAATTTTTAAAAAAATTAAACTCATGAAATAGACCTGGACAGAAATGATGGTACTCCTGAAAATAATGTGACAAAAGGGACATGTTTAATCAAGTTGTGTCCACTAATTAGCATCACAGGTGTCTTCAATCTTGTAAATCAGTCAGTGGGCCTGTATATAGGGCTTCAGATACTCACTGTGCTGTTTGGTGACATGGTGTGTACCACACTTAACATGGACCAGAGGCCGCAAAGGAAAGAGTTGTCTCAGGAGATTAGAAAGAAAATTATAGACAAGCATGTTAAAGGTAAAGGTTATAAGACCATCTCCAAGCAGCTTGATGTTCCTGTGACTACAGTTGCACATATTATTCAGAAATTTAAGATCCATGGGACTGTTGCCAACCTCTGGACGTGGCCGCAGGAGGAAAATTGATGGCAAATCAAAGAGATGGATAATACGAATGGTAACAAAAGAGCCCAGGATAACTTCTAAAGAGATTAAAGGTGAACTTCAAGCTCAAGGAACATCAGTGTCAGGTGGCACCATCCGTCATTGTTTGATCCAAAGTGGACTTCATGGGAGACGACAAAGGAGAACACCATTGTTGAAAAAAAATCATAAAAACGCCAGACTGAAATTTGCCAAACTACATGTTGACAAGCCACAAAGCTTCTGGGAGAATGTCCTATGGACAGATGAGACAAAAATGTAAGTTTTTGGCAAGTCACATCAGCTCTATGTTCACAGATGGAAAATGAAGCATATCAAGAAAAGAACGGTGTCCCTACTGTGAAACACGGAGGAGGCTCTGTTATGATCTGGGCCTGCTTTGCTGCATCTGGCACAGGGTGTCTTGAATTTGTGCAGGGTACAATGAAATCTCAAGACTATCAAGGGATTCTAGAGAGAAATGTGCTGCCCAGGGTCAGAAAGCTTGGCCTCAGTCGCAGGTCCATGGGTCTTGCAACAAGATAATGACCCAAAACACACAGCTAAAAACACCCAAGAATGGCTAAGAGGAAAACATTGGACTATTCTGAAGTGGCCTTATATGAGCCCTGACCTAAATCCTATTGAGCATCTTTGGAACGAGCTGAAACATGCCGTCTGGAAAAGGAAACCTTCAAACACGAGACAACTAGAGCAGTTTGCTCATGAGGAGTGGGCCAAAATACCTGTCGAGAGGTACAGAAGTCTCATTGACAGTTACAGAAATCGTTTGATTGCAGTGATTGACTCAAAAGGTTGTTCACCAAAGTATTAAGTTAAGAGTACCATCATTTCTGTCCAGGCCTATTTCAGGAGTTTAATTTTTATAAAAATTCTGTGGAAGCAGGGTTGAAAAGCAATGACTGACTTTCATTTGTTCATTTTCATAGATTTTGAATTTATTATTACTTTTGTCAGATTCAAGTTATTTCTGTGACCATTGTGGGTTTTTCTTTCATTAAACGAGGGGTACCAACAATTTTGACCACGTGTGTATACTGCGCATCAGTGCAATAACATAGAGGTATTCTGAAGTTTAGAAGTTATCCCTTATCCATCGAATAGGGGATAACTTCCCAATCACTTGGGTTTGGACTGCTAGGACCCCCACTGATTACAAGACCCATTGAGCCCCAATTGAATGGAGTTGTGGAATATTATACATACTGCCTCTCCATTTATTTTTTATGGGATCACCGGAGATAGCAGAGTGGTGTGCTCGGCTGGTCTTCAGCACTCCTATAAAAATAGGACAAAAAAATAAAAAAGTAGATGTAGCACTGTGCATGTCTATTTTTGCACACCTGCTTTATTAGTCCAATTTGATTTCTGTACATGTACCTATCTACCTAGCATTTCTTATTTCCTTTTGGCAAAGTTTAACAATTGGGGTTGAAAAGATTGTCAAAAGTTAAAGATTTGTATAAAATGTATGGTGAAAGAAAAGTAGAAATAGTAATGGACAGGTTAATGAAAAAGGAAAAATTACCCATACCACAGCTTAGCAGCAGTAGATGCACCATCATCACTGGCTCCAGCTGTCCAGGCAATAGTATAACCAAATGCAGGCCACAATTGACCTCCTTTGCCTCTGACAAGCATATTAGTGGGGTGGCAGCAGAGTGCATTATGGTACATCACTTATCTCAGTTAAAGCAGTATGATGTTACCTCTAACAGGGACACCGTCAGTTTGAGTGTTCTGCACAGAATTGTCTGTCTGATCACAAATGACTAAGAGGGATTATTTTTGGACTGTTTTTTTTTTCAATTTAAAAAAACATGGAAAATCTGTCAGTGCACTGTGTTAGTAAATAGACTATTGGTTGCCATCTGTTTCTATGGTGAGGTCACTTTGATATTACTAAGGCTATTTTTGCATTAAAGATATTGAAAGGGGTTGTATACAGTCCTGTAAGACCCAAGAATATTATACACTTTCTTTTCTGTGCTATTAGAGTACCTGCTATTTGCGACAAATGTATTTACAAATGTATTTACTGTAAATCAAATTTTTGGGAAAAACTGAACCTGTCAAATTTTAATTTCAAAATATCTGATTATCTCTAGTGCAGACCACTGAGCCATTGTGCTGCCCACTGTGCTGTTCATGCCCTTGATTGCATTAGTTTGTGCAAAAATATTCAGAAGTGTCCTTTTTTCCTGGACAACCAGTCAAAGGTCTACATTAATTTTCTAATGATGGATTTACAATAACGTTCAACATACCATTTTTCTGTTATAGGGACTTCAGCAAAACAATGCATCTGTCCTATAAGGGATACAAATGGCGCCAGATGGGCCTCATTCACTTTATTGGGGTCTGTTTGGTTTCCGTTCTAGAAGTCATCATTGTCCTTTTTCTTCCAGCAAACATGATGGAATATGTGACTGAGCATAATAATGGATACTTTAAAGGGAATATTTCAGGCCATTTTTGCATACCCTACTAATACTATCTCGAAATAGGGCTTGGAAAGCCCTTTCAGGATATGTAATGTTTATTGCTGTACATGGCCCCGTTGTCTAGCTGTAAGCCCCTGAAAATTAATTGTCACGCATCGGCAAGTCAAGTGTATGTTAATGTCAAATGAATATTCACCCCTTCCCCATTCTATAATCCCACCGCTCTGCCGGTGTCAATGATTCAGTCAGACTGCCGTATGCCCGAGGATCGCATTGCAATCCTTGGACGGCCCATGTGCTATCCTGACCTGAGCATGACAGCTGCATAGAAATACATTCTGTCACGCTCAAGTCTGGAGAGAAGTCGGCCAGCCTCAGGATTGTGATGCGATACTCGGGTGAGTAATATGGCAGTCTGACTGAATCAGTGACGCCGGCGAGAGGGGTCAGCAGGATTATGGGTGGGGGAAGGGGTGAATTTTCATTATGCATTTACATACGCTTGGCTAACCAGCGCGCATGTAAATGCAAAATTAATATTGACTCCTCTCCCGCCTATAATCCCACCCACCCCTCTGCGCCAGCGTCATTGATTCTGTCAAACGTGCATTTTTATGCTGTCTATCTAAGGATACCCTTTGAGGGGAGTCCAATTAAATAGTTAATAGTATTTACATTATTAATAGTCAACATATGCTCACTCAGTGACTGACAATGTACCATGTAAAAGTGTGCATACAGAGATAACAATGTATTAGGTACTGATTAGGACCGCTCACAAAACACCCAGGCTCAGAATATATTCATAAATTAAAAGTTATACTGAATCTTTTCCAGTCAACCTATATATTCGTTTACCTCTTGTTAAATATAAAAATGCCTGCAGACCAGACTGTATACTCAACATGAAAGGTCCTCTTTAAAGCGAAACCCAATAGCCCTTGCTAGTAGCCTGTATTAGACTGCCTGTGTTCTGCAGCAGCATTTCTTCTGTAGTAGGACTTCAGTGTATCAGCGCACCCCATCAACCATTTTCACAGTACGCCTTTACTTTCCGTCCAGGTGCAACCATGTTTCTTCTGTTTCAGCAAGTAGGTGCACTTTTAAATTTGTACATTAGGAAATTGTATTTAAATCTGTATTTGCATTTACCACAATTGCAGGGTTAATCTGCAGGTTAATAGTGTTCTGAAGTTGAGGGAATATGTGACAGTGGCGGTGGAACAATCTTGCCAGCAGGACTGCTGCGAATTCGGAGGCAAAACCACAGTTTGCCCAGGGGATAGGATAAATAAATATTATATGTTGAATTCGCGCTGAACTGCTGGTAAATGAGCTAAAAATGAATAATTAAAAATGAATAATTAAAACACACTTTATTAATATAAAATCATACAACTAAAATTGATGAAATATAATTTGGGACAAAATAGAAGAATGATTTGTCCTCCGATGCTAAAGAGTTGAGTATATCATCGACTTGATGAGTTTAAGTCCTGTTGCTAGGAGTGGTTCTATAGATTTGGAGCTAGTGGTGGTTGGTGGTAGGCCCTAGATAGAGGGAGGAAGTTTTTTTAGATATGAGGATAGTGGTTAATCCTGATAAGAGGCCTAAGTATAAGCACGTGCGGTACTTACCCTTATGGGGTAGTGAGAGGAAAGTCCCCGTAATAGTGCCTGGTGTTGCAGAGCTGTGCAATAGGTTCAGAAGGGGGACTGTGGGTGGAAGGAGTATTAAAAACAATATCCTGATTGGGTAGAGAATATTTACCTAGTTGGTGAGGGTTCTGCGTGATGTCCTTTAGAAGTCTCAGGAGACTGAGGATAATTAAAGTGCAGAAGTGCTGGACACTGGAATATGAAAGGTACAACCGTTATTTGATAGGGTATAGGGGTGTGTTTGTGGCAAAGTGCCTATTGATATGATAATACTAGTACCTGATCGTATGTGCGGTGGTATATAATAGGCTGGTAAGGTATTACATAAAATGGGCTTCCTCCTTCGGAGGCGGTGGTTTATGATGGGGGGATCCGCATGGATCCTTGCAGATATATGGAGAGTATGTTCAGTCAATATAGTATGGCCCTATTTCCAGGACTGCCAGATAGCTGCATAGGTAGTGCGGGCATAAATTGCTCCTAGCGGACCCTTGTAGCAGCGTGATACTGTTGCGGCTGCTGCGGGAGACGCTACGTACGGACTGTGCACTTACCGGAGGTAAGATTCTCTTCACAGGTGTCGCCAATACTCATGACTGCGCATTGTATCTAGACCGCGGCATCTGATATTGGAAACTTCCTCTGTGCGCCTCTCTCTCTCCCGCAGCAGCATCCCAAATTATATTTTATCAATTTTAGTTGTATGATTTTATATTAATAAAATGTCTTTTAATTATTCATTTTTAATTATTCATTTTTAGCTCATTTATCCAGTGTTCTGAATTTGCTCGGCACCCGCATTGAGAGCCCTGCTGCCAGGAGGAAATGAGCTTTATTCCTCCCAACAGCCTTGGGCTTTTAGCCATAGTGGTGGGCTGTCACGGCTTCAGTCACCGCTCACTATCACCGCTCAGTGCATAGTGAGCGGGAAAAGCAGGAGTTGTAAACACGCCGCAAAACTGAAAGACATCTATAATGCTCTGTGCCAGCGTCATTGGGTAGCATCGGCGTCTCTGCCTCCTGCCGGGCAGAGACGCCGTTCCCCTCACCACCACGGTCCTGGTCCGGCGTCTTCCGGCTCCCGTCCCGCAGCTACTGTGGCGCGCACTGCGCGCAGCTTCCCGGGCACTGTGCTTAGGGCACGCGCCTAAAATGTCCCCGGCCAATGGCCGGAGGACTTCCCCTATTTAAAGCACCTCCTCCAATATGGAGGTGCCTGTGCAAAGTAGTTTTTCTGTGTGCTAACACTTGCTTCAGCCTTCAGGTCCCGCTGCCTGTCAGTCCTGCCCTTCAGTCTGCCTGTCAGTCCTGCCCACCAGTCTGCCTGTCAGTCCTGCTCGCCAGTCTGCCTGCCAGTTACCTACCGTGCCCGCCAGCCTGCTTACCTGGAAGCACCTGCCAGTTACCTGTAGTGCATGCCAGCCTGCCTACCTGGAGCACCTGCCTGTTACCTGTCATGCCTGCCCGCCAGCCTACCTGGAGCACCTACCTGTTACCTGTCGTGCCCGCCAGCTTGCCTACCAGGAGCACCCATCTGGCTATCTGCCGAACCAGCCAGCTTATCTATCCGGACAACCCGTCAGCCTTCCTGCCGAGCGCATCAACTGTACTGGTTAGTTCCTGCCATCTGACCCGTGGGAGTCACCTGCTCTCACACAAGGTCGGTCCCAGAGCGGCATCTGGTCCCCCTGCTTGGTCCCTCCCTGGTTCACAGAGTCGATTAAGCCACCGTGCGGACTTGGTCAGGCCGAGTAGGCACTTAGTCACGTCCCTCTGGTTCCTCCTTGCACCGAAGCACAGGGGTTCCACCACCCGAATCCGTAACACATTGATTCTGTCAGAATGATGAGTTACTCGCCCGAGGAGCGCATCGCAATCCTGAGGCTCGCCGTCTTCTCTCTGACTTGAGCGTGACAGCATGTATTTCTATGCAGCTGTCACTCTTAGGTCAGGAGAGCAAATGGCCAGTCAGAGGCTTGTGATGCGATCCTCGGGCATACGGCAGCCTGACTGAATCATTGACACCGGCAGAGGGGTGGATGGGATTATGGGCAGAGAAGGAGTGAATATTAATTTGGCATTAGCATACTCTTGACTTGCGACAATAAACTGGGCAACATACAGCAATAAACGTTACATATCCTGAAAGGGCTGCCCAAGCCCTATTTCAGGATACTATTAGTAGAGTAAGCAAAAATTACCTGACAGATTCCCTTTAACAAAAGTGCTAACCTGGCCTTAGCTGTACTGGAATGATTAAAGAAGAACATTGTTTTTTTTCCCCAGAAACAGCACCATCTTTGTCTACAATCTGTGTTTAGAATTTCTGATCAATCACATTCATTTGATTTCATCTTACTTCCCATAGACAATAGGTTGGAATAGCCCACTATGCTTACCATTACTGCAGTTTGTCCACTTTCTTGTCTCTGCAAAAGTAAAAAGGACACTAAGTCTATTAAAGAATCTTACAAAAGTTATTAAATACAGCATGATATACAGTATAATTTACAGTATGCATAACTAATACAGTTTAAAACACAGCAGACCAGGGTGCTATTTATGCATTTATAATTCCTAGTCCAGATCACCTTTGAAGAGCTAACTGTTTGCAATAAATCAATTACTTTAGATTTTTAACCTACACTAAATGGTGCAGTTACTTGATTGTGTGCTATGGCTAGCTCCTTCTTTTAATGCCCGAATTAGTCTTTGGAAGTGATTCAGAAAATCTGTACAGCATCAGCTGTGAATTGCTGCCTCTTACAATCAGTAAACTTGTTGTTTCATGCTCAACTCCTTTAGTCTGTGTGCCCACGATGCGTTTTTTAAGCGTTTCCGCAGCGGCAAAAACGCTGCAGAAACGCTTAAAAAACGCATGGTAGAAGGCCTGCCATGTTCCCCAATGATAATCCGCATGTGCTGCGCATATGCTGCGGGAATCTCCGCTGCGGATTACCATTGCGGAAAAAAACGCTTCACTACCAATTATTTTGCGGAAGCGCTGCGTTTTCGACGCCATTGACTTGCATTGGATTACGCATCACTGCATCTGTACATGCGGAATCCATGCGTTTCAATGTGCGGATGGTACCCGGGTCTGGAGGAGAGGAGACTCTCCTCCGGACCCGGGTACCATAGAACCTGTGAAAAAAAGAATAAAATAAAAAATAAATATTATACTTACCTTCTGATGGCCAGCGGTGCGCTTGTCTTCACTTGCCGGCAACTCACGGTGGACTGAAGGACCTGAGCTGACGTCATTTAGTCATGTGACGGCAGGTCCTGTACCGCGAGCTGCCAGCAAGCAAGGACGGAGCGAATAAAGACTCCGGGGGCCATCAGAAGGTAAGTATAGATTTATTTTTTATTTTATACCATTCTTTAAGGTCACACTATATAGTGTGACCAAGTTGACAAGCACTTTCCAAGTGATGCTAAAATCGCTTGGAAAGCGCTTGACAACCCACATGCAGAAATGCATGTGGAGAACACTTCACATCCGCATGTCCCTGGCAGGAAAAACGCATGTACAATCCGCATGCGTTTTTTCTGGCAGGGAGATGCAGAAACGCTCAGGAAAAAATCCTGAGCATTTCTGCATCGTGGGCACAAAGCCTTAGACATTAGTCTGGTCCACCTATAACCAGGACCCAATATACAGTTAGGTCCATATATATTTGGGCAGACAACATTTTTCTAATTTTGGTTCTAGACATTACCACAATGAATTTTAAACAAAACAATTCAGATGCAGTTGAAGTTCAGACTTTCAGCTTTCATTTGAGGGTATCCACATTAAAATTGGATGAAGGGTTTAGGAGTTTCAGCTCCTTAACATGTGCCACCCTGTTTTTAAAGGGACCAAAAGTAATTCGACAGATTAAATAATTGTAAATAAAATGTTCATTTCTAGTACTTGGTTGAAAACCCATTGTTGGCAATGACTGCCTGAAGTCTTGAACTCATGGACATCACCAGAATCTGTGTTTCCTCCTTTTTGATGATCTGCCAGGCCTTCACTGCAGTGGTTTTCAGTTGCTGTTTGTTTGTGGGCCTTTCTATCTGAAGTTTAGTCTTTAACAAGTGAAATGCATGCTCAATTGGGTTGAGATCAGGTGACTGACTTGGCCATTCAAGAATATTTCACTTCTTTGCTTTAATAAACTCCTGGGTTGCTTTGGCTTTATGTTTTGGGTCATTGTCCATCTGTAGTTTGAAACGACGACCAATCTGTTTGGCTGCATTTGGCTGGATCTGAGCACACAGTATGGCTCTGAAGACATCAGAATTCATTCGGCTGCTTCTGTCCTGTGTCACATCATCAATAAACACTAGTGACCCAGCGCCACTGGCAGCCATGCATGCCCAAGCCATCACACTGCCTCCGCCGTGTTTTACAGATGATGTGGTATGCTTTGGATCATGAGCTGTACCACGCCTTTGCCATACTTTTCTCTTTCCATCATTCTGGTAGAGGTTGATCTTGGTTTCATCTGTCCAAAGAATGTTCTTCCAGAACTGTGCTGGCTTTTTAAGATGTTTTTTAGCAAAGTCCAGTCTAGCCTTTTTATTCTTGATGCTTATGAGTGGCTTGCACCATGCAGTGAACCCTCTGTATTTACTTTCATGCAGTCTTCTCTTTATGGTAGATTTGGAAATTGATACGCCTACCTCCTGGAGAGTGTTGTTCACTTGGTTGGCTGTTGTAAAGGTGTTTCTCTTCACCATGGAGATTATTCTGCGATCATCCACCTCTGTTGTCTTCCATGGGTGCCCAGGTCTTTTTGCATTGATGAGTTCACCAGTGCTTTTTTTTCTTTCTCAGGATGTACCAAACTGTAGATTTTGCCACTCCTAATATTGTAGCAATTTCTCGGATGGGTTTTTTCTGTTTTTGCAGCTTAAGGATGGCTTGTTTCACCTGCATGGAGAGCTCCTTTGACCGCATGTTTACTTCACAGCAAAACCTTCCAAATGCAAGCACCATACCTCAAATCAACTCCAGGCTTTTTATTTGCTTAATTGAGAATGACATAACGAAGGGATTGTCCACACCTGTCCATGAAATAGCCTTGGAGTCAATTGTCCAAATACTTTTGGTCCCTTTAAAAACAGGGTGGAACATGTTAAGGAGCTGAAACTCCTAATCCCTTCATCCAATTTTAATGTGGATACCCACAAATGAAAGCTGAAAGTCTGAACTTCAACTGCATCTGAATTGTTTTGTTTAAAATTCATTGTGGTGATGTCTAGAATAGAGATGAGCATTGTTCGACTCGAACTGTTCGCCAATCTCAAATTCGAGCTGTTTTGGGCGGTGTTCGGCGAACACGAACGATTTTAAAAAAATTTGGCTGTTCGAGGTTATGTTCGATAACTGTTCGTGCACCAAAATCATAACTGGATTTTTTCTCAGTAATGATGAAAATTAATGTTAATACGCAGTTTGAGTGTACAGCGGGGCGGGGGGAGGGGCAGGGGATGGATCTCTGCAGGAATAATGAAGATCTCCATTTTTTTTTTCTCTTTCCCGCATTTACAGTGGGGAGGTGCAATCTGTCAGCCTATCAGCAGCGCACACACGGAGCGAAGTCCTTTTTTTCACACAAGCAAGGGCATGTGTCATTGGCAGTGTATGTCACATGTCCTTGCCCTATAAGACCCAGCCATTTTCCCCGTCGCCACCATTTTCTCACTGCTGCAGCTGCGTGTTAGACGGCACGACTGTTGCTGTGTGCGCTATACCTTGTTAATTTCAAGCCAATTTTCGCACAAATCTACAGATAGCTTGGGAGTAGGGAATAGTTGTGATTGCAGTCCTTTTAAGGACTAGGTTACAGCATTTCCTACGACTTTTATCAGGCAGGTCTGTGCTCTTAAATAGATAGGTTGTGGGAGTAAAGACTAATTGTAATTGCAGTCCTTTTCAGGACTAAGTTACATCGTTCCTATCAGTTTTTGCCAGGCAGGTCTGTGCCAGTGCTGTGCAAGTTTTTTTCACAGCATTTGGCTAAATCTAGCAAAGCTAATCCTTTTTGGACTATTGCAGAGTGTGTTAGTCAGTGGAGTAGCCTATCTGTGTTGCAAGCTACACCACCTGTGTATAGAATACCAATTTTTTTACTGCACCTAGTGAAGTAAAACCTTTTGGGCATAGCATCATTCTATTATTCCATCTATACTGACCTCCATCACGTTGCAAATTGAATATAATTTTTTTCTGCATCTAGCTCTGAAAAAATATTTGGCCTTCTAGCAGTGTGTGGGACTTGTTCTATTAGTCCATCTATACTGACCTCCATCAGGTTGCAAATTGAATATAATTTTTTGCTGCATCTAGCTCTGAAAAAATATTTTGGCTTCTAGCAGTGTGTGGGATTTGTTCTATTAGTCCATCTATACTGACCTCCATCAGGTTGCAAACTGAATATAATTTTTTTCTGCATCTAGCTCTGAAAAAATATTTGGCCTTCTAGCAGTGTGTGGGACTTGTTCTATTAGTCCATCTATACTGACCTCCATCAGGTTGCAAATTGAATATAATTTTTTTCTGCATCTAGCTCTGAAAAAATATTTGGCCTTCTAGCAGTGTGTGGGACTTGTTCTATTAGTCCATCTATACTGACCTCCATCAGGTTGCAAATTGAATATAATTTTTTTCTGCATCTAGCTCTGAAAAAATATTTGGCCTTCTAGCAGTGTGTGGGACTTGTTCTATTAGTCCATCTATACTGACCTCCATCAGGTGGCAAATTGAATATACTTTTTTTCTGCATCTAGCTCTGAAAAAATATTTGGCCTTCTAGCAGTGTGTGGGACTTGTTCTATTAGTCCATCTATACTGACCTCCATCAGGTTGCAAACTGAATATAATTTTTTTCTGCATCTAACCCAGACAATAGTTTTGGCCTAATACCACAGTTTGGCCACTCAGCTCTGCTCGGTTCCCATCCATTGTTTTTTTGTGCAAACAACTCCAGAGTTGTGAATTAGTTAACCACCAAAATGAGTGGAAAAAGGCCTGCTGCTGGTGGAAAGGGGAATAGGCGTGTTGGGAAGGGGAAAAAAGGTTGTGTCCGTGGAGTAGGTGTTAAAGCAACAGTAACATCTGCAGAAGAAAGACCATCTTCCAGCAAAACTAAAATGTCTACTTCTTTTAGCGGACAATGTGATAAGATCCCTTTCTTACGGCCACGCCAATCGCTACAAATTCCAGATGAGGCACAAAAACAGCAGGTGTTTCAATGGATATCAAGTGCTCCTTTAAATGGGCTCTCCTCCACATCAACTTCAATATCACAAATACTCCAGTCCTCAGAGGTGTCACCCCAATCGCACTTGCTTCTTCACAGCTCCCAAATCTCCAGCTGCCCGTCTGAGTATGAGGTAGAACAGATGGTTGAGTCTGCAGAGCTGTTTACTCATACTATAGCCTGGGAATCAGAGGTCGGCTCCAGAGCTTCTGTGAATCCAGACGAGGAAATGATCTGCACTGATGCCCAGAATCTTTATGAGTCGGATCCAGGACCAGACGCAGAAGGTTCTGAGCATAATGTAGACGCTCATTCCCAAACTGTAATTCCTGTTGGTGGAGACAATGAGGAAGACGATGATGAGACTCAAATACCTGATTGGAGCGACAACTTTAGTTTTTTGTCAGGGCTCTGAGGATGACGGGTGTGATAACACACAGGGTGATGATGATGAGGTTGGAGATCCCACTTACTGTCAACCCACAGTCAGCCAAGAGATGAGGTCAGCAGAGGAGGTGGAGGAGGATGCTAGTGACGACGAGGTCAGGTTGCGCCTTCCTGGACAGAGACGTAGTACTGGAAGCACATCAACAACTGCATCCTCAAACACAACTCTGCCTCTGACCACAAGTCGTGGTGGCTCTTCAAGTCGCATGGGTGCTAAGCCTTGCATAGCCTGGGCATTTTTTCAGATCGATAAAGATGACCCAACTCATGTTATCTGTAACATTTGTCAGCAGAAGCTAAGTAGAGGTCAAAAAATACATAGTTTGAGTACTTCATGCATGAACCGGCACATGGACATGAAGCATAAGTTGCAGTGGGAAGCTCACTGTGCTACAATGCGGCCTAGCCGGCCGGGCCAACCGCCGTCTGCCACATCTTGTGCATCCGCAGCCTCTTCATCCTCTGTGACTGGGGGGACAGCAGTCACACCTGTTTTGGGAAACAGACCTGCCACCTCTTTACCCGCAACAGCCAGCGTGATTGGCAGGTCATCATTTTCTTTGGAGGTGGTAACACCAGCTGGTGTTCAGCGCTGTCCGACATCGATAGCACCACCTTTGGATCAAGGCAACCTAACATTTCCTCCTGCATCTTCCTCACAGACCAGCAGTTTGCCGGGGACACCCTTCTCAACCCCGTCTAAGCACAACAGCCAGCCCTCAGTCCCTCAGATGTGGACAAGTAAAAGACCATTTCCTCCTAGCCATGAGAAAGCTAAGAGGTTGAATTTCACCATCTGCAAGCTCTTGGCTACAGAAATGCTGCCTTTCCGCCTGGTGGACACAGAGGATTTTCGAGACCTTATGTCCGTCGCAGTGCCCCAGTACCAGATGCCCAGTCGGCACTACTTCTCAAAGAAAGGTGTGCTGCGCTCCACCAGCATGTCGCACACAACATCACCGCTTCTTTGAGAAACTCTGTGTGTGACAGGGTGCATTTCACCACAGACACTTGGACGAGTAGGCATGGACAGGGGCGTTACATGTCGCTGACTGGGCACTGGGTAACTATGGTGACAGCAGGACAAGGGGCTGCTGTCCAAGTCTTGCCGTCCCCACGAGTTGTGCGTCAATCCTCTTTATGTCAAAGTTCCTCCACTGCTTCTGCCTCCTCAACCTCCTCTCGGTCCTCCACCTGCACCCAAAGCCTGTCTGGTCATGCCACAAGCTTTCTAACTGCGCAGAAGGGATCCTGCACACCTCCCTACTATGCTGGCAGTAGGGCTCAACGTCATGAGGCGGTTTTTACTTTGAAATGTCTGGGAAATGTGAGTCACACAGCTGAGGAGTTGTGGTCAGCTCTGGAGAACCAATTTCATGAATGGTTGTCTCCACTGGACCTGAAACCAGGGAAGGCCGTGTGCGACAATGCTGCAAACCTGGGTCCGGCCCTTCGCCGGGGCAATGTCACACACGTGCCTTGTATGGCTCACGTGTTGAACCTGGTTGTCCAGCAATTTTTAGCCCACTATCCTGAACTAGATGGCCTTCTGCAGAGGGCACGGTCGCTGTGTGCTCACTTCCGCTGTTCGCATCCCGTAGCTCAGCGACTTACATCTCTACAGAAGTCGTTGGGCCTGCCACTTCACCGGCTAAAATGCGATGTGCCTACCCGGTGGAATTCAACTCTGCACATGTTGCAGCGACTGTGGCAGCACCGACAAGCCCTGGTGCAATACGTTCTGACGTATAGCCTGGGCCAACGGGATCCAGAGGTGGAGCAAATCACGCTGGAGGAGTGGTCTCAGATCAGGGACCTATGCACCCTTCTGCACAGTTTTGAAATGGCGACGAAGATGTTTAGTGCTGACGATGCCATTATCAGCATGACTATTCCGGTGATTTACATGCTGGAGCACATGTTAAACAGAATTCGGAGTCAGGTGGTGGCACAAGAGGAGGTGGAGGAAGTAGAGGAGGAGGAGTTGTATGCGGAAGGGCTAACATCTGCAAGGTCCAGGCGGTCGGCAGCACCAAGGCGGCAGGCATGTGAGGGTGGAGGAGATGGTTTTACCAGGGTGCATGGTAGCAGCCAAACTAGTGAGGAAGGTGCAGGAGCCCAGGAAGAAGTGGAGGACGAACTGATGGAAGACTCATCAGATGAGGGAGACCTTGATCACATTTCTGTTGTGCGAGGTTGGGGGGAGAGGACAGAGGAAGGAAGCATGATTGTTACCTCGCCACCAACACAACAGGGACTTGGTGCTCCTGGATGCGCAAGACACATGAGTGCCTTCTTGCTGCACTACCTGCAACATGACCCTCGAATTGGGAGAATTAGAAATAATCCTGACTACTGGGTTGCCACACTGTTAGATCCCCGGTACAAAAGTAAATTTGCAGAAATAATTCCTGCCATAGAAAGGGATGCACGCATACAGGAGTATCAGCAGAGACTGTTGCAGAATCTTACATGTGCTTTTCCACAAAACACCAGTGGTGCACGTAGTAAATCTCACAGTTCCAACTTGCCAACCGTGGGACCGTCGAGTGTTCAGCACTCAAATCGTAACAGAAACACAGTATCTGCTGGTAACATCAATTTTGCGGAATCATTTCACCACTCTTTTAGCTCATCCTTTGCAAGGCCACAGGAGACAAGAAGTCTGACACATAGTCAACGCCTAGAGACGATGGTACAGGAGTATCTCCAAGTAAACATTGAAGCCATGACTGTGTCACTGGACCCTTGTTCTTTTTGGGCTTCCAATCTGGATAAATGGCTGGAGCTCGCCACTTACGCCTTGGAGATCTTGTCATGCCCCGCAGCCAGCGTTCTGTCTGTAGACAGACTCGCAAATCATGGATCCGAAACGACTTTTCTACCCCTGTGTCATCCTGGGGAGAGTAAAAGCTTGATGATTGGTTAAAATCACCTCACCAACCGTTTTAAGCTTTCAAATTACTTATCATGTTTATCTGTATCTTGGCTGGAAAATAATTTGGGCTTTGTAGCAGTGTGCAGTACTGATTCTATTAGGCCATCTATACTAAGATCCACCAGATTTAAAATTACTAATCATGTTTATCTGTATCTTGGCTGAAAAATAATTTGGGCTTTGTAGCAGTGTGCAGTACTGATTCTATCAGGCCATCTATACTAAGCTCCACCAGATTTAAAATTAATAATAATTTTTAGGTGCATCTAGCCCGGAAAATAATTTTGGGGCTCCGAGATGCGCAAGACACATAAGTGCCTTCTTGCTGCACTACCTGCAACATGACCCTCAGATTGTCAGAATTCGAAGTAATCCTGACTACTGGGTTGCCACACTCTTAGATCCCCCACACTCTTCGATCAACCTTTTCATTTTAATAAAGACCAAACAAATGGTCATTTTTGAAATTATAAGCATTAGCAGGTTATTAGAAACTGAAATCAAACAGTTTTCAACTCAAAACTTTATTCTAGGTGATGTTACATTTGCACATAGGACCCCTTGTTCGAAAGGAGCTTCTGAACTCTCTCGTCCATTGAATTTGTCAGGTTTTGGATGGTTTCTGCTTCAATTGTTTTGCATGAGGACAGAATACCCTCCCAGAGCTGTTGCTTAGATGTGAACTGCCTCCCGCCATCATAGACACTCCTTTTGATGATGCTCCAGAGGTTCTGAATGGGGTACAGGTCAGGGGAGCATGGGGGTCACACCATAAGTTTGTCCCCTTTTATGCCCATATCAGCCAGAGATGCAGATGTGTTATGTGCAGCATGAGACGGTGCATTATCATGCATGAAAATGATCTTGCTGTGGAATACACGGTTCTTCTTCTTGAACCATGGCAGGAAGTGCTGTTTGAGAAACTCCACATACATTATGGAGTTCATCTTTACCCCTTCAGGGATCCTAAAGGGGCTGACAATCTCTCTCCCCAAGATTCCAGCCAAAAACATTACTCCACCTCCTCCTTGTTGGCGCTGTGGCCGTGTTTGCGTGGGGTGTCCATCAAACAGCCATCCTCCACTTCATCCATCTGGACCATCGAGCGTTGCACGGCACTCATCCGTGAACAAAACAGTTTTGAAATCAGTCTTCATGTAATGTTTGGCCCACTGGAGCCGTTTCTGCTTGTGTGCAGTGGATAGAGGAGGTCGACAGGATGGCGTACGCACAGCTGCAAACCTCTGAAGGACCCTGCATCTTGTTGTTCGGGGGATGTTGGAGGCACCAGCAGCTTCAAAAACTTGTCTGCTGCTATGACAAGGCTTTTTTGCCGCTGCTCTTTTAACCTGACGTAATTGCCTGTAGGAAAGAGTCCTCAATTTGCCCTTATCAGCACGCACATGTGTGTACTGTGAATCAGCTACATACTTCTTGATTGCCAAGACACTTCATCCTGATCATCGCACAATGTTGATTGTAGTCATGCCTTGACCTAAACACTCCACAATTTGTTGCTTCTCAGCAGCCGACACATCCTTTTTCTTTCCCATTTTGGCAGAAAATGTAGGCTGCTTAATAATGTGGGACAGCCTTCTTAAGTAGTCTTGCCGTTCATTGGACACACCTGCCAAACTAATTAGCACAGGTGTCTGCAATTGCTTACAGTGATATAAAGAGCCCTGACACACATCACCATCAATGAGTTTAACTGACAAACAAACAAATTCTTCCCTTATCACTCCTAAACACTTTTTGCATAATAATTTGGAACACAGTGTACATGTGCTTTTCCACAAAGCACCAGTGGTTCACGTAGTGAATCTTACAGTTCTAACTTGCCAACCGTGGTCTGTATGGAGTTGTTCAATAAAGGGCCCAAAATTAAGATAACATAGACGGGAGAGGTCTCTATGAATAGGAATTACTAAGAATTTGATACCCTGTGAGGGCCAGGCAAAGGGAAAGTTGGACTGGATGGAATCCTGTATGGATTTGGGGAAGGAGACATCGAGGGCCTCAGACTTCGCTGTTTTGATTTTAAAATTTGACCATGTAACAAAGTGATCTATTTCAGCCATAACAGCCTGCTGATGGATATATGTGATTGACATCATCAGCAAATGCAGAGCACTTGTACTCGGTGCCTCCCACCTCAATCCACCTAATATTGGGGTTATGGCGAATTGATGAGAGCAGGTGCTCTGTCACTAGGATGTATAAGAGAGGGGACAGAGGACATCCCTGCCTTGTCCCACTGGTGATTATGAAAGGTGATGAAAATGTTCTGACGCGCCCCCTGGGCCTTGGGACATCCGGAGCCGGACCCTTTTTGGTGGATGCTGGTGGTTGTAGTCTCCGTGGCGGCGACCCGGTTCCGTGGCTCAGGGCGGTCAAACCAGTGGCGGAACTATTTATGTGGTTTTGATGTTTAAATGTCCGACTACGCCACCCGTGGATTGCGGTCAGAGTGAACCGCCGCTGCAGGGCAGACCGTTGAGGCTGGTGTTGTGGGTGCAGCAGAGCGTAGCATAACTCCCCACGGGAGGAGTATAGCCTCAGGGCAGTGTATGCGGAGGATGGGGGTGATGGTGAAGGGCAGCAGCAGTAACGATACGGAGTCAGTGATGCAGTCCAGGGCCTTTACTCACAGTTCTTATTATCCAGACCACTTCTGCAGGTAACGGCTGCCCACGTCGTACTGTGCTCACCAGGTGAGGGGCTCAGACAACTCCCAGATAACTTTGGAGCGCTTCACAGGACCCCCTTTGTGTGTCCTTTGTCTGGCCTTTCTTACCAACCCTTCTGTCCGGCTGCCTCGGGCCTCCTCTTGGTAAACTTGGCGCCAGTTTCCCTGACTCTATGTGCTGCCCTCCTAGCGGGTGTAGCGAGGGGCTGTGCCACATAAAATGTCACAGCCTCCGGTTTCTAGCTGAGGGTCGTTTCCCGCCTCCACTAGTTTCGGGGACCGGTCTCCCCCTTTGTCCTGACCCCTCCACGCAGGTGGATTCGGGCGTGCGGTGGCGACTCGCCCGTCCACACCCCTGGGATCCCGTCGTTCCTCGTTCCTGGAGCCTTCTCCGCTCCTCTTCCTTCCTTCTCCCTCTTCCAGGCCTGGGCCTCTGTTACTAGGCCCGTCTCTGGAGCAGAGCTCATGCAGAGCCCCTGCTCCCTGTCACTTCTGCTCAGACTTCTCTGCACTGAACTAAGATGGTGCCCACCTTTTATATTCCCTTCTCAATGCACCCAGGAACTGCTTCCTCCCTGCTCCTGCACTACAGGGTTCCCCTTCCTCAGTGTTCCCTCTCCCCACTCCAGCCAGGGACAGGGACTGTCGTGCCCATCTCAGGGGCATATTGGTCGCCCTGCCCCACGGCAATGTGGTGTAATGCATGCAGGTGTCGGGGTCCTGATCCACACTCCATCCTTACCTGAGAGTGAGATATCACACCTCTGGGTGAGGTGCAATACCTCTGCAGCAACCGAGCCCTCGGGGTGCTACAGTTCCATTTATCTTCAGCCTAGGTGACGCATTGCGATACAGGGCCGTGATTTTGGCTATAAAAGGGTCTCCTAGACCCCTACCCCAAGCTTTTTAAGAGAATAATATATGGCGTGCCAGGAGACTCTATGGAATGCTTTCTCAGCATCCAACGAGAGTATCTAATTACAAATTTTTAACTGCATCTAGCCCAGGAAATACTTTGTGCCTAGTAGCAGTGTCTGCTAGTCAGCGGATTATCCCGGCTGTTAAGCAAGCTACACCACCTGTAGTTTGGACACTTAATTTTTTCAAAGGAAATGCTTAGGGACCACGGGGTACTCAGTGAAGAGCATCAGGAGGCACCCCAAGGCATAGGGGCTGGGTCTGGCGGTAGGACGCCTTGCGGTGGACAGCCGAGCTCGATCCTTATAAAAGCTTTTTAACTGCAGCAGCTTTAGTGGACGCTACTGGAGCTGGAATTACGCGGCTGCTAGCATGAGATTTGCCCTTCAATAGATCCTTGTAAAAGGATTTAAAGTGTATTCATTCAAATTAGAGAGGCAATTTAAATTAAAAAGCTTAGAGCTGCCTCCACCACAGGGGGGCTCGCTCGACCCACCAGCGGACAGGCACCAGTATTGGGAGAGGGGGGCTGGCCGTCAGGGTCCACCGCGGCTCTGGCACAAACCCGGCGACACGGAGGTGGCACAGGCAGGAACGGACTGGCCGTGTCGGCTTCTCACTTTTTGGATTTTAGAATCATAGAATCATAGAATCATAGAATGGTAGAGTTGGAAGGGACCTCCTGGGTCATCTGGTCCAACCCCCTGCTCAAAGCAGGATTCACTAGAAGGGCATGACATGCCTATATCTGTGTCTCCCCCTCCTTTTACTCCTCCACCTCTTTTCTTTTCGCATGACTATATGTACTTGTCACTTTTCCATGTGTTAGTTATGTCTTCTGAGCAGTTTGTCAGCTTTTGGACACCTTTGAAGGTGTTTTCTATGTGTTTCTATGTGTTTTTGTTTGCCTGCCATTGGTTTTAACGGTGTTCGAAGGTGTTCGACGAACAGTTCGACGAACCGAACCGAACTCGAACACTACGGGGGTGGCTCAACACTAGTCTAGAACAAAAATTAGAAAAATGTTGTCTCTGTCCAAATATATATGGACCTAACTGTAAATGCACCAAATGAGAGGAGAGCTGGCCATTATAAGGTGTGAATAAAGCACAGTATTTAACCATCTATGTTTATCTGATCACTGAATACTCCTCGCTCACATTATGTCAGGAGGCTGTATTTCATGAGTAAATGGAACTAATATTTCAGTAGTATCCAAAACAGCCACAACAATATGAGCATGTACAGTTGAAACCAGAAGTTTACATACATTGTGTAAAAAGACACATATGCATGTTTTTCTCAATATCTGACATGAAATTAGAATAAATCTTTCCCATTTTAGGTCCATTAGGATTACCATAATTTTTAATATTTGCCAAATACCAGAAGGCATTTTTATTATTTACTGCAAAGTCAAAAAATTACATACATTTCATTAGTATTTGGTACCATTGCCCTTAAACTAAATGACTTGTGTCAAACATTTGGGATATCCTTCCACAAGCTTCTCACAATAGTTGGTCGGAATTTGGGCCCATTCCTCCTGACAAAACTGGTGTAACTAATCCAGGTTTGTAGGTCACATTGCTCGCACCTGCCTTTTCAGCTTTGCCCATAAATTTTCAATACGATTGAGATCAGGGCTTTATGATGGCCACTCCAAAACATTGACTTTGTTATCCTTAAGCCACTTTGTTACCTTTTTGGCAGTATGCTTTGGGTCATTATTCATCTGGAAGACCCATTTCCACCCAAGCTTTAACTTCCTGGCTGATGTCTTGAGATGTTGCTTCAGTATTGCCACATAATCTTCTTTTCTCATGATGCCATCTATTTTGTGAAGTGCACCAGTCCCTCATGCAGCAAAACAACCCCACAACATGATGTTGTCACCTCCATGTTTTACAGTTGGGATGGTGTTCTTAGGCTTCCAAGCTTCTTCCTTTTTTCTCCAAACGTAACGATGGTCATTATGTCCAAAAAGTTCCATTTTAGTTTCATCAGACCACAGGACATGTCTCCAACAATTAAGGTCTTTGTTACTGTGTACATTTGCAAACATTAATCTGGCTTTTTTACTTTTGTTTTGGAGTAATGGCTTCTTCCTGGCAGAGTGGCCTTTCAGCCCATGTTGATACAGTACTCCTTTCAGTGTGGCTATTGACACAATCTTATCAGCTTCCGCCATCATCTTCACAAGGTCTTTTGCTTTTGTCCTTGGGTTGATATGCACATGTCGGACAAAAGCACGTTCATCTCTGGAACACAGAACCCTTCTCCTTCCTGAGCGGTATGATGGCTGGACATTTCCATCTTGATTGTACTTGCGTATAATTGTTTGTACAGATGAGCAAAAAACATGCATATGTGTCTTTTTATATAGTGTATGTAAACTTCTGGTTTCAGCTGTAAGTGCCTGGAAATGAATATCTGTCCATTCAAGGAAAAGGAATATGGCAAAGAATCACTGCTGTCAATGGGCTACAGTACTTCAATGAGCATCGGGCCGTAGCAGTGTTAAAACACCTACAAATCATATATTAATGACTACTGGAAGGATAAACCATCAAGTAAATATTATGTAAAACTATCTAAAATAAAAATATTAGAACTGAAATGTAGATGGTAGTTCTATATTTAAAAAAAAAGAACTCCAATGTAAAAAGCAAAGGGAACAGTATATGAACTAACATGCCGAAAACAAGGGATGGATATATTAGAATTAGAATGAGAATTACTCATTTTGCAGTGTATATGTGTTGTTGATATTTCTATACAGATGCTAGAGCACTTTAGCAAAATTCTGTCATGCCATAGTGATGATCCTACCATAGTTCTTACACTCGAACAGTCACATCAATTTAGAGATTCAGTAAGAAGATAAAATTGATGCTCTCCAACATTTTATCAGTAAATGCATCTGTAAAGCACAAAGTTCACACCAGTTCAGTAAGACTACAGCTCTGGAAATCATTATAAATGAATGATACCCAAGGACTAGTTTCTATGACACTGGTTTGATTTTAGCTGCCTTTAAAACAAACACTGATCTGAAACTGAATGGATTGAAATGATATAAAGGAAATCTGTATTCATTTACACATCTGGATGTATCAAACTTGTGTATAAGTCATCAGAAATGCAAAAAAGGGTTCTACTACTGCACGCACACAGGACACTATTACTTACAAAATGAAAAGGAAGTGATAAAGAGTACATATGAGCGAACCAACGGATGTTCGGGTTCGTCGGATTCAACCGAACTGCAGACCAAAGTTCGGTTCGGTTACTAGATCTCTACCAGAACTTGAACGCGAACCCTGAATCCCATAGAAGTCAATAGGTACCCAAACTCTTGTGGTGTAAAATGGCTGCAAAATGGTCGTAATAAGGGCTAGGGGGCTGCAAAAGGAAGCAAAATAGGGGT
This sequence comes from Phyllobates terribilis, assembly GCF_046119375.1. NCBI lineage: Eukaryota > Metazoa > Chordata > Amphibia > Anura > Dendrobatidae > Phyllobates > Phyllobates terribilis. The sequence continues at coordinate 220,568,734 of NW_027362771.1, forward strand.
AAGTACAGGACATTTGCCCTGCAAACAAATGTGGATAAGGAAATGACTTAAAGGTGTTTTCCCATGAACAAATTTAATTTTAAAGTTGATTTTAATTAATAGATCTTGGAATAATAATGTAAAGTACTCCATGAGATAATGGATGTGTTTAAATGAAATGTTCCTGTGTTGAGATAATCTAATAACTGTGCCCCTGCTGTGTACTGTGTAATGGCGGTGTTTTACCATGCTGGAACATGGTCTGATTGTGGCGCCCTGCTGCGCATTAGTGCCACAGATCCTTGAGGGATGCATGGACGGATTCCTGCACAAGAGGCCCTCGTAGCATTCACACACCTCCACCTTCCACCTCAGACCACCAGAGGGAGCCCGGATAGGGATATAAAAAGGGAAGGTGGAGCTAGGCAGTTCAGTTCCTAGCCTGCTAGAGTACAGAGCAGCTAGGGAGTTCCTGCTCAGACACAGAAGGAGTCAGTGCAGTCGAGCCAGAGCCTAGCAGTTCCTGCAGAGTGAGACACAGAAACAGGTCAGTCTGCTGTGGAGCTCAGTCTAGTTTCAGTTTGCAGTCTAGAGAACACAGCTAAAGGTTCAGCAGCGGAGCACGAGGCTCCTGCTAGTCTAGACTCAAGCAGCTCAGGTTAGTGAGCTAGGAGCGTTGCCGACGCTCAGAGAGCGGCAGAAGAGGCAGCCAGCTAACTGCCAGTGTGTATAGCCTAGTGAGGGCCCGAGTAGGCCGAAGGCTAGAGGAGTGAATAGCATTGGGGGCAGAGGAGCTTTACCAGCTCACCCCAGAAAGCATCTACCGGACACGGGGTCCGCGTCTACAGGGCAGTATACCCCCCTGTAGAGACAACCGGAGACCCCTGGAAGACTTCAGGTCCCAGGATCACCCAAGAGCTGATACGTAACAGAGCCAGGAGTCACGCAGGTCCCGCAAGCTGGGAGAGTGCTCTCCAAAAGAAGGCCCTACCACAAGGTCAGCCGGTGCAGGACAGAAACCAAGTTAGGCCTAGCTCCAGGGAGGTCAGAAACTTACTACAGAGAGGCAAGAAACAGGAGGCCGTACACCCGCTCACTGGGGAGAATCCGGACATGCACCCCTCACCCTACAGTGCTCCGGGGTGTCCCTGAACTAATTCCAGTAAAGGTACAGAAGTGACTTTCTTGTGTGCTCCCATTCTTGCTATGACCCGGCTGGGTCCCCTCTGTCCTGCATCCCCCCTCCTATGCTGCCCTGAGGCCCTGCTCCACCTGTGGGGAGCGATACCATCTAAGCTGCCACAACACCGGCCTCAGCGGACTGACGCAGCGCTGGTGACCCTCACCAGACACCACAGGTGGCGCCACAAACTTTGACATTTCATTTCCCCTTTTTTTTAAGACAGACCCCAGGGTACGGGCCCGGGAGCCGACCACCGCGACATCCACCAAGACCTGGCATCAAGGCCTGGGCGCCGAGTAGTCCCCATCCCCTGGGTGCCACATCTCTCTAACTGGCGTCACGAACAGGATTGCATGCCCGTGGCAATGGAAGGAGTTGTGCCCGTTGCCACCGGGTACTGTGCGCCTTAAAAGACTGTAAAACTTACTGTGGTGAAGATTTCCCGCCATTTCAGAAGTTTCCCGCCATGGTCCGCCATTTTTCCTGTTGCTTCGTGGGAAGAAGAAGGGTGTAACCACGTGAAACCCAGGGCACGTCCCACGCACTGACGCAGCGCCAGGTCCTGGAAGGAGCGCCGGTGAGCGCTCTGGCGTAGGACGCAAGCGACGCAAGGTCCTGAAGAAGAATGTCACCTGCGGAGCTGCGGCCTACCGGAAGAAAAGAAGGTAGGCCACGGTTCGCTAGGGGGGCGCCAGAATGTCCGAAGAACAGCACAACGCCGGAATACCGGTTAACCGCCCTGATGCTCAACCTGCGCTCGGCGCCGAGCAGGCCGAAGCAGCCGCTCCACCAGCAGAGCTGGTAACCCCTGTCATACCCATGGTCCTACCGTACATCCCTGGAGCGAAGTGGCTCCCCCAGTACAGCGGCAAACCAGATACCCTGTCTGGATTTAAAAGGAAAATATGCGGTATACTGGACATGTACTCTATGACAGGCAAGCAAAGAGCCGCTGTAGTATTGGGACAATTGACTGGTGCTGCGGAGCGAGAAGTAGAAACCTGGTCGACCGCAGACCAGGAGTCAGTGTCCGAAATCTTGAAAAAGTTACAGACTGTCTTTAAGAATCGTACTGAGACAGACCTTCGGATGAGGTTCTACAATTTCTCTCAGCAACCGGAGGACAGTATTCGGGACTATGCCTGGCGTTTACAAGGGGCCCTGCGAGCTCTGAAACAGGTTAGTCCAACCAGCATCAATAATGAAAATAAAATGCTGAAGGAACAGTTTATCCGGGGACTGAGGTCCCAAGAGGAGAGCAGGACTGTGCGTTGGTGGTCCCTGGATCATCCAGATGCCACCTTTGACACCCTTAAGGACATGGCTATGAAAGGACTGCAGCCCCTGGAGACAACTGCTATCCAATGTTACCAGGGAGGGGCCACCCCAGTGCCTGCAGCGTCCATCTTTTCCCCGGTGGCTGCTGAAGCCAAGGTTCCAGCAACGTCCCCTAGTGAGCTGGACAGCCTGCGCTCTGAAGTGCATCAGTTGAGCAAAACCCAGACCACTGTATTGAGTGCCCTGCAGCTGCGGACGGAGCCCGAGGCAGAAGGAAGGATCCTGCTAGCCGACAGCCCTGAGGATGTCCCCTGGATGAGAAGGAGGAGGAGTACAACGCCACCCCCTGGGAGGACCAGCGACCAACGCCACCCGCCGAAAGACCCTGTCTGCCACCGCTGCCACAAGACAGGCCACGCCGTCCAGAGCAGTCCTTTAAACGAGAAAACCCAGGGGCCGAGGGCCGACACCCAGGAGTAGACCCCCCAGGCCCATCAAACTGGTACAGCAGGTTCGTGGGAGGAAGACCTTTCCTGTCCATCATGCTGGACGGCATCGCGACACCTGCTCTGCTGGACACAGTATCTCAGGTAACCATCATGCCTGACATCCTCTACAAAAGGTTCTGGTCCATAGACGAACTTCACCCGCCAGATCCCAATCTTTCCGTGTATGCCTCAAACGGCCTCCCCCTTAACCTAGTCGGGGTTAAGGATGTGGCAGTAAAGGTGGGAAGAGTGGAACTGAAGGACCAGGGACTAATTGTAGTAGACACTAATCCTGATGATACAGATTTGTATATGGTGCTTGGCACAAATGTTGTTAGCAACTGTTTGGGAGAAGTGTTGTTCTTGCTCCAACAGATGGCTGACACTGCCAGACCAGGGCACAGAAGGGCGCTGCAGAAAGAGATTCAAGCCCTTATGTACCAGCAACAGGTAAAGCTATCAGGTGGTAAAATTGGTAATGTACGGGTGACAGACACGGTACCCATTGTGATTCCCCCGATGAGTGAAATGCTGATTTGGTGTAGAGCAGCAATAGGTCTCAAAGGACGGAGCTACCAGGCGGTAGTAGAGCCCCTTAGCTCGGAACATAGGCCTACACTCTTGACTGCCAGAGGGGTAGTGGATGTACGCAATGGGAGGGTGCCCGTACGCCTCCTAAACTATGGGGAGGATGAGGTTAGATTACCACGCTACACCACTGTTGCCAAACTGTACACAGTAAATAACAACTCCATACACACGGCGGAGTCCTTAAGCTCACCAGACGAAGTGGAGAATAATGACCCAGCAACCCAGGTGGAGGATTGGTGTCAACAGCTCCATGTTGGGACAGACACCACTCCTGCCCATCAGAAGCAGGGTGTACATCGGGTGGTTCAGGAATACGAGCAGGTATTCAGTAAACACCCACTTGACTTTGGGAGGATTAAGGGGGTTCAACACCATATCCCCACAGGTGACCATCCACCCATCAAAGAACGTTACAGGCCTATACCACCAGCACACTACCAGAAGGTGAAGGAGATGTTGCACGACATGAAGAAGGCAGGGGTAGTAAGGGATAGTTGTAGTCCCTGGGCAGCTCCCCTAGTTCTAGTCAGGAAAAAGGACGGAAGCATGAGGATGTGTGTAGATTACAGACAAGTAAATCGCATAACACACAAAGATGCATACCCTTTACCACGTATAGAGGAATCCCTGGCTGCCTTAAATTCTGCAAATTACTTCTCCACCCTTGACCTCACTAGTGGGTACTGGCAAGTAGCTGTTGCTGAGGAGGATCGGGAGAAGACGGCCTTCACCACCCCGATGGGACTCTGCGAGTTCAATAGTATGCCGTTTGGACTCTGCAACGCCCCCGGAATGTTCCAGAGATTGATGGAGTGCTGACTGGGACACCGCAACTTCGAGACTGTACTACTATACCTTGATGACGTGATAGTGTACTCCAAAACGTATGAGGACCACTTGAAGCACCTGGCGGAGGTATTTGAGTCGCTGTCCCGGTATGGGATGAAGCTGAAGCCCTCAAAGTGGCACCTTCTCAAGCGAAAGGTACAGTACCTGGGGCACATCGTTAGTCCAGAGGGAGTAGCACCAGTCCCGGAGAAGGTCACTGCCATCCAGAAATGGCCGGAGCCGAAGAGCCTCAAGGAGGTACGTCAGTTCCTGGGACTAGTCGGGTATTACCGGAGGTTTGTGAAGGACTATACCAAGAAAGCAGCGCCTTTGCAAGATCTCCTGGTGGGACAGTCCCCCAGAGGCAGAAATCCACTGTTCCAGTGGGGTAAGGAGCAAGCTGAATCCTTCAATGTGATGAAGGAGATCCTGACCGGCGAAGAGATCCTAGCCTACCCTGACTACAGCCAACCGTTCCTGCTGTACACTGATGCCAGCAAAGAAGGATTAGGAGCTGTACTGAGTCAGAAGCAGAATGGCAAAGAGAAGGTGATCGCCTATGCAAACAGGAAGCTCCGCCCGACCGAGAGGAACCCAGAGAACTATAGCAGCTTCAAGTTAGAGTTCCTGGCCCTGGTCTGGGCCATCACCGAGCGGTTCAAGCACTATCTAGCCTCCAGTAAATTCACTGCCTTCACTGATAACAACCCCTTGACTCATCTAGAAACAGCCAAGTTAGGAGCCATGGAGCAACGATGGATGGCTCGGCTGTCAAACTACCAATTCACTATTAAGTACCGGGCATCGCGGTAAGACGTTAAACCCCCTGCCTCACCACAGCTGGAAGGAGACCCAGGACAGCGACCCAGTTGTCAGCCGTATCAAAGAGCTGATAACCCAGGAAGGTTCCTCCCTGGAGAAGGACGCGTCTCTACAAGCCAAGCAGCTGTGGAATGAGAAGAGCCGGCTGTTCATCTATAGAGAGAAGCTGTGCCGGAGGTACGTCAACCCCAAAACCCATGAGATGGTACGGCAGATAGTGGTGCCCAAGACAAACAACCAGATGGTGTTGGAAGCCTACCACGATCAGGCGGGGCACTTTGGCTGGAAGAAGCTAGAAACCCTGCTGAAGTGTCGGTTTCATTGGGTAGGAATGCGCAGTTCCATTGAGAGGTGGTGCCGGAATTGTGGACGCTGTAGCCTCAGAAGAAAAGACTACAGCAGCCAGAAGGCACCCCTGCAACTCATCAAGATGACCCGTCCCCTGGAGATCGTGGCCCTGGATCATGTCAAGCTGTCACCCAGCAGGTCAGGATATTCCTATGCCCTGACCATGGTGGATCACTACTCCCGGTTCCTGGTGGTCGCCCCCGTCAAGGATCTGACGGCAGAAACTGCAGCGAAGACATTTCAGGCGTACTTCTGCAGGCCCCATGGATACCCGGAGCAGGTGCTGACGGATTAAGGCCCAGCCTTTGAAGCCGAACTGTTCAAGGAGTTCTGCCATCTGTACGAGTGTAAAAAGATCAGGACTACACCGTACCACCCCCAAACCAACGGTCTCTGTGAAAAGATGAATAACATCGTCATCGACCTGCTGAAGACCTTACCACTAAAGGAGAGAAATCAGTGGCCAGACCTACTACCTGACCTGGTAGATCTGTACAACCACATACCTGTGAGTTCCACCAATTGTACTCCAGCATATCTCATGCGAGCAAGACCCGGGAAGTTGCCCATGGACCTGGAGCTTGGTGTAGTAGAACCAGAAGCAGATATGTCCACTGAGGACAACACCTGTGTCGAAGACAGTCTCACTCGGGTAAGGGACAAGCAGGAAGCCCACTACAATAAAAGTGCGCCCGCAGAACCCTTCACACCAGGAGAAGTGGTGTTAAAAAGGAAAAGGAGAAACCACAAACTTGATGACCAGCGGGAGAGAGAACCCTACACGGTGTTAAATTCAAGATTCGATAATAGGAAGACCAGCCTAATTAGTAGAGACGGAGGAATAACGACTGCAACGGTATCTAGAGACCATCTGAAGTTGTGTCCAGACCTGCTAAAGCCCCAAGAAGAAGTGCCTCTCACCGTACCGGAGGAGCCTAAAGAAGCAGTACTCCATACTGATTTAGGAGATTTCCCAGCAAATTGGCCTCAACTAGGAGGAGCAGTAATAATCCCTGTGATCCACTTCTTTCAACAGCCAGAAGACCCTCCACAGCAAGTAGAACTTGTAAGTGCTTCAGAAGAGCCTGCTCAAGAAGAATCCCCGGTTGGAGCAGAGCAAGAAGGCCCAGCCAATGGTACACTTGCCAGTCCCATAGAGCGGTTAAGGCAGTTTTACAATCCACCCACACTCCTGTACTACGCAGATCGACAAGCAGCACACGAGGTCAGACCCCTGTCAGATACAGAGAGTAAAGAAGGAAACTCTGACAGTGTAAATAGTTGCCCCTGGGGTATTATATTGTGTATTTTCATATACAGTACAGACCAAAAGTTTGGACACACCTTCTCATTTAAAGATTTTTCTGTATTTTCATGACTATGAAAATTGTACATTCACACTGAAGGCATCAAAACTATGAATTAACACATGTGGAATTATATACTTAACAAAAAAGTGTGAAACAACTGAAAATATGTCTTATATTCTAGGTTCTTCAAAGTAGCCACCTTTTGCTTTGATGACTGCTTTGCACACTCTCGGCATTCTCTTGATGAGCTTCAAGAGGTAGTCACCGGAAATGGTTTTCACTTCACAGGTGTGACCAGTCCGATTTAAGAAGTGGGATTTCTTGCCTTATAAATGGGGTTGGGACCATCAGTTGTGTTGTGCAGAAGTCTGGTGGATACACAGCTGATAGTCCTACTGAATAGGCTGTTAGAATTTGCATTATGGCAAGAAAAAAGCAGATAAGTAAAGAAAAACGAGTGGCCATCATTTCTTTAAGAAATGAAGGTCAGTCAGTCCGAAAAATTGGGCAAACTTTGAAAGTGTCCCCAAGTGCAGTTGCAAAAACCATCAAGCGCTACAAAGAAACTGGCTCACATGAGGACCGCCCCAGGAAAGGAAGACCAAGAGTCACCTCTGCTTCTGAGGATAAGTTTATCCCAGTCACCAGCCTCAGAAATCGCAGGTTAACAGCAGCTCAGATTAGAGCCCAGGTCAATGCCACACAGAGTTCTAGCAGCAGACACATCTCTACAACAACTGTTAAGAGGAGACTTTGTGCAGCAGGCCTTCATGGTAAAATAGCTGCTAGGAAACCACTGCTAAGGACAGGCAACAAGCAGAAGAGACTTGTTTGGGCTAAAGAACACAAGGAATGGACATTAGACCAGTGGAAATCTGTGCTTTGGTCTGATGAGTCCTAATTTGAGATCTTTGGTTCCAACCACCGTGTCTTTGTTCGACGCAGAAAAGGAGAACGGATGGACTCTACATGCCTGGTTCCCACCGTGAAGCATGGAGGAGGAGGTGTGATGGTGTGGGGGTGCTTTGCTGGTGACACTGTTGGGGATTTATTCAAAACTGAAGGCATACTGAACCAGCATGGCTACCACAGCATCTTGCAGCGGCATCCGGTTTGCGTTTAGTTGGACCATCATTTACTTTTCAACAGGACAATGACCCCAAACACACCTCCGGGCTGTGTAAGGGCTATTTGACCAAGAAGGAGAGTGATGGGGTGCTACGCCAGATGACCTGGCCTCCACAGTCACCAGACCTGAACCCAATCGAGATGGTTTGGGGTGAGCTGGACCGCAGAGTGAAGGCAAAAGGGCCAACAAGTGCTAAGCATCTCTGGGAACTCCTTCAAGATTGTTGGAAGACCATTTCCGGTGACTACCTCTTGAAGCTCATCAAGAGAATGCCAAGAGTGTGCAAAGCAGTCATCAAAGCAAAAGGTGGCTACTTTGAAGAACCTAGAATATAAGACATATTTTCAGTTGTTTCACACTTTTTTGTTAAGTATATAATTCCACATGTGTTAATTCATAGTTTTGATGCCTTCAGTGTGAACGTACAATTTTCATAGTCATGAAAATACAGAAAAATCTTTAAATGAGAAGGTGTGTCCAAACTTTTGGTCTGTACTGTATGTATTTATTAACTTATGTTTTGCCTTATAATGGACAATTTAAGTGATATGGACACTTTTCTTGTTGGCCTCTAATTACCCGTAAGGGTACATCAAGAACTTTGTGGCTGAGGACTATGCGCAGCCCAAAAACTGCTTCTTGTAAATAATTGTGCGTGCTGCAGCTGAAACTCCACTATCGCCTGCTGCTGTTCGCACACTCTCTCCAGCATATGCAAGGTGGAGTACTATCTTGCGGGTACAATGCACATGAGGCAGTGAGCAGGAAGTGACATTGCAGCACAAACAGGCGAACAACAGCAGAGTGAGAATGCTGAAAGTGCACACAGACGGCCCACACTTTCTGCAGCAACTCTGATATCTTGAGGCAATTTTTAAGGAAGTTCTGCACCACCAAATTCAGCATATGTGCCAGGCAAGGGATGTGCGTCAATCCAGCTAGGCCCAGAGCTGCTACCAGATTTCACCTGTTATCACACACCAGCTGGCCGGGCTTGAGGTTCAGCGGCACCAACCACTTATTGGTCTGTTGTTTGATCCCCATCCACAGCTCCTGCGCGGTGTGGGATTTTTCCCATAAACAGATGAGTTTCAGAACAGCCTGCTGTTGTTTCCCCATGGCTGTGCTGAAATTGGTGGTGCAGGTCTTACTGTGACCAAATGAGAAGGTGGTGGAGGAAGCAGAGTAGGAGGCAATATGGACAGAGAAACATCCAGCAATCCTTGGTAGTGGTAGGACATGCTCCAAAACACTTTCCACCTCAGGCCCAGCAGTCACTGCATTTACCCAGTGGGCAGTTACGGAGATATAACGTTCTTGCCCGTACTTACTGGTCCACGTATCGGTGGTTATGTGGATATTGCCACTGATGGCATTGCGCAGTGCACACTTGACTTTGTCTGCAACATGTTCGAAGAAGAAGTAGCGGCTGGGGACCATGTACTGTGGGACAGCCATCGCCATAAGTTTTTTAAAAGAGTCCATCTCCACCAGCAGGAATGGAAGCATTTCAAAGGCCAGGAATTTTGAAATGTGTCATTCAGGACCAGAGCTTGTGTGTGGGTAGGGTGGTACTTCATTTTTCTCTCCAATGTTTGGGGGATAGACAGCTGAAAGCTTCCATAGGACGGTGTGGACATGCTCGTTGACACTGCTGGTGGTAGTGCTGTCACATCCTCTCTTTGCGGGGAGCCAGGTGGCCTAGTTGCTCGTGAGCATGAGAAAGAGGCCGAGACCGCAGCAGAAGAGGGAGCAGGAGGAGCCTCAGATCTGTTTTTTTCATGTGTGTATGCCACTGCAGCTCGTGCGTTGCATTCAGATGCTTCGTCACGCAGGTGGTGCTGAGGTTAAGAACATTTATGCATCGCTTCAGGCTCTGACGGTACAGAGTGCAAATCACCCATGTCTTGTCGTCAGCACATTGCCTGAAGAAATGCCACACCAGGGAGCTTCTTTGAACTGGTTTTGGTGTGCTCAATTCGTTGGCTCGGTTGCCAATAGCAGCCGACGTACTGGCTGGAGGCCGGCCACTGTGCTTTTGCACCCTGCTCCCTCTTCTGCTGTGCAGCTGGGGCTGTGTGACCACCACTTCCTCTTCCTCTGATCTGCCAATGTCACCGAGATGGCCTTCAGTCAATGTGGGGTCTAGGACCACATCATCTTCCACCCTCTCCTCACCCCTGCACTCCTTGCCGGTCTGCAGAAAGCTGCAGCAGTTGGCACCTGTATTTCGTCACCATCATCAGAGATGTGCTGCGGTGGGCCACTAACCGTTTGCACTATCCCTCCCACATACTCATCCTCAAACTGAACAAGTGGTTGGCCACAGTGTACTCAACCTCTTCCACTTGTGGGGCAAGGCCAGGTGGATGTCCCACAGAGCGACAGCCAGAAAAGTCATCAAAAGGCAGAAGCGACTGCTGCATAACTTTGGGCTCAGACTGCTTGCCTGATTTGCAAGGGAGTGAGGTGGAAGACAGATGCCCATGGGCCGCAAGTGCAAACTCTGCACTTTCAGCAGGGGACCAGGAGGAAGACAAAGCGAAGGAACTGGAGACACTCTCAGCCATCCAATCTAACACTGCAAAATACCCCAACAGAAATGGGTGCAGAATGCCCCCAAAGAGACGGGTGCAGAGTACCCCTACCGAAACGGGTGCAAAGTACCCCCACAGAGTCGGGTGCAGAGTACCCCCACAGAGACGGGTGCAGAGTAACCCCACAGAGACAGGTGCAGAGTACCCATACAGAGACAGGTGCAGAGTACCCCCATGAAGGCTGTTTTGGAGAGTACACCCAGACAGGCTGTTTTGCAGAGTACACCCACAGAGTCTGTTTTGCAGGGTACTCCAACAAAGACGGGTTCAGAGTAGCCCCACAGAGACGGGTGCAGAGTAGTCCCACAGAGACGGGTGTAGAGTACCCCTACAGAGACGGGTACAGAGTACCCCCATCGAGATGCGTGCAGAGTACACCCACAGAGGCTGTTTTGCAGAGTACCTCAACAGAGACGGGTGCAGAGTAACCCCACAGCGACGGGTGCAGAGTACCACCACAGGGGCTGTTTTTCAGAGTACACACACAGGCTGTTTTGCAGACTACACCCACAGAACCTAACACTGTCCCTCACTCGAGCTGCATCCTGTCCCTACGCTAGTCAGATCAGAATGGCATCTCCACCCGTGATCCGGCAGTTATACAGGCTGGGTCACATGGTGCGCCAGTCAATCACAGCTTTGCCCATACTCGGCATGGTTGTGGTGGCGGCGGAAGTGCCCACAGCTGAAAAGCTTGTTGATTGGCTGCGCTGCCACCTTTCAACAAGCTTTATTGAACATCCAAACTCCGAACACTAAAACGGGAGAAATCCGTGTTCGGAGTTCAGCACTAGACACTAGGTGACCGATACAAACCCTGAATTTTGCAGTTCGGGTTTGCTCATCTCTAATAAAGAGCAATGTATGCATACATTTCACAGAAACCTGTACCACTACTTTACATAATAAAATGTGAAAAATTATTTGTATTTACAAATTTTTTGTTGCTATTAACCCTCAAATGTGGATCCAGTTTTGAATCACAAATTATCCCACTAACAACCACAACTGAATTAGCAGCAATGCCGAGACTCGAGTAAGTTCTGCTTTCTTTCCTCACAGTGTAGAAATTATGTAGCTTTTTATGGTACCATTATCACTGCCTGCATATATACTTTTAGAGAAACGTACAAAGAAGGGGAATGTATGCAAACCTGATTTCCTTTCCATTTGTCTTGAAACAAAAGCCAATTCATTTTCTTCTGTGTTTTGAAATTTTTGCCTGCAAATAAAACTCCAGAGTTAGGAAACAAAACAGCAGCGACTTTCAAAGGTTAAATACTCCTCCTGGGTGTACATAAAGATCACAAATCCAATATCAATCTTTAAGGAGCCTTTTTGCCAGTTTTCTAATCTAAAACACCTTAGAATGTCTCAAATGTTTTATGCAAAAAATGTAAAGACTTTTGTAATTTTTACAAGAGTCGCGGCCAGCTTCACCAAAATGGGCAGAGCATGGATGGTACAGAAAATGGTTAAGCCCACACCTCTAATACATAAAAATGAATGCTACTTTAGTGGTGCAAATTTTTCCAGAAATGTACTGACTGGAGTAACATGGAGGTGGCATACACCAGTTATAAGATGCACCTAACTCTTTAAGTGGCCTGTGCCTCTTAATGAATTAGGTGCATCTCACTCCAGTGGTTCAGATCATTAAGACTGGTGTACACAACGCTAGTCTTATTGAATCAGGCCCTAAGTCCCTTATACAATAGTACAATGGTGACAATTGCAACACACCTTTCACAGGAAATATAAGAATATATTCACACGCAGCAGACTTGTTACAGAACTCTCTGTACTACTAAAGTAACTGTGACATACATGGAATAATCCAAAGAATTTTTTCAAAGTATAATAATTATAAATGAAAAAAACATAGGAAATAAATATTTCTATAAAAACATGGCAAATCAGATAAAAGCAGCAAAATTATAAAGCACTGGAAGACAACCCAAAGACTATACACCAATGTATTGTATCTCCAGCACGATAAACACTTTCTTAGAGAATCCAAGGGGAATTAATACATTTTAACTGGAAATAGGCTTTAAAAGTAACTTTTACTCTAGCAGCAAACACTCCTGCATTAAAGTAGCAAATGGAATATATATAAAATAGCTAAGAAAAAAGAAAAGTATCATGATATAATAAAACCAGTACCATCTAGAGCACCAGGCACAAGTTCAGAACATAAAGCAGTTTATACAAAATACCGTCTCATTATCATTTTTTTAAGACTCAAGCCAACTGTACCAATATTCCATATAGCATTTTATAAAATTTCCAGCCTTACTTGATTGTTAAAATTGGAAAGATTGTATTTAATGACAGGAGACAGAAGTATATTATATCACGTATTCCGCCAACAAGTTAACGACTGATTTGAAGAGTAATCTAACCAGTGATATCAAGCTACATTGTGAACCCACATTGAAAAATATTGAGTTAGTTCTAAAACACAAAGTATGGAAAGTTATTTTGTATATGGCTTAGAAAAAAATGTATATATAAAACTGAAGTTTTCCAAAATAGCAACATGGACCAACTTACCTGTTAGTCAAATATTTTTTTTGAAAGGACTGTAAACATTCATACAAGTCAGAGAGCAGTTCATGTACTGCCAGGATCGAGCCAAGATTTTCCCTAAGGTCAGTTCTGTGATAAATGTCATGTCTTAATGCTTTTACTTGAACAGAATCGGAAGGATAAAGCTGTAAAGTATAGAACATGTCAGTTTTTAACAATTGCTATAAAATTTATAATATTTATTTACACCATATGACATATTGAGTAATGCACATCAGATGTTTGGGCAAAGACCAATCCAGCATTGATAAGAGCACTTCAGAGCCATATCTGACATTTTGGATGCTAGGCTTAGACAGCCTATAACGATGTTGTCAGATGGCACTTTTCTAACATTTTTCAGATTACGCTCTTAGGTCAATGCAGAACTGTCTTGCTCTTGTACTGCAATGGTAAAGCCAATGAGTGTGCCATGGGATCACTGGGCCAGAGCCGCACATCATCAGTGTTCGAATGAAAACAAAAGCTGGTGCTAGATTGCCAAGGGAATTTATTATTGAGGAAGATTTATTTTATACTTTATTACATTTTCTACCATCATTTTTGGTTATTCTCAGACAACCCATGTAAAGCTAAATGGACTTCAGACAAAATGTCTGCTAATAGTAGACAGAGTGAAGGAACTGCACACCTAAAAGCACTTGGAGCTGTTTCAAATAGGATTTATTGTCATTATTTCATATCCATTGATTACATCATGGTAAGTACAATATTATGGTAACGTTTTGGGTGAAAACCCTTTATTAGATGTATAGGCTATGTTCAATCCACATAGGTCGAAGGGGTCCAAGCTGCGGGGTCCAAACAGGGACAACCGGGATCTAGCAGTATCAAGGCCTGCGGTGTATCTGTCAGACTAACAAGCAACAGGCCAACAGCAAGCGATCAGACTCATCATTGATGTGAGGTGAGTGGATTGCTTCAAACAACCCTGGTCCATGGTCCAGGTTAGTGCTCTCTGGATAAGGAGCTGTGCGAATTTTATTACCCTCTGGCTAGGCTTATGATTTGCCAGGCTGGCGAGATGTCACCTGTGTGCCACACGTCACACAGATGACGTCACGCCAGACCAGAAAATCAAACACTGCTCTGGGAACCTAGAAGCTCAGGAAATTTGTGCAGCTCCAGTCCATGGCCAGAGAGCACTGACCTGGACTATGGACCGGGGTTGCAAGAAGCAATCCACTTATCTCTAATCATTGGTAATTATTAGAATATGCCCAGAGTACAGGTAGAGTTTCTGACATTTTTCAGCAGTTTGATATACATGTTATTCTATAATAAGCTGGTCATGACATGGCATGACAATATTTTACTGGAAAGGACCTCTTTAAGATACATTGCATTATTTTTATTCAGTCTGGGTTTCGTTAAGGGTGATTCAAGAGTTATAGCAGTTGTCTGTTGTAACTGGCCTGGCCTTGCGTTCATTCATTACATAATTAGTTTTGTTCTTCTGCCCCGTCTTCATCATTTAGCTGAAAGATATGTGGGATATCATCAGAAAATTAATGGCAGTGTTGCCTGAGCACTCTGTTTTTAATCACTGCCATCATCAGCCAAGTATTTGCTAATAATGTACTGATGATTGTGTCTGAGCCGGTGAAGAGTTCAACATCACTCCACAAGTGTCCTGTTAACAGGAGCATTATAAATATGTGATGCAAAAATGGAATGGAGAACTTGGAACACATCTATATAAAAGAAAATATATCTCTATGTTCTTTTTGGGATTTATTAGTAAATCAGTCATTGGGCAATGTACATAACTAAATTTATAGTAAATCACTTTTTTATTATATGAGGTATTAATGAAGCCCACATGGTTGTTGATTTGGAGCTTTACCATAAGGGTGCTTTCAGGAAAACTAATAGGAACTCAGCACAATTTTGGATTTATCTGATAAGTAAAAGCATATGTATATCACCAGTTTCAGTAGGTTCAACACACAAGCTGATCTGTTCTTGATCTGAGGTAGAAGTTGACTGAACAACATACATTTTTTTGAAAAAAATCTTAAGGGCTGTTATATTTAGAAAAAATATTTTCACATTTTCACACCCCATATGAATTATTCCCACGTGAACAGCCTTCCACTTATGTTGAAGGATCCTTACGAAAAAAAAGAAATGGTCCAACAGTTTTAGCTAACATTTTGTCTTAAGTACATAAGTGATCTAATTGCTACTTCAGATTAAGACTAAATAAAAATTGGATCAATCGATAACAGTAGCTTTAAGATGATGTTTGCACGTAGTCGTAATCAGACTGTCGCAAAAACTGAAATGGGTTCACTACAGTCAGTGTCGGACTGGGGCGCCATGGGCCCACCAGTAATATTGACTTTAGGGGCATACTGTTTATCTGCATTCAAATAATACATTATTCTTATATTATTCTTATATACCTCTGATATAATTATAATACACTGGATTGTTTGTTAAATGAATAATTAGATACTTACTTTATCTGGACATGGTGAATCAAGTACATTGCGTCAACTACTGCTCATGTAAAGGGTGGGGGGGCCCACCAGGAGATTCATCTGTTCCCTTATGGGACAGTCCGAGCCTGACTATAATGTAATTTGGTGAATCAGAATACTAAGGGGAGTTGATTATGTGGACTCCAGTCTGTAATTCTTTTGTCCCTTGCCTGAGTTTTATACCTACTCAGTGTCACAAAGAAAAACCGCTAGTAGGATTTTGCATTATAGATCCACATTTACTGCTTCCATTTCTACAACTCAACCGACGTTCAGGCAACATTTCTGACAATGCAAACCACTAACAGAACAGAACAGTCCTGCCTTTTTTATAACAGTAATCATATTCACACATTGAAATTCTGGATTCCATACACTTATCCAATGTCTCAAACCTTAGCAGTTCCCTGCTGTACAAAAAGGCTGTATTTGGTCAGTATTTTACATCAGTATTTGTAAGCCAAAACCAGGAGTGGAACAATCAGAGGACACTTCTGTATTTATCACCCACTCCTGGTTTTGGCTTACAAATACTGATGTAAAATACTGACCAAATACTCACCGTGTGAACGTTGCCTTAAAGCAATATTCTTTTGGTTAAATTGATATGGCTTTCTGCAGCTATATTCTAATGTAAAAGTCGAGTTGGCTGTTATGAGGGGTATGAGCACAGGAAATGCAAAGGTTACAGTTTGCACCCTGGCAAGTTTGCACCAGGTAAGAGGACATATTTGGCATATACAGTGGATACGGAAAGTATTCAGACCCTTTTACATTTTTCACTCTTTGTTTCATTGCAGCCATTTGGTAAATTCTAAAAAGTTCATTTTTTTCTCATTAAAGTAGACTCTGCACCCCATCTTGACTGAAAAAAAACCCAGAAATGTAGAAATGTTTGCATATTTATTAAAAAAGAAAAACTGAAATATCACATGGTCATAAGTATTCAGACCCTTTGCTCAGACAATCATATTTAAGTCACATGCTGTCCATTTCCTTGTGATCCTCCTTGAGATGGTTCTACTCCTTCATTGGAGTCCAGCTTTGTTTAATTAAACTGATAGGACTTGATTTGGAAAGGCACACACCTGTCTATATAAGACCTCACAGCTCACAGTGTATGTCAGACCAAATGAGAATCATGAGCTCAAAAGAAATGCTCAGGGAGCTCAGAGACAGAATTGTGGCAAGGCACAGATCTGGCCAAGGTTACAAAAGAATTTCTGTATTACTCAAGGTTCCTAAGAGCCCAGTGGCCTCCATAATCCTTAAATGGAAGAAGTTTGGGACCACCAGAAGTTTTCCTAGACCTGGCCGTCCAGCCAAACTGAGCAATCGTGGGAGAAGAGCCTTGGTGAGAGAGGTAAAGAAGAACCCCAAGATAATTGTAGCTGAGCTCCAGAGATGCAGTAGGGAGATGAGAGAAAGTTCCACAAAGTCAACTATCACTGCAGCCCTCCACCAGTTGGGCCTTTATGGCAGAGTGGCCTGACGGAAGCCTCTCCTCAGTGCAAGACATATGAAAGCCCGCATAGAGTTTGCTCAAAAACACATGAAGGACTCCCAGTCTATGAGAAATAAGATTCTCTGGTCTGATGAGACGAATATAGACCTTTTTGGTGATAATTCTAAGCAGTATGTGTGGAGAAAACCAGGCACTGCTCATCATTTGCCCAATACAACCCCAACAGTGAAACATGGTGGTGGCAACATCATGCTATGGGGGTGGTTTTCAGCTGCAGAAACAGGACGACTGGTTGCAATTGAAGGAAACATGAATGCGGCCAAGTACAGAGATATCCTGGATGAAAACCTCTTCCAGAGTGCTTTGGACCTCAGACTTGGCCGAAGGTTCACCTTCCAACAAGACAATGAACCTACGCACACAGCTAAAATAACAAAGGAGTGGCTTCAGAACAACTCTGTGACCATTCTTGACTGGCCAAGCCAGAGCCCTGACCTAAACCCAATTGAGCATCTCTGGAGAGACCTGAAAATGGCTGTCCACCATCGTTCACCATCCAACCTGACGGAACTGGAGAGGATCTGCAAGGAAGAATGGCAGAGGATCCACAAATCCAGGTGTGAAGAACTTGTTGCATCATTCCCAAAATGACTCATGGCTGTACTAGCTCAACAGGGTGCTTCTACTCAATACTGAGCAAAGGGTCTGAATACTTATGACTATGTGATATTTCAGTTTTTCTTTTTTAATAAATTTGCAAAAACTTCTACATTTCTGTTTTTTTCAGTCAAGATGGGGTGCAGAGTGTACATTAATGAGAAAAAAATGAACTTTTTAGAATTTACCAAATGGCTGCAATGAAACAAAGAGTGAAAAATTTAAAGGGGTCTGAATACTTTCCGTACCCACTGTATACCGCGGGTGATATAAGTATTGAGCATGTCACCAATAAGTAAATATATTTCTAAAGATGCTACTGACAGGAAATTCTCACCAGATGTCGGTGACAACCCATCCAATCCACACAGGCAAAGAAATCAATCCATAGATGTCTATAAATTATGTGTAATAATGAGAAATGACACAGTAAAAAAGTATTGAACACACTTACTGAAATTTATTTAATACTTCTTACAAAAGCTTTCATTGGTGATAACAGCTTCAAGACACCTCCTATATGGAGAAACTAGTCGCATGCATTGCTCAGGTGTAATTTTGGCCCATTTTTTCACACAAACACTCTTCAAATCCTGAAGCTTCCCTGGGCTCCTTCTATGAACTCTGAGCTTTAGTACCTTCCTTAAATTTTTCTATTGGATTCAGGTCAGGTGTTTGGCTGGGCCATTCTAGCAGCTTTATTTTCTCAGTCTCTGAAACCAGTTGAGAGTTTACTTAGCTGTGCATTTGGTATGATGTTTTTGGGGTGATATGCAGTTTTGGCCTCCAAACATGGTGTGTGTTATGGCATTAAAAGGGTTTATTTTTTGTCTCACCTGACCAGACTATAATTTCCTAATATTTCACAAGCTTGTTTAAATGTTGTTGAGCAAACTTTAAACACGCTTGAACATGCTTTTTGTTCAGCAATGGAATCTTGCATGGTGAGCATGCATACAGGCCATGGAGGTTTAGTGCATTACTTGTGGTTTTCTTTGAAACAATTGTACCTGCTGATTCTAGTTCTTTCTGTAGCTTTCCACAGGTGGCCCTTGGCTTTTGGACAACTCTTCTGATAATTCTTTTTACTCCTATGTCTGAAATCTTGCGGGAAGCACCTGGTCGTGGCCGGTTTATGGTGAAATGATGTTCTTTCCACTTCTATATTATGACCACAACAGTGCTCACTGGAACCTTCAGAAGTTAGAAATTCTCTGTTCAATTTGCAACAATCAGGTTGCAAAGGTCTTGAGACAGCTCACTGGTTTTACCCCTCATTAGATCTTTCTTGTGTGGCACCTTGGTAATGAGACATCTTTTTATAAACCATCAGTTGAACCAGCTGATATTATTTTTCACTAAGTGGCAGGATTGCTTTCTAATTACTGATAGATTTCAGCTGGTGTTATGACTATCCATTGCTTTTTGCACCTCTCTTGCTTTATGTGTTCAATGCTTTTTCCCTGTGTCATTGCTCATTATTACACATAACTTAATTTATGGACATCTATGATTTGATTTCTTTGGCTGTATGAATTGAATGGGTTGTTACCGACATCTGGTGAGAATTTCATGTCAATAGCACCTTTAGAAATATATTTACTTAGAAAATTGGTGACATGTTCAATACTTATTTCACCTGCTATAGATATGATGCTTTAATATACAGACTGTTCTAAACCGTTGACCTGAAAAACACTTACTACTTGTTTAATCAATAATGGAAATTAACAGTATTGTTAGATAACTATTTTGGCGATGCATGTGGAAAACTCTGCTATAACGACACTTGCAGCAATCAATTCTACTGGCATGACTAATGTTAAACAAAAATACAATACCATCTCAAATTTTCCCAGTTTTGTTTGCTCCAGTAGTAAAGAACATAAGTTATCCACTTGTTCCCATGTAAGATCAAGAATGGAGTCCATCCAGCAAGTGTTCTAAAAAATGACAACATATATATTAATATTAATGAATGTAAACCTGTTTATAAAGTTTCTCATTTTCCATGTCCATGTTCCAAATTTTTAAAGAATTTCATCAGTGTGTCCTGATAAAATTCATTAGGGGTTCTGCGCTTGTAGAATATATCATTTAACAGTAATACATGCAGACAGCTGAATGCAATGTCTTGTGGCCTCACATTAATGAAATGCAGAAACATGTTTTTATTTAATTTATTGAGAGATATTCATTATAAATGGTATCTAATGTACAAAACATGAAAGATTAGCTATAAGACTAGCGGAGTACAATACATAATAAGTGAACAGAGGATAGAAGACCCATAAAGCATAACACAAAGCGCTTATACAAATCATTATAAAAAACAATTGGGCAAATTGGTAAAAAATTATACTTTAAAATCATAAAAAAATGTATGTATTTATTCAAATATGAAACAAATTTACCCATAATATAAGCACTCCCATCAAAGTTTTTATCCTCTTAATTTATTGCAATCATCATATATTGCACTGTAATTGCTAATTTTACCTTTTTACCCAGTACATTCTTCTCTTTACTCTGCTCTATGTAGAAACAGGAAGTCTCTTGTCCCTGCAGAAATCATTCCCTTCTTCAACTCCTGACCAAGCTGTTCCCATTTCCCCCTGTCAGGGACTTTTGCAGCGACTTATGACTCATGCAGGGAGAATTGACCTTCTGTTTCTCCATATAGCTTAGAAGCATTCAGTGAGTCAGCTTTTAATCATGTAATGTCATAGATCTAATGGAAAACGAAGAATTAAGTGGGTAGAAGGGAAAATGAGCAATTAAGTACACAGTGCTGTATAATATGATGTTTACAATATATTAAGAGAATAAAAACTTTCATGGCAGTGCTTCAAAGCTGTAAATGTAATGTAAAGAACACTTTAATTAAAGACTTACCTTTATTGAAAGACAGGTTTGTGCTTTTTCCATCACCTCTAGCACACTGGATGAGTGGTTGTATAATACAAAATGTAGTGCATCTTCTAATATGGCTTCCATAGTAGTGTAGCCATCCGTGCTTAGATCATCGGACATAACTTGTTCTCTTACCTTGGAAAAATAAATTTAGCTCTTAATCCTTGCAAAATTTGCATATAGAGCACAAGACTCATATTTAGTATTTAGTGGTGTAAGAACCATTTAGCAAAATCTTTGATGTTGATCTATTATTGAATATAGTTACACTGTTGTCTTTTATACTGGAGGATAGCTGTAAACCAATCTGATTTTATGTATATGGGCATGTAACAGAGCTGTGTATGTCTATGGGCATGTAGCAGAGCTGTGTATATCTATGTGCATGTAGAAGAGCTGTGTATGTCTATGTGCATGTAGCTGACCCGTGTATGTCTGTGTGCATGTGTGGCGCCCCTGAGGGTTCAGTCGCCACAGAGGTACTGCACCTCACCCAGAGGTGTGGCATCTTCTTCTTTAAGGTAAGGATGGAGTACTGCCCGGGACCCCAACACCCGCATTCAACACTACACTACTCCAGGCCGGCTGGAAGGGCATTATGCACTTCTTTTGCTGCCCCGTCCCTGGCTGGAGTGGGGGGAACCAAAAGTGAGGGGGAACCAGTAGTGGGTGTGGGTGGAGGACGTAGAACAGGGGAGCACGTGAATAGGAGGTGTATAAAAAGGGGGAGCCATCTTAGAGTGCAGTGCAGTGCAGTAAGTAAGTGGCAGCAAGAGGAGAGGAGGGGAGCAGAGTCTCTTCAGGAGCTCTGCTCCAGAGTGGGGCCTAGTAAGATGGAAGCCCAGGAGCAGGAGGGGAGGAAGGGAGGAATGCTCCAGTAACAGAAGGGATCCCAGGGGGTACGGTGAGTGCAGGACGGCACCCGTACGCCCGAATCTGCCAGGCGTCAGAGGGATCAGGCCGCAGGAAGGGAACCGGTCCCTGGACCAGCCGCGTTACTCCAGGTCTCGGCTGGAAAAAATGGAGGCTTCTGCACTTCCATGGTGCAGTTGCCACAACCTCACGCTAGCCGCCGTGAAGGGCACCAAGTAGGTCCGGGAACTCCAGGTTGCCCAGAGGGATCTCAGAGCACCCGATCGGGACTGTGTGTGGGGAGCGCAGGGCAGGAGGGAGAAGACCCAGCACTGGAAGTCGGCCAAAGAAGGAACATAAAGGCAGGGGTTCCCGCTAAGTGCTTCTAATATACCTGAAGGAGTGCTGAACCCCTGCCTGGCAAACGCAGTGCAACGCGGGAGTCTGACACCTGGACAGTGTACCCGAGGAACCTAAAAAGAACTGTGAGTAAACTCGGATGACTGCACTCCACTGTCTCTGTCAGTTATTTCCATTACGCTACCGCGCCTGCACTACAACGCCCAGCATTACCATCTGCAACTACCCTGCCCCGGGGGCCCGCTCCACCTGTGGGGAGCAGAAACATCCCAGCTACCATCCCATCACCCCCGGAGGTCTGCAGCAGCGCCGGTACTCATTACCGGGAACCACAGGTGGCGTCACGAGACAAACTGTTAACAAAAACCCCCTTTTAAAGAGTGACCCCAGAGGACGGGCCCAGGAGCCGACTGCTGTGAATCCCACAGAAGGTAAAGGCCCGGGTAACGAGTCCCCTATATTCCCCCTGGGCGAGTCACATGTAGCAGAGCCATGTATGTCTACATGCATTTAACAGAGCAGTGTATGTCTATGTGTATATATCAGAGCCGTATATGTCTATGTGCATGTAGCAGAGCCATGTATGTCTATGTGCATTTAACAGAGCCGCGTTTGTCTATGTGCATGTTACAGAGCCGTGTATGTCTATGTGCATGTAGCAGGGCTGTTTATATCTATGGGCGTGTAGCAGAGCCGTGTATGTAGCATGCACTGGGATTCTCAAACTAAATGTCATCAGAAAGGAAGTATGGAAAAAAAAAAGAAAAGGAGTAGTGAGGGAAGTATAGTTAGGGAAGTGTAGTTAGGGAATTTTTAATGCATGTACAGTACAGACCAAAAGTTTGGACACACCTTCTCAGTTAAAGATTTTTCTGTATTTTCTTGACTATGAAAATTGTACATTCACACTGAAGGCATCAAAACTATGAATTAATACATGTGGAATTATATACTTAACAAAAAAGTGTGAAACAACTGAAAATATGTCTTATATTCTAGGTTCTTCAAAGTAGCCACCTTTTGTTTTGATGACTGCTTTGCACACTCTTGGCATTCTCTTGATGAGCTTCAAGAGGTAGTCACCGGAAATGGTTTTCACTTCACAGGTGTGCCCTGTCAGGTTTAATAAGTGGGATTTCTTGCCTTATAAATGGGGTTGGGACCATCAGTTGTGTTGTGCAGAAGTCTGGTGGATACACAGCTGATAGTCCTACTGAATAGACTGTTAGAATTTGTATTATGGCAAGAAAAAAGCAGATAAGTAAAGAAAAATGAGTGAACGTCATTACTTTAAGAAATGAAGGTCAGTCAGTCCGAAAAATTGGGCAAACTTTGAAAGTGTCCCCAAGTGCAGTTGCAAAAACCATCAAGCGCTACAAAGAAACTGGCTCACATGAGGACCGCCCCAGGAAAGGAAGACCAAGAGTCACCTCTGCTTCTGAGGATAAGTTTATCCGAGTCACCAGCCTCAGAAATAGCAGGTTAACAGCAGCTCAGATTAGATTAATGCCACACAGAGTTCTAGCAGCAGACACATCTCTTCAACAACTGTTAAGAGGAGACTTTGTGCAGCAGGCCTTCATGGTAAAATAGCTGCTAGGAAACCACTGCTAAGGACAGGCAGCAAGCAGAAGAGACTTGTTTGGGCTAAAGAACACAAGGAATGGACATTAGACCAGTGGAAATCTGTGCTTTGGTCTGATGAGTCCAAATTTGAGACCTTTGGTTCCAACCATCGTGTCTTTGTGCGAAGCAGAAAAGGTGAACGGATGGACTCTACATGCCTGGTTCCCACCGTGAAGCATGAAGGAGCATGGAGGAGGAGGTGTGATGGTGTGGGGGTGCTTTGCTGGTGACACTGTGGGGGATTTATTCAAAATTGAAGGCATACTGAACCAGCATGGCTACCACAGCATCTTGCAGCGGCATGCTATTCCATCCCGTTTGCGTTTAGTTGGACCATCATTTATTTTTCAACAGGAAAATGACCCCAAACACACCTCCAGGCTGTGTAAGGGCTATTTGACCAAGAGGGAGAGTGATGGGGTGCTACGCCAGATGACCTGGCCTCCACAGTCACCAGACCAGAACCCAATCGAGATGGTTTGGGGTGAGCTGGACCGCAGAGTGAAGGCAAAAGGGCCAACAAGTGCTAAGCATCTCTGGGAACTCATTCAAGATTGTTGGAAGACCATTTCCGGTGACTACCTCTTGAAGCTCATCAAGAGAATGCCAAGAGTGTGCAAAGCAGTCATCAAAGCAAAAGGTGGCTACTTTGAAGAACCTAGAATATAAGACATATTTTCAGTTGTTTCACACTTTTTTGTTAAGTATATAATTCCACATGTGTTAATTCATAGTTTTGATGCCTTCAGTGTGAATGTACAATTTTCATAGTCGTGAAAATACAGAAAAATCTTTAAATGAGAAGGTGTGTCCAAACTTTTGGTCTGTACTGTATATTATAAAATGTAGCATCGGCGTCTCTGCCCCCTGACAGGCAGAGACGCCGTCCCCCTTGCCGCCGTGCTCCTGGCCCAGCGTCTTCCGGCCCTCCTGCTGCTGCTGCCGATGCGTGCAGCTTCCCGAGCACTGTGCTTAGGGTGCGCTCCCTCCCTCTTAAAGGGGCCGCGCGCCGTCGTAAGGAGTCCCCGGCCAATGGCCGGAGGACCTCTCATATAAAAGGCACCTCCTCCAAAATGGAGGTGCCCGTGCAAGGTTGTAGCTCTGTATTCTAAACTCTGCTTCAGCCCTCAGGTCCCGCTGCTAGTCTGACTACCAGTCCAGTCTATCAGTCTGACTACCAGTCCAGTCCGCCAGCCTGACAACCAGTCCAGTCCGCCAGCCTGAGTACCAGTCCAGTCTGCCAGTCTGTCTACCTGTCTCCGCCAGCCAAGTACACTCTCCAGCCCGACGGTCTGCCTACGGTCCAAACCCGCCAGCCTGTCTATGGGCCAGGCTTGCCTGCCTACCCGTGCCTACCAGCCAGCCTACCTGGAGGCTCCTGCCTGTTACATGAGGTGTCTGCTAGTCCGTCTTCCTGGATCACCCGTCAGCCTGTCTGCCGTGCTCATCTGCTGTACCGGCCAGTCCCTGCCTTCTGTGCCGTTGGAGTCAACTGCTCTCATACAAGGACTGGTCGAGAGTAGCACCTGGTCCCTCAGCTCGGTCCTTCCCTGGTTCATGGAGTCGATTGAGCCGCCGTGCGACCTTGGTCAGTCCGAGTGGATACCTAGTTACGCCCCTCTTGTCCCTCCTTGCACCGCAGCACAGAGGTTCCACCACCCGGATCCGTAACATAAAAGTTTAGATTATTCCAAAAAATAGATAGGGATTTTTTATTATTATTATTATTATTATTAAATATTTATATAGCGCCATTAGGTTCCATGGCGCTTTACAAGTGTAGGGGCCGACGGGGACATGAACACGAGACATCAAACGAGGCGCACTGGTACAGTAGGGTAGGGGGTCCTGTCCACACGGGCTCACAGTCTATGGGGGGTGGATGGGGATACAGGAGGAAGGGGAGAGGAGAGGGTGAGAAAGTGAGGTGGATGGGTCTCAGTGTGGGCTGTAGGCCTGAAGGAAGAGGTGGGTCTTTAGGTTTTTCTTGAAGGTTCCCAGGGTAGGGGAGTGTCGGATGTGATGGGGGAGAGAGTTCCAGAGTATGGTGGAGGCACGAGAGAAGTCTTGCAGGCGGTTGTGGGAGGAGGAAATGAGAGGGGAGAAAAAGAGAAGTTCTTGAGAGGAGCGGAGATCACGCGGGGGGACATATCTGGAGAAAAGGTCGGAGATGTAGGGAGGGGACAGGTTGTGTATGGCCTTGTATGTTAGGGTTAGGGTTTTGAACCGTGATCTCAGGGCAATGGGGAGCCAGTGGAGGGCTTGGCAGAGGGGTGAGGCGGGGGTGAAACGGGGAGATAGGTGGATGAGTCGGGCAGCGGAATTGAGGATGGTGCGGAGGGGTGCAAGGGAAGAAGCGGGGAGGCCAGTGAGCAGGGGGTTGCAGTAATTGAGACGGGAGATGATGAGGGCGTGGATAAGCGTTTTTGCCGAGTCCTGGTCAAGGAACGAGCGGATTCGGGCAATGTTCCTCAGTTGGAGTCGGCAGGCGGTGGCGAGGGCTTCGATGTGGGGCTTGAAGGAGAGCTCGGAGTCAAGGATTACCCCGAGGCACTTGGCGTGGGAGACGGGTGAGAGGGTGCAGTCGTTGATTGTGATGGATAGGTTGTGGACCTGGGGGGAGCGGTTGGGGGGAAGACGATTATCTCGGTCTTGTCCATGTTGAGTTTGAGGAAGCGAGCGGAGAAGAAGGATGAGATGGCGGATAGGCATTGGGGAATTTTGGCTAGTAGGGCGGAAATGTCGGGGCCAGACAGGTAGAGCTGGGTGTCGTCAGCGTAGAGGTGGTATTGGAGGCTGTGGGATTCGATGAGCTTCCCCAGGCCAAGTGTGTAAGTGGAGAAGAGTAGTGGTCCCAGGACTGAGCCTTGGGGAACTCCAACAGAAAGGGGATGGGGCGAGGATGAGGTGTGGGAGTGGGTGACACTGAAAGTCCGGTCCGTTAGGTAGGAGGAGATCCTTGAGAGGGCTAGGTCAGTGATGCCAAGGGATTCTAGGATGTGGAGTAGGAGGGGGTGGTCGACTGTGTCGAAGGCGGTGGAGAGGTCGAGGAGAAGGAGGACTGAGTAGTGTCGCTTGCTCTTGGCGGTCAATAGGTCGTTGGTGACTTTAGTTAGGGCTGATTCGGTGGAGTGGTGGGGTCAGAAGCCAGATTGGAGACGGTCGAAGAGGGAGGAGGAGGAGAGGTGGGAGGACAGCTCGGCATGAACGTGCTGTTCAAGTAATTTTGAGGCAAAGGGGAGGAGGGATATCGGGCGGTAGTTGGAGACTATTGCAGGGTCAAGGGACGGTTTTTTGAGGATGGGTGTGATTGTGGCGTGCTTGAAGGATGAAGGGAAAGTGCCGGATTTAAGTGATAGGTTGAAGAGATGGGTTAGGGCGGGGATGAGGACTGTGGTGAGGTTAGGGATGAGGTGGGAGGGGGTCGAGGGCACAGGTGGTGAGGTGTGAGTGAGTTAGTAGAGAGGACAGGAGGTCTTCTGTCATGGGGGAGAAACTACGTTTGGGTGAGGGGGGCTGGGCGGTGTGGGTGGGGGGCTGAGCGGCTTGTAGGTCGAAGGTTTGTCTGATTTTGTCGATTTTGTCCTTGAAGAAGGTGGCAAAGTCATCGGCTGAGATGAGAGGCGAGGGGGGGTGCAGGGGGACGGAGTAGGGAGTTGAAGGTACTGAAAAGTTGCTTGGGGTTGCGGGATAGGGTGGTTATTAGGGAGGAGAAGTAGTCATGTTTTGCATTCGTGAGAGCGGTCTTGAAGGCGGTGAGGGACTGTTGAACAGGGTGAGGTGTTCGGCGGAGTGGGATTTCTTCCATTTTCGCTCAGCCACTCTAGACGTCTGCCGAAGTTTTTTCGTGAGGGGTGTTAGCCAGGGGTGTCTGTGTGCACGGGTTGTGACGTGTGAGAGCGGGGCAGCTTGGTCGAGGGCTGTGGTGAGGGTGGTGTTGTAGAGGGTGGCGGCGGCGGCGTCCTGGGAAGAAGCTAGGTCGGAGAGAGGGAGGAGGGACTCAGAGAGTGAGTGGAAGTCGATGAGTTTGAGGTTTCTGTGGGGGTGGTGGAGTGAGCGGGGAGGGGTTTATCATAGAGTGGGGGAGAGGGAGGAGAAGTTCAGTAGGTTGTGCTCAGATAGGGTGAGAGGTGAGTTTTCGAGGTCAGCGAGGGAACAGAGGCGGGTGAAGACAAGGTCCAGTGTGTGACCGTCGGTGTGTGTGGCGGATGAGGTCCATTGGGAGAGACCGAGGGAGGAGGTTAGGGATAGGAGTCTGGAGGCGGCGGTGCAGGGGGTGTCAACGGGGATATTGAAGTCACCCATGATGATGGTGGGGATGTCAGGGGAGAGGAGGTGGAGGAGCCAGGTTGTGAAGTGGTCGAAGAAGGAGGAAGGGGATCCTGGGGGACGGTAGATAACTGCCAGTTGGAGGTTGCAGGGGGAGAAGATGCGCACGGAGTGTGCCTCGAAGGAGGGGAGGGGGTAGGAGGGGGGCGGCATAATCGGGATGAAGGAGCACGTATTGGCCAGGAGCAGGCCAACGCCTCCACCGCGGGTGTTGTTGGGGCAGGGGGTGTGGGAAAATGTAAGCCCACCGTAGGAGAGGGCGGCGGGGGAGGTTGTGTCAGAGGGGGTGAGCCAGGTTTCCGTGATGCCGAGGAAGGAGAGTTGTTTGGAGATGAAGAGGTCGTGGATGTATGGAAGTTTATTGCAGACTGTGCGGGTGTTCCAGAGGGCGCCCGGAAGGGAGACTGGGGAATCAGGGGCAGGAGGTATGGGTCTGAGGTTGTTGAGGATACGGGGGTTGGTTATATGTCGTGGGAGTGAGGGGGTGGTGTGATGGGGTGGGCCGGGATTATGGGAGATGTCACCCGCAATTAGGAGGAGCAGGGAGAGGGTGAGAAGGTGCAGGCAGGAGAGCTTGCGTGTCGGGCGTGTTTGTTTGGAGGTGGAGGGTTGAAAATGGAGGAACAGTTCAGAGGAGAGGGTGAGGTGAGAAGGTAGGATGGGGGGAGAGATGAGCAGTTCATTATTGGGGAGGAGTGATGTGTGGGGGTAGTAGGAAGTGGAGAAGGATGGGAGTGAGGGTGAGAAGAAGCGGGAACATTGCTGGGGTGGGTAGTGGGCGAGAGGTGACAGGGATGGGAGGCAGCCCGGGAGCGGTGTAGGTGGGGTGAGTCCTAGTGGGGGATTGGTGGCCGCATGAGAGGTGGTGCTGGGGGATAGGATGCGATCAGGGATGGGGAGCAGTTCAGGGATGAGTTGCTGTCCGGGGGAGAGGTACAAGCAGCCGGGGTAGAGATGAAAGTGAAGTAGCCGGGGGAGATGCAGCAGCCGTGGACGAGGTTATGGAGCCTGGATGAGAGGGTTCGGCTGGGGATAGGATGATATGGCAGGGGTGGGGTGATGCGGCAGGGATGAGATGAGGCAACTGGAGGTGAGGTGATGCAGCGGGGATGAGATGAAGCAGCCGGAGATGAGGTGATGCAGTCGTGGTGGGATGATGCAGTCAGAGATTAGGTGATGTAGCCGGGGTGAGGTGATGCAGCCGAGGTGTGAGGAGGCAGCTGAGGATGAAGTGAAGCAGCCGATGGTGGGAAGAGGCAGCCGAGGATGGGAAGGTGCAGCCGAGGATGGGATGATGCAGCCGAGGATGGGATGGTGATGCAGCCGAGGATGGGATGATGCAGCCGAGGGAGGGATGATGATGCGGCCGAGGATGGGATGATGCAACCGAGGATGTGATGATGCAGCCGAAGATGTGATGATGCGGCCGAGGATGGGATGATGCGGCCGAGGATGGGATGATGCAGCCGAGGATGGGATGGTGCAGCCGAGGGATAGGATGGCGCAGCCGAGGATGGGATGACGCAGCCGAGGATGGGATGATGCAGCCGAGGATGGGATGGTGTAGCCGAGGATGGGATGGTGTAGCCGAGGATGGGATGATGCAGGTGATGCAGCCGAGGATAGGATGGTGCAGGTGATGCAGCCGAGGATAGGATGATGCAGCCGGGAGCAGGATGAAGCAGCCAGGGGCTTAGGAGCGGCTGGCAGGGTTAGTGCAGGCAGCAGGGTGGGAGGCAGGATGGGAGGCAGCCAGCAGGGTCAGAGGCGGCCAGCAGGTTCGGAGGCGGCCAGCAGGGTCAGAGGTGGCCAGCAGGGTCAGAGGCGGCCAGCAGGGTCAGAGGCGGCCAGAGGGGGTTCGTTGCGGCCAGGGGCCTGGTGTGGTGGGGAGTCAGGTGCGGTCGGGTCCTGTGAAGCCGAGGGCCCAGTCCATTCAGGGGCACGTTGCAGCTAGGGGCCTGAACCTGCGGGTGGGCCAGGCGTAGCTGAGGCGCGGTCGGGGGGCTCGGTGCGGTCGGGGCCGGCGCAGGCAGGTGTAGCCAGGGGCCAGGTGTGGCTGGGCCCAATGTAGCCTGGGGTACAGTGCAGTCCGGGCCGGCAAAGACAGGTGTGGCCAGATGTGGCTGGGGGCCCGGTGCGGCCTAGGGTCCTGACTGGATGGTCTTGGCTGCGGTGTGGGCAGCTGTGGGGCAGGCCAGTGTGGGGGGTCCGCTGCACAGTCTATGGGCTCGGAGCTGTCGTGGGGCAGTGGGTTCCACGCTAGGCCGGGGCCGATAGGGTAGGACACCGAAGGCGGCGCCGTCGATCCCCGCACAGCCCACGGTCCCGTACCGCTGTGGAGGGTCCCGAGGGCAGCGCTGGCCGTTCCACTTGGTCCTCAGCTGGGGTGCTGCGGTGGACCCTGTGGGAGCACCGATTGCCCTCCGCAGCCCACAGCTCTGTAGCACTGCGGGGGGCCAGGCGCAGGTATGGGAGTCCAGAAGGGAGCAGGCCAGGCCGCGGTCGGGCCTGCAGCAGTGGCGGGGTGTGGAGGACGGGGACGGCGGCACCGCACTTACCGGTGGTCCAGGTGGTGAGGAGCCGCACAGAGGACCGGAGCTGCAGCAGTGCGGATGGGCGCCGCAGCCTTTGGGGGACTTAGCATAAAAATGACTTTGCCTTCGGACCAACCCCTTAAAGGAACACTATACAGAAGGAATATGAAAATG
Organism: Phyllobates terribilis; assembly: GCF_046119375.1. Classification (NCBI taxonomy): domain Eukaryota; kingdom Metazoa; phylum Chordata; class Amphibia; order Anura; family Dendrobatidae; genus Phyllobates; species Phyllobates terribilis. The sequence goes on from NW_027362771.1 coordinate 220,599,275, forward strand.
TGCAATCTATACAATTCATTTTACTACAAGTAACTGTAAGACTGTATAATTCTAAAAGTTAATTATTGGCGAATTAAGGCTTTTAAAAAGTGTTTGAAAAAGCTGGGGATACTAGCATTTACAGATTTCATATTTTGCAGTCAAAGAAATACATTTTATATATGTATTAATAATGACAGTGTTGTACATTAAAAGCAAGATATAGCTATACAATTCAGGTGATGTGTTTACTATGTGATCAGGGACAAATATATATGGATGCTGAATATGCTACCACAACTTTCTTCAGTCCTATTTTCATAACATGACCTGTCTCTCTATAGTGATAGCAGCCATGGTTAGTTGCTCCATGTTAAGTGTAACTAAAGCTCAAAATAATAATATAAAACCTTGGCTCTTCTTTTGATTAGCTGGCTGATTTGTAGGATGGCTAAACAAAAGAAGATGTAAGGGGTGGTTCTCAAGACTCCCATCCAGAGGCCACAGATTATTGACTTAGCCAATGGACCAGTCACACCAACGCTAATGGTAAGGGTTCATAAAACAGGATAAGAGCAAATGAACTATTATATATATACTTGAAAAAGAGGGGGGTTGAATCAGGGGGGTTCAATGTGATCAGAGCATTTATATCAGCATAAAAATCATTCCTAACCATAGCCCGGTGTGAACAGTAAACAGACAAAACAGTCGCACTAACGATCATTCTGTTCCCATTAGTTTTGGTCAACTCATTTAAACAGGCCAGTGAACCAGCACCAACCGACTTGTATATTTCCATCGACGCTTGTGGGTTGAGAATGGGCCATTAGTCATTGTGGCCTTGATTATCTATTAATTTAGGTTAATTTAGGTTGTACTCCCTCTTAATACGGCATCTTTAAAGCCTTTACCACCTTGGGTTTTTCCGTTTTTGCGTTTTCGTTTTTTGCTCCCCTATTTCCAGAGGCATAATTTTTTTATTTTTCGGTCAATATGGCCATGTGAGGGCTTATTTTTTGCGGGACAAGTTGTACTTTTGAACGACACCATTTGTTATACCATATCGTGTACTGGAAAATGGGAAAACATTCTAAGTGCGGTGAAATTGCAAAAAAAGTGCAATTCCACAATTTTTTGTGTGTGTTTTTTTTACCATGTTCACTGAATACTAAAACCTCAAACCTCATAAAGACCTGCCATTATGATTCCCCAGGTCATAATTAGTGTTGAGCATTCCGATACTGAAATATCGGGTATCGACCGATCTTCGCGGTATCGGAGTTCCGATACTGAGTTCCGATACTTTTAGAATATTGAATACCGGAATCGGAAGTTCCCATAATGCCTGCGCTCTGCAGTGTCTCTGAAGGATGACAAGCTGGATGGCAGCGCTCAGCTTACTGTACTTGTCATTTAGTGTTAAAGGATTTATTAAAAAAAATAATAGTGTTTTCATGCACCGTCTCTTTAAAAAAGCCGGCCGGCAATTCAGCATCGGTACCCGACAATTTAGAATAGAAAGAATAGAGCATCACACATAGATTAGATACAGAGAAACATGTCAGTCACATATATAAGAAGTACATTGATAGTGTTGATTACTGTACTTGTCATTTAGTGTTAAAATAAAGGATTTATTAAAAAAAAAATTGGCGTGGGGTTCCCCGTAATTTTAGTCTCTAGCAGAGGTTAAGCAGACGGCTGGGGCAGATGTTTGAAGCCTGGGAAGGGGTAATACCCACGGAGCTTCCCAGGCTACTAATATAAGCCCCCAGCTGAATACCTAGCCTTTACTATCTATTAAAATGGGGGACCCCCCAAAAAAATGACGTGGGGTCCCCCCTAATTTAATAGCTAGCAAAGGCTAGGCAGACAGCTGGGGGCTGATATTAATAGCCCAGGAAGGGTGCCATGAATATTGGCCCCCTCCCAGGCTAGAAACACCAGCCGTCAGCCGCCCCAGAAATGGCGCATCCTATGGATGCACCAATTCTGGCACTTAGCCTCGCTCTTCCCACTGCCCTGTAGCAGTGGCAGTGGGGTAATAGGGTTGGGGTTGATGTCAGCTTATAATGCCAGCTGACATCAAGCCCAGGTTAGTAATGGAGAGGCGTCTATAAGACACCCCCATTACTAACCCCATAGTCAAAGTAAAAAAAAAAACACAAACTCCCAGAATAAAGTCCTTTAATTGAAATAAACACACAATTCTTTATTGTTCTAAATTGAACCATACTTACCATCACGCCCATTCCAGCTGAAGCCAATGTCTTCTGCAATAAAAGTAAAATAATAAACCAACCTCATCCTTACCTTTCCATGGTTCCCACGATGCCTCCAGCTCTGCTACATTCACATGACAGGCTGGATCGCAGCCGAAAGCTGCCATCCAGCTTGCCATGTCGCAGACACTGAGAAGCGCAGGCATGCTTGCGCTCCTCAGTGTCTGGCTGTGACGGCATCCAGATGAGACGAGTTCATGTCCAATGAACTCAGCTCACCTCATGCACGTCACTGACAACGTGGGAGAATTGTCCTGCGCATGCGGTGAGCGTGAAAGAATTCTCCTGCTGAAGCGCTGAGCGCAGGAGAATTCTCCCATGCTATCAGTGATGTGCATGAGGTGAGCTCATGTCCAATGAACTCAGCTCACCTCATGCACGTCACTGACAGCGTGGGAGAATTCTCCTGCGCTCAGCGCTTGAGCAGGAGAATTCTCCCACGCTGGGATGGCATTGAGATGACAGGCTGGATCGCAGCTGAACGCTGCCATCCAGCTTGTCATCCTTCAGAGACACTGAGGAGCGCAAGCATGCCTGCGCTTCTCAGTATCTGCGGCATAGAAAGCGGAATGGCAGCTTTTGCCTGCGATCCAGCCTGTCATGTGAATGTAGCAGAGCTGGAGCCGTCCTGGGAACATTGGAAAGGTAAGGATGAGGTTGCTTTATTATTTTACTTTTATTGCAGAAGACATTGGCTTCATCTGGAATGGGCGTGATGGTAAGTATGGTTTAATTTAGAACATTAAAAAATTGTGTGTTTATTTCAATTAAAGGACTTTATTCTGGGTGTTGTGTTTTTTTTAAATACTTTACTAGAAATTCATGGCGGTTATGTCTAATATTGGCGTGACCCCATGAATTTCGGGCTTAGGGCCAGCTGATAATGCCAAGCTGGCAATAACCCCTTTATTACGCAGTGAGCCACCACACCAGGGCCCTGGATGAGTTGGGTACAGCGCCAGAAGATGGCGCTTCTATGAACGCGCCATTTTCTGGGGTGGCTGCGGACTGCAATTTGCAGCGGGGGGGGGGGGCAGAAAGCTTGGGCCTCCCTGCGCTGCGGATTCCAGCCCCCAGCTGCCTGGATGTACCTGGCTGGACACAAAAATAGGGTGAAGCCCCACGTATTTTTTTTTAAATTATTTCATGAAATTCATGAAATAATTTAAAAAAAAAGGGCTTCCCTATATTGTTGTGTCCGGCCAGGTACAAATAGCCATCTGGGGTTTGGGGGCAACCCGTTCCTGCCTGCTGTACCTGGCTGGACACAAAAATAGGGCAAAGCCCCACGGCAATTTTTTTGAAATTATTTCATGAAATTCATGAAATAATTAAAAAAAGGGCTTCCCTGTATTTTTGTTTCCAGCCAGGTACAAATAGGCATCTGGGGTTTGGGGGCAGCCCGTTCCTGCCTGCTGTACCTGGCTGGACACAAAAATATGGCGAAGGCCACGTCAAATTTTTGGTGAAAAATTCAATACATTTTTTTAAAAAAAAACACATTTAGGGACTGCATCTTTATTAATCCCTCCACGTGAGGGGTTAATAAAGATGCAGTCCCTAAATTATTATTTTTTATTATTATTTTTTAATTAATTTTTCCCAAAAATTTTGACGTGGGCTTCGCCATATTTTTGTATGCCACCCAGGTACAGCATTCAGGAACGGGCTGCCCCCAACCACCAGATGCCTATTTGTACCTGGCCGGACACAACAATATAGGGAAGCCCTATTTTTTAAATTATTTCATGAATTTCATGAAATAATTTTAAAAAAAAATACATGGGGCTTTGCCATATTTTTGTGTCCAGCCAGGTACAACTAGGCAGCTGGGGGCTGGAAGCCGCAGCGCAGGGAAGCCCAAGCTTTCTGGGCCCCCCCCCCCCCCGCTGAAAATTGCAGTCCGCAGCCACCCCAGAAAATGGCGCGTTCATAGAAGCTCCATCTTCTGGCGCTGTACCCAACTCATCCAGGACCCTGGTGCAGTGGCTCACCGGGTAATAAAGGGGTTAGGGCCAGCTTGGCATTATCAGCTGGCCCTAAGCCCGAAATTCATGGGGTCACGCCAATATTAGACATGAACGCCATGAATTTCTAGTAAAGCATTTAAAAAAACACAACACCGAGAATAAAGTCCTTTAATTGAAATAAACACACAATTTTTTAATGTTCTAAATTAGACCATACTTACCATCACGCCCATTCCAGCTGAAGCCAATGTCTTCTGCAATAAAATTAAAATAATAAAGCCGAAAGCTGTCATCCAGCTTGCCATGCTGCAGACACTGAGAAGCGCAGGCATGCTTGCGCTCCTCAGTGTCTGGCTGTGACGGCATCCAGATGAGCCGAGTTCATGTCCAATGAACTCAGCTCACCTCATGCATGTCACTGACAGCGTGGGAAAATTCTCCTGCGCTCATCGCTTGAGCAGGAGAATTCTCCCACGCTGGGATGGCAATGAGATGACAGGCTGGATCGCAGCTGAGCTCTGCCATCCAGCTTGCCATGCCGCAGACACTGAGAAGCGCAGGCATGCTTGCGCTCTGCAGTGTCTCTGAAGGATGACAAGCTGGATGGCAGCGTTCAGCTGCGATCCAGCCTGTCATCTCAATGCCATCCCAGTGTGGGAGAATTCTCCTGCTCAAGCGCTGAGCGCAGGAGAATTCTCCCACGCTGTCAGTGACGTGCATGAGGTGAGCTGAGTTCATTGGACATGAGTTCACCTCATGCACGTCACTCTCAGCATGGGAAAATTCTCCTGCGGTCAGCGCTTCAGCAGGAGAATTCTTTCACTCTCACCGCATGCGCAGGAGAATTTTCCCACGCTGTCAGTGACGTGCATGAGGTGAGCTGAGTTCATTGGACATGACCTCGGCTCATCTTTATGCCGTCACAGCCAGACACTGAGGAACGCAATCATGCCTGCGCTTTTCAGTGTCTGTGGCATGGCAAGCTGGATGGCAGCTTTTGGCTGCGATCCAGCCTGTCATGTGAATGTAGCAGAGCTGGAGCCGTCCTGGGAACCATGGAAAGGTAAGGATGAGGTTGCTTTATTATTTTACTTTTATTGCAGAAGACATTGGCTTCAGCTGGAATGGGCGTGATGGTAAGTATGGTTTAATTTAGAATAATAAAGAATTGTGTGTTTATTTCAATTAAAGGACTTTATTCTGGGAGTTTGTGTTTTTTTTTTAACTTTGACTATGAGGTTAGTAATGGGGGTGTCTTATAGACGCCTCTCCATTATTAACCTAGGCTTGATGTCAGCTGGCATTATAAGCTGACATCAACCCCAGCCCTATTACCCCACTACCACCGCTACAGGGCAGTGGGAAGAGCGAGGCTAAGTGCCATTTCTGGGGCGGCTGACGGCTGGTGTTTCTAGCCTGGGAGGGGGCCAATATTCATGGCACCCTTCCTGGGCTATTAATATCAGCCCCCTGCTGTCTGCCTAGCCTTTGCTAGCTATTAAAATAAGGGGGACCCCATGTCATTTTTTGGGGGGGTCCCCCTTTTTAATAGCTAGTAAAGGCTAGGTATTCAGCTGGGGGCTGATATTAGTAGCCTGGGAAGCTCCGTGGGTATTACCCCCATCCCAGGCTTCAAACATCTGCCCCAGCCGTCTGCTTAACCTCCGCTAGAGACTAAAATTACGGGGAACCCCATGCCAATTCTTTTTTTTAATAAATCCTTTATTTTAACACTATATGACAAGTACAGTAATCAACACTATCACTGTACTTCTTATATATTTGACTGACATGTTTCTATCTAGCTAATCTATGTGTGATGCTCTATTCTTTCTGTTATAAATTGTCGGGTACCGTTGCTGAATTGCAGGCCGGCTTTTTTAAAGAGACGGTGCACGAAAACACTATTATTTTTTTTAATAAGTCCTTTAACACTAAATGACAAGTACAGTAAGCAACACTGTCACTGTACTTCTTATATATGTGACTGACATGTTTTTATCTATCTAATCTATGTGTGATGCTATATTCTTTCTATTCTAAATTGTCGCTCAATTGCTGGCCGACTTTTTTAAAGAGACGGTGCATGAAAACACTATTAATTTTTTAAATAAATCCTTTAGCACTAAATGACAAGTACAGTAACCAACACTGTCACTGTATTCCTTATATATGTGACTGACATGTTTCTATCTATCTAATCTATGTGTGATGCTCTATTCTTTCTGTTCTAAATTGTCGGGTACTGGTGTATGCCGCTGCTGAATTTCTGGCTTTTCATGTAATACATTCTACATTATTCTTAGTTGTTTTCCTTCATGTAGAATTAACCTACAAGGAAAGAAAGGGTTTATTTTCATTCCGATATTTGTGTCCCATTGACTTGCATTGGTTTCCGGTATCGGAATCGGCGATATCCGATATTTTTTGGGTATCGGTCCGATCCAATCCGATCCGATATTTCCCGATATCGGAAGGTATCGCTCAACACTAGTCATAATGTGTTTGTAGATACAAAACATGTATAGGTTATTTTTTTTTTAAGTGGTGTAAAAAAATATATAAATTTTGTAAAAAAAAAAAAATGGCGCCATTTTCCAAGAGCTGTAGCATCTCCTTTTTTTGGGAGGCTGAGCGATGGCTTATTTTTTGTGCGCCAAGCTAATGTTTTTATTGACACCATTTTGAGATAGATAAAATGTTTTGATCACCCGTTATTGCATTCAATGTTGCGATGACAAAAAAACGTAATTGTGGTATTTTGATTTTTTTCTTGTTACGCCGTTTATCGATTGGATTAATTATTTTTATATATTGATAGATCGGGCAATTCAGAATGCGGCAATATCAAATATGTGTATTTTTAATTTTTATATATATATATATATATATATATATACCATATTTTTGGACTATAAGACACACTTTTTTCCTCCAAAATTTTGGAGGATAGTGGGGGGTGCGTCTTATAGTCCGATAGATATATATATATATATATATATATATGTATATACACTATGGTTGTGTGTGGTGGGGTGTGTGGTGGGAGCTGCAGTGGTGGAGGAGCGGGGCACAGGAGGCAGTAGCCAGCTGCTGCATCCTACACTGTGCCCCCTGCAAAGAAAATTAGTATTCACTGCTCCCCACGCCCAGGGGAGCGTGGGGAGCGCCCAACCTAGGGGCGTCTTATGGTCCAGTGCGTCTTATAGTCCGAAAAATACAGTAGTTTTATTTTGAATGGGGCGAAAAGGGGGTGATTTGAACTTTTATATTTTTTTACTTTTTTAATATTTTTAAAAACTTTTTTTTTACTTTTTACATGCTCCAATAGTCTCCATGGGAGACTAGAAGCTGCGATCATCTGATCGCCTGTGTTACATATAGCAGGCTTTAGCCCTGCTATGTTTAACAAAAATCCTCATCTGCTATGAACGACGACCGCTGGGCAGCACTCATAGCAAATCGGCTATGACAACCACATGGGTCTCCTGCAGACCCCGGGTTGTCATGCCTGTGATCATGTGACAGGCGCGCCAATGGGTGGGTCTTATGAAGAGCTTCCAGCGCGGCCACTTTAAATGCCGCTGTCGGAGTTTGACAGTTGCGTTTAATATGTCAACAGCTGCGAGCGGATCGCCGGGAAAGATGTGGGCTCAGCGCCAGAGCCCGCATCGAAAGGGGGGAGATGACCTTGGAAGTACCTATACGTCCAAGGTTGTAAAAGGGTTAATAAATATTGAACATATTTTGACAATTGTTCTGGTTTAAATGGTTTGTGAAATCCATTTCACAATGGAAAATAGCAGCGCCCATTGTGGTCTCTGTCTTTTCCCACACCATCATCCTGGAAACTATTCAGGACCCAAACTATTTTTTATTAGATAAATCTGATTCTATTTCATAGACTATAACTAAGCAATTCTGCAGCTGTGAGAATAATAAAGAAATCCCATCGGGGCTCATTTCTGATGATTTATATATAACTGAATCTGAGATCATTTAGTATGATGGATTTATCTCCCCTGTTTTATTAGAATTGTGTTCTCAGCCAAAATACATTTGGAGACATCAACAGCACTGCCCATGGCTACTTCAACCTGTGTCAGAGTGCTGGGAGGTGAAGGGTGGCACTGATGTAATGTAATGCGGACTCCTAATGTTGCACGTGACTACAAATAATGACTTCTAAGGCCAAGTTCACATGTTCAGTATTTGGTCAGTATTTTGAATCAGTATTTCTAAGCTAAAACCAGGAGTGGGTGATAAATACAGAAGTGGTGACGTGTTTCTATTATACTTTTTCTCTGATTGTTCCACTCCTGGTTTTATGTTACAAATACTGGTGTAAAATACTGACCAAATACTGAACGTGTGAACGTTAGGTCAGAAAATGCAAACACATGCAAAACAGGAATGGTGAAGTGAAAATAAGCAAGTGTAGCATCCCTTTAACAAAACTTTATTTTTTTACCTATATTTTCATGTATAGCAATTGTTAATTTATCTCTTGGATTTGGCTACAAGTAGATATTATGTAGTGTTGCAGGTTTAAAGCAAGTGCGCCATAACTTCCTACAAATAGTAGATACTTGTATGAAACGCTCGTTAAAACTGCATGGACATGCTCTACAATGGGTTTGTATGAAGCCCCAACCTTAAAGAGTAACCATTGTTTTAATTTAGTTATTTATTTTACTTACTTATATAGCACCATTAATTCCACAGCGCTTTACAGACATTATTGGCACTGTCCCCATTGGGGCTCACAAGCTAATTTCCCTATCAGCATGTCTTTGGAGTGTGGGAGAAAACTGGAGAGCCTGGAGGAAACCCAGGCAAACATGGGGAGAACATACAAACTCCTTGCAGATGTTTGTCCTTGGTTGGATTTGAACCCAGGACTCCAGCTCTGCAAGGCTGCAGTGCTAACCACTGAGCCACTGTGCTACCCACCATGTTTTCATTTTTATTTCACAAATCAGTAGTACACATGAAAATAAGAAAATTTATAATCTAACTTATAAGAGAAATTTGCTTATTTCTCCACCAGGACTGATCATTCATTTCCAAAATACTCAATTCACAGAAAAAATCTGTATTCAGTGAAGACAGATTTTAACATTACTGAGATAGGAGATGGCAGTTACTACTGATAAGATTTCTATGTAGACGGGAGGATTGAGGAGGGGGAGAGGCTCTGCTTCTAGCTCTTCTCTCCTCCTACTCCCTCCCTTCTCCATAAAATCTTATCTGTACTAAGTATCATCTCGTATCTCAGTAATGTAAAAATCTGTCTTCACTGAATACAGATTTTACCCAAGCATTAAGAATTTTGAGAATGATCGATTCAGTCATGCTGCAGAAAAAAGCAGATTTCTCTGATAAAATATATCACAAAAGTTCTTATTTTGATGTGCACTATTGATTTATGAAAAGGACAGTTACTCTTTAAGCTTGGATTGTTTAGAAGTGGATACTTGATATCCTAAGGAGATATACTTTTTTCTCTAGTTTATTTGTGGAATTACTTAGTAATGGTACTTATAAGTGTCCATTATTCTAGTAAGAAATGTGTATATGTGTATTCTCCAAGAACTTGAGGAGAGTGTAAAGAGCAAAAACCCCTTCTCCGACAGAATGAAGATCATTTTTCAATTCTCTATTGCTACACTAAAATAAATTTCACCTTCCCTTGGCACATCATACATTCTTGCTAAATATATTCTATATTTATCTAACTTCACTGTTATGTGCGATATTATTTCCAGTAATCATAAGGGTATGTGCACATGTTAAATATTTGCTGCAGACATTTCTGCATCAAAAATACGTTTCCTGGTAGGAAAAGCATGGCATAAAAATCCTGCGTTTTTGTATGCATTTTTATGCCATGTTATGCTTTTTTCTCTATTCATTAGAATGGGTGAGAATTGCTGCCTAAACATTGAAAGAATTGACATGATGCATATTTGAAACTGCTTCAAATCTGCAAGGAAAAAAATGAGCAACATTTGTGTGAGATTTCATAAATCAATAAATAAGTATAGAAAATAGTGGCGCTACTGGGTTACCCTAATTGTTCCTGCTGCTGGTACAGACAACTACCGCTGGTTGTCAGAGGAATAAAATTAATAAATAAGTAAAAAGAGTACCATGCGCTGGAACTGTAGGGGTATGGTAGTACTAAAATTGCAGTAAAGGGTAATGGCGATAATGTGAATAATAGATAGGCCAAGGAGTTAGAAAAAAACATGCACAATTTATTGGTTCATTTTATAAAAAATATAAGTGGGAAATAAAATCAGAGTAAAATCAAAGGATTTGTTGCAGAGGAAACCCTTTGGAGATATGGGAATAGAGGGTGGGGTTCCTTCGTAGTTTCATGGCGGGAGATGTCCTTAGTTATCTGGTGGTTTTGGCAGAGCCTGGGGTACGGTCATCCCCTAGAGGAGAAAGAAATGCAAGAGTCCTAAGTATACAGAGTGATGGTCCGGATACCTGAAGATGGAAACAATAGTTACCTCACTGTCGCCAGTGGAGATGATAGATGGAGTAGCTTGGTTAGAGAGACCTTTTCCCGGAGAACTAAAGAGGGAAGAGGGTAGAAGAATAAGAGTAAAGAGACACAATAGGTGAAGTGTATGACACAGCCCTTAAAGATTGGTATGTACCTGTTAGTGGCTGCTGGTAAAGTATGGGGGTGTCCTTTTGCTGGTGAATGAATGAACTTCAGATGCTGAAAAATTGGAGAACACAGTGGTTGTGGGGAATCAGGATAAGTAAGTTAAGGAGGGTAAGATAAGTTGCAATTTGAGGGAGTAAGGTATTTACCTATGTCTAAACTGTGAGTCTGTTAGACTGTGGTTCTTGTGTCTCTCAGTTGGTCAGGCTGAGCTGTATGAGAAAAAGCTTTAGCAGTGACGGTTTATGAGAGCAAAAAGCCTACCCATTTTTGAAACAGCGGTTTCCTCAGAACCCTGAGGAAGAAAACCGCTGTTTCCGAAACGCGTAGGTTTTTTGGTCCTTACAGGCTTCCATACTGGTATGTACCCCGTGAGCTACCACGTGACCTAGCATCACATAGGTCCTGCAAACGTGCACCATCGTACTGACGCCGGAAGAAAGCGGGAAGCATTGAGCCACTGGCCGGGACTCTGCTCCTCCCCTCTCCCCACCACCACCTCCATCCACTCTCTGGAACCTTTAGAAGCATGCCCGCCACATGGCGCTACCACGCCGGTTCCAGCGCACCTCCTACCACCTGAACACAGGATCCCGAAGGACCTGGACGACAGTATGATAAGTGAACCAGTGAAGACTGCCTCCTGCCATCTCATCCCCATCCTCTTCTCAGCGCTTCATGAGCCGCCGCTCACCACAACAGCAACACTCCTACTCCAGGAATCATGAGTTAATCCACAGAGCCTCTGCATTGTGGTGCATTCAAACAGGCACAACTCATACCCTCTACGCTCCAGGGGGTGCTCGTCTAAACCATAAGACTTCTGTATCTTATTATCCCCCACTAACGCTACCAGGGGATATTGGACTGTTCTCTCCTGAGCCTTAATGTGCTCAACTCCTACAGCTACCCCAAACCTGGGTCTGGGCACACTTCTAGCACTCCAGCAGGTCGTGTTTATGCTCTCATAAACCGTCACTGCTAAAGCTTTTTGTCATGCAGCCCAACCTGACCAACTGAGAGACACAAGAACCACAGTCTAACAGACTCACAGTTTAGACATAAGTAAATACCTTATTCCCTCTAATTGCAACTTATCTCATACTCCTTATCCCCACAACCTCTGTCTTCCAATTTTTCAGCATCTGAAGTTCATCCATCCCCCAGCAAAAGGACACCCCCATACTTTACCAGCAGCCACTAACAGGTACATACCAATCTTTAAGGGCTGTGTCATACACTTCACCTATTGTGTCTCTTTACTCTTATTCTTCTACCCTCTTCCCTCCTTAGTTCTCCGGAAAAGGTCTCTCTAACCAAGCTACTCCATCTATCATCTCCACTGGCGACAGTGAGGTAACTATTATTTCCATCTTCAGGTATCCGGACCATCACTCTATATACTTAGAACTCTTGCATTTCTTTCTCCTCTAGGGGATAACCGTACCCCAGGCTCTGCCAAAACCACCAGATAACTAAGGACATCTCCCGCCATGAAACTACGAATGAACCCCACCCTCTATTCCCATATCTCCAAAGGGTTTCCTCTGCAGCAAATCCTTTGATTTTACTCTGATTTTATTTCCCATTTAAAAATTTTAAAAAAATCAATCAATAAATTGTGCATATTTTTATCTAACTCCTTGAGCTATTATTCATATTATCGCCATTACCCTTTACTGTAATTTTAGTACTACCATACCCCTACGGTTTCAGCGCATGGTATTCTTTTTACATATTTATAGATTTCAGAAATCTCTTTCACTTTCCTGGGACAGTAACATGCTATATTTTTCAAGACAAAAACTAACAGAAAATAGAAGGTAAAAACTGTGCAAAAATGTGATGAGTGAAAATACCTTAACACATTTGAAAAAATGCCATTAATAATAACTTTATGCTATTTTATTGTATCCACAAATAATTACACATTATACAATAAAAATATCATACAATGACCTGGCCATTTGCCATAAACGCTATGGCTGATTGTGTTAGAGGAGATGGAGCAACGACAGGTCTCATCTCTCTTATCTATACAAATTTCTGCTAAATGCATGTTTAAATAAGTTCCCTCTTAGTATTAAATCTCAATGGGAACCTAATGTAGGTGCAATCATGGAGGGTCAATTGAATTATATACTAAGCTTAAAGGGGTTGTCCACTACTAGGACAACCCATTCTTGAACTAAATGTTCGTCCTCGATAAAATAAAAAAACCTATACTCACCTCCAGTGCTGGCTCTGTTCCAGTAGTGTCGGCACTCGCGGTCCCGGGTCTGTGATGCGGTGGAATGACACGTGGTGCCTGGCGCCCAATCAGTGCTGGCGTCCCTGTCCCCACCTTTGTATGCTTTGAACATGAAGAGGAAGTCCGGGCTGCAGCTGATCTCTGATTTCCTTTTCAGTTACAATTTCGTATGAAGGCAGAGACAGTGACGTGAGTGCTGATTGGGCACCCGGAATCACGTGTCATTCCACCATATCACAGGGACCTCGAGTGCTGACACTGCTGGAAAAGCGCCAGCATGGGAGGTGATTATAGGTTTTTTTATTTTACTGGGGCAAAACATTTAGTTCAAGATGGGGTTGTCCTAGTAGTGGACAACCCTTTTAACGCTTCTTCTCTCCCTTTCTGAAGCACAAAGGTTATCGCAAATATAATTGCTCCGTGGGAAATATTAAACTCCAAAATTTCTTCACAGTATTGATGTAATTTGTAAGGCAAAATTCTAACAGTCCGAGATGTGATTTACCTAATGTCCATCTCATGCACATTATGTGGAAATGCAGCAATATTGGCTTGTTCTTGAATGATATTCTAGATATAATTAATAGAATTTATGACATAGCAATGAACCCAGAGCTTAAACTCTGCATATTGGGTATTTTATCAGATCTTCCTGAGGAGGACCCGGCAACAATTGGTATATCCAAAATATTGGACACCGCTAGAAAAACTGTTGCTTCCCATTGGATACAATCTATTCCTCCATCTACTGGTGAATTTCTTAATGGAATGGGCTTTAGAAAAGACTGTGTATAAAAAAAGAAATGTGATGAAAAAGTTTGAAAACATTTGGGGTCCATGGATTAATACCCCTGGTCTACCATCTAGCATCCTACTGTTGGAAAAACTATTTGTACATGCCCACTAAGCTAACTTTCCCTTCCTAGGCTCAATATAAATAGTATAAATGGACATTGGCTGGATGATAACCTCCGTTGGTACATTGTACCATATGGATTTATTCTTGGACATATAGTAATGTCATTATATACCACAGAAGATACTCTTCAGTTTCTCCCTATAAAAGTAGTTACAGGACTTGTGGTCCGGTGGGGAAATCACTTTCTTTCTGTTTTTGTGATTTATGCAGGACCGCCGTATAATTTGTTGTTGATATTATTATTTAAATGATGTTTAATTAAAGAATCTGATTTTAAAAAATGTTATACAATGTTCTCATATGTTTCCTATAACAATTCCTCGCAATGTTAGATCTCTTCTTGTGTTTACCTACATGTAAGTGATTATCCTGATTCTTGTCTGAAGAGACAATTAGTAAAACAAAGGAAAAAATATGACAAAAAAAAAGTAAAAAAATAAGACACTCGTAATGTACATAAGAAGATGAAATTAAATTGAGACTAATAATATACAATTGATTTTTACAAAAAAATATTACATTTGTATACATCAAGTGATTAGATACAGTTTCCTATGACTTTTAGACTTAGATAACATGTTTGAGGAATATTCCAATAAGCCACTTTTATACTGCAGTATTTGGGTCTGTGTTTTGTACCAGTATTTTTAAACCAGGGCCAGAGTAGGTCCAATAAATGAAAGAGATGAAAATATTTCCATCGTGTTTTTTGGTTCCACTTCTAGTCTTGGCTTTCATTTACTGATGCAAAATTCTGGCCTATATATCCCTATGTGAAAGGTGATTTATAGATGTAGTAGAGCAGAGTTAGTCACTTAGTCTGATGGACGACCATATCAAAGCGTGAAATGTGATTACAAATGACTGTGGATAGTCGGGTGCATTAAGAATGAGTTCCCAATGAATTAAGACAATTTTTACCTCTATGCATTTTTTTTGTCAAAACCATTGGACTGGATTACTTAGGCAAGTGTACCATTAATGGAACATCAGACCAGCATAAGTTTAAAAGACAGTCATTTTCATTAGAGATGGTTAAGTCCCTACCATAAACAACAATGATTAATGCGTTTTCATTCATGCAGTAATGAAAGTGACATGAATCTGTTTAGGATTGAAATTGAATGTTACCTTTCTGAACATGTGAATATTCCTCTTTAACCCTCAGGCAATGATGAGGGTCCATCAAGCCACTATGTCCTAGCCATCATAGGACAATAGGAATGTAAACATATTGAATGGCCGTTCCATTCTCACAATAAGGAGAAGACGTGGTTGGGTACATTTGCTAATGACGCATTTAATAACAGTTTTGTTTGCAGTTCAGGAATGATCACAATAAGTGAAAAGGCCAGTAAATCCTAACCTGGGGTGTCCATGAACATTAACACTTTATCAAATTCTAAAGCTAGAAATCAAGACGACCAGAAATTAGAATATTCAAAGGAAAGTGTAAATAATGCAGTGCAATTCTAGCAACTTATAATGAATAAAGGTATACTGGCACATGCAGCGGATTAAATAAAACTAGAAACACTAAACTTGCTGGTACAAATGAGATGCTCGTTCAGCCAATGGCTAAATCTCCCAGTTCCCCTCATACACAATCTTTGTGGGCCCCATTCATAAAGCTTTTACACCAGAGTTCACACCAGAACTCTTAGTTGCGTCTAAATTTTGTGACTTTTGGCGACTTCATGACAGCAGTTTTCTCCCAGCTCCACCAAAATCGGTGGAGCAGGGGCAGGACCGGGGCCTGACTGGAATGAGATTTCTTGTGTGGCGCAAAGAGGCGCACACCACTCGTCAGACGCTCCAGATTCATGAAAAGGCGTGCACCTCTTCATGAATCAGGAGCATCTGACTCCAACACACCCCCTCATCAAGACCAGCATGAACAACACCGATCAAAATGAATTGGGCCCTATAGGTTTTTAAAGAGGATCGGGGAAAACTCATCTCCAAGATTAATTCTTTCAATTCAAAGCACCACTCCTGATTTATTTTATTTCACCGTTGGAGTGGTGTTACTAATCTAAGTTCCTTGAGCCTAGTATTACTGTTACCAGCCGCCAGTTTCAGCTGTTCCTGGCACCGCTCCAGTACCGCACCGCCATCTAGCGACTGCTACTTCTGAATGACCGAAAGCTAGATGTAATGGTCACAATGTAAGTCTATGACACCCTTGTTCTGACTCTCATAGACTTACAATGAGTTGTGACTTCCGGATTGCTCCAGAAAACACTCTGGCAGGTCACAAACTGCTGGAGACTAACAGGAGCAGCGCCGGGAAGAGCTGATAATGGCGGCTGGAAAGTATGAGACTACGGTCAGGGAACTTAAATTAGTAGCACCACTCCAGCGCTGCAATAAAAAAAAACGCTTTAAATTGGCTGATCCTTCTCTCTTCTACATCATCTCTCACGGGAAGTCAGTGCCCATACACATTAGATGGTCAGCTGGCTCACTTGCACTACCTAGACAGGGAGACGAGGGATATTTATTATTTTATTATATGTCAAGAAGTTTCAGTAGGATTATTTCTTTTTTATCTTTACCCGTTTTGTCAGAATATATACAGAATCCCTAGCTGGGCTTTAATTGTTTGTTGTTTCCTTTATAATGCCATATTTAACTGAATATTTTCATCATTCATCCAAACCATTACACTTTTCACAAACCTAGAAGCATGACTCAACTTATTTTTATGAAATCAGTCTTCCAGATTAAGAATAAGCCCTGTGAAAGCCATGTTACGGTATAGATACAACAACATAGAAGTGACTTATACAGAGTATGTGATTAGCTTGTGTAAATCCTGCATAACACTGGAGTGATTTACGTGTTAACAGAGCTCACAGGAAATTAGACTCACTTTAACTTCAACATACAGATGGAAGTCTAGCACTGACCTCAAGCACGGAAGGACGAGAAGCACTGCTGTATCCAATGTCAAGAGTTAAGAGCTGAAAGCATTCACTGCACCTGAAATCATTCAGATTAGCAGTTATATAATGCGAGACATATACAGTACATATATACATAGTTACCAGCATTTATAGTTTCTTCTAAGATTATAAATATTCTGCAATTTCAGCATAGTAAGGAGTCTGCTAAAAATTATTCCAAAAAGCACAAGAAGTAAAGGTCTAAAAAAAAGCCGGAGTGAAAATTGCAAGATGAATATTTATTATTTTAATAAAGATCGCAATATTAAAAAAAATATTCCCAAAAATGTTTTAAAAAAATACATACAACACAAAAATCTGATCTAAACAATAGGTCATTTTCTGATGACAGCTTTCATGGAGAATAATTGTAAAGGTGATAACAGAGTAATAATAACTGTGATCTAAGTAAACAGATATACAGCATGACCAGTTTTTGGGCCAATTATTTAAAATTAGGGATCATTGAATTCTGTGAATACTGAGGAATAAAGATATAGAGTGAGATCTTTTTCGTTATGGATAAAGAATCCCAGATATTTGGACACAAATAAAGAATTGATCATAAATTGTATGGTTAATGCTAGGGCTGAACAGCTAGAGATGAGAACTCTGTACCACCGGCCTATCCTCGGGTCTTGCCAATAGTGAATGTTTTATAAATTTCGTCATTAGACCACAAGCGCATCTATCATATTGGTAAACCAGAGATGAATCCACATATGTTACTAGTAGGGAATCCAAAATATGTATTACTGAATACCCTAGGACATGTTTGAATATCTGAACCCCAAGCCACAAATGTGTTCCATATCATTCATCCTTTGGTGAAGAAAGCACTAATGGAACTTAAAAAGGAATGAATAATACAAAATTAATTGCAAGACTGAGCATGAATGTAGTGTGTACTTTCATTGCTCCCTGGTGTCAAAACACATTTGAAATTTTTTTTAATAAGTTATCAATCATCCATCAATTTATTTGCCATTCAATCATATTTATACTGGAATGTTCTGAGAAGAGCAGCAAATGGGCTGTAATATATACATATAGAAAGCAGTAAATTAATATATGTATTTATTTCTGCTGCTTTTTGTAGCGCCTGTATATATTTTTCAGTACTTTACAAGTAAATGCATGCAAACCTCATATGGCAAAATCATATTTTTTCCACTAGTTCATTAAAGAGTTACTGGCTTACTGCATGTCACGTTTGATGATAAATCTTGTGAAAATGAAGGTTACAATATATTGTATGGCTTACGAATGACCAGGATCAATTACATTTGTGTATTATGTAATTTCAGGCAACAAGAGTACAAGAGTATAGGATTATAGTAATGAGCTGTTTTTTATGGAGATTGGATGAAGACCATCATTAGTGTCTTCAGTACCTAAAGTAAAAAAAAATCAGTAGTTCAGTAAACTCTTTAAACCCATTCACGACATTAGATGTATCTATATGTCATGGAGGGGAAGGGGTTCCAGACCAATGCAGTATATATACGTCATGTTATTCATGCAACCACCATGACTAAGCGCATGGTGATCGCATGAAGATACCTGCTGTTTCTGACAGCAGGGCACCAAGACTCGTCACCACAGGGGGTGGTGCTGCCCCCCTCGCAACTATGATCGCTGTGATCTGATATTCAATTCTGAACAGCCATCACAGCAATTTCAGTGCTTCAGGCAATGAAACTGCCTGAAACACTGAGGTCCAGCTATGATCGGTGCTGTAACAGCACCGATCATAGGCTAGTGCTAGGAGACCCCAGCGTCAGCAGCCCCAGCACTGATTGGTGTGATTAGACGATGACGTCGATCGCACCAATCAGTGAGCAGACATGCGGTGTGACCTCCCGTTGACCGCCCTGCACTTCCTCATTCCAGCTTTGAAACGTTGCAGGACGGTCACTGTGCTGTAAATTAGCGTCAGATAGTTGCGGGCGCTCAGTAATTTGTTTTTACTGATGTCCGTCTAGTAATTGTAGTTTCAGAATTCTAGTGGAAAATTATTAACTCTTTTGTGTTACATAATTCTCTGATTTAAGGACATAAAAATGAAAAATGTTTGAAAATTGCGAAATTTTCTAAATTTTCGCCAAATTTCCAATATTTTCACAAATAAACGCAAGTGATATCAAACAAATGTTACCACTATCATGAAGTACAATATGTCACAAAAAAACAATCTCAGATTCAGTGGGATTCGATGAAGCGTTCCCGAGCTATTGCCTCATAAAGTGACAGTGGTCAGAATTGTAAAATTTAGCCTGGTCATGAAGGTGAAAACAGACTCAGGAGTGAAGGAGTCAATCAAAATATGGACAGACAGAAGAAGGCCAAATAGAGGCTTGAGCTCTGATATGATTTTTACTTGTGGCGGTGAAGGTAGAAGGTAGCAAATTTGAAAATAACTTTATTCTTAATAAATCATAGAGCAAAATATAGATAGATACAGGTGCGCCACCACTGCTAAAAATCTGGAATTTCCCCCCAGACTTGTGGCCTGGTCGTCCATTTCTCTGGCAAGGGCCACTTTAAACTATATCAGTGTCAACATATTTGATCCTGTGGTAAAGCAGGGAGCCACAGGCTCTCTGTCCCCCCATCCTCAGACTTGTAGACCCCAGTAAGCATCCGGGCTCAGGCTGACACCAATGCACTGCCCTTTCTTACATGCAAAGACAGAAGAAGACTCAGAAGAAGACTCTGTGGCTATGGACTTTGGGGGATCAAATTAGGTAACTATAAGTTTTATTTTTGGGGGTTTCCGCACACAAGAGCATTTTGGGTGGCGGTTATTAGTGGAGGGGTTGAGTAAGCACTTAGAGGGGCATTATAAATATATGTGTTTTGATTAATGGGGCATATAAGGGAATAACATTAATTTTACTTATACTACAGATTCATTAACCTGTTTACCATAGCCTACCATTGCCTTCTCATGGTGGTATTTCACCACTATAACTGCATTAAGCTGAATATGACTTTTACACAAATAGTGGGAAAAAAAAACAATGATCACAGCTATGTCATTGCCTTAAGTCCTGTGTACACACTGTACTTCAGCAGTGCGTTTGAATAATTTTGTCTGAATCCCCCTACAAAATGGATTCAGACAGACCACTGATGGGGCCAAAGACTGCAATGGCACAAGCTCAAATGATCTCAGTTTGTGTTTTTTTCTAAACGTAGTTATTTCTGTGCCCACCTGAACAGACGGACACGTTCATGCCATTGCAGACTATGGCCCTGTCGGGGGACAGAGTGACCTGTACACTCTGCCGAAAACACAGTGTGAACAGGGCCTTATACTTACACTTTGTAGATAAACATAACATTACACTATGTTACAGAACTGTGTTTCTTGGGGAGAACAAACATCCCCGTGTTTCATTTACCTGCTCCATGAATTGTGTCCTGTAGCAGCTGCTTCACTTATCACCTCCAAGGTAAGTAACAATTTGCTTATCGTCTCCTTTAAGGCGTTAAATGCTTGTAATGGAGAATCTGACTTGAAGAAATGTCGATAAAACGTGTGAAGCTGTGATGGGAGTAACATAATTACCAAACATTTTTTTACTAGAAAATTGAGAAGATTTCAAATCAAGATATTTACCCTGATTAATTGATGCCGTTTTCTGCCATTTATCACCTCACAAAGTGTCAATCACATGCACCTCTACTTAGAAGACGACTCTCCTGCAACACGATCACTTTCCACATTCACACCCTGCAAACCTCCCGTCATCAACCGTCTCCAGATTCCAAGACAATTCCCGTAAGACGATACTTACAAAACAACTTGCCACTTAAGTGCTCCGCCAGGAAGATACAATACAATTACCACCACACTTTCAGTGTTATTTGCTTGAAATTCTATACTGTGGTCTGAACTACATCACCACATAGCAATCCCTTGGCATTTTTACACTAGTAGAGTCCAGTGAAATGACAACACTGAAGGAGTTGATACGGCTTAAGACAGATCGATCACGCCAGATACTGCATGGCTGAGAAACATGATAAGGAGGAAAGAAGAAAGGAAGTCATACATTAAAGCAGGTAGCCCGACGTCTGACGGACTTCCTTGGAGTTCGTGCTCTTTTTACCCTGCTGTGGTTATTTATGATCTAAGACTATAAACATTCTTAACATTTGTTTTGGATCAGTGATAATTGTTTTGCTTCTGGGCAAATAACTGAATGTTTAATTAATTGGTCAGGCACTTGAAATTGTTAAGATATTCATTTTTACATTCTTCTGGCATCCGATGAAAGGAAATACTCTAAAATACTTCCTCAGTTAGGAAAGGGAACAAAAGCACAAACTACGTGTTCATTAAACTGTATATCAATATAGAGAAATGTGCGTGGCTGCAGAGATTAGCTGTAAGGAGGTCGATTAGCAAAAATGGTACGGGCCCAGGTCAGAGTATAGGGCTGCAGTCATATAAACTAGTCCTAGTTGTGCACTATGGGATTTGTGGAACTGGGGATCACATGAAGCGGGGAAGAGAGGGCTATGACTACAAAGTGAGACCACAAGGTACTATGTTTGATAGATATGGCCCACTTAGACCATTTTTATCTGTACAGTTACATTTTAAGGTTTGTATTAAAGGGAATCTATCAGTAGGATCAACCCTCCTAAGCAATCTATATGGGAATGTAGGTCACAGGAAGTTAAATAAAATGATACCTTGATATCTGCGATCTGATGTCTTACTCCAGAGATATCCATGTTTTTCTTATATGTAAATGAGCTGTTTTGGACTATGGGCCGGACACTGATCTGCATGGGAATCTGCCTCCAGAGCTTATTTTATATAAAAAGGTGAGTTACCAGTGAAACATGTAATGGCCACTCTCTGCTCTCCTGATCTCACTGCAGAGCTTCAGCTTCTATCTCATAGGCAGACAGGGTTGTAATATTGTTGCAATACAGCACAGCTGTGAGAGCTGCAAAAATGTGCTTGCAAGAAGACAAAGTTCAGTTCTACTGTTCTGTGTTAATTACATGTCTCACACTGGTAACTCCCCCTTTTATTTAAAATAAGCTCAGGAGGCAGATTCTCATGCAGATCAGTGTCATGCCCATAGTTCTTATCTAATTAGTTCTCCCTTAAAGAGACTCTGATTAACTCCATATAAAGTTTAGCTGTTCTAGTAGGCTTTTCCTGACATTTTCTTAGTTGCATTTTACAGTGAAAGCCATGGTCTGTAAACAGCGGGATCTCATTGCTGAAAGTTATCAATCACGATAAGGGTAGATAAAAAATTCCAAGGCAGTAGATAGATATTCCATGTAACACTGCAATAAACAAGTGGTTTAAAATTTGTCACAACTGTAACATTACCTAGAACTGGACATCCCTCAAAAATTGATTAAAAAAAACAAGAAATAAACTGGTCCAAAAGGCCTACAGAAACATTAAAGGAGTTGCAGGACTTTCTAGCACATATTGGCTATGTAATGCATGTGACAACAATCTTCGTATTCTTCATACTTCATAGGTCTGGAGTAGGGTCGGGTGGCAAAATAGAAGCCTATTTTTACAAAGAAAAACATCCAAGAATGACTATGTTTTGCCAAAATATACATCAAGTGGGAAAATAGGTTATGGCCTGATGAGATTAAAGTTGAACTTTTTGGCCATAATTCCAAAAGGTATGTTTTTTGCAAAGCCAACACTGAGAATCACCAAAAGAACACCACACCCCAAGTGAAGCATGGTGGAGGCAGCATTATGCTTTGTGTGCGGCAGCTGGAATGTGAGTTTTAGTTAAGGTGGAGGAAATTATGAACAGTTACAAATGTCTGTTGATTTTGCATGAAAACCTTCAGGCCTCTGCTAAAAAGTTGAAGATAAAGATGAATTTCACCTTTCAGCATGACAATGATCCTAAACATACCTCCAAATCTACAAAAGAATGTTTTCACCAGAAGAAGATCAAAGTTTTGGAATGGCCCAGCCAGAGCCCAGGCCTGAATCCAGTTGAAAATCTATTGGTTGACCTAAATAGGTCTGTACACAGGAGATGCACTTGCAATCTGAAAGATTTGGAGCATTATTGCAAAGAAAAGTGAGCAAAGATTGCCAATTCTAGATGTGCCATAATAATAGACTCCTACCCATAAAGACAGATTGCTATCATAAATTGAAAGGATACTATAATTAAGTATTAGTTTAAGAATGTGCTTACTTATGCAGCCACATTATTTTAGTTTTTTACTTTTATTTTTCCACCAGAAAAGATTTTAGCTTATTTTTCAACTGAATTATACAGATTCTGAGTGACATTAGATGTGAAAATAGTTTTGAAAGGATTCTTCTTGATATGATTTCTTTACAAGACATAAACCTGGCATTTTAACAGTGGTGTGTAGATTTTTTAGGAGTCTACTTATTGGCCTTAAGTTCAGAGATGCTCAGCCTTACTATATGGGTGCACCATTAAAGAGATAACATCGTTTTAACTTTTTTTTCCATAAATATTGAAAATAAGAAACTTTATAATATATCTTATCAGAGAAATCTGCTTCTTACTCCCATTGAACTGATCGATCATTCATTTAAAAATTCTCAATTCACAGGTAAAATCTGTCTTCAGTGAGTACAGACTTTTCCATAAAGTACTATGGAGAACTGTAACTGCCGTTTCATGAGAACTTGAAGCAGAATGTCTGTGTTTGCCTCTAGCTCCTGCCTCTTCCTCTCTCTCTTCTTCATAGAATTTTACAAGCACCAACTGCCATCTCAAATCTCAGTAATGTGGAAATCTGTTTTCACTGGTTTCACTGAATACAGATTTTACCCATGAATTGTGAGTTAAAGAATCAGATTTCTCAAGCATATATTACAATGTTTTTTATGCTTATGTGTACTATTGACTAATGAAAGAAAAATTAAAATGAAAGTTACTCTTTCAAATTAAGCCTGGACATTAGAAATTTCAAAGGTAAAATCCAAAGGGCTAAAGAGCTTGCTGACTTCAAGTCTAGATATAAAATACATGGGGTGGAGAGAAAAGAGAGAGGACCCCGCTTACCATAAGAGTTTACACACTACAGGAAAGATAGAGAAAGAGAGAGGACCCCGCTTACCATAAGAGCTTACAGACTACAGGAAAGATAGAGACAGAGAGAGGACCCCGCTTACCATAAGAGCTTACAGACTACAGGAAAGATAGAGACAGAGAGAGGACCCCGCTTACCATAAGAGCTTACACACTACAGGAAAGATCGAGAAAGAGAGAGCGAACCCTGCTGACTATAATAGCTTACACTCTATAGGAGTGAGAAACTTGCCCTAGGCCTCTGGAGATGGAAAATGACTCTGCCGTACAAACTGTGCTACACTGGGAACCGCTGATTTCTGATGGCCCAGATACAGACCACCACTGTACAAGGTATGAGAATCCGCTAGATGTCATAGCTGTAGGGCATTATAGGGAGGTCTGCGTGGCCATGCAAAATGACATTAGCCTGCTCTTTGATGCTTCCACAGTTTGGGAAATGGTGTTTGACAAGTTTTTTTTTTTCGCAAACTTCAAATCAAATCTGAAAATATTCAAATTGGTTTGAAACCGCAAATTTCAGGAAATTCAACGTGACTTTGATTCTCCACTGTTCAATTCACTCATCTCTAGACAGAATCTTTTATAAAATTCTAGATACTCTGTGCGTTGGGCATTTTGGAATATGTTGTTTGCTCGTCCGCCAGAAATTATATTCATAAAGATTAAATGAAGATGTATGAACCCCAAATGGTACCTATAGAAGGTACAATCCGAAATGCCAAGATGAAAAAAGAAAAAGGTATTCACTACTGAAGAACAAATTGGTTTTGTCCTAAAGGGATTAAAGAGTTATAATTATACTTGAATAAGGAATGATTGATGATGGTTTTTCATGATAATTACATTTTTTTTAAATTTAATACTCAAGAAGTTTACTTTAAAAAATGTTCAGACCACTCTTTTTCAACCAAAGTACAATGGTGTATGCAATATCTACTCTGACAGAGACACCTGGTGGCTGTAAAGTAGACAAGTGTATTCAAGGTGTTCAATAAACATTTTCAGGGTTCCGCTAAACTAAAACATTTCTAGATTCACCCAGATCTAATTCAAGATCTGAACAGCCATCTGTGATGATTGATACCATCCTCTTACAGGTTAGAGGAGCGCCATGCGGTGGCCATTTTCAGCATGTACAGAAAACAGAACAGGGCTTAGTACAATAAATAATTCTGTCAGTGAGTCACAGAAACAAACTATAGTCCCTCGCTGGCAGCTGTATTGCACAATTGTAACCTTCTACTCTACTCAGCGCCCTATGAAGAATATATACAGTGGGGGAAATAAGTATTTGATCCCTTGCTGTTTTTGTAAGTTTGCCCACTGACAAAGACATGAACAGTCTATAATTTTGAGGGTAGGTTAATTTTAACATTGAGAGATAGAATATCCCCAAAAAATCAAGAAAATCACATTGTATAAATTAGATACATTTATTTGCATTTTGCAATGAGAAATAAGTATACAACCTGCAGCTGCCAGTTAGGCTGGGTGGATGGCTGGGTAAAGGCTGAATCCACTAAGACTCATGACTAGTGTTGAGCGATACCTTCCGATATCAGGAAATATCGGATCGGATTGGATCGCGCCGATACTCAAAAAGTATCGGATATCGCCGATTCCGATACCGGAAACCAATGCAAGTCAATGGGACACAAATATCGGAATGAAAATAAACCCTTTCTTTCCTAGTAGGTTAATTCTACATGAAGGAAAACTAACAATAATGTACAATGTATTGGGGGAGGTGGTTGCCCAAATCGATGGGAACAGTGCTCACAGTGAAACATGAAAAGCCGGCAATTCAGCAGCGGCATACACCGGTACCCGACAATTTAGAACAGAAAGAATAGAGCTTCACACATAGATTAGATAGATATAAACATGTCAGCCACATATATAATAAGTACAGTGACAGTGTGGGTTACTGTACTTGTCATTTAGTGTTAAAATAAAGGATTTATTAAAAAAAATAATAGTGTTTTCATGCACCGTCTCTTTAAAAAAGCCGTCCGGCAATTCAGCAGCGGTACCCGACAATTTAGAACAGAAAGATAGAGCATCACACATAGATTAGATAGATAGAAACATGTCAGTCACATATATAAGAAGTACAGTGACAGTGTGGGTTACTGTACTTGTCATTTAGTGTTAAAGGATTTATTAAAAAAAATAATAGTGTTTTCATGCACCGTCTCTTTAAAAAAGCCGGCCGGCAATTCAGCAGCGGTACCCGACAATTTAGAACAGAAAGATAGAGCATCACACATAGATTAGATAGATAGAAACATGTCAGTCACATATATAAGAAGTACAGTGACAGTGTGGGTTACTGTACTTGTCATTTAGTGTTAAAGGATTTATTTAAAAAAATAATAGTGTTTTCATGCACCGTCTCTTTAAAAAAGCCGGCCGGCAATTCAGCAGCGGTACCCGACAATTTAGAACAGAAAGATAGAGCATCACACATAGATTAAATAGATAGAAACATGTCAGTCACATATATAAGTACAGTGACAGTGTTGGTTACTGTACTTGTCATTTAGTGTTAAAATAAAGGATTTATTAAAAAAAAAATTAGCGTGGGGTTCCCCGTAATTTTAGTCTCTTGCGGAGGTTAAGCAGACGGCTGGGGCAGATGTTTGAAGCCTGGGAAGGGAGTAATACCCACAGAGCTTCCCAGGCTACTAATATCAGCCCCCAGCTGAATACCTAGCCTTTACTAGCTATTAAAATGGGGGACCCCCCAAAAAATGACATGGGGTCCCCCCTATTTTAATAGCTAGCAAAGGCTAGGCCGATAGCTGGGGGCTGATATTAATAGCCCAGGAAGGGTGCCATGAATATTGGCCCCCTCCCAGGCTAGAAACACCAGCCGTCAGCCGTCCCAGAAATGGCGCATCCATAGGATGCGTCAATTCTGGCACTTAGCCTTGCTCTTCCCACTGCCCTGTAGCGGTGGCAGTGGGGTAATAGGGTTGGGGTTGATGTCAGCTTATAATGCCAGCTGACATCAAGCCCAGGTTAGTAATGGAGAGGCGTCTATAAGACACCCCCATTACTAACCCCATAGTGAAAGTTAAAAAAAACACAAACACCCAGAATAAAGTCCCTTAATTGAAATAAACACACAATTCTTTATTGTTCTAAATTAAACCATACTTACCGTCACGCCCATTCCAGCTGAAGCCAATGTCTTCTGCAATAAAAGTAAAATAATAAACCAACATCATCCTTACCTTTCGATGAGCCGACAATGAACTCAGCTCACCTCATGCACGTTACTGACAGCGTGGGAGAATTCTCCTGCGCATGCGGTGAGCGTGAGAGACTCGGCTCATCTGGATGCCGTCACAGCCTGACACTGAGGAGCGCAAGCATGCCTGCGCTTCTCAGTGTCTGCCTGCGGCATGGCAAGCTGGATGGCAGCTTTCTGCTGCGATCCAGCCTGTCATCTCGATGTAGCAGAGCTGGAGCTGTCGTGGGAACCATCGAAAGGTAAGGATGATGTTGGTTTATTATTTTTCTTTTATTGCAGGAGATCGTTGGCTTCAGCTGGAATGTGCGTGACGGTAGGTATGGTTTAATTTAGAACAATAAAGAATTGTGTGTTTATTTCAATTAAAGGACTTTATTCTGGGTGTTTTTTTTAAATACTTTACTAGAAATTCATGGCGGTCATGTCTAATATTGGCGTGACCCCATGAATTTCAGGCTTAGGGCCTGCTGACAATACCAAGCTGGCCATAACCCCTTTATTACCCAGTGAGCCACCGCACCAGAGCCCTGGATGAGTTGGATACAGTGCCAGAAGATGGTGCTTCTATGAATGCGCCATTTTCCGGGGTGGCTGCGGACTGCAATTTGCAGCGGGGGGGGGGGGGGGGCAGAAAGCTTGAATCTCCCTGCGCTGCAGAGTCCAGCCCCCAGCTGCCTAGTTGTACCTGGCTGGACACAAAAATAGGGCGAAGCCCCACGTATTTTTTTTTTTTAATTATTTCATGAAATTCATGAAATAATTAAGAAAAAAAGGGCTTCCCTATATTGTTGTGTCCAACCAGGTACAAATAGGCAGCTGGTGGTTGGGGGCAGCCCGTTCCTGCCTGCTGTACCTGGCTGGACACAAATATAGTGCGAAGCCCCACGTCAATTTTTTTTTACTTATTTCATGAAATAATTTTAAAAAAAAGGGCTTCCCTATATTGTTGTGTCCGGCCAGGTACAAATAGGCAGCTGGTGGTTGGGGGCAGCCCGTTCCTGCCTGCTGTACCTGACTGGACACAAATATAGTGCGAAGCCCCATGTCAATTTTTTTAAAATTATTTCATGAAATTCATGAAATAATTAAAAAAAAAAAGGTCTGCCCTATATTGTTGTGTCCGGCCAGGTACAAATAGGCAGCTGGTGGTTGGGGGCACCCCGTTCCTGCCTGCTGTACCTGGCTGGACACAAATATAGGGCGAAGCCCCACATCATTTTTTTTTTAATTATTTCATGAATTTCCTGAAATAATTAAAAAAAATTGACGTGGGGCTTCGCACTATATTTGTGTCCAGCCAGGTACAGCAGGCAGGAACGGGCTGCCCCCCAACCACCAGCTGCCTATTTGTACCTGGTTGGACACAACAATATAGGGAAGCCCTTTTTTTCTTAATTATTTCATGAATTTCATGAAATAATTAGAAAACAAAAATAAGTGGGGCTTCGCCCTATTTTTGTGTCCAGCCAGGTACAACTAGGCAGCTGGGGGCTGGAATCTGCAGCGCAGGGAGGCCCAAGCTTTCTGGGCCCCCCCGGCTGCAAATTGCAGTCCGCAGCCACCCCGGAAAATGGCACGTTCATAGAAGCGCCATCTTCTGGCGCTGTACCCAACTCATCCAGGGCCCTGGTGCGGTGGCTCACTGGGTAATAAAGGGGTTAGGGCCAGCTTGGTATTGTCAGCAGGCCCTAAGCCTGAAATTCATGGGGTCACGCCAATATTAGACATGACCGCCATGAATTTCTAGTAAAGTATTTAAAAAAAACACAACACCCAGAATAAAGTCCTTTAATTGAAATAAACACACAATTCTTTATTGTTCTAAATTAAACCATACCTACCATCACGCCCATTCCAGCTGAAGCCAATGATCTCCTGCAATAAAAGAAAAATAATAAACCAACATCATCCTTACCTTTCGATGGTTCCCAGGACAGCTCCAGCTCTGCTACATCGAGATAACAGGCTGGATCGCAGCAGAAAGCTGCCATCCAGCCTGTCATGCCGCAGGCAGACACTGAGAAGCGCAGGCATGCTTGCGCTCCTAAGTGTCAGGCTGTGACGGCATCCAGATGAGCCGAGTCTCTCACGCTCACCGCATGCGCAGGAGAATTCCCCCACGCTGTCAGTGACGTGCATGAGGTGAGCTGAGTTCATTGTCGGCTCATCTGGATGCCGTCACAGCCTGACACTTAGGAGCGCAAGCATGCCTGCGCTTCTCAGTGTCTGCCTGCGGCATGACAGGCTGGATGGCAGCTTTCTGCTGCGATCCAGCCTGTCATGTGAATGTAGCAGAGCTGAAGCCGTCCTGGGAACCATGGAAAGGTAAGGATGATGTTGCTTTATTATTTTACTTTTATTGCAGGAGATCGTTGGCTTCAGCTGGAATGAGCGTGACGGTAGGTATGGTTTAATTTAGAACAATAAAGAATTGTGTGTTTATTTCAATTAAAGGACTTTATTCTGGGTGTTTGTGTTTTTTTTAAACTTTGACTATGAGGTTAGTAATGGGGGTGTCTTATAGACGCCTCTCCATTACTAACATGGGCTTGATGTCAGCTGGCATTATAAGCTGACATCAACCCCAGCCCTATTATCCCACTGCCACCGCTACAGGGCAGTGGAAAGAGCGAGGCTAAGTGCCAGAATTGGCGCATCCTATGGATGCGCCATTTCTGGGGCGGCTGACGGCTGGTGTTTCTAGCCTGGGAGGGGGCCAATATTCATGGCACCCTTCCTGGGCTATTAATATCAGCCCCCAGCTGTCTGCCTAGCCATTGCTAGCTATTAAAATAGGGGGGACCCCACGTCATTTTTTTGGGGGTCCCCCATTTTAATAGATAGTAAAGGCTAGGTATTCAGCTGGGGGTTGATATTAGTAGCCTGGGAAGCTCCGTGGGTATTACCCCCTTCCCAGGCTTCAAACATCTGCCCCAGCCGTCTGCTTAACCTCCGCTAGAGACTAAAATTAGGGGAACCCCACGCCAATTTTTTTTTTAATAAATACTTTATTTTAACACTAAATGACAAGTACAGTAACCAACACTGTCACTGTACTTCTTATATATGTGACTGACATGTTTCTATCTATCTAATCTATGTGTGAAGCTCTATTCTTTCTGTTCTAAATTGTCAGGTACCGATGCTGAATTGCCGGACGGCTTTTTTAAAGAGACAGTGCATGAAAACACTATTATTTTTTTTAATAAATCCTTTATTTTAACACTAAATGACAAGTACAGTAACCAACACTGTCACTGTACTTTTTATATATGTGACTGACATGTTTGTATCTATCTAATCTATGTGTGAAGCTCTATTCTTTCTGTTCTAAATTGTCGGGTACCGGTATATGCCGCTGATGAATTGCCGGCTTTTCATGTTTCACTGTGAGCACTGTTCCCATCGATTTGGGCAACCGCTGTAATGCCACAACAACCATGGCTGTGGCATTAACGTCTTAAAAAAATATTAATTCCTGCTATTCCATTTAATTGTAATGTAAGGGAGATAATGTAATGTCAGCGCTTGAGTAGGAGAATTCTCCCTCGCTGGGATGGCATTCTGATAAGAGGCTGGATCGCAGCTGAGCGCTGCCATCCAGCTTGTCATCCTTCAGAGACACTGCAGAGCGCAGGCATTATGGGAACTTCCGATTCCGGTATTCGATATTGTAAAAGTATCAGAACTCAGTATCGGAACTCCGATACCGCGAATATCGGTCGATACCCGATATTTCAGTATCGGAATGCTCAACACTACTCATGACTGATTTCATTCTATAGTTGGACTCATAAAATGCTCATTTTAATATCAGGATTATACACCCATTCTGACAAGGATTTTCAAAATAAGTATACCAACCTCATCATGTCTAAGAGATCAATATAAAAATGTATTCCGTTTTTATCATGAAATCTGGTGACAGGTCCTCTTTTATTATTCATTGATAATCAAACTAGATTACTAAAACGGTCAAATCAAAGGTAAAGTGATGCTTGATCTCTACAGATTTTCTTTAGTTGTGCTTATAAAACTGCAGAATGCACTATGCTTATTGTAAAGGACCTTGACATGAAGATCTTTTAATTTCAGTTCTTTTTACACTACTACTATGCCAGATCTTTTCATTTTTGTTCAAATGGAATGATAAAACTGACATTAAAGAAGCACTCTCATCAAAATTTGTATTCTCTTAATATATTGCAGTCTTCATATTAAATACAGTAGCACTGTGCACTTACAATTGCTCATTTTGCCTTTCTACCCAGTTAATTCTTCTGTTTTCCGTTAGGTCTATGACATCACGTGATTAAAAACTGACTAGCTGAATCCTTCTAAGCTCTATGTAGAAACAGGAGGTCAATTCTCCCTGTATGAGTCATGAGTCATGTTCCGCCACTTTCTGCATACATAATTAAATAGATCTTGTTGACCTGATAAGGTTGATGTACTTATTTTGAAAATCCATGTTACATTGTCTCTAAAATCCTATTTCATCGTTTATGCAATTAAAATGAGCATTTGGGGAAGTTGGAGACTGAATACCCTTGGAATCATAAGCTTTTTCACTCTTTAGGCTCTCTGACATGGATTGTCATAGTAAGTACTCCAGCCTCATCAGGTCTAAGAGGTCTGTTTAATAATGTATGCAGTTTATATTCTAAAAATCAATTATTCCATCTGTCATTGGCACTGTGTGGATGTATTATTTAAGCACTTTAGTGCACTACTACATTATTGGGACACTAATATGGCAGCACTCAGACAAAAAACAAACCTAACTCTAAAATTTACACTCTCTCATACAAAGCAGAGCTGCCTTTATTGATATTAAACAACAGGTAACTAAGTTTATGAGTAGTTCATTCATAAATTTCACATATACAGTGGTATGTAAAAGTTTGGGCTCCCCTGGTTAAAATTACTGTTATTGTGAACAGTTAATCAAGTTGAAGATGAAATGATCTCTGAAAGGGCTAAAGTTAAAGATGACACATTTCCTTTGTATTTTAGGCAAATACAGTATATATATATTTTAATCTTTTACATTTTAAAAATTGCAAAAACATAAGTGGGCAGATGCAAAAGTTTGTGCACGCTGCATGGTTAGTACCTACTAGAACCCCCTTTTGCAAGTATCACAGCTTGTAAACTCTTTTTGTAGCCAGACAAAGAGTCATTCAATTCTTGTTTGAGGAATTTTTGTCCATTCCTTCTTGAAAAATTCTTCCAGTTCTGTGAGATTTCTGGGTCATCTTGCATGCACTGCTATTTTGAAGTCTAGCCACAGATTTTCAATGATGTTCAGATCAGGGGACTGTGAGGGCCATTGTAAAACCTTCAGCTTGTGCCTTTTGAGGTAGTCTATTGTGGATTTTGACATGTGTTTAGGATCATTATCCATTTGTAGAAGTCATCCTCTTTCCAATTTCAGCTTTTTTACAGATGGTGTTATGTTTGCATCAAGAATTTGTTGAAATTTCATTGAATCCATTTTTCCCTCTACCCGTTAAATGTTCCCTGTGCCATTGGCTGCAGCACAACCCCAAAAGCATGATTGATCCACCCTCATGCTTATTGGTTGGCTAGATGTTCTTTTCCTGAAATTCTGTGCCCTTTTTTCTCCACACATACCACATTGTGGCCAAAGAGTTTTATTTTAACCTCATTGGTCCACAGGACTTGTTTTCAAAATGCATCAGGCTTGTTTACATGCATACTTGTGACGCTGAATTTTATGGTGAGGACGCAGGAGAGGTTTTCTTCTGATGACTCTCCCATGAAGGCTATGTTTGTACTGGTATCTCTGAACAGTAGAACCATGTACCACAACTCCAGAGTCTGCTAAATCTTTCCGAATGTCTTTTGCAGTCAAGCGGGGATTCTGATTTGCCTCTCTAGCAATCCTACAAGCAGCTCTCACTGATATTTTTCATGGTCTTCCAGACCTTATCTTGACCTCCACTGTTCCTGTTAACTGCCATTTCTTAATTACCGTATTTTGCAGACTATAAGATGCATTGGACCATAAGACTCATCAGCAATTTTGGGGAGGACAATAGGAAAAAAAATGTTTTAATGAAATGGTGGTGTGTCTTATAGTCCCATTTTACGGTAGCTTACCTTGGGAGGGGTGGCTGCGGTGGAGAGGGATCCCAAGAGGCAGGGTCGCTGCTGCAGGAAGCTGGCGGCGGCAGAAGTGGGGCGATGCTGCAGGTCCC
This sequence comes from Phyllobates terribilis, assembly GCF_046119375.1. NCBI lineage: Eukaryota > Metazoa > Chordata > Amphibia > Anura > Dendrobatidae > Phyllobates > Phyllobates terribilis. Next base: position 220,632,880 of record NW_027362771.1, read on the forward strand.
GAGCAGGGAACAGGGGGTGTCCGGCAGTGCGAGGCTGCAGCGGGCTCCTGACTTTCAGAAAATGATGGGAGTCCCCGCACTTCCTATCCTTTTCAATGCAGTGGACTTCGGGAAAAAGGCCACTGAAGACGGCGCATGCACAGATTGAGATCTCGAAAGACGAGATCTCGGGAGACGAGAGCTTAAGATCCGAGGTCTCAATTTGAGCATGCTCCGCCTCCGGGGACCATTATCCCAAAGTCCACTGCAGTGAAAAGGATGAGAAGTGCACCAATATTTTGTGAAAGCCCAGGCCCTACCGCAGCCTCGCACCGCTGAATACCCCCTTCTCCAAGCAGGGGCCAGCAAAAACATCCCACTTCTACTGCCACCCCCAGCTTCCTGCAGCAGCGGCCAGCCTCCAGGGACCCCGCTCCACCGCAGCCACCATCCCAGGTAAGCTATTTTCGGATTATAAGACACCCCCCCATTTTTCTTCAAAATTTGGGGGATAAAAATTGCGTCTTATAATCCGAAAAATACAGTTCTTTCGAACTGAGGAAGGGGAAACTTGAAAACGCTTTGCTATCTTCTTATAGCCTTCTTCTTCTTTGTGGGCCTCTGACATTTTCATTTTCAGAGTGCTAGGCAGCTGCTTGGAAGAACCCATGGCTGCTGTTTTTTGTCATAAGGTTAGAGGAGGCTGGGTTTTTATAAAGCTGGGAAATTGCATCACCTGGCCTTTCCTAACAATGATAGTGAACAAGCCATTATCCTAATAGGCTAATTAAGGTCTGAAACCTTGGTCAGAGTTATCTGGCACACAAATCTCCAACGGTGCCCAAACTTTTGTATCGGCCCATTTTCCTTTTTATAATTTTTAAAATGTAAAAAATTACAATTTTTTTTTTTTTTTTTTTGCCTAAAATATTTAACTATTCACAATAACAGTAATTTTGACCTGGGGTGCCCAAACTTTTACATGCCACTGTAGCACATTAGCTGACAACTGAAAGTCTAAAATGGTTCAGGCAAAGTTTACAGCAGCTGTTAAAAGTAGAAACATGACTCAGAGAAGGGCCTAAAACATACAGTAAATGACAGGAAAAGGAAAACTTCGACCTAAGACAATTTATGCACACATAACAATCATGTGAGACTTTAGTACCACCTACTGCCAGCATGTGGTACTGCAGCAGGAAACAAACCATTTTATATTACTCATTTTGAAAGTATTAAGAAATAAATACATATAGTTGTGAAAACAAAGAGATTACACAAAGCAAACAATATGAAGGAAGAATAGTTTAAAGACAAGCAGTTTAGAAACTTCAAGTACATTTTTTAAACATATGTGTACCTTTCTATGGAAGTTCCTTGGACAATAAAAATGTGAAAATATTGTTCTTTATGGCATAAATTTTACATGATTTATTGTCAGCAACCTCATTAAATACTAGAGTCATTCTCTCTGCACGGCATTTGTACATTAGATGCTATAGTGGTTAGTTTTCCTCTGATTAAAAAAAAAAGTAATATAATAATATATTATTTCTATAATGCAATCTATATAGTCATATTATATATAATACCTGCATTGGAGCAAATAGTTTCTTTGGCTCAGTCTGCACCAGCGCCATGGAGTGAATAAATGCACGCAGTGGTGACAGGGATGTGATCAAAACAAATGTCCGAATCACTGGAAAGTCCTGAAATGGGTGATGATGATGATGATCATGGTGATAGTGGTAGACTTTTATATTTCTGAAACAAAGTATGGTAGATATTAGCTGTCACTTATTTCCTCTATATAAAGTAATTGTCTCATCATACCCATAGGTGGCACATCACTAAGATTTATACTACAATCAAAGACCTTCCTACCTGGAAAAGATGAAGTCATGAATTCATCAGGAATCTAAGTTGTGAGGCATTTTCACAGCATGCTGTCGCTTCATTCCAGCAAGTGGTATTTTGCAACAAATATTCTATTTTTATGCTATTAAAGTTAAAGGAGTTGTCCAATATTTTTTTTTTGTGGCTGAAAGGGTAGGAAATGTGTTAAGATAATAAAACAACCATATCGCACATATATAATCTGCCTCTGCTCCAATGTCCCTATTCTCATGTGCTAGAACAGAAGTGGTTTGAATTGGGGAGTAATGGTTATTTTATTTTAACACATTTCTTGCCCTTTTTTAAATCATGCATAACCCTTTTACAAGGAAGCTATCAGCACAAAATTACCTATTATTAAAATCATGTCTTTGTATTAAAAATATATTCTTTAACCCCTTTACCCCCCAGGGTGGTTTGCACGTTAATGACCAGGCCAATTTTTACAATTCTGACCACTGTCACTTTATGAGGTAATTACTCTGGAACGCTTCAACGGATCCCCCTGATTCTGAGATTGTTTTTTCGAGACATATTGTACTTCATGATAGTGGTAAAATTTCTTCGATATCACTTGCGTTTATTTGTGCTAAAAATGAAAGTTTGGCGAAAATGTAGAAAATTTTGCAATTTTCAAAATTTAAATTTTTATGCCCTTAAATCAGAGTGATATGTCACACAAAATAGTTAATAAATAACATTTCCCACATGTTTACTTTACATCAGCATAATTTTGGAACTAAATTTTTTTTTATTAGGGAGCTATAAGGGTTAAAAGTTGACCAGCGATTTCTCATTTTTCCAACAAAATTTACAAAACCATTTTTTTAGGGACCACATCACATTTGAAGTCACTTTGAGGGGTCTTTATGACAGAAAATGCCCAAAAGTGACACCATTCTAAAAACTGTACCCCTCAAGGTGCTCAAAACCACATTCAAGAACTTTATTAACCCTTCAGGTGCTTCACAGGAAATTTTGGAATGTGGAAGAAAAAAATGAACATTTACCTTTTTTTCACAAAAATGTTACTTTAGACCCAATTTTATTTTATTTTTGCAGAGGTAACAGGAAAAAATGGACACCAAACTTTGTTGTGCAATTTCCCCTGGGCACGCAGATACCCCATATGTGGGGAAAAAACACTGTTGGGGCGCACGGCGGGGTTCGGAAGGGAAGGAGCGCCATTTGACTTTTTGAATGTAAAATTTGCTTGAATAATTAGCAGACGACATGTTGCGTTTGGAGAGCCCCTGATGTGCCTAAACAATGGAAACCCCCCACAAGTGACACCATTTTGGAAACTAGACCCCTCAGGGAACTTATCTAGATATGTGGTGAGCACCTTGAACCCCCAGGTGTTTCACAGAAGTTTATAACATGGAGCCGTGAAAATAAAAAAATCAAACTTTTCCACAAAAATGTTTTAGCCCCAATTTTTTTATTTTCACAAGCGTAAGAGGAGAAAATGGACCTCAAAAACTTTTGTGCAATTTCTCCTGAGTACGCCAATACCCCATATGTGGGGAAAATACAGTGTTTGGGCGCACGGCAAAGTTCAGAAGGGAAGGAGCACTGTGTGACTTTTTGAATGCAAAATTGGCTGGAATCGAGAACGGACGCCATGTCGCGTTTGGAGAGCCCCTGATGTGCCTAAATAGTGGAAACCCCCCACAAGTGACCTCATTTTGGAAACTACACCCCTCAAGGATTTTATCAAGGGGTATAGTGAACATTTTGAACCCAGAGGTACGACACAGAATTTGATAACATTAGGTCATCATATTGAATAAGTTGTCATTAGTCTTGAGTGCAAGTGCTCGCTACTTGTGTTTGCATCAGGTACTCAGGTATGCACCACGTATCACGAGTGCTCGAGTGACATGCTCGAATCCCCGTCCGCATGTTTCACGGTTATTAGACACCCAAAAATACATGTGGGGATCGGTCGTGCATGGCAGGCAATCCCCGTGAGGTTTTTTTCGCCGCAAAGCATATGTGGCGGAGACTCGAGCATGTCACTCGATCACCTGCGATACTCAGTGTATACCCGAGCACCCGATGCAAACTCAAGTAGCGAGCACTTGCGCTCAACACTAGTTGCCATATCGTCATCTTTTTTTTTTTACTTTTGAAAAAAATCCCAACCCTAACCCTAGCCCAACCCTAACCCTAACCCTAGCCCAACCCTAACCCCAACCCTAGCCCAACCCCAAACTTAACCCCAACCCTAACCCTAGAGTTTATTTTTTACGCCATTCCTCGTGCGGTATAAGTGATTAGACGACTTTATTCTTCGAGTCAGTGCGATTACAGCGATACCAGAATCATATCAGGTTTTTATGATTGACAGCTGTCACACACTAAAAGACACATCTTTTTGTAAAATCTAGTTTTTGCATCGCCATATTTTGAGAGCTATAATTTTTCCATATTTTGGCTGCCAGAGTCATGTGACAGCTTGCTCTTTGTGGGATGAGTTGACGTTTTTATTGGTGCCATTTTCAGGCACATGACATTTTTTGATCGCTTTCTATTCCGATTTTTGGGAGGCAGAATAAACAAAAACCAACAATTCAGGAATTGTTTTTCTTTTTATTCTTTGATTCTGTTCCGCATATGGTATTATTATTCGGGTCAGTACGTTTACAGCGGTACCACATTTATATAGTTTTTCTATGTTTTGGCGCTTTTACATAATAAAAGCAATTTTATAGAAAAAAATATTTTTTTGCATCGCTTTATTCTGAGAGCTATAACTTTTTTATTTTTCGGCTGATGGAGCTGTATGGCACCTTGTTTTTTGCGGGACAAGATGACATTTTCAGTGGTATAATTTTTATTTATATTTGTCTTTTTGATCGCGTCTTATTCCATTTTTTGTTTGGCGGTATGATGATAAAGCATTGTTTTTTGCTTCGTTTTTTATTTTTATTTTTTACCGTGTTCACTGAAGGGGTTAACTAGTGGTACAGTTTTATAGGACAGGTCGTTCCGGACGCAGCGATACCAAATATGTGTACTTTTATTGTTTGTTTGTTTTTTCATAATAATATTTATTGATGGGTACATTATATTTTTATTTTTGGTGGATTATCTTTTTTATATTTTTTTTTATATTTTTACAATTTTTTTTTTATTTATTTTTTTTACATTTTCTGACACTTTTTTTACTTTTATACTTTGTCCCACTATGGGACTTTCACTTTTTTATTCCGATCGCCTGCATAGCACAGGAATGGAGCACCATACCTGTGCTATGCAGGCTGTCAGCGGTGCACAGGGAGAGGATAGTTTGGTCATGCACTGCGCATGACCAAACTATCTTCCTGCTGTCTGGTGACCCAGATGTTGTCATAACGACATTGGGTCATCATGGCAACATCCGGGAAGCCGCGGCAGACAGCGCTGGAGGCCGGAAGAGGAGGCGAGTATTGCGATCACCTCCCCTTGCCACAGCAATGCTGCGATCGATTTCAATCGCAGCATTGCGGGGGTTAATGTGCCGGGAGAGGTGCGGGACCGCTCCCTGCACATAGTACCGGGTGTCAGCTGTGACAATCAGCTGACACCCTGCGGCAATCGCGCCCGCACAGCCTGTGTGCGGGCGCGATCGCAAAGACTTGGTTAACCCCTTCACCCCTGGACCATTTTCCGTTTTTGTGCTTTTGTTTTTTGCTCCCCTTCTTCCCAGAGCCATAACTTTTTTATTTTTTGTCAATATGGCCTTGTGAAAGCTTATTTTATGTGGGACAAGTTGTACTTTTGAACGACACCACTGGTTTTACCATATCATGTACTGGAAAATGGTAAAAAAGTTCCAAGTGCCATGAAATTGCAAAAAAAGTGCAATTCCACAGTTGCTCACAGAAATGCTCACTTACTATGAGCGCCGACCGCTGGCGCTCTCAGCATCCTGACAATGACAACCGCAGGGGTCTCCTGCAGACTCTGAGTTGTTTTGCCAACCCATTGGTGACCCGCGGTCATGTGACATGGGTGCCAATAGGCGGGACTAGTCAGAGATTGACAGCGCCATTTAACATGCTAACAGCAGCGTGTGGATTGTGATTCCACCTGTGGCTATTAGGGGCACATGACAGCTGATTAGATCAGCTGTCATGTCCCCGGAAAGGTGCGAGCTTATCACCGGAGCCCACGCCAAAGGGAACAACACGCCATGTGCCGTACATGTACGCCACTCGTCGTGAAGGGGTTAAAAATGTTTGGCAATATTTTGTTGTTTTTTTACTAACATATCACTTGTGTGTGTGAACACATTTCCCTGCCTGCTTATTTTATCATAGGAGCCTTTGTTTCTGCTGTGTCACCAGCGCTGAGAGCTGATGAAACATCTAGTCAGTGATGTACGAGCTGGCTGCTGAGCTATTATGTCACTGACTTGATTTAGAATGTGGTGACAAGACTGGTGACATAGCAAAAACACTTGTTCCTGTGATAAAACAAAAAGGAAGCTAAATGTGTTCCCTCACACAAACCAACAGCTGAGAATGCCTGCTGGGTTTCCTGGTTAGAACCTGTGCATGCGTGACCAGGAACTGCAGCATCTTTACATGGTTGGACACAGCAAATAACACAACGCATAGCAGCTACATATTTATAATATTATTGTGCAAATTATTAACATTCCAAGATCTATTGATTAAAACGTACTTTGTTCGTGGAAAAACCCCTTTAAAGGGGTTTTCCCACAAACAAAAGTTCATTCTAATAATTGGCTGTCTCTGACCATGTATGGAACATACCACAACTCCTGGGCAGGGGAGGAAGCAAATGACAATACAGACATTACAGCAGGGGATCACAGAGGATTCATTTTCTGTTTTTAAACAATATTTTACCTCAGAAAATGAATCCTCTGCGATCCCCTGCTGTAATATCTGTATACTCTTTTGCTTCCTCCCCTGCCCTGGAGATGTGGTATGATTAGACTGTGTTCCCTTTAAGTAACTTCAACACAGCTGAAAGTTAAAGGTGCTGCCTGGGCAAAACAAATTGATGACCCCTCCCCACCAAGGCATAGGTCATCAATATTAGATTGATGGGGGTCCTACACCTGAACCCCCACCCCCCCACATACACACATAGTGATAAGCTGTAATTTGCTCCAGTGGCCACCAGGTATATAAACATATTGGAATGAGTTGCAAAGCGCACCTCCATTTAATGTGCAGCTGGATACTGCAGAAAATTCCTTGAAAATATACGTCTTTCAGTCATTTTATCAGTCAATTAAAAAAAGTGAAAAGAAATTACAGCCATAACAAAGATACCTCTGACAGTACTTTTAATCCTGCCTGCATGCATATACTTTTGAATGATGACAGTAATAAGAAATTGATAAATAATTTCCATAAAAAATGGTTAGCACTGCAGCCTCGCAACGCTGGGGTGCTGGGTTCAAATCCCACCAAGGACAACATCTGCAGGGAGTTTGTATGTTCTCCCTGTGTTTGTGTGGGTTTCCCCCGGGTTCTCCGGTTTCCTCCTACACTCCAAAGACATACTGATAGGGAATCTAGATTGTGAGCCCCAATGGGGACAGTGTAGAGCGCTGCGGAATATGATGGTGCTATATAAGCAAAGCATAATACATAAATAAAAGTAATACCTACTGGTATAGACTCTCAAATAGCTGGTTCATGCCTGGAGTGGTTAAGTATTGATTGTTCTTTTTGTCACTGCTTGACTGAAAATCAGCGGAGGTTATTTTTCTGTCCCTTGATTCTTCAGGACGATATGTACACATTGAAAAATTCTGTAGTGCTATAGGGACATAGACATAAGATTAAAAACAATTAAGGAAATTTGTAATGTGTCATTTCTATATATAAGGACAACTTATTTTTTATTTTCTGGCCATTCTAATTCCTGGCCATTAGCTATTATTGCCAGGTATCACAGTGCTTGAGATGCTCGGTTCTCGGCGAGTAATTTTGAAATGCTCGGGCGGGAGCTCGAGTCCCCTCCCAGCATGTTGGGCGTATTTTAGGCAGCCAATTACTATGCAGGGATTGCGTGACAGTCATTGTAATGCCGTAGCCATGTTGGTTGTGGCATTACAGTGATTGGCTGGCCGCATAGCGTCATCGGGACTATATAAGACCCAGGACCCCATGCTCATCACAGTCTACCGATCAAAGACACAGAGTAGGGAGTGCTGCACCTGAGCGAGGGAGAGAATTGGCGGTTATTTTAAACAGAAATTCCAGACCACTATTATTTTTCTCTGAAGAGGCAATTTGCATATTAAATTTCCCAGAGGAGCATTGCATGGCGAATAAGTCTCCTTACCTTGACGTGTCAGAGCTGGTGTGTCACTCTCCATAAGGAGAAACGCTACCCCTTAGACCTCAGTCCAGAGCCTCTCATCTAGCCAAATCAGATCTCATACTTTGCACTGACGAGGGCCAACAGCCCGAAACACCGTGTCTGCAACTTGAGATTCTGATTTGGCTTTTATCCTAAGTCATATTGCACGACTCGTTAAAGGGTTGATTGTGACTTGTAGGATTGCTACTTCCAATAGGTGGCGCTATAGAGTACAAGTTCTCTTTTTCTCTGAAGAGGCAATTTGCATAGACCATTATTATAAATCTACTCTAACAGTCCTTCTAAGAACTAAGTCTGTAAAAAATTTTAGTCCTGCTGATAGCACAAGACAGGCAGAGTTTGTGGAGAACTAGTATAGTACAGAATAGGGTCCATTGCACGTTCTTTCTGCTGCTGGAACTCCTATCAATAGTCCTAGATATCAGGGCTGATAATATTCTTTTTGCTCTTAATCCTGCTAATTTTGGTGAAAAACAATATAATACACCATTTTTTCTGTACCATTTGCTTGTTAGCAGCATACAGCCAGATTTGGTTGATTTGACTTGCATTGATGCATTGTGGAAGAAGAGAAACTTGTCCATCATCTCAGGTGGTCAAATATTACTGCAGTATTAATCCTGTTTTTTTTTGCATTCTGCAAAAGTTTATACTCCATTTAAAGTCTGCTACTTGTGTGTCAAAAATATATTCACACTTGTTCGCTGACCAATAGCATCGCTATACCCTCACTGGGAAAAAAAATTGGTCATCAGACATGATCAAACACTGCGGTATTAATCCTAATTTTTTTTGCAAGCTGCAAAATATTATACTCCATTTAAAGTCCGCTACTTGTGTGTCCAAAATATATTCACACTTGTTCGCTGACCAATAGCACCGCAATACCGGCACTGCCTAAAAAAAATTGGCTATCAGACGTGATCAAATACTGCGGTATTAATCCTGATCTTTTTTGCAAGCTGCAAAAGATTATACTGCATTTAAAGTCTGCTACTTGCATATCAAAAATATATTCACACTTGTTCGCTGACCAATATCATCGCTATACGCTCACTGGGCAAAAGAATTGGTAATCAGACGTGATCAAATAATGCGGTATTAATCCTGATTTTTTTTTTGCAAGCTGCAAAATATTATACTGCATTTAAAGTCTGCTGCTTGTGTGTCAAAAATATATTTACACTTGTTCGCTGACCAATAACATCGCTATACCCTCACTGGGCAAAAGAATTGGTTATCAGACGTGATGAAATACTGCGGTATTAATCCTGATTTTTTTTGCGAGCTGCAAAATATTATAGTCCTTTTAAAATGGGCAAGGCACGTAGCAAGGGACGGGGAAGTGGACGTGATGCTGATGGCACACGCAGAGGCCGAGGCCATGGGCAAGATGAAACTGTGCCTGGTGAGGGAGCACAACAAACACCCACATCATGTCGACCTACCTTCCTGTCCCAATTTCTAGGGGGCCACGGAACATCACTCTTTAAGCCGGTGCAGTGTGAACAGGTTGTTGGTTGGATAGCAGATAATGCTTCCAGTCAGTTTGCCACCACCACCACCACCCTGTCTTCCACACGGTCCAGTCTCAGTAGCCATGATTATGGACCACATATTCCTCACCCTGATCTTCCTTCCTCCCACCATGCCGAGCACCCGAAGACAAGTGATCCCAGACTTGGACACTCTGAAGAGCTGTTTATATTTCCATTTATAGATTCTGGCCTCTCGCCTGGCCCGCTTCAAGCGGGGCAAGAGGAGATCGCATGTAGCGATGCCCGAATATTTGAGCAGCCATGGTCTCACAAAGATGATGGTGGGAAAGTGCAATTACTGTCGCAAGAGGTGAATAATGATGATGAGATATAATTGCCAGCAAGTCAGGAGGAGGCCCAGGGTGTGTACGTTGAAGACGATGTGGCAGACGATGAAGTCACTGACCCAACCTGGCAAGGTGATGCATAGAGAGGACAGCAGCACAGAGGGGGAGGGAGGCGTAGCACCACAGCAGGCAGGAAGAAGCAGTGGAGGGCCACAGACACAACGCGGGCAACTGTTTCCCAAAACACCAATATCAGGAATGTTGCCAGTCCAACTGTTAGGTCTTCCCGAGTCTGGCTCTTTTTTAAAGACTGTTTAGTTAACCCCAAAAAGGCCATTTGCAACATCTGCCATGCCTGCATCAGCAGGGGCGGCAAAACTACCAGCCTGACCACCACCAGAATGCTCGAGCACATGACAGCAAAGCACCCGACTAGTTGGGCCGAATGCCAGGGTCCAGAAACAGTATCTGCGGGTGACACCACTGCCTCTTCCCCTGTTGTACGTGCACGCCAAGCCTCCATCCATGATGCAGGCAAAGATGCCTCCCACCCTGCACATGGCATTGCACACTTGCAACCATCACCGTCAGCAACCATGTCCACGTCCTTTTCCCAGCGTAGCGTTCAGTTGTCCCTAACCCAGTCCTTTGAACGCAAGCGCAAATACGCAGCCAACCACCCACAGTCCACAACACTAAACTGCCACATTTCTCAACTGCTTGCACTGGAAATGTTGTCTTTTAGTAGACGCAAGTTTTTCGCAACCTCATGGCGGTGGCCATCCCTTGGTACTCGGTACCCAGCCGCCACTATTTTCCCAGTGTGCCATGCCCGCTTTACACAAGCACATGTCCCAGAACATTACCCATGCCTTCACCAACGCAGTTACTGGGAAAGTCCACCTAACCATGGACACATGGACAAGTGCTTGTGATCAGGGATGGTACATCTCACTGACGGCACATTGGGTTAATATTTAGGAAGCCAGGACCCAATGGGACCATGGGACGGAACATGTCCATCCGATGCTGAGGATTGTGGGCCCTGGGTCAATCAGGGTTACCCCCACATTCGACAGCTCCTGCACCTCCTCCTCCTCCTCTTCAGCCTCCATCTTCGAAATGACCACATCAGTCGGAAGCTGGGCGCACTGCAGCACTGCCTCGGCCAAGTGGCAAAAGGCTGTCCTGAAGCTAATATGATTAGGGGACAAACTGCACACTGCTGCAGAGTTTTTGAAAGCTGTAACAGATCAAGCTGATCTGTGACTGTCACCGCTGAACCTACAGTCAGGTATGGTCATGTGTGACAATGGCCAGAACCTGGTGGTGGCTCTGAAGCTTGGCAACCTTGCACATATACCATGCCTGGCCCATGTGCTCAACCTAGTGGTTCAGCGGTTCCTGAAAACCTACCAGGATCTGCCAGGGCTGCTTGTCAAAGTACGCCGGGTGTGTGCCCATTTCAGAAAGTCAGCAACAGCTTCCACCACCCTCGCCGTGCTTCAGCAGTGTTTGCAGCTTCCAGCTCACCGACTGGTGTGCGATGTCACCATGCATTGGAGCTCAACATTGCATTTGTTGGGTAGGATTGTGAGCAGCAGAGGGCAGTTGTTGAGTACCATCTTCATCACGCCCGTCCGTATTCAGGTCAACGTCCGTATATAAGAGCTGATGCGTGGGCATGGATGTCTGACATCTGTGTCATCCTCCAAAACTTAGAGGACTCCACCAAGATGGTGAGCGGCGATGACACCACAATTAGCATCACCATCCCTATTCTCTGTCTACTGAAACGCTCGCTGCTCACAATTACAGAGGAGGCATTGCAGGCAGAACACAATGAGATGGAGCAAGGAACTATACAGGGTGATGCTACACAGCCCAGCCTCATCTCAACGTGGATTGGGTAATAATGAGGAGGAGAAGGAAGAGGAGGAGGAACAGGAGCTGGTTCCATGTGCTACAGATGGTACTACCCACACAACATTCATACCCTCTGTTCAGCGTGGATGGCCTGAGGAGAGGGAGAATGAGGAGGAAGACCAGGAGGAGGATGAGGAGTAGAACATGGACAGTTGTCCTCTTGGTGGGAACAGCGAAGTCTTGGCAGTTGGCAGTCTGGCACACATGGCTAACTTTATGTTCCACTGCCTTTCCCGTGATCCTAGCGTTGTACGCATTTTGGGCGACAGTAATTAATGGTTGGTCACACTTCTAGACCCGCACTACAAGGAGAACTGTTTATCTCTCCTTTCCGTGGCGGAGAGGTCTAATAAAATGTTGCAGTACCAGAAGACCCTTGTTAAATAATAATTATTTAAAAAATTCACAGCTGACAACACTGGCGGTAGATGACACAGTTTCTTAGACAACCAAGGAGTAAAGGAGAGGGAGACACAAACAAGATGCAGCAGAGGCAGGGGAACTCTGTCAAAGGTCTGGGACAGTTTTCTCAGACCCTCCCAGGGCCCAGGCCATGATGTGCGGGGTACTCTGACAAGGAGGGAAAAGTTTTGGAAGATGTTGAAGGAGTACCTTGCCGACCATATCAGCATCCTCCGTGATTCCTTTGTGCCTTATAACTATTGGGTATCTAAGCTGGCATGTGGCATGAACTGTCTCTCTACACCTTGGAGGTCCTGGCCGCTAGCATTTTGTCAGAGATTGTTTCTAGAGCCACCGGGGTTATTATAACATATACGCAATAACAGTATAGGAGAGCCACTCCTTAATGGGAAGGTCAATTCAAATCGATACATTCTACAATATTAACTCTCTTATCTGAAATTAATTTACGGGTGAGTTATTGCAGTATGGATATCGTATTACACCCATCCAGCCAGGTATTATTGTCTATGTACTGCTGCTGCAAAAGAAATGTATTCTATTCCCTATTGATACTGGCTGCATTTACAATAGGGACAGGTACAAGGTAATATCAGTTGGAGATGAGTGTTGTTCATTATCGTCGAATACATCTCTTCCACAGTGCATTACTTGATATTTTCCATGCACTCTGACTAATTTATAATTACATACTCTGAGCTAGATTGTATTATCAGCTGGAAATGAGTGTTCATTCCGGATGTGTCTGATCATGTCTCATACACCACATGGTCAGATAAGGTAATAAAATGTTAAAATTACATTTACTGGTGAATGTATTTTTCACCGTTGAAAGAAATGCAAAAGTTCAAGAAAACCTCAAAAAATCTACATGTGAACATAGCCCAAGGTGTGCAGGAGCATTTTTGTTTTTGGTTATTTATTTTGCCTTATATATGTCATTACCCTGGAAAGAATATTTCTTAACATTTTTTCCAGGAAAATCCATTTTTGCTTTGTTTTTGTATGTTTTATTATCAGTCTGTAAAAGTGGTGTAATACTCTGACAACATTGTTCACAGCAGTGACCTGGGAGTCTAAGATGCTTCCAGGCTTCCAGGGGTCTTCCCCATGCTGTTTCTATGTAATTTGAGCACTGTTTCCATCAATTTGACCAATTTTTAGGCCCCCTCCAGACCTCCGGGGGGGGGGGGGGGTGCCGCCGGGAAAATGCTTGAGTTTCCTATTGACTTACATTGGGCTCAACTCCTTAGAGCAGTGGTGGGGAACCTCTGCCCCACTTCCTTTTCTCTAGCCCCAAGGCAGATTCCCGGGGACCGCAGTGCTCAGACCGGTGATCTCAGAGCTCGGGCCGATGGCCAGAAAAATGCCGGGCACCGTCCCTTTAATTACTCCTGGCACTGCGTGCATGCACATGCAGCGTTTACTACTGAATGCTGCCTTGCATGCAATGGAAGATTATGGCTGACGTATGCCAGCGTCAGGACATCCTATGTGGGCAGAGCCAGCGCACTCTGCGCTCCAGTCCCACTGACCATAACAACAGCAGCGGCAGCCCAAGCCCCTCCTGTGATGTATATGCCCTGGAATATCCTGTGATGTATGTGCCCCCAGCACCTCCTGTGATGTATGTGCCCCCAGCATCTCTTGTGATGTAGATGCCCCAGCCCTTCCTGTGATTTATTTGCCCCAGTCCCTCCTGTGATGTATATTCCCCCAGCTATTCCCTCAGCCCTTCCTGTAATGTATATACCCCCAGCCCCTCACGTAATGTATATACCCCCAGCCCCTCCTGTAATGTAATGTGTATACTCCGCATCTCCTGTAATATATATGCCCCGTCATCTCCTGTGATGTACATGATGTATATGCCCACAGCCCCTCCGGTGATGTATATGCCCCCAGTTCTTCCTGCAATGTATATGCCCTGGCCCCTCCTGTAATGTATATACCCAGTTGTCTCTTGTAATGCATGTGCTCTGGCGTCTTCTGTGATGCATATGCCCCAGCCCCTCCTGTGATGTATGTGCCCCAGCATCTCCTGTGATGTATATGCCCCCAGTCCTTCCTGTAATGTATATGCCCACAGCCCCTCCTGTTATATATATGCATTGGCATCTGCTGTAATGTATATGCCCTGGCATCTAGTGTGATGTACAGTACAGATCAAAAGTTTGGACACACCTTCTCATTTTAAGATTTTTCTGTATTTTCATGACTATGAAAATTGTACATTCACACTGAAGACATCAAAACTATGGATTAACACATGTGGAATTATATATTTAACAAAAAACTGTGACACAACTGAAAATATGTCTTATATTCTAGTTTCTTCAAAGTAGCCTCCTTTTGCTTTGATGACTGCGTTGCAAACTCTTGGCATTCTCTTGATGAGCTTCAAGTGGTAGTCACCGGAAATGGTCTTCCAACAATCTTGAAGGAGTTCCCAGAGATTCTTAGTGTGGCTGGTTTCCACAGTAATAGCAGTATTACGTCTGTGAGCAGGTGGGAGGTCTCCTGGGCAGGAATCCTAAGCATGCCACACCTCCTGCCCAGTCCTGGGAGGGGAAGAACTTCCCCTATATAAACTGGGGCTGAGGCAGGGTTAGAGAGAGGAGTTCCAGACAGAGACGGAGTCTGGTCTGGACACGCAGAAACAGGGACAGATAGACATCAGGAGCTCTGTAGGAGCCAAGGAGAAGCGCCAGGGGCTGGAGCTGTGCAGAGCTCGCCCTGGGAGAAGGTACTAAAACCGGACACAGGAGTCCGAGGCTGTGGGGACTAAGATATACCCAGCAGCAGAATCCATCCGGCAGGGGATTCCAGGTCCTCTGGCCATAAAAGCCCGGAGGCTCAGTCACAACGAAGGGACCAGCACCGCCATCCCAGAGCGGAGGCTAACAGGAGGCCCCAGGTCACCAGCCATACGGGTGAGCACCACACGGTATACCCAGGGACGTGGGCTACTTGTAACCGCCGAAAGCAGGGTAGCCAGGAAGGGTACAGACTAACGGGAAGGCCTACAACTCCACCTGGCCAGGGGAACTCCAGCTTACTCGCAGACTAACCAGGCCCCAACTACTAGCCAGTACTCCCGGGGGAATTTGCGTTGTACCATCAGTAAAGGCCCTGAACTGTACCCTCGCGTCTCCGTGCTTCCTTGTCGCACCATTAGTGCTGGGACATCCACACCATCACTCCCAACATCAACCTCATCCTCTGCCCTGAGGCCATACCCCTCCCGTTGGGGGTTATACCATCCACGCTGCACATCCGTACCACCGGCCTCAGCGGACTGCCCTGCAGCGGCGGCTTCATAGCCGCATTCAACGGGTGGCGTAGTCGGACACTAATACCATCATACCAATAACTGCCACTTAGTTTGACCACCCTGGGCACGGACCGGGTCACCGCCACATGGAGACTACAACCCCCAGCATCTCAGTGATCCGGTTCCGGGTTCCCCTGCACAGCACAGGCCCAGGGGGTGCGTCAACTTTGGCGTAGTCGGCAGGATTTCGTGCCCGCAACCACCGGGTACTGCGTGCCTGAAAAAGAGACTTTTATACTTACCTGTGGTGAAGTTTCCTGCCGTCCGGAGTCGTTTCCCGCCATCCTGAGCCGATTCCCGCCATCAGACGCCATCTTGGACCGTTTCCCGCCGTCTTCTGCCTTCTTCCCGCCATCCGCAGCTGCTTCCCGCCATCGGACGCCATCTTCGGGACGCCGAGCAGGAAGAAGAGGGGCGTGGACGCCGAAAGCGCGCGAGATCCGAAGCTCCGCCCCACGCTGACGCTGCGCAAGGTCCTGGAAGGGAGGAAGAGCGACGCTGACGTCATCGGAGCGCGACGCCAGGTCCTCAACCCCGACGATCGACTGCGGAGCCGCGGCCTACGGAAGAAGAGCATCGCAAGGTAGGCCACGGTCCACTAGGGGGGAGGAGGATGCCGGACACCGAGGGGAGCTCCACTGCCACAGCCACCGCCAGCGCAACCGCTGCAGCAGTCATGCCATTCACCATGCCCTATATCCCGGGGGCAGCCTGGCTACCCCAGTACTCAGGGGAGTCACATACCCTAAATGACTTCAGAGAAAGGCTGGATAGCCTCTTCCAGGTGTATCCCCTCACGGAGGCGCAAAAAGTGAGCATCCTGGTGGCCCAATTAATCGGGGCAGCCCAAAGGGAGGTAAAGTCCTGGCCACCTGGGAGGAAGAGGACTGTCAGAGACATACTAACCCGGCTGAAAGACACATTTGACACCCGCACCTCAGCCGAAATAAAACTAAGATTTTATGGGTGCAAACAACGGGCACATGAGAGTATAAGAGACTATGCTCTAAACCTACAAGAGGCCCTGAGAGCCATTAAGCAGGCAGACCCTGACAGCGTGGGAAATGAAGATAAGCAGTTGACTGAACAATTCATTGAGGGTCTACTGTGCAATGCCCACCGAACCCAGTTGCGGGCAATGGCCTTACAGGACCCTGACCTGGACTTTGCACAGTTCAAGGACAGAGCCATCCGGGTGCTCCGAGAACCGGCACCAGGTGGCGCTGTGACCCACAGGCGCCCTGCTATCACTTATCACCAGGAGACGGCGCCCTTGTCTGCAGGGCCTGTGGGAGCTGATGCGCAGGCTTTAAACAATGACCCAGCTACAGACCTGCACCATCAGGTCCAAGAGCTAACTAAAAGCGTTGCCGCGCTAACCCGAACTGTGCAGTCTTTACAGGTTTCTACTGCAGGGAAGATCGAGCTGGCATCCGGACCGGAGGACATCCCGTGGCGCCGACCAAGGAGGACCCCACCGGCCAGAGGAAGACCCAGCGATCGATACAACGAGGACGGACGACCTATTTGCCGCCGCTGCAATCAACCCGGACATGTGGCAAGGTACTGTCATTTAAACGGGCACAACCTGGGGTAGAGGGCCAACCCCCAGGCATAAGACCATCAGGCCCATCAAACTGGCGTGATAAATACGTAGGGGGACGTCCAATCTTGCCTGTGGTACTGGATGGCATTCCTATGAGTGCCCTACTAGACACTGGGTCACAGGTCACCACCATCCCGTACGTGCTCTTCAAGCAGTACTGGAATGATTCGGACATAACCCGCTACCCAGACGACGACCTGAGTATCATCGCCAGCAATGGTCAGCCCGTGCTGCAGGTGGGATTCAAGGAGGTGACCATTAAAATCGGTAAAGTCGAACTAGCGGCACAAGGACTGATTATAGTGGACATCGACCGTCATGAGAGTCACCCTAGAATCACCCTGGGAACCAATGTAATTGAAAATTGTCTTGCAGAGGTGATTCTCATTTTACAGCAGGTTGCCAAGAACGCCAGTTCCGGCCAGCAGCGTGTGCTCCAAAAAGAGATCCGGGCACTGATGAAGCGGCAACAGGTGGAACTATCTGGTGGTGAGATAGGTAGTGTGAGAATGTGTGACCCGTTCCCTATTGCCATGCCCCCAAAAAGTGAGATGATGATTTGGTGCCGGGCAGCTATTGGTCTAAGAGGTAGAGACTACCAAGCAATGGTAGAACCCGTCTACTCAGACAGTAGGCCCACCATTTTGACAGCACGGGGGGTGGTCGATGTACGCCATGGGAGGGTGCCCGTTCGCATCATAAATATCGGTGAGAGAGAAGTACACCTGCCCCGGTATGCCACGCTAGCTAAATTGTTCACCATAAACCAGAATTCTGTACAGGCCGTGGAACCCTTGCCTCCATCTCAACCAGAGGAAGGTAATGGCTCTAAGAAACCAATGGAGGACTGGTGTCAGCAACTACATCTGGGTACTGACTCCACTCCCTCACACCAGAAACAAGGAGTCTATCGGGTGGTTCAAGAGTACGAGAGAGTGTTTAGTAAACACCCGTTAGACTTCGGGCGAGTAAAGGGGGTAGAACACCACATCCCCACGGGAGACCATCCTCCCATAAAGGAGAGATACCGACCCGTACCCCCTGCACACTACCAACACGCCAAGGGGATGCTTAGAGACATGAAGGAGGCTGGGGTAATCAGGGACAGCTGTAGAGCCCCTGGGCAGCTCCACTAGTCTTAGTGAAAAAGAAGGACAACACTATGAGAATGTGTGTAGACTACAGGAAGGTCAACCGTATCACACACAAAGATGCGTACCCGTTACCAAGGATAGAAGAGTCCTTAGCTGCATTAAAATCTGCTAACTTCTTCTCTACTTTGGATCTCACTAGCGGGTACTGGCAGGTTCCTGTAGCAGAGGCAGACCGGGAGAAGACCGCATTCACCACCCCGATGGGTCTCAGCGAATTTAACTGTATGCCGTTCGGGCTCTGCAACGCACCAGGAACCTTCCAACGGTTGATGGAATGCTGTCTGGGACACCGGAACTTCGAGACGGTCCTGTTATACCTGGACAATGTCATCGTCTATTCCAAGACCTACGAGGACCACCTGAAACACCTGGCAGAAGTGTTCGAAGCTCTGGCAAACTACGGCCTAAAGGTGAAACCCTCCAAGTGTCACCTCCTGAAACCAAAGGTGCAATACCTGGGACACGTGGTGAGTGCTGACGGAGTGGCTCCTGACCCTGATAAGATCACCGTGATTAAGGACTGGCCAAGACCCTCCAGCATAAAGGAAGTGCGGCAGTTCCTCGGGTTGGTAGGCTACTACCGAAGATTCATTCCCAGTTTCACCAAAATGGCAGCCCTTATGCAGGACCTCCTGATAGGTCAATCTCGAAAAGCCAAAAACCAGAAGCCGCCCTTCAGGTGGGAAAAGCTGGAAGAGGAGTCCTTTTGCCAGCTGAAGATGGCCCTCACGGGGGATGAAATCCTGGCATATCCAGACAACAGCCAGCCCTTTATCCTCCACACGGACGCAAGCAACATCGGGCTAGGAGCCGTGCTGTCCCAGATCCAGCAAGGAAAAGAACGGGTAATCGCTTACGCTAGCCGAAAGCTACGACCCACCGAGAGGAACCCTGAGAATTATAGCTCATTCAAGCTGGAGTTCCTGGCAGTAGTGTGGGCAGTGACCGAACGTTTCAAGCATTACCTTGCCTCCTCCAAATTCATCGTGTACACGGATAACAACCCGTTGACACACCTGGACACTGCAAGGCTCGGTGCTCTGGAACAGAGATGGATGGCTCGCCTGTCCAACTTTGAATTCACCATCAAATACCGGGCAGGACGCTCCAATGCCAAGGCGGATGCCCTGTCTAGAATGCCGAACTTACCGGACGTAGGGGAAGATCCAGAAGATCTGGAAGAAGTTGAGCTCCCTGCGTTCCACCGTCATGGGATTACCCTGTATTCCCACCGTGTGAAGGACAGGCGCTCCGCGACGTTCAATCCCTTGCCCCACTACAACTGGGCGGAGACGCAAGACAGTGATCCCGCAGTCCGTCTGGTGAAGGAAATGCTGACCCAAGCCGATGCCAGTCTGGACCCAGACGCCCCAGAGGAGACTAAGCAACTGTGGAAGGAGAAAAGTAGGCTGTTCCTCTAGAGGGAGAAGTTGTGCCGGAGAATGGTTAACTCTCGAACACATGAGTTGACCTGGCAGGTAGTGGTCCCCAGACGAGACGCGGCTATGATTCTGGAGGCGTACCACAATGGAGCAGGACATTTCGGGTGGAAGAAGCTGGAGTTCTTATTGCGTGAGCGGTTCTACTGGGTAGGCATGAGAGGAGCCATCGAGAGGTGGTGCAGAGACTGTGGACCGTGCCACCTAAGAAGGAAGGACCGTGCCAGCTAGAAGACTCCCTTGCAGCCCATCATCACCCGACAGCCACTGGAACTGGTAGCCCTGGACCATGTGAAACTGGCTCCAAGCAGATCTGGGTATGTCTACGCCCTCACAATCGTAGATCATTACTCCCGGTTCCTGGTGGTGGTCCCGGTCAAGGACTTAACGGCTCAAACAGCAGCTAGAGCCTTCCAGTAGCACTTCTGCCGTCCACACGGGTACCCGGACCAAGTGCTGACAGACCAAGGGCCAGCCTTCGAAGCAGAAGTCTTCCAGGAGTTCTGCAACCTGTATGGCTGCACGAAGATAAGAACAATGCCCTATCACCCACAAACTAATGGACTCTGCGAGAAGATGAACCAGGTGGTAATAGACCTCCTGAAAACATTGCCCCTGGAAGAACGCAGTATGTGGCCTGAGAAGCTGCCTGATCTGGTGGACCTATACAACCACATCCCTGTAGGTTCTACCAACTGTACCCCGGCTTACCTAATGAGAGCGAGACCTGGTAAGCTGCCTATCGACCTGGATATGGGAGTCCTGACGCCCGAGGACACCTCGCCAGAGGCAGACTGGGATACAGGACGGCAGCAGCAGTATCGGAAAGTGCAGGAGAGCGTGGAGCGAAGTCTGTCTCAAGCTAGAGAGCGGCAAGAGAGGGCTTATAATCAGTATGCTCCCACTGTTCCCCTGGTACCTGGAGAGCAGGTCTTGAAGAGGAAAAGACGGCTCCACAAGTTGGACGACCAGTGGGAGAAGGACCCGTACACCGTACTGCCATCAAGCCATGAGAACCCAAAGATTTGCGTGATCAGTAAGGATGGAGGAGAAACCACAGCCGTTGTCTCCAGAGACCACCTGAAGAAGTGTCCCGAGCAGCTGCAAAACCCTGAAGAAGAAGATCAAGAAAACCCTCGACCCGCAGAGGAAAGGGAAGAAATGATCAGGACTGTACTCGGAGACTTCCCCCGGTCTTGGACACAAGTAAACGGTGCTGTCGTGGTACCTGTCCTCACCTTTCTCCAGCCAGCCCCGCAAGTGCCTACAGAGGAACCAGGAGAGCTGGAAGAGCAGCCGACCCAAGAGGCAGAAGAGTCCACACCAGCAGTACAGGAGGATCAACCCTCTGCTAGTAGTGAGCCTGCCGTGCCCCTAGTGAGCCAAAGAGTGCGCAGAAAGCTGCCCAGCCTGCCCATAACACCTCCTACACCCTGTAGTGCAGGACCAGTTAGTGAGCTCCGTAGGTCCACTAGGGTTACCAGAGGCCAGATGCCCGTACGTTGGAGAATCTAAGTTGGCTAGTTGCTTTAACTATTTTATGTTTACCTGTTTTGTTGTAGCCGTTGCTAATTATGTTTTTCAGCTACAGGTTTCTTTATATGGACTGACAGGTTATGGACAGTGAGTAACCGGAACTCTGTTGTAAATATGTTTGGAGCGTAACCCAGGAATGGACTACAGACTGTTAAAGACTCGGGGCAGGACAGACCCCTACCTGGTTACGGCTCCCTGTTCTTTGGTGAAATGGACACCCTTATTGCTTCCCGGTTACGGACACGCCGTGACCATCTCATGTATTTAATTGTTATTGTTTATACCCTGTTATGTTTAGTCCGGGAGTACTAAATTTCACTAGGGGGGAATGTGGCACCCCAGGGGTCTGGTTTCCACAGTAATAGCAGTATTACGTCTGTGAGCAGGTGGGAGGTCTCCTGGGCAGGAATCCTAAGCATGCCACACCTCCTGCCCAGTCCTGGGAGGGGAAGAACTTCCCCTATATAAACTGGGGCTGAGGCAGGGTTAGAGAGAGGAGTTCCAGACAGAGACGGAGTCTGGTCTGGACACGCAGAAACAGGGACAGATAGACATCAGGAGCTCTGTAGGAGCCAAGGAGAAGCGCCAGGGGCTGGAGCTGTGCAGAGCTCGCCCTGGGAGAAGGTACTAAAACCGGACACAGGAGTCCGAGGCTGTGGGGACTAAGATATCCCCAGCAGCAGAATCCATCCGGCAGGGGATTCCAGGTCCTCTGGCCATAAAAGCCCGGAGGCTCAGTCACAACGAAGGGACCAGCACCGCCATCCCAGAGCGGAGGCTAACAGGAGGCCCCAGGTCACCAGCCATACGGGTGAGCACCACACGGTATACCCAGGGACGTGGGCTACTTGTAACCGCCGAAAGCAGGGTAGCCAGGAAGGGTACAGACTAACGGGAAGGCCTACAACTCCACCTGGCCAGGGGAACTCCGGCTTACTCGCAGACTAACCAGGCCCCAACTACTAGCCAGTACTCCCGGGGGAATTTGCCTTGTACCATCAGTAAAGGCCCTGAACTGTACCCTCGCGTCTCCGTGCTTCCTTGTCGCACCATTAGTGCTGGGACATCCACACCATCACTCCCAACATCAACCTCATCCTCTGCCCTGAGGCCATACCCCTCCCGTTGGGGGTTATACCATCCACGCTGCACATCCGTACCACCGGCCTCAGCGGACTGCCCTGCAGCGGCGGCTTCATAGCCGCATTCAACGGGTGGCGTAGTCGGACACTAATACCATCATACCAATAACTGCCACTTAGTTTGACCACCCTGGGCACGGACCGGGTCACCGCCACACGGAGACTACAACCCCCAGCATCTCAGCGATCCGGTTCCGGGTTCCCCTGCACAGCACAGGCCCAGGGGGTGCGTCATTAGCACTTGTTGGCTCTTTTGCCTTCACTCTGCGGTCCAACTCACCCCTGAACCACCTCGATTGGGTTCAGGTCTGGTGACTGTGGAAGCCAGGTCATCTGGCGTAGCACCCCATCACTCTCCCTCTTGGTCAAATAGCCCTTACACAGCCTGGAGGTGTGTTTGGGGTCATTGTCCTGTTGAAAAATAAATGATGGTCCAATTAAACGCAAACCGGATGGAATAGCATGCCGCTGCAAGATGCTGTGGTAGCCATGCTGGTTCAGTATGCCTTCAATTTTGAATAAATCCCCAAC
The DNA here is from genome assembly GCF_046119375.1 of Phyllobates terribilis. NCBI lineage: Eukaryota > Metazoa > Chordata > Amphibia > Anura > Dendrobatidae > Phyllobates > Phyllobates terribilis. Next base: position 220,656,025 of record NW_027362771.1, read on the forward strand.
AGTGTCACCAGCAAAGCACCCCCACACCATCATACCTCCTCCTCCATGCTTTACGGTTGGAACCAGGCATGTAGAGTCCATCCATTTACCTTTTCTGCGTCGCACAAAGACACGGTGGTTGGAACCAAAGATCTCAAATTTGGACTCATCAGACCAAAGCACAGATTTCCACTGGTCTAATGTCCATTCCTTGTGTTCTTTAGCCCAAACAAGTCTCTTCTGCTTGCTGCCTGTCCTTAGCAGTGGTTTCCTAGCAGCTATTTTACCATGAAGGCCTGCTGCACAAAGTCTCCTCTTAACAGTTGTTGAAGAGATGTGTCTGCTGCTAGAACTCTGTGTGGCATTGACCTGGTCTCTAATTTGAGCTGCTGTTATCCTGTGATTTCTGAGGCTGGTGACTCGGATAAACTTATCCTCAGAAGCAGAGGTGACTCTTGGTCTTCCTTTCCTGGGGCGGTCTTCATGTGAGCCAGTTTCTTTGTAGCGCTTGATGGTTTTTGCAACTGCACTCGGGGACACTTTCAAAGTTTTCCCAATTTTTCAGACTGACTGACCTTCATTTCTTAAAGTAATGATGGCCACTAGTTTTTCTTTACTTAGCTGCTTTTTTCTTGCCATAATACAAATTCTAACAGTCTATTCAGTAGGACTATCAGCTGTGTATCCACCAAACTTCTGCACAACACAACTGATGGTCCCAACCTCATTCATAAGGCAAGAAATCCCACTTATTAAACCTGACAGGGTACACCTGTGAAGTGAAAACCATTTCCGGTGACCACCACTTTAAGCTCATCAAGAGAATGCCAAGATTGTGCAAAGCAGTCATCAAAGCAAAAGGTGGCTACTTTGAAGAACCTAGAATATAAGACATAGTTTCAGTTGTTTCACACTTTTTTGTTAAGTATATAATTCCACATGTGTTAATTCATAGTTTTGATGCCTTCAGTGTGAATGTACAATTTTCATAGTCAAGAAAATACAGAAAAATCTTAAAATGAGAAGGTGTGTCCAAACTTTTGGTCTGTACTGTATATGCCCTCAGCCCCTCCTGTGATATATATGCTCCCAGCCCCTCCTGTGATGTATATGCAAATATAGCAGGAAAAATTTCAAGTTAATAATTTTGTACGGCCCCCGAATTCTGGTATAAATATCCAAATGGCCCTTGGCCGAAAAAAAGGTTCCCCATCCCTGCCTTAGAGGAACTTTTTGGGATTACTTTTTATTACACTGATTTATTTTCTTGTTATTTCCCAATGAATGTTTTGCCAAATATGTCCTCCTTTCCTACAGCACCTGCAAAACTGAATTACTGATTTCTGCCATGGATGGGCAGTTTGGGATGCCACAGAGCAGACAAGCAGATTAGCCCCATATAATGGGTATATTTCATATGTGGTCTTTGCCAGTTCTTCTGCATGGAATCAGCCTAAATAGTTGACTTGTCGCCTTAATTTTTTCAATGACATGATCTTCAAAGATGCAAAAAAATCTGCAAAGCTTGAACAGTGTGTAATCCTTCTCCCAATAAGAGCTATAGGAAATACACATCACTGTTCAGACAGCACAGATTTTTTCCATTTGAAAATAATGGATTATAATTATGAATCTGTCTTGCATGTCCTGCACCATTTTTATGGTATGTTTTTACAAACTTTTTGCGCTTTCTTTGTGGGTCTTATCTGAAACAGGACATGGCATAACAGGGGACACCATGCTCCCAACTAACAGGTGGCGTAAATCTAGACTAGACAGACTTAAAATTAGATAAATTTGTCAAGCAACATGACACACTTTGATAAATTTGATGCATTTTAAGACTGTCTAGTCTAAGCTTGCAATTAATAAGAATTAAAAAAAATGTTGATAAATATTCCTATTGTGTGAGCATAACCTTGAACTTAAATTTAATGCAGCATCTACATAACTGTAGATGGAAAAACCCAGTATCAGTTTATTATTTGTAACAACAAACAAACAAACACATAAACATACAAACTGTAATATTGTATAGAAAAGATTGTGATTTCACACAATCACATAATCACATACCCTATAGCTGACAGTAAATTATAATTTATCTATTCATCTCCCTATATAGGAACATTTTTTTCACTGCATTTTCTGAAAGGCCAGCAGGTGGCAGACAAGAGCTTGCAGAATATTTATTGTTCAAGCCATAACAAAACCCTTTCCTATAAATACAGCCTGAATATGGGCTCATCATTGCCAAATTTCATCATTCTGCTGAAAAGTACATTTCATCATGGAGTCGGAAGGTCATCTCTGCACTGTTAAACCCAACAGGCGTCATACTTCATTTGTGTTTGTCTCAGTCGACAATGGATTTTAACTTTATGACACTGAGAATAGAATTCTGAATATCTATTAGACAAATCTGCTTTTATATTTATGTAGTTTGTGCAGAAAGCCTTTGAATTCAATCTGTACGGCTAAATGCAGGACAATTGTGGATTATTATGTTCATGATAGCTATTAGATTACTAAAAGCCAGAGCAATCAGTTACTATGAATGGACTAATCCCTTAGTTGATAGCATCAGTTTTCATACATAAGGAAGAGTCAACAGAAAGACTGCTATAAGAGATATTCCAAGTCACCCTTAATCCCAGAACTAATAAAGGGGCTCTTTGGTGTAATATTGTAGGGCCACATTTAACAACATATAATGAGCTTACAAGCAACATATAATGAGCTCCAGAGAAAATAGGCGGAAGTGACAGATTTATGAAAGACTTTTTAATCTTGTTATAGAATGCGTATAATCGGTTTCAGAAAAGAACCATGGGCATTACTGAACAAACTGCTCTATTTGTGGGTGCAGTATAGTGACCTAGTGCTAAGACAACATATAATGTACTCTTTCTGCCTTGTATCTGCAGTGAAACTCACAGTGAATCCACAGCAATATCGCGGATTGAACTGGCATTAGCTAAGGATTTTACTTGATGTATTAGAAGGGTGAAATCCGTGATGGAAATCTGAAGCTTTTCAAAAACAAAATCCTCAGCATGCTCCGATATCTTCTTTGATTTTTCCACTATATCAAAACCCCATCCACATGTAATGTTTTGCAAGTTGTCATTACAGTAAATAAGGAAGTCAAGAGGGCAATGAAAAACAAAAAAAGGGCTTTCGGTAAACTTAAACAAGACGGCAGCGAGGAAGCGCTAATATCTTATAGGGAAAAAAACAAAATCTGTAAGAAACAAATAAGAATAGCAAAAGAGGAGACAGAGAGACTAATTGCCAAGGAAAGTAAAACGAATCCCAAACTGTTCTTTAACTATATAAACAGTAAAAGGATTAAAACTGATGGCGTTGGCCCATTGAAAAATAACCTGGGTAAAATCATAGAGGGCGATGAGGGTAAAGCAAACCTACTCAATAGCTTCTTCTCCACTGTTTTCACAAAAGAAAACAATTTATTGGAGGAAATGCAAAGTAATAAAGTAAACCCTCCGCTAAATATCACCCACCTAACCCAGGAGGAAGTTCAGAAACGCCTAAATAATATCAAAATAGACAAGTCACCAGGCCCAGATGGCATACACCCCCGGGTACTAAAATAATTAAGTAATGTGATAGACAGACCGCTGTATCTTATATTCAAGCACTCTTTATGGACAGGGACTGTCCCACTAGACTGGCGCCAAGCAAATGTGGTACCAATATTCAAAAAGGGGTCTAAAAGTGACCCTGGGAACTATAGACCAGTCAGCTTAACGTCTGTTGTGGGTAAATTGTTTGAAGGATTTCTTAGAGATGCTATTGTAGAATATCTTAATGATAATAACTGTCTAACTCCATATCAACATGGATTCATGAGGGATCGCTCCTGCCAAACAAACCTGATCGCCTTCTACGAGGAGGTGAGCTCACAGCTGGACCGGGGAGAGTCAGTGGATGTTGTATACCTTGACTTCTCCAAAGTGTTTGATACCGTGCCACACAAAAGGTTGGTATATAAAATGAGAATGCTTGGTCTGGGGGATAATGTGTGCAAGTGGGTAAATAGCTGGCTGAGTGATAGAAAGCAGAGGGTGGTTATCAATGGAGTAAGCTCAGGGGGTGTCAGGGTTACTAGCGGGGTGCCTCAAGGGTCTGTCTTGGGCCCTATATTATTTAATATATTTATTAATGATCTAGTGGAAGGGTTGCATAGTAAAATAGCAATATTTGCAGATGATACTAAACTTTGTAAAGTAGTTAATACAGATGATGATAGGGCACAGCTACAGGAGGATTTAGATAAATTGGGGAGTTGGGCCAAAAAATGGCAAATGGGGTTCAATGCCGATAAATGTAAGGTCATGCACATGGGAAAGAAAAACAGCAGTCACCCATACATATTAAATGGGAAACCGTTGGGGAAATCTGACATGGAGAAGGACCTGGGCGTCTTGGTTAACAGCAAATTAAATTGGAGTGCCCAGTGTCAGGCAGCAGCTGCGAAGGCAAATAGAGTCATGGCATGCATCAGAAGAGGAATATGGGCATATGATGAGAACATTGTTCTTCCTCTGTATAAAGCGCTGGTAAGGCCGCACTTAGAATATTGTGCACAGTTCTGGGCTCCGGTGCTCAGGAAAGACATATTGGAGCTAGAGAGGGTACAAAGGAGGGCGACTAAGGTAATAAATGGAATGGAGGGACTAGAATACCCAGAGAGGTTGTCAAAATTAGGCCTATTTACGTTGGAAAAGAGAAGGCTTAGGGGAGACCTCATAAACATGTATAAATACATCAGGGGGCAGTACAGAGATCTCTCCCATGACCTGTTTATACCAAGGATGGTGACAAAGATGAGGGGGCACACTATGCGTCTGGAGGAAAGGAGGTTCCTGCACCAGCATAGAAGGGGATTCTTTACGGTCAGAGCCGTGAGACTCTGGAACTCTCTGGGAGAGGAAGTGGTGATGTCCAACTCACTTAAAGAGTTCAAGAGAGGCCTGGACGCCTTTCTTGAGAACAATAAAATTACATCTTATGCTTAGTTAATTAATCCAGGGATTTAATCTGACTGCCAGATTGGTGTCGGGAAGTGAATTTTTCCTCAATGAAGTAAATTGGCCTATACCGCATGGTTTTTTGTTGCCTTCCCCTGGATCAACGCTGCGGAATAGCTGCAGTGCACAAGAAATAGGCTGAACTGGATGGACGCTTGTCTTTTTTCGGCCTTATAAACTATATGTAACTATATGTACACAGCCGAAGGCTGAATATATACTTCAGATAAGGCGACATTTATACAATCAGTATTCGGTCAGTATTTTACATCAGTATTTGTAAGCCAAAATCAGGAGTGGAACAATCAGAGGAAAAGTATAATAGAAACACGTCACCACTTCTGTATTTATCACCCACTCCTGGTTTTAGCTTACAAATACTGATGTAAAATACTGACCAAATACTGATAGTGGGGCCGTAGCCAAACACTTATTCTGCTGACAGCTCTTCCTCAGGACCGCACCATACTGGTGCTGCATGCACAACTGAGTGTTCATTGTTTTTCAATAGGGAGGAGGGAATAAGACACTGTCAGACACTTCAGGCTGTGGCTTATCAGCCCTGAGAAAAAAAAGGATTGGGCATGCTTAACTTCAAAGTGCCCAACATCCTCATACACACAAGATGGTCACCCAGTCTTGCTAAAACCCATGGGTTTGTATGACTTACATATAATGTATGTTCCTTCTCCTGGATTTAAAAGAGTGACAAATCCAGCTCTGAATATTTGTGGCTCTGAGACAAACTCAGCTCTGCTAAATCATTACATCAATTCTGCTATACCACTGCCAGCTTTGTATTGGACTCTGTGACAAACTTAGCTCTTCTATGTAGCTGAACCAACTCTTCTGCACCGCTGCCAGCTTTGCATTGGACTCTAAGACAAACTCAGCTCTGCTAAATTATTACATCAATTCTGCTATACCGCTACCAGCTTTGTATTGGATTCTGTGACAAACGCTGTTCTGCTAAATCATGACATCAATTTTGCTATACCACTGCCAGCTTGGCATTGGACTCTCTGATAAACTCAGCTCTGCTAAATCATTACATCAATTCTGCTATACCACTGCCAGCTCTGCATTGGACTCTGAGACAAACTCAGCTTTGCTATATTGCTAAGTCAGATCAGCCACATGTTGTGCAGTTCATCTCATCGTTGAGTCTAATCTGCTTCATTAAATCCCGTTTCCTCTCTGCCCCCTCGGCTTCCATTGTTCCATCCGACCTCCCTGTCATCACTCTCTGCTGCATAACAACTACTTATCAGGACCAAGGGTTTCAAAGATCCACCTTACCAGATGAAACATAACGGTGCATTACTGAGTTTAGAATAATTTGAGCTTTGCCAAATGTACAGAAATGATGTACCAGGTCTCGTTTTGGTTATGTTGGCACATTTTGTTTCCGTTGTAAGGTGTCTTTCTTACCACACTATTCATACATTTAGGGAATAGACAAAGTGATACGTGAATGTAGGCCCACCTGAACAGTGTGTGTAGTTTGTTTCTCTTATCATTTCCTATGCATTGAAGCAATATAAAACTAAAATATAAATAATTTAAAGGGGTTGTGCACTACTGGCCATCCTCAGTTTAATCAATTCAGGACCATAATTAATATAAAAACAGTGTATGCACACCTCCTGCAGAGGCACCATTCCAGCTATGTCAGCGCCGTAGTTCCCGAAGAGTGAACTCAGGTTGTAGCCAGTGAGCGGCCACTCATCAGCTGCAGCCTTTACTAGTCCATCAGAGTGGACGGCCGCCCGGACAGAATATGGATGAGCTGCAGCCAAAGAGCGGCCGGTGACTGGCTGCAGCCTGCACAGGACACAATAATGTCACTCTCCAGGAACAGCGGAGTTGACAACACTGGATCGGCGCCTCTGCAGGAGGTGACCATACACGTTTTTTAGTATATAAGGGGTCTTGAATTGATTAATCTGAGGTTGTCTAATAGTGGAGAATCCAGTTAAGGAACAATGACATTTGCATTGCTTTAGAGGGATTTTTTGGGGCGTGTAATGCAAAACAATGAAGCTGATAGAGCAGTACATGAAGGCTTTGCTGGATTGCTTTCAAACACTTTATATTCTGTATTTGCTCAGTGATTCTTACATATTTAAGAGGAATGAGACGCTGCTAAAGCTTCTTTTTCAAGTATCATTGAATAATACAAACAGTTGAATCTCGAAAGGGAAATGTTTTATGTCGCTGTATACCTGGGAAATGTGCAGCCAGCCGACAGATCTCATCCTTCATGCATAATGTCTGCATCATTTGTGGCAGTAGATTCACCTGCAAAATATGAAATGCCTGTGTTATAAAACAGGTGGGTATTAAAGACCATGGGCAATGCTCGTCCCCTGCTTTTCTCCATTTTTACTCTCTTGTAATACTATACATCTTCATTCTTTCTACTCTGACAACTTTTAGAGTGGCATCAATATGTAACAAGCATGAAGCTAATGGAACAATAACTTGTTTTTTTTAAAGGAATTCTTCCACTGACTTGTTTTTTTTCCATATTATACAATGACCTTTGGCTGCGTTCACACTGACATCATGATTCCATCAGGTTAATGTGCTATTATACAGTGTATATCTGTAAGGGCTCACTCTCACTTGCAATTAAATCGGACGAATGCAATCTGATAAAACATCGGATTGCATTTGGACCAATTTAATCCTATGATGGTGTGCTCAGTGGCATTTTTTTTCCAGCTCCGATCGAATCGCGATCGGGCTGAAAAAAAATCACAGCATGCTGGATTCGGATTGCACACACCCATATAAGCCTATGGGTGCGTGTGAAACATCACACTGCACTCGGATAACACCCGAGTGCAATGCGATTCCTGCTGACGCCAGCAACAGAGGAGATAGAGAAATTGATGTCTCAGTCCCCTCCGCAGCTGTGCTGTGATCCTCTCTGTGCAAGATAATAGGAGCACGGAGCACTGACACTCGGCTCCTGCTCGTGGCAGAGCAGGAGCCGAGTGTCATTACCATATCACATCCAATGCCACACACTAGTGGGACCCCAGCCTAACCCTTATTTCTCACATGATACCTGACAGCTTCATTATAAGGCAATGGGATCTGTCACACAAAGGATATCATATAAGTCATGGATCTCCATCCTCCATTCCTTACCACTCTCTTACTTCTCTGTTACCACTGGTTATGTGATGAAAGTGGATGATGGGCTAAAGCAGTGGACATTGGGCAGGGAAATGATGCAGCAATGCACGGACTCACAGGCATATGAATAAATAAAACATTTTACTCCAAAGGACCAGCTGATCAGTAAGGCCTCATTCAGACGTTCGTGATCATTTTTGCACGTAAAAACACAGATTGTTGTTCATCAGTGTTTTGAATCCGGTTTTCATCAGTGCTTGGTCAGTGAGTCAGTTTTTACCATCAGTGTTTGGTCAGTGCGTCAGTATTTACCATCAGTGTTTGGTCAGTGTGTCAGTTCTTATCAACAGTGTTTGGTCAGTGTTTACCATCAGTGTTTGGTCAGTGTGTCAGTGTTTATCATCAGTGTTTGGTCAGTGTGTCAGTATTTACCATCAGTGTTTGGTCAGTGTGTCAGTGTTTACCATCAGTGTTTGGTCAGTGTGTCAGTATTTACCATCAGTGTTTGGTCAGTGCGTCAGTGTTTACCATCAGTGTTTGGTCAGTGCGTCAGTATTTGCCATCAGTGTTTGGTCAGTGTGTCAGTATTTACCATCAGTGTTTGGTCAGTGCGTCAGTATTTAACATCAGTGTTTGGTCAGTGTGTCAGTATTTACCATCAGTGTTTGGTCAGTGTGTCATTATTTACCATCAGTGTTTGGTCAGTGCGTCAGTATTTACCATCAGTGTTTGGTCAGTGCATCAGTATTTACCATCAGTGTTTGGTCAGTGCGTCAGTATTTATCATCAGTGTTTGGTCAGTGTGTCAGTATTTACCATCAGTGTTTGGTCAGTGTGTCATTATTTACCATTAGTGTTTGGCCAGTGTGCCAGTTTTTACCATCAGTGTTTGGTCAGTGTGTCAGTGTTTACCATTAGTGCTTGGTCAGTGTGTCAGTATTTACCATCAGTGTTTGGTCAGTGTGTCAGTTCTTATCATCAGTGTTTGGTCAGTGTTTACCATCAGTGTTTGGTCAGTGTGTCAGTGTTTACCATCAGTGTTTGGTCAGTGTGTCAGTATTTACCATCAGTGTTTGGTCAGTGTGTCAGTGTTTACCATCAGTGTTTGGTCAGTGTGTCAGTATTTACCATCAGTGTTTGGTCAGTGCGTCAGTGTTTACCATCAGTGTTTGGTCAGTGCGTCAGTATTTGCCATCAGTGTTTGGTCAGTGTGTCAGTATTTACCATCAGTGTTTGGTCAGTGCATCAGTATTTACCATCAGTGTTTGGTCAGTGTGTCAGTATTTACCATCAGTGTTTGGTCAGTGTGTCATTATTTACCATCAGTGTTTGGCCAGTGCGTCAGTATTTACCATCAGTGTTTGGTCAGTGCATCAGTATTTACCATCATTGTTTGGTCAGTGCGTCAGTATTTATCATAAGTGTTTGGTCAGTGTGTCAGTATTTACCATCAGTGTTTGGTCAGTGTGTCAGTATTTGCCATCAGTGTCTGGTCAGTGTGTCAGTATTTGCCATCAGTGTTTGGTCAGTGTGTCAGTATTTACCATCAGTGTTTGGTCAGTGCGTCAGTATTTATCATCAGTGTTTGGTCAGTGCGTCAGTATTTACCATCAGTGTTTGGTCAGTGCGTCAGTATTTATCATCAGTGCTTGGTCAGTGTGTCAGTATTTGCCATCAGTGTTTGGTCAGTGTGTCAGTATTTATCATCAGTGTCTGGTCAGTGTGTCAATATTTGCCATCAGTGTTTGGTCAGTGTGTCAGTATTTACCATCAGTGTCTGGTCAGTGTGTCAGTATTTGCCATCAGTGTTTGGTCAGCGCGTCAGTGTTTACCATTAGTGTTTGGTCAGTGTGTCAGTGTTTACCATCAGTGTTTGGTCAGTGCATCAGTATTTATCATCAGTGTTTGGTCAGTGCATCAGTATTTACCATCAGTGTTTGGTCAGTGCGTCAGTGTTTACCATCAGTGTTTGGTCAGTGCATCAGTATTTATCATCAGTGTTTGGTCAGTGCGTCAGTGTTTACCATCAGTGTTTGGTCAGTGTGTCAGTTCTTATCATCAGTGTTTGGTCAGTGTGTCAGTTTTTACCATCAGTGCTTGGTCAGTGTGTCAGTATTTACCATCAGTGTTTGGTCAGTGTGTCATTATTTACCATCAGTGTTTGGTCAGTGTGTCAGTTATTATCATCAGTGTTTGGTCAGTGTGTCATTATTTACCATTAGTGTTTGGTCAGTGTGTCATTATTTACTATTAGTGTTTGGCCAGTGTGTCAGTTCTTATCATCAGTGTTTGGTCAGTGTTTACCATCAGTGTTTGGTCAGTGTGTCAGTGTTTATCATCAGTGTTTGGTCAGTGTGTCAGTATTTACCATCAGTGTTTGGTCAGTGTGTCAGTGTTTACCATCAGTGTTTGGTCAGTGTGTCAGTATTTACCATCAGTGTTTGGTCAGTGTGTCAGTATTTACCATCAGTGTTTGGTCAGTGCATCAGTGTTTACCATCAGTGTTTGGTCAGTGCATCAGTATTTGCCATCAGTGTTTGGTCAGTGTGTCAGTATTTACCATCAGTGTTTGGTCAGTGCGTCAGTATTTAACATCAGTGTTTGGTCAGTGTGTCAGTTCTTATCATCAGTGTTTGGTCAGTGTTTACCATCAGTGTTTGGTCAGTGTGTCAGTGTTTATCATCAGTGTTTGGTCAGTGTGTCAGTTCTTATCATCAGTGTTTGGTCAGTGTTTACCATCAGTGTTTGGTCAGTGTGTCAGTGTTTATCATCAGTGTTTGGTCAGTGTGTCAGTATTTACCATCAGTGTTTGGTCAGTGCATCAGTATTTATCATCAGTGTTTGGTCAGTGCATCAGTATTTACCATCAGTGTTTGGTCAGTGCGTCAGTGTTTACCATCAGTGTTTGGTCAGTGCATCAGTATTTATCATCAGTGTTTGGTCAGTGCGTCAGTGTTTACCATCAGTGTTTGGTCAGTGCGTCAGTATTTGCCATCAGTGTTTGGTCAGTGTGTCAGTATTTACCATCAGTGTTTGGTCAGTGCATCAGTATTTACCATCAGTGTTTGGTCAGTGTGTCAGTATTTACCATCAGTGTTTGGTCAGTGTGTCATTATTTACCATCAGTGTTTGGCCAGTGCGTCAGTATTTACCATCAGTGTTTGGTCAGTGCATCAGTATTTACCATCATTGTTTGGTCAGTGCGTCAGTATTTATCATAAGTGTTTGGTCAGTGTGTCAGTATTTACCATCAGTGTTTGGTCAGTGTGTCAGTATTTGCCATCAGTGTCTGGTCAGTGTGTCAGTATTTGCCATCAGTGTTTGGTCAGTGTGTCAGTATTTACCATCAGTGTTTGGTCAGTGCGTCAGTATTTATCATCAGTGTTTGGTCAGTGCGTCAGTATTTACCATCAGTGTTTGGTCAGTGCGTCAGTATTTATCATCAGTGCTTGGTCAGTGTGTCAGTATTTGCCATCAGTGTTTGGTCAGTGTGTCAGTATTTATCATCAGTGTCTGGTCAGTGTGTCAATATTTGCCATCAGTGTTTGGTCAGTGTGTCAGTATTTACCATCAGTGTCTGGTCAGTGTGTCAGTATTTGCCATCAGTGTTTGGTCAGCGCGTCAGTGTTTACCATTAGTGTTTGGTCAGTGTGTCAGTGTTTACCATCAGTGTTTGGTCAGTGCATCAGTATTTATCATCAGTGTTTGGTCAGTGCATCAGTATTTACCATCAGTGTTTGGTCAGTGCGTCAGTGTTTACCATCAGTGTTTGGTCAGTGCATCAGTATTTATCATCAGTGTTTGGTCAGTGCGTCAGTGTTTACCATCAGTGTTTGGTCAGTGTGTCAGTTCTTATCATCAGTGTTTGGTCAGTGTGTCAGTTTTTACCATCAGTGCTTGGTCAGTGTGTCAGTATTTACCATCAGTGTTTGGTCAGTGTGTCATTATTTACCATCAGTGTTTGGTCAGTGTGTCAGTTATTATCATCAGTGTTTGGTCAGTGTGTCATTATTTACTATTAGTGTTTGGCCAGTGTGTCAGTTCTTATCATCAGTGTTTGGTCAGTGTTTACCATCAGTGTTTGGTCAGTGTGTCAGTGTTTATCATCAGTGTTTGGTCAGTGTGTCAGTATTTACCATTAGTGTTTGGTCAGTGTGTCAGTGTTTACCATCAGTGTTTGGTCAGTGTGTCAGTATTTACCATCAGTGTTTGGTCAGTGTGTCAGTATTTACCATCAGTGTTTGGTCAGTGCATCAGTGTTTACCATCAGTGTTTGGTCAGTGCATCAGTATTTGCCATCAGTGTTTGGTCAGTGTGTCAGTATTTACCATCAGTGTTTGGTCAGTGCGTCAGTATTTAACATCAGTGTTTGGTCAGTGTGTCAGTTCTTATCATCAGTGTTTGGTCAGTGTTTACCATCAGTGTTTGGTCAGTGTGTCAGTGTTTATCATCAGTGTTTGGTCAGTGTGTCAGTTCTTATCATCAGTGTTTGGTCAGTGTTTACCATCAGTGTTTGGTCAGTGTGTCAGTGTTTATCATCAGTGTTTGGTCAGTGTGTCAGTATTTACCATCAGTGTTTGGTCAGTGCATCAGTATTTATCATCAGTGTTTGGTCAGTGCATCAGTATTTACCATCAGTGTTTGGTCAGTGCGTCAGTGTTTACCATCAGTGTTTGGTCAGTGCATCAGTATTTATCATCAGTGTTTGGTCAGTGCGTCAGTGTTTACCATCAGTGTTTGGTCAGTGTGTCAGTTCTTATCATCAGTGTTTGGTCAGTGTGTCAGTTTTTACCATCAGTGCTTGGTCAGTGTGTCAGTATTTACCATCAGTGTTTGGTCAGTGTGTCATTATTTACCATCAGTGTTTGGTCAGTGTGTCAGTTATTATCATCAGTGTTTGGTCAGTGTGTCATTATTTACCATTAGTGTTTGGTCAGTGTGTCATTATTTACCATTAGTGTTTGGCCAGTGTGTCAGTTCTTATCATCAGTGTTTGGTCAGTGTTTACCATCAGTGTTTGGTCAGTGTGTCAGTGTTTATCATCAGTGTTTGGTCAGTGTGTCAGTATTTACCATCAGTGTTTGGTCAGTGTGTCAGTGTTTACCATCAGTGTTTGGTCAGTGTGTCAGTGTTTATCATCAGTGTTTGGTCAGTGTGTCAGTATTTACCATCAGTGTTTGGTCAGTGTGTCAGTGTTTACCATCAGTGTTTGGTCAGTGTGTCAGTATTTACCATCAGTGTTTGGTCAGTGTGTCAGTATTTACCATCAGTGTTTGGTCAGTGCGTCAGTGTTTACCATCAGTGTTTGGTCAGTGCATCAGTATTTGCCATCAGTGTTTGGTCAGTGTGTCAGTATTTACCATCAGTGTTTGGTCAGTGCGTCAGTATTTAACATCAGTGTTTGGTCAGTGTGTCAGTTCTTATCATCAGTGTTTGGTCAGTGTTTACCATCAGTGTTTGGTCAGTGTGTCACTGTTTATCATCAGTGTTTGGTCAGTGTGTCAGTTCTTATCATCAGTGTTTGGTCAGTGTTTACCATCAGTGTTTGGTCAGTGTGTCAGTGTTTATCATCAGTGTTTGGTCAGTGTATCAGTATTTACCATCAGTGTTTGGTCAGTGTGTCAGTGTTTACCATCAGTGTTTGGTCAGTGTGTCAGTATTTACCATCAGTGTTTGGTCAGTGTGTCAGTATTTACCATCAGTGTTTGGTCAGTGCATCAGTGTTTACCATCAGTGTTTGGTCAGTGCATCAGTATTTGCCATCAGTGTTTGGTCAGTGTGTCAGTATTTACCATCAGTGTTTGGTCAGTGCGTCAGTATTTAACATCAGTGTTTGGTCAGTGTGTCAGTATTTACCATCAGTGTTTGGTCAGTGTGTCATTATTTACCATCAGTGTTTGGTCAGTGCATCAGTATTTACCATCAGTGTTTGGTCAGTGCATCAGTATTTACCATAAGTGTTTGGTCAGTGCGTCAGTATTTATCATCAGTGTTTGGTCAGTGTGTCAGTATTTACCATCAGTGTTTGGTCAGTGTGTCATTATTTACCATTAGTGTTTGGCCAGTGTGCCAGTTTTTACCATCAGTGTTTGGTCAGTGTGTCAGTGTTTACCATTAGTGCTTGGTCAGTGTGTCAGTATTTACCATCAGTGTTTGGTCAGTGTGTTAGTTCTTATCATCAGTGTTTGGTCAGTGTTTACCATCAGTGTTTGGTCAGTGTGTCAGTGTTTACCATCAGTGTTTGGTCAGTGTGTCAGTATTTACCATCAGTGTTTGGTCAGTGCGTCAGTATTTGCCATCAGTGTTTGGTCAGTGTGTCAGTATTTACCATCAGTGTTTGGTCAGTGCATCAGTATTTACCATCAGTGTTTGGTCAGTGTGTCAGTATTTACCATCAGTGTTTGGTCAGTGTGTCATTATTTACCATCAGTGTTTGGTCAGTGCGTCAGTATTTACCATCAGTGTTTGGTCAGTGCATCAGTATTTACCATCATTGTTTGGTCAGTGCGTCAGTATTTATCATAAGTGTTTGGTCAGTGTGTCAGTATTTACCATCAGTGTTTGGTCAGTGTGTCAGTATTTGCCATCAGTGTCTGGTCAGTGTGTCAGTATTTGCCATCAGTGTTTGGTCAGTGTGTCAGTATTTACCATCAGTGTTTGGTCAGTGCGTCAGTATTTATCATCAGTGTTTGGTCAGTGCGTCAGTATTTACCATCAGTGTTTGGTCAGTGCGTCAGTATTTATCATCAGTGCTTGGTCAGTGTGTCAGTATTTGCCATCAGTGTTTGGTCAGTGTGTCAGTATTTATCATCAGTGTCTGGTCAGTGTGTCAATATTTGCCATCAGTGTTTGGTCAGTGTGTCAGTATTTACCATCAGTGTCTGGTCAGTGTGTCAGTATTTGCCATCAGTGTTTGGTCAGCGCGTCAGTGTTTACCATTAGTGTTTGGTCAGTGTGTCAGTGTTTACCATCAGTGTTTGGTCAGTGCATCAGTATTTATCATCAGTGTTTGGTCAGTGCATCAGTATTTACCATCAGTGTTTGGTCAGTGCGTCAGTGTTTACCATCAGTGTTTGGTCAGTGCATCAGTATTTATCATCAGTGTTTGGTCAGTGCGTCAGTGTTTACCATCAGTGTTTGGTCAGTGTGTCAGTTCTTATCATCAGTGTTTGGTCAGGGTGTCAGTGTTTACCATCAGTGTTTGGTCAGTGTGTCAGTTCTTATCATCAGTGTTTGGTCAGGGTGTCAGTGTTTACCATCAGTGTTTGGTCAGTGCATCAGTATTTATCATCAGTGTTTGGTCAGTGCGTCAGTGTTTACCATCAGTGTTTGGTCAGTGCATCAGTATTTATCATCAGTGTTTGGTCAGTGCGTCAGTGTTTACCATCAGTGTTTGGTCAGTGTGTCAGTATTTGCCATCAGTGTTTGGTCAGTGCGTCAGTGTTTACCACCAGTGTTTGGTCAGTGCATCAGTATTTATCATCAGTGTTTGGTCAGTGCGTCAGTATTTATCATCAGTGTTTGGTCAGTGCGTCAGTGTTTACCATCAGTGTTTGGTCAGTGTGTCAGTATTTGCCATCAGTGTTTGGTCAGTGCGTCAGTGTTTACCATCAGTGTTTGGTCAGTGCATCAGTATTTATCATCAGTGTTTGGTCAGTGCGTCAGTGTTTACCATCAGTGTTTGGTCAGTGTGTCAGTCTTTGCCATCAGTGTTTGGTCAGTGCGTCAGTGTTTACCATCAGTGTTTGGTCAGTGCATCAGTATTTATCATCAGTGTTTGGTCAGTGCATCAGTATTTATCATCAGTGTTTGGTCAGTGCATCAGTATTTATCATCAGTGTTTGGTCAGTGCGTCAGTATTTATCATCAGTGTTTGGTCAGTGCATCAGTATTTATCATCAGTGTTTGGTCAGTGCGTCAGTGTTTACCATCAGTGTTTGGTCAGTGTGTCAGTTCTTATCATCAGTGTTTGGTCAGTGTGTCAGTTTTTACCATCAGTGCTTGGTCAGTGTGTCAGTATTTACCATCAGTGTTTGGTCAGTGTGTCATTATTTACCATCAGTGTTTGGTCAGTGTGTCAGTTATTATCATCAGTGTTTGGTCAGTGTGTCATTATTTACCATTAGTGTTTGGTCAGTGTGTCATTATTTACCATTAGTGTTTGGCCAGTGTGTCAGTTCTTATCATCAGTGTTTGGTCAGTGTTTACCATCAGTGTTTGGTCAGTGTGTCAGTGTTTATCATCAGTGTTTGGTCAGTGTGTCAGTATTTACCATCAGTGTTTGGTCAGTGTGTCAGTGTTTACCATCAGTGTTTGGTCAGTGTGTCAGTGTTTATCATCAGTGTTTGGTCAGTGTGTCAGTATTTACCATCAGTGTTTGGTCAGTGTGTCAGTGTTTACCATCAGTGTTTGGTCAGTGTGTCAGTATTTACCATCAGTGTTTGGTCAGTGTGTCAGTATTTACCATCAGTGTTTGGTCAGTGCGTCAGTGTTTACCATCAGTGTTTGGTCAGTGCATCAGTATTTGCCATCAGTGTTTGGTCAGTGTGTCAGTATTTACCATCAGTGTTTGGTCAGTGCGTCAGTATTTAACATCAGTGTTTGGTCAGTGTGTCAGTTCTTATCATCAGTGTTTGGTCAGTGTTTACCATCAGTGTTTGGTCAGTGTGTCACTGTTTATCATCAGTGTTTGGTCAGTGTGTCAGTATTTACCATCAGTGTTTGGTCAGTGTGTCAGTATTTACCATCAGTGTTTGGTCAGTGTGTCATTATTTACCATCAGTGTTTGGTCAGTGCATCAGTATTTACCATCAGTGTTTGGTCAGTGCATCAGTATTTACCATAAGTGTTTGGTCAGTGCGTCAGTATTTATCATCAGTGTTTGGTCAGTGTGTCAGTATTTACCATCAGTGTTTGGTCAGTGTGTCATTATTTACCATTAGTGTTTGGCCAGTGTGCCAGTTTTTACCATCAGTGTTTGGTCAGTGTGTCAGTGTTTACCATTAGTGCTTGGTCAGTGTGTCAGTATTTACCATCAGTGTTTGGTCAGTGTGTTAGTTCTTATCATCAGTGTTTGGTCAGTGTTTACCATCAGTGTTTGGTCAGTGTGTCAGTGTTTACCATCAGTGTTTGGTCAGTGTGTCAGTATTTACCATCAGTGTTTGGTCAGTGCGTCAGTATTTGCCATCAGTGTTTGGTCAGTGTGTCAGTATTTACCATCAGTGTTTGGTCAGTGCATCAGTATTTACCATCAGTGTTTGGTCAGTGTGTCAGTATTTACCATCAGTGTTTGGTCAGTGTGTCATTATTTACCATCAGTGTTTGGCCAGTGCGTCAGTATTTACCATCAGTGTTTGGTCAGTGCATCAGTATTTACCATCATTGTTTGGTCAGTGCGTCAGTATTTATCATAAGTGTTTGGTCAGTGTGTCAGTATTTACCATCAGTGTTTGGTCAGTGTGTCAGTATTTGCCATCAGTGTCTGGTCAGTGTGTCAGTATTTGCCATCAGTGTTTGGTCAGTGTGTCAGTATTTACCATCAGTGTTTGGTCAGTGCGTCAGTATTTATCATCAGTGTTTGGTCAGTGCGTCAGTATTTACCATCAGTGTTTGGTCAGTGCGTCAGTATTTATCATCAGTGCTTGGTCAGTGTGTCAGTATTTGCCATCAGTGTTTGGTCAGTGTGTCAGTATTTATCATCAGTGTCTGGTCAGTGTGTCAATATTTGCCATCAGTGTTTGGTCAGTGTGTCAGTATTTACCATCAGTGTCTGGTCAGTGTGTCAGTATTTGCCATCAGTGTTTGGTCAGCGCGTCAGTGTTTACCATTAGTGTTTGGTCAGTGTGTCAGTGTTTACCATCAGTGTTTGGTCAGTGCATCAGTATTTATCATCAGTGTTTGGTCAGTGCATCAGTATTTACCATCAGTGTTTGGTCAGTGCGTCAGTGTTTACCATCAGTGTTTGGTCAGTGCATCAGTATTTATCATCAGTGTTTGGTCAGTGCGTCAGTGTTTACCATCAGTGTTTGGTCAGTGTGTCAGTTCTTATCATCAGTGTTTGGTCAGTGTGTCAGTTTTTACCATCAGTGCTTGGTCAGTGTGTCAGTATTTACCATCAGTGTTTGGTCAGTGTGTCATTATTTACCATCAGTGTTTGGTCAGTGTGTCAGTTATTATCATCAGTGTTTGGTCAGTGTGTCATTATTTACCATTAGTGTTTGGTCAGTGTGTCATTATTTACTATTAGTGTTTGGCCAGTGTGTCAGTTCTTATCATCAGTGTTTGGTCAGTGTTTACCATCAGTGTTTGGTCAGTGTGTCAGTGTTTATCATCAGTGTTTGGTCAGTGTGTCAGTATTTACCATCAGTGTTTGGTCAGTGTGTCAGTGTTTACCATCAGTGTTTGGTCAGTGTGTCAGTATTTACCATCAGTGTTTGGTCAGTGTGTCAGTATTTACCATCAGTGTTTGGTCAGTGCATCAGTGTTTACCATCAGTGTTTGGTCAGTGCATCAGTATTTGCCATCAGTGTTTGGTCAGTGTGTCAGTATTTACCATCAGTGTTTGGTCAGTGCGTCAGTATTTAACATCAGTGTTTGGTCAGTGTGTCAGTTCTTATCATCAGTGTTTGGTCAGTGTTTACCATCAGTGTTTGGTCAGTGTGTCAGTGTTTATCATCAGTGTTTGGTCAGTGTGTCAGTTCTTATCATCAGTGTTTGGTCAGTGTTTACCATCAGTGTTTGGTCAGTGTGTCAGTGTTTATCATCAGTGTTTGGTCAGTGTGTCAGTATTTACCATCAGTGTTTGGTCAGTGCATCAGTATTTATCATCAGTGTTTGGTCAGTGCATCAGTATTTACCATCAGTGTTTGGTCAGTGCGTCAGTGTTTACCATCAGTGTTTGGTCAGTGCATCAGTATTTATCATCAGTGTTTGGTCAGTGCGTCAGTGTTTACCATCAGTGTTTGGTCAGTGCGTCAGTATTTGCCATCAGTGTTTGGTCAGTGTGTCAGTATTTACCATCAGTGTTTGGTCAGTGCATCAGTATTTACCATCAGTGTTTGGTCAGTGTGTCAGTATTTACCATCAGTGTTTGGTCAGTGTGTCATTATTTACCATCAGTGTTTGGCCAGTGCGTCAGTATTTACCATCAGTGTTTGGTCAGTGCATCAGTATTTACCATCATTGTTTGGTCAGTGCGTCAGTATTTATCATAAGTGTTTGGTCAGTGTGTCAGTATTTACCATCAGTGTTTGGTCAGTGTGTCAGTATTTGCCATCAGTGTCTGGTCAGTGTGTCAGTATTTGCCATCAGTGTTTGGTCAGTGTGTCAGTATTTACCATCAGTGTTTGGTCAGTGCGTCAGTATTTATCATCAGTGTTTGGTCAGTGCGTCAGTATTTACCATCAGTGTTTGGTCAGTGCGTCAGTATTTATCATCAGTGCTTGGTCAGTGTGTCAGTATTTGCCATCAGTGTTTGGTCAGTGTGTCAGTATTTATCATCAGTGTCTGGTCAGTGTGTCAATATTTGCCATCAGTGTTTGGTCAGTGTGTCAGTATTTACCATCAGTGTCTGGTCAGTGTGTCAGTATTTGCCATCAGTGTTTGGTCAGCGCGTCAGTGTTTACCATTAGTGTTTGGTCAGTGTGTCAGTGTTTACCATCAGTGTTTGGTCAGTGCATCAGTATTTATCATCAGTGTTTGGTCAGTGCATCAGTATTTACCATCAGTGTTTGGTCAGTGCGTCAGTGTTTACCATCAGTGTTTGGTCAGTGCATCAGTATTTATCATCAGTGTTTGGTCAGTGCGTCAGTGTTTACCATCAGTGTTTGGTCAGTGTGTCAGTTCTTATCATCAGTGTTTGGTCAGTGTGTCAGTTTTTACCATCAGTGCTTGGTCAGTGTGTCAGTATTTACCATCAGTGTTTGGTCAGTGTGTCATTATTTACCATCAGTGTTTGGTCAGTGTGTCAGTTATTATCATCAGTGTTTGGTCAGTGTGTCATTATTTACTATTAGTGTTTGGCCAGTGTGTCAGTTCTTATCATCAGTGTTTGGTCAGTGTTTACCATCAGTGTTTGGTCAGTGTGTCAGTGTTTATCATCAGTGTTTGGTCAGTGTGTCAGTATTTACCATCAGTGTTTGGTCAGTGTGTCAGTGTTTACCATCAGTGTTTGGTCAGTGTGTCAGTATTTACCATCAGTGTTTGGTCAGTGTGTCAGTATTTACCATCAGTGTTTGGTCAGTGCATCAGTGTTTACCATCAGTGTTTGGTCAGTGCATCAGTATTTGCCATCAGTGTTTGGTCAGTGTGTCAGTATTTACCATCAGTGTTTGGTCAGTGCGTCAGTATTTAACATCAGTGTTTGGTCAGTGTGTCAGTTCTTATCATCAGTGTTTGGTCAGTGTTTACCATCAGTGTTTGGTCAGTGTGTCAGTGTTTATCATCAGTGTTTGGTCAGTGTGTCAGTTCTTATCATCAGTGTTTGGTCAGTGTTTACCATCAGTGTTTGGTCAGTGTGTCAGTGTTTATCATCAGTGTTTGGTCAGTGTGTCAGTATTTACCATCAGTGTTTGGTCAGTGCATCAGTATTTATCATCAGTGTTTGGTCAGTGCATCAGTATTTACCATCAGTGTTTGGTCAGTGCGTCAGTGTTTACCATCAGTGTTTGGTCAGTGCATCAGTATTTATCATCAGTGTTTGGTCAGTGCGTCAGTGTTTACCATCAGTGTTTGGTCAGTGTGTCAGTTCTTATCATCAGTGTTTGGTCAGTGTGTCAGTTTTTACCATCAGTGCTTGGTCAGTGTGTCAGTATTTACCATCAGTGTTTGGTCAGTGTGTCATTATTTACCATCAGTGTTTGGTCAGTGTGTCAGTTATTATCATCAGTGTTTGGTCAGTGTGTCATTATTTACCATTAGTGTTTGGTCAGTGTGTCATTATTTACCATTAGTGTTTGGCCAGTGTGTCAGTTCTTATCATCAGTGTTTGGTCAGTGTTTACCATCAGTGTTTGGTCAGTGTGTCAGTGTTTATCATCAGTGTTTGGTCAGTGTGTCAGTATTTACCATCAGTGTTTGGTCAGTGTGTCAGTGTTTACCATCAGTGTTTGGTCAGTGTGTCAGTGTTTATCATCAGTGTTTGGTCAGTGTGTCAGTATTTACCATCAGTGTTTGGTCAGTGTGTCAGTGTTTACCATCAGTGTTTGGTCAGTGTGTCAGTATTTACCATCAGTGTTTGGTCAGTGTGTCAGTATTTACCATCAGTGTTTGGTCAGTGCGTCAGTGTTTACCATCAGTGTTTGGTCAGTGCATCAGTATTTGCCATCAGTGTTTGGTCAGTGTGTCAGTATTTACCATCAGTGTTTGGTCAGTGCGTCAGTATTTAACATCAGTGTTTGGTCAGTGTGTCAGTTCTTATCATCAGTGTTTGGTCAGTGTTTACCATCAGTGTTTGGTCAGTGTGTCACTGTTTATCATCAGTGTTTGGTCAGTGTGTCAGTTCTTATCATCAGTGTTTGGTCAGTGTTTACCATCAGTGTTTGGTCAGTGTGTCAGTGTTTATCATCAGTGTTTGGTCAGTGTATCAGTATTTACCATCAGTGTTTGGTCAGTGTGTCAGTGTTTACCATCAGTGTTTGGTCAGTGTGTCAGTATTTACCATCAGTGTTTGGTCAGTGTGTCAGTATTTACCATCAGTGTTTGGTCAGTGCATCAGTGTTTACCATCAGTGTTTGGTCAGTGCATCAGTATTTGCCATCAGTGTTTGGTCAGTGTGTCAGTATTTACCATCAGTGTTTGGTCAGTGCGTCAGTATTTAACATCAGTGTTTGGTCAGTGTGTCAGTATTTACCATCAGTGTTTGGTCAGTGTGTCATTATTTACCATCAGTGTTTGGTCAGTGCATCAGTATTTACCATCAGTGTTTGGTCAGTGCATCAGTATTTACCATAAGTGTTTGGTCAGTGCGTCAGTATTTATCATCAGTGTTTGGTCAGTGTGTCAGTATTTACCATCAGTGTTTGGTCAGTGTGTCATTATTTACCATTAGTGTTTGGCCAGTGTGCCAGTTTTTACCATCAGTGTTTGGTCAGTGTGTCAGTGTTTACCATTAGTGCTTGGTCAGTGTGTCAGTATTTACCATCAGTGTTTGGTCAGTGTGTTAGTTCTTATCATCAGTGTTTGGTCAGTGTTTACCATCAGTGTTTGGTCAGTGTGTCAGTGTTTACCATCAGTGTTTGGTCAGTGTGTCAGTATTTACCATCAGTGTTTGGTCAGTGCGTCAGTATTTGCCATCAGTGTTTGGTCAGTGTGTCAGTATTTACCATCAGTGTTTGGTCAGTGCATCAGTATTTACCATCAGTGTTTGGTCAGTGTGTCAGTATTTACCATCAGTGTTTGGTCAGTGTGTCATTATTTACCATCAGTGTTTGGTCAGTGCGTCAGTATTTACCATCAGTGTTTGGTCAGTGCATCAGTATTTACCATCATTGTTTGGTCAGTGCGTCAGTATTTATCATAAGTGTTTGGTCAGTGTGTCAGTATTTACCATCAGTGTTTGGTCAGTGTGTCAGTATTTGCCATCAGTGTCTGGTCAGTGTGTCAGTATTTGCCATCAGTGTTTGGTCAGTGTGTCAGTATTTACCATCAGTGTTTGGTCAGTGCGTCAGTATTTATCATCAGTGTTTGGTCAGTGCGTCAGTATTTACCATCAGTGTTTGGTCAGTGCGTCAGTATTTATCATCAGTGCTTGGTCAGTGTGTCAGTATTTGCCATCAGTGTTTGGTCAGTGTGTCAGTATTTATCATCAGTGTCTGGTCAGTGTGTCAATATTTGCCATCAGTGTTTGGTCAGTGTGTCAGTATTTACCATCAGTGTCTGGTCAGTGTGTCAGTATTTGCCATCAGTGTTTGGTCAGCGCGTCAGTGTTTACCATTAGTGTTTGGTCAGTGTGTCAGTGTTTACCATCAGTGTTTGGTCAGTGCATCAGTATTTATCATCAGTGTTTGGTCAGTGCATCAGTATTTACCATCAGTGTTTGGTCAGTGCGTCAGTGTTTACCATCAGTGTTTGGTCAGTGCATCAGTATTTATCATCAGTGTTTGGTCAGTGCGTCAGTGTTTACCATCAGTGTTTGGTCAGTGTGTCAGTTCTTATCATCAGTGTTTGGTCAGGGTGTCAGTGTTTACCATCAGTGTTTGGTCAGTGTGTCAGTTCTTATCATCAGTGTTTGGTCAGGGTGTCAGTGTTTACCATCAGTGTTTGGTCAGTGCATCAGTATTTATCATCAGTGTTTGGTCAGTGCGTCAGTGTTTACCATCAGTGTTTGGTCAGTGCATCAGTATTTATCATCAGTGTTTGGTCAGTGCGTCAGTGTTTACCATCAGTGTTTGGTCAGTGTGTCAGTATTTGCCATCAGTGTTTGGTCAGTGCGTCAGTGTTTACCACCAGTGTTTGGTCAGTGCATCAGTATTTATCATCAGTGTTTGGTCAGTGCGTCAGTATTTATCATCAGTGTTTGGTCAGTGCGTCAGTGTTTACCATCAGTGTTTGGTCAGTGTGTCAGTATTTGCCATCAGTGTTTGGTCAGTGCGTCAGTGTTTACCATCAGTGTTTGGTCAGTGCATCAGTATTTATCATCAGTGTTTGGTCAGTGCGTCAGTGTTTACCATCAGTGTTTGGTCAGTGTGTCAGTCTTTGCCATCAGTGTTTGGTCAGTGCGTCAGTGTTTACCATCAGTGTTTGGTCAGTGCATCAGTATTTATCATCAGTGTTTGGTCAGTGCATCAGTATTTATCATCAGTGTTTGGTCAGTGCATCAGTATTTATCATCAGTGTTTGGTCAGTGCGTCAGTATTTATCATCAGTGTTTGGTCAGTGCATCAGTATTTATCATCAGTGTTTGGTCAGTGCGTCAGTGTTTACCATCAGTGTTTGGTCAGTGTGTCAGTTCTTATCATCAGTGTTTGGTCAGTGTGTCAGTTTTTACCATCAGTGCTTGGTCAGTGTGTCAGTATTTACCATCAGTGTTTGGTCAGTGTGTCATTATTTACCATCAGTGTTTGGTCAGTGTGTCAGTTATTATCATCAGTGTTTGGTCAGTGTGTCATTATTTACCATTAGTGTTTGGTCAGTGTGTCATTATTTACCATTAGTGTTTGGCCAGTGTGTCAGTTCTTATCATCAGTGTTTGGTCAGTGTTTACCATCAGTGTTTGGTCAGTGTGTCAGTGTTTATCATCAGTGTTTGGTCAGTGTGTCAGTATTTACCATCAGTGTTTGGTCAGTGTGTCAGTGTTTACCATCAGTGTTTGGTCAGTGTGTCAGTGTTTATCATCAGTGTTTGGTCAGTGTGTCAGTATTTACCATCAGTGTTTGGTCAGTGTGTCAGTGTTTACCATCAGTGTTTGGTCAGTGTGTCAGTATTTACCATCAGTGTTTGGTCAGTGTGTCAGTATTTACCATCAGTGTTTGGTCAGTGCGTCAGTGTTTACCATCAGTGTTTGGTCAGTGCATCAGTATTTGCCATCAGTGTTTGGTCAGTGTGTCAGTATTTACCATCAGTGTTTGGTCAGTGCGTCAGTATTTAACATCAGTGTTTGGTCAGTGTGTCAGTTCTTATCATCAGTGTTTGGTCAGTGTTTACCATCAGTGTTTGGTCAGTGTGTCACTGTTTATCATCAGTGTTTGGTCAGTGTGTCAGTATTTACCATCAGTGTTTGGTCAGTGTGTCAGTATTTACCATCAGTGTTTGGTCAGTGTGTCATTATTTACCATCAGTGTTTGGTCAGTGCATCAGTATTTACCATCAGTGTTTGGTCAGTGCATCAGTATTTACCATAAGTGTTTGGTCAGTGCGTCAGTATTTATCATCAGTGTTTGGTCAGTGTGTCAGTATTTACCATCAGTGTTTGGTCAGTGTGTCATTATTTACCATTAGTGTTTGGCCAGTGTGCCAGTTTTTACCATCAGTGTTTGGTCAGTGTGTCAGTGTTTACCATTAGTGCTTGGTCAGTGTGTCAGTATTTACCATCAGTGTTTGGTCAGTGTGTTAGTTCTTATCATCAGTGTTTGGTCAGTGTTTACCATCAGTGTTTGGTCAGTGTGTCAGTGTTTACCATCAGTGTTTGGTCAGTGTGTCAGTATTTACCATCAGTGTTTGGTCAGTGCGTCAGTATTTGCCATCAGTGTTTGGTCAGTGTGTCAGTATTTACCATCAGTGTTTGGTCAGTGCATCAGTATTTACCATCAGTGTTTGGTCAGTGTGTCAGTATTTACCATCAGTGTTTGGTCAGTGTGTCATTATTTACCATCAGTGTTTGGTCAGTGCGTCAGTATTTACCATCAGTGTTTGGTCAGTGCATCAGTATTTACCATCATTGTTTGGTCAGTGCGTCAGTATTTATCATAAGTGTTTGGTCAGTGTGTCAGTATTTACCATCAGTGTTTGATCAGTGTGTCAGTATTTGCCATCAGTGTCTGGTCAGTGTGTCAGTATTTGCCATCAGTGTTTGGTCAGTGTGTCAGTATTTACCATCAGTGTTTGGTCAGTGCGTCAGTATTTATCATCAGTGTTTGGTCAGTGCGTCAGTATTTACCATCAGTGTTTGGTCAGTGCGTCAGTATTTATCATCAGTGCTTGGTCAGTGTGTCAGTATTTGCCATCAGTGTTTGGTCAGTGTGTCAGTATTTATCATCAGTGTCTGGTCAGTGTGTCAATATTTGCCATCAGTGTTTGGTCAGTGTGTCAGTATTTACCATCAGTGTCTGGTCAGTGTGTCAGTATTTGCCATCAGTGTTTGGTCAGCGCGTCAGTGTTTACCATTAGTGTTTGGTCAGTGTGTCAGTGTTTACCATCAGTGTTTGGTCAGTGCATCAGTATTTATCATCAGTGTTTGGTCAGTGCATCAGTATTTACCATCAGTGTTTGGTCAGTGCGTCAGTGTTTACCATCAGTGTTTGGTCAGTGCATCAGTATTTATCATCAGTGTTTGGTCAGTGCGTCAGTGTTTACCATCAGTGTTTGGTCAGTGTGTCAGTTCTTATCATCAGTGTTTGGTCAGGGTGTCAGTGTTTACCATCAGTGTTTGGTCAGTGGGTCAGTTCTTATCATCAGTGTTTGGTCAGGGTGTCAGTGTTTACCATCAGTGTTTGGTCAGTGCATCAGTATTTATCATCAGTGTTTGGTCAGTGCGTCAGTGTTTACCATCAGTGTTTGGTCAGTGCATCAGTATTTATCATCAGTGTTTGGTCAGTGCGTCAGTGTTTACCATCAGTGTTTGGTCAGTGTGTCAGTATTTGCCATCAGTGTTTGGTCAGTGCGTCAGTGTTTACCACCAGTGTTTGGTCAGTGCATCAGTATTTATCATCAGTGTTTGGTCAGTGCGTCAGTATTTATCATCAGTGTTTGGTCAGTGCGTCAGTGTTTACCATCAGTGTTTGGTCAGTGTGTCAGTATTTGCCATCAGTGTTTGGTCAGTGCGTCAGTGTTTACCATCAGTGTTTGGTCAGTGCATCAGTATTTATCATCAGTGTTTGGTCAGTGCGTCAGTGTTTACCATCAGTGTTTGGTCAGTGTGTCAGTCTTTGCCATCAGTGTTTGGTCAGTGCGTCAGTGTTTACCATCAGTGTTTGGTCAGTGCATCAGTATTTATCATCAGTGTTTGGTCAGTGCATCAGTATTTATCATCAGTGTTTGGTCAGTGCATCAGTATTTACCATCAGTGTTTGGTCAGTGTGTCAGTATTTACCATCAGTGTTTGGTCAGTGTGTCATTATTTACCATCAGTGTTTGGTCAGTGCGTCAGTATTTACCATCAGTGTTTGGTCAGTGCATCAGTATTTACCATCATTGTTTGGTCAGTGCGTCAGTATTTATCATAAGTGTTTGGTCAGTGTGTCAGTATTTACCATCAGTGTTTGATCAGTGTGTCAGTATTTGCCATCAGTGTCTGGTCAGTGTGTCAGTATTTGCCATCAGTGTTTGGTCAGTGTGTCAGTATTTACCATCAGTGTTTGGTCAGTGCGTCAGTATTTATCATCAGTGTTTGGTCAGTGCGTCAGTATTTACCATCAGTGTTTGGTCAGTGCGTCAGTATTTATCATCAGTGCTTGGTCAGTGTGTCAGTATTTGCCATCAGTGTTTGGTCAGTGTGTCAGTATTTATCATCAGTGTCTGGTCAGTGTGTCAATATTTGCCATCAGTGTTTGGTCAGTGTGTCAGTATTTACCATCAGTGTCTGGTCAGTGTGTCAGTATTTGCCATCAGTGTTTGGTCAGCGCGTCAGTGTTTACCATTAGTGTTTGGTCAGTGTGTCAGTGTTTACCATCAGTGTTTGGTCAGTGCATCAGTATTTATCATCAGTGTTTGGTCAGTGCATCAGTATTTACCATCAGTGTTTGGTCAGTGCGTCAGTGTTTACCATCAGTGTTTGGTCAGTGCATCAGTATTTATCATCAGTGTTTGGTCAGTGCGTCAGTGTTTACCATCAGTGTTTGGTCAGTGTGTCAGTTCTTATCATCAGTGTTTGGTCAGGGTGTCAGTGTTTACCATCAGTGTTTGGTCAGTGGGTCAGTTCTTATCATCAGTGTTTGGTCAGGGTGTCAGTGTTTACCATCAGTGTTTGGTCAGTGCATCAGTATTTATCATCAGTGTTTGGTCAGTGCGTCAGTGTTTACCATCAGTGTTTGGTCAGTGCATCAGTATTTATCATCAGTGTTTGGTCAGTGCGTCAGTGTTTACCATCAGTGTTTGGTCAGTGTGTCAGTATTTGCCATCAGTGTTTGGTCAGTGCGTCAGTGTTTACCACCAGTGTTTGGTCAGTGCATCAGTATTTATCATCAGTGTTTGGTCAGTGCGTCAGTATTTATCATCAGTGTTTGGTCAGTGCGTCAGTGTTTACCATCAGTGTTTGGTCAGTGTGTCAGTATTTGCCATCAGTGTTTGGTCAGTGCGTCAGTGTTTACCATCAGTGTTTGGTCAGTGCATCAGTATTTATCATCAGTGTTTGGTCAGTGCGTCAGTGTTTACCATCAGTGTTTGGTCAGTGTGTCAGTCTTTGCCATCAGTGTTTGGTCAGTGCGTCAGTGTTTACCATCAGTGTTTGGTCAGTGCATCAGTATTTATCATCAGTGTTTGGTCAGTGCATCAGTATTTATCATCAGTGTTTGGTCAGTGCATCAGTATTTATCATCAGTGTTTGGTCAGTGCGTCAGTATTTATCATCAGTGTTTGGTCAGTGCATCAGTATTTATCATCAGTGTTTGGTCAGTGCGTCAGTATTTATCATCAGTGTTTGGTCAGTGCGTCAGTGTTTATCATTAGTCATTCACCAGTGAATCTTCAAAGCTTCTTTTACCCATTACAAGGTTAAAGGAATTGTCCTCTTTCAGAAAATACCAGTCTCCGGGTGCAGTTTGTTATAAAAAAATAAACCATGTTTTACTTACTGTAGACAGGATGTCAAGACTGCAGCCAATGTCAGACACTGGGAGCAGCGGGGACCCCGCGGTATAGCACGTACATGATTCATGGACGTCTGAATGAAGCCTTAAGTACCCAACTTTTACATCTTCCGCAGCACAACACTTGGCGCTGCGGTTTTACTTCTGTTACGTATGGCATAAACTCTTCCCAGGTGCAACTTGGTAGGTAATGTTTGATTATTCTTTAATGTTTTCAGTTCACAATATATTAAAATTATAAAAATTTGTCTCTCCTCTCCTGATATTGCCAATTATTTGGGGGACCTGCCACGACTATTATGTAGCAGTTGTGGGCAAACAAGCGCAGTGCTTACAAGCTCTTTCCAATTGAGATTCCAAGCACTACCCTGGAGCTGGATCATGCTGTTAGCTCCGGATCCAGACCAGCTTTAATGCCACAGCACTTGAAGAGGTAAAACTGCCAGACATAGCAGCATCAGCAGTGTACATTTCCAGCCAGCAGCGCAATGAAGCTGTCAGTCAAGCAGGAGTGCGCACCCCCCACCCAGAAGTCAGGAACTCAGAAGGCTGGGGAGTGGTGCGCTCCTAGAAACGGAAAATTACAAATTTCTTTAAAGTGAATCTGTCACTACGTTTTTGCTATGTAATCTGAGAGAAGCATGATGTAGGGGCAAAGACCCTGATGCCACCAATGTGTCACTTACTAGGCTGTGTATTGCTGTTTCAATAAAATCACTATCAGTTTTATCAGTAGGAGATTATCATTAGAGGACTAGGTGTCCCGTGCCTCCTGGTCCAACCACACGCCTACCACTGATTAGCAGCTTTCTGTCAATATACATTGTACACAGAAAGCTGACAATTAGTGATGCGGGTGAGGTTATGCACATCTTAGCATTCCAAGTCTTTGCTTGCAGTCAGGGATATGGTTGTGTCAACCGCGATCAGTCAGATCTTAGACTGTACTGTAACTGCCATACACAGCAGATAAATTAGACTCTATTGGTACTCACTACTTTGCAACCTGACAGCCGCACAGCATACCACATCCCAGTGCTCCACCACGGAATACAATACAACAATGCTAACAGTCATCAAGCAAATGTTCATTTTGTTATTCCTATAATGTAACAATAGAGTACCAGATAAAGATAAAAGTCATCAGGTCTATATATCTATTCTATGTTGAAAGGAAATAAATAAACTACAGGGTTTCTACAGAGCACTGTCAGAATGTGTAAAAGTAGTTGGCTCAGAATTTATTAGTCTCTGTTGTCTATGTCTCAGCAGCATTTCATGGCTGTTATTCACTATATATTGTGTGATTGGTTTACTCCTCAAATCAATAGTGAGCTGGACAGCCAATAAATATGGGATCAATTCAAAGCGGCTATGTCATCAATATTTGAAACACATGAGCCATGCTGAGACAAAGCAGAGCGATTCATAGTTTGGTTGTTTTAAGGTTGAAAGTAGACATAAATGAATTGAGATTAACCTATAACATATCATGCTGATCCAAAGGAAGGCAATAACCCCATGAGGCAGATGCTAATTGCCCCATATTAGAGGATAATTCCTTCCCGACTCCACATACGGCAATCAGACTAGTTCCATGGATCAATGTCCCATCACAGTAACATAACCTGTAATATTATATTTTTCAAAAAAGGCATCCAAGCCCTTCTTGTACTTTTGTAGTGAATCAACCATTACATCATCATGTTCCTGTTACGATACAGGCGCAGTACTGCTGGAAACCAATGGCCGAAGGAGCACAAGCAGGGACAGCAAGCGGTAGTAAAAGTTCTTGGAGATAGCAAAGACTTGTAGGAAACAATCATCTGTAGATGAATAGAAAAGTCTGGGTAAGAATGGAAACTAAAACTAGGCTAACAGCTAGACACAATACTCAAGCAATGAGGGAGAGATCCATGCGGCTTTAAGTAGGCCCAAACAGGGAACAAGATGGATTCCATAGATTCAGACTCCGCCATCTTGGTAAAGGGCAATTGCAGAACACTACAGCAACCTCCAGTGGTAAGGAGTGAAACTGCAGCACAATATTAAAGTGAATAGTGGCCACTAGTGGTCAAACTGTAGAAGGGCAACATAAATCCTGACAGTTCCATAGTCTCACTGCTCTTACAGTAAGGATTTGCTGCCTGTGATTATTCGAATTAAACATTCTTTTCTCTAGATGTAGAGCATACATGTCAAACTCTGGCCCGCGGGCCAAATCTGGCCCTCAAGGTGATTATATTTGGCCCGCAATGCCATAAAGTGGACTATGTGGGGCCAATTATTCTGAATGGAGGACTATATGGGGCCCCATTATACTGTATAGAGGGCTGTATGGGGATCACAGTTGAGGCATAATACTGTGTTAGGGTCACCATACTTTGCTAGGGGAATTGAGGGGGGTACAGTAGGATCATCATACAGGGTCTTGGCATCATACTTTATGGGAGCAAAGAAAGGGCAATCAAGGGGCTTCAATTGGAGGAAAATTGCTTTGGAAGAGCAGTAAAGTTGTGAGCTATGCTCTTCTGTTACCCCACCGAGTATTAAGGTGCTTTTTTGAAGGGGACTGGGCCCAATTAGAACTTCTGCTATAAGGCCACATGATTTCTTTGTATGCCCTGCCTGCGAGGAAATACCCAATGTTCCGGTCATGTGGTCTGTCTCTTAAGATTTATTAATTAAAATCTACTTTGTTTGTGGGACAGCCCCTTTAAGTTTGTTTCCATATTAGATGATAAGGAAAAACTTCTTTAATTGTACACATTTTTTTAATAAATATCAAGGTTGGCTGGCGACTTTGTCCAAGTTTTTAATTTTGGCCCTCTGTGTACTTAAGTTTGACATCCCTGATGTAGAGGATGCTTCTGCTGTCATCATTGCAGGCCTAGGTGTAAAAACATCATTAGAAAGATCCAGGTACTGTCCCTTCATATATTTATACATTCAGAACCTAAGATAAAAACAAAATGAGCCAATACCCTGTAATAAATAAGTGAATAGTAATAGTACATGTAAATAACATAGGGTACTTAGTTAGCACTATTTTGATCAAAAAAGGTGTACTCGATCGTGACAGTACCTAATTCTTGTAGTTCACTTCACTATCTGTCAGCAAACAGCTAAATAGATAAGGGCAGAGGAGGACTTTTGTACAGAGTAATTGCTCATTTTGTTTTTATCTTGGGTTCTGCTTGTTTAATAGCCACAGTGTGAATGCAGACCTATTCATTGCACTTATACCAACATATGCTTTGGCTTATTTTTTTTATTTGATATATGTGTACATTGTAATAAAAATGCGCCAAAGCATTAGTTTTTACAAACAGAATAAACCCATTTGATATAAACCCATTTCCTCAATAACCTTACATCCGCTCTACACTGTGTGCAGAATTATTAGGCAAATGAGTATTTTGATCACATGATACTTTTTATACATGCTGTCCTACTCCAAGCTGCATAGGCTTGAGAGCCAACTACCAATTAAGTAAATCTGGTGATGTGCATCTCTGTAATGAGGAGGGGTGTTGACTAATGACATCAACACCCTATATAAGGTGTGCTTAATTATTAGGCAACTTCCTTTCCTTGGGCAAAATGGGTCAGAAGAGAGATTTGACGGGCTGTGAAAAGTCCAAAATTGTGAGATGTCTTGCAGAGGGATGCAGCAGTCTTGAAATTTCCAAACTTTTGAAGCGTGATCACCGAACAATCAAGCGTTTCATGGCAAATAGCCAACAGGGTCGCAAGAAGCGTGTTGGCCAAAAAAGGCGCAAAATAACTGCCTATGAATTGAGGAAAATCAAGCGTAAAGATGGCAAGATGCCATTCGCCACCAGTTTTACCATATATCAGAGCTATAACGTTACTGGAGTATCAAAAAGCACAAGGTGTGCGATACTCAGGGAAATGGCCAAGGTAAGGAAGGCTGAAAAACGACCACCTTTGAACAAGAAACATAAGATAAAACGTCAAGAATGGGCCAAGAAATATCTTAAGACTGATTTTTGAAAGGTTTTATGGGCTGATGAAATGAGAGTGACTCTTGATGGGCCAGATTGATGGACCAGAGGCTGGATCAGTAAAGGGCAGAGAGCTCCACTCCGACTCAGACGCCAGCAAGGTGGAGGTGGGGTACTGGTATGGGCTGGTATCATCAAAGCTGAATTTGTGGGTCCTTTTCGGGTTGAGGATGGAGTGAAGCTCAACTCCCAGACCTACTGCCAGTTTCTGGAAGACAACTTCTTCAAGCAGTGGTACAGGAAGAAGTCGGTATCGTTCAAGAAAAACATGATTTTCATGCAGGACAATGCTCAATCACATGCATCCAACTACTCCACAGCGTGGCTGGACAGTAAAGGTCTAAAAGAAGAAAAAATAATGACATGGCCCCCTTGTTCACCTGATCTGAACCCCATAGAGAACCTGTGGTCCATCATAAAATGTGAGATCTACAGGGAGGGAAAACAGTACACCTCTCGGAACAGTGTCTGGGAGGCTGTGGTGGCTGCTGCATGCAATGTTGATCAAAAACAGATCAAGCAACTGACAGAATCTATGGATGGAAGGGTGTCATCATAAAGAAAGGTGGCTATATTCATCACTAATTTTTTTGGATTTTGTTTTTGCATGTCAGAAATGTTTATTTCTAAATTTTGTGCACTGATATTGGTTTACCTGGTGAAAATAAACAAGTGAGATGGGATTATATTTGGTTTTTATTAAGTTGCCTAATAATTCTGCACAGTAATAGTTACCTGCACAAACAGATATCCTCCTAAGATAGCCAAATCGAAAAAAAAAACACTCCAACTTCCAAAAATATTAAGCTTGGATATTTATGAGTCTTTTGGGTTGATTGAGAACATAGTTGTTGATCAATAATAAAAATAATCCTCTAAAATACAACTTGCCAAATAATTCTCAACAGTGTAGTTCAACTATGTCCTTCATATATACTGGCCCAAAATGGACACAGTAGTCTAAGTGCAACCAGACTAGTGACTCGTATAGAGGCAAAACTATGTCTTTGTCATGAGCATTTCTACCTCTTTTAATGAAACCCATGATTGTATTTGTCTTGGTAGCAGCTGCCTGGCACTGGTCATTATAGCTGAGTTTGTTGTCCACCAATACATACAAATCTTTTTCGGTGACAGTTTTACCCAATGTTTTGCCACGTAGTACATAATTGAACATTATATTTCCTCGGTACAAGTACATAACCTTACATTTATCTACACTTAACATTTAAAGCAGGAGCTGACACAGACAGAACTATTGCCTGTGCAAGAATAATACATAAGCCCTTTGCACTACAATAGCATATCATAATGCACAATTCCAGCAGCTTTGGGGGTGGAAGTGGAACCTCTCACCTCTTGGGCTCCTGTATAACTGCTCAAGTTGCACCAATGGTATGTCTGTCCGTGGTGCACATGTCCTATTCAGGAATCTTATAAAAGTGTCCCATTTGCTTTGTGTACTTTTATTTTCAAGAACATTGTCCCAGTTTATGGCACTAAGATCATCTCTTGTTGTTGTAAATTGGCCTTACTGAAATTTAGTATCCTTGTAGCCCCTCTACTATACATTTTATTAAAAGATATGTGAAAATATATTATTTTGTGATCACTAATATCCAAATGACCCCCAAACCGAACTGTCTGGCCTGTTGGTTAGAATTACATATAGGAGTTTCCCCCCTTCACCCTTCCCTTGTTGGTACCTGGACCAGTTGTGAAAGGTAATTGTCTTTTATTATTGTCAATCGGTTTCTACTTCCCAAATATATCAGGGTAGTTGATAGATTTTGACTGGATTTCCCACGAACAAAGTTAATTTTTAGCAACATTTTAATCAATAGATCTTTCAGTTATAATCATTTCCACAATTGGATGTGATATAATAATGTTCCTGTGCTGAGATAATCTTATAAATGTGCCCCTGCTGTGTACTGTGTAATGGCTATCTCATCATGTACGGAACATGGTCTGATCGTACCACAGCTCCTGGGCTGGAAGGAAAAGAGAGTATACAGACATTACAGCAGAGGGTCGCAACTGATTCTTTCTGTGAGATAAAACATTGCCTCACAGAAAGACAGTAAAATATTTTGCCTCACAAAAATAATCATTTGCAATCCCCTGCTGTAATATCTATATACTTTCCTCCCCGGCCAGGAGATGTGGTATGATCAGACCATGTTCCTGCACGGTCAGACACAGACATTACACAGTACACAGAAGGGGAACATTTATAAGATTATCTCAGCACAGGAACATTTTTTTTAACATATCCGATTGTGGAACTTATTTTTATTCCAAAATATAATGATTAAAATGTACTTTGTTCATGGGAAAATCCCTTTAAGGGTTCCTAAAGATTGGCAAATCTTCAAAAATATTACTGTTCAGTTCAGGGCCTGTGGCAGATAAGCTGTCTAAAGGAGGAGGAAAGGGATCTGTTACTATGCTTATGTTTCTCAATCTTAAGGCATCAAAAAATAGGGGCAACATTTTTTTCTGTATTTTTAGTAATTGCAAACTAGGCATTTGTTTTCCACTTGTTGCCTGTGTTACATTGTTTCTGCATAAAATAGAGTCGGGAACCCTAATTCCATTGGTGTGTTCATTACTTGGATTCTTGCATTAGTTCTGATACCACTGTTTTAACCCCATCAGTGTCATTGATTGACAACATTCTGCCTATACTGTGCAAAAATATTTTATCAAAACTACAGCATTTGTGTGATACGTTGCTCTAATCAAGGTCTCTGCCCCTATTTTCTGTTGGTCTCATATGAGGCAGCATAAACCTGGCAATTTTTAAATGGCTATACTATGATACAAAAATAAATCTGTATGTTCTAAACTATAACTCTTCATTATAGATGTGCAAATTTATTTGAATAGAATTGAATTCTCCCTGAATTTTACAAAAATATGTATTCTTTTGAATACTGATTTTTTTTTTTCAATTTTGCTCCTAGCAAATTCAGCAAAATGGTGGCTAACTATTTTTTTTAACCAGCAACAGGTTAAAAAAAAATACTCACCTCACCGCTCAACTGTCCTGTTACCCCTGTAGCCCACTATCCAGTTCACCTATCCTTTTCCCCTTCCCCAGTCGCAGGGCTTCCAGGTCCGAGTAGGCCTCTGATGTCACTGCTCGTAGTGCTGCTGCGTCGCATGATGTGACCAGGTGCTGAGCAGCAGATGAGCAGTAAGGTTTTAATTTTATAATTTTTTAGATCCTACATGTTTTATACTCCGAGACCCCAGATCATTATCAGTCTGTATCAATGCAAATCGAATTTCACTGTTAAATTTGAGTGATTTGCCAAATTCTAATCTCCGCAGATTTGATCATCTTTACTCTTCATATATAGTTTAGAACTGCAAAAAAACATTTATGTTATTCCCACAGAGACAGTTTAAGAAACATTTGGAATGTCAGTGTGAGAATGACTAGCTCTAGCCTCTAGATCTTTAAAACCTATCTTGTAATAAAGAAAAATAGATTTCTGATCTCAATTCTCTGAATTAAAATGAAGTTTTATTATTGATCTAACAAAAAAAAACAGCACTTCTGGCTTCCTGTCCTGTGACTGACATTCACAGAATTATCTTTATGGGACACAGCCCCAACAAGGATGAATTGACCTATTATCCCAGTAAGAACGCTGTGCTATGATAACCGGCTCACATGCTTAGTTTACTAATGTACTGACTGCTTTACACAAATAAAATTATGTTTATTGCCCAAGAGGTATGACTCTCAGCTGAAATGCAAACGTGCTTTCACAAAATAGAACAAAGTTGAATATACTCTAACGCTGTATACCTAAGGAGGTCCCAATGTGTTGTACATTAAATCAAGTGAAATTCACAAACTTTTGCAAATTGGAACATGATTGAGAAGGCAATTTTAGGGAATGTTTCTACAAATTAGTGCTTCATTCAAGTTTTTATGTTAAATACATTTTTCAAAACTTTTTATTTTCCATTTCCTATATCACTACAGTATCTATATGGAAAATAAGTTAAAAATCTTGCAATTTTCATACTGTACACTAAGATTTAAAGGAAAACTGTCATCAGAAAATTACCTATTGTTTAAAGGGAACCTGTCACCATGAAAATGCAGACCAATCTGCAGGCACTATGTTATAGAGAAGGAGTGCCTGCAGATTGCACCGTATTTTCATAGGGACATGTTCCCTTTAAATTAAGTTTTTGGGTTACATGTATTTTTTAAACAAATTTGGATTTTTTTTCATGATCCTTATTAAATAAACAAAATTAGTAATGTTATAATTATCACACAATAACTGCTGAGCCTTTTTTAGAATCATACTTCAGCCAGGCTCCTTATTATCATGGGCAGGATTATAATGAAGGGGAACATCTTTATTCACAGCTGATTACACAGAATCCACCAACAATCGCAATAGGGGATGTCATACCTGACCCTGCTCCCCTTAATTTCACAATGATCTTTGCAAATGCTCATTAAACACTTCAAGAGATAGGATCGGGGTCTGGCCACTGTAGTTATGTACATGTGTTGCTTCCTGAAACAGGAAGTTTGAATATAAGAAAGCTTCAGTGATCAGTGTGAAAATTGAAAGGTTTCTATTTTTATTGCAAAATTTGATATGTTAAGAAGAAACATTGCTAAAAATGTTTGAAAAGAACATTTAACATAAAAATCTGATTGAAACAATAGCTCATTTTCTTATTATAGAGTCCTTTTAATATTACACTAATTCGGTAGTCATCGTAGTTGTGACACTGGCTATCGTCACTTCTCACGGACAAGCTGTGAGATAGGGGAGTCAAGAAGTCTGGAGTCAAAAACCAAGAGTATACATTAAGGCTGTGTGGCCACGATGCGTTTTTCAAGCGTTTACACTGCGGAATTTCCGCAGCGTAAACGCTTGGGAAACGCTTGGTAAACCTTCCCCCATGGTCTCCAATGCAATTCCGCACTTTCAATGCCCATGCTGCGGATTTTTCCTCAGCGTTTATGCTGCGCTCAAAAGTACGCAGCATATCCATTCATTTTGCGGACACGCAGCGTAATCGCCGCCATTGACTTGCATTAGAACGCGCCAATTCCGCAAGACTGCATCTGTACTTCCGTAATTGGCGCATTCTAATGTGCGGATGGAACCCAAGTCTGGAGAAGAGGAGACTCTCATTCAGACCTGGGTACCATAGAATTTGTAAAAAAAAAGAATTTAAAATAAAAAAATAAAGTTTATACTCACCTTCCGATGTCCTCCCGGTGTTTTGTCCACGCCGTCCGGTCTCTTGCAATGCTCGCGCCGTTGTGAAGGACCTGCCATGACATCACTGAGTCATGTGTCCTTCACAACAGCGCGAGCATTGCAAGAGACCGGACGCAGCAGAGATGACACCGGGAAGACAACGGAAGGTGAGTATAATCTTTATTTTTTATTTTCTACCATTCTTATTCTTTTTTTTTAACTATTACTTGGTCACACTATATAAATCCATGCCGGTTTCATGGATTTATATAGTGTGACAAACTTGTCAAGCACTTTTCCAAGTGATGCTCAAAATCGCTTGGAAAACTGCTTGAAAAAACGAATGCGAAAACGCATGTAAAAACACTGAAAAAACGCTTCTCTCTGGCAGAAAAAACACATGTAAATCTGCATGCGTTTTTTTTCTGCCAGAGAGAGGCGAAAACGCTCTGCATCAAATCTGCTACGTGGGCACATAGCCTAAAGGATGAAGGGCAAGACAAAAAGAGTAAACAGGTCACAATCCGAAGTCAGCAGTCCAAACCTGTGCGGATCGAGAGAGGGGGGCTAGGCAAACGAATAGTCAAAGGCAAGGTCCAAGGTCAAGCAGCAAAAGATCAGAACAGCAAAACACAAAAGCGCAAGGTACGCACTCCAATGAGCAAAGGTACGACTGACAATGGTTTGACCGTTGCCAGCCAGCTAAATATTCAGGCGATCATCCTGAAAGGATAACGCCTGGAGGAACCCAGCAGGCCCAACTTGTGATTGTGCTGCTGGGCAATACTAAATTTGTGTGGAAACAGTCAAGCACACCCCAGCCCTTGATTGGGTGGCTTTGCTATGCTTTGCGCCAACATATTCCGCAGCACTTTACAATTAAGCGGGGACATGTGCAGACAATAAAGACAATACAATGTAAGGCTATGTGCCCATGATGCAGAAATGCTCAGGATTTTTTCCTGAGCGTTTCTGCATCTCCCTGGCAGAAAAAAACGTATGCGGATTGTACATGCGTTTTCCTGCCAGGGACATGCGGAAGTGAAGCGTTCTTCACTTGCATTTCCGCATGCGGGTTGACAAGCGCTTTCCAAGCGATTTTAGCATCACTTGGAAAGTGCTTGTCAACTTGGTCACACTATATAAATCCATGCAAACGGCATGGATTTATATACTGTGACCGAAAGAATAGTAAAAAATAAAAAAATAAATATATACTTACCCTCTGATGGCCCCCAGTGTCTTGCTTCCCTCCGTTCTCCCTTGCCGGCAGCGGTACACTGAAGGACCTGCCGATGTCAGCGTCGCGTGACCCGTCACATGACTATGACGTCAGCGCAGGTCCTTCAGTCCATCTCGATTTGCCGGCATGAAAGGACGAGTGCAGCGGGGGCCGCCAGAAGGTAAATATAATCTTTATTTTTTATTTTATTCTTTTTTTTTTTACAGTTTTCTATGGTACCCGGGTCCGGAGGAGAGTATCCTCTTCTCTAGACCTGGGTACCATCCGCACATTGAACGCAATGCATTCCGCATGTCCTTATCTAGTGAAGCGGAATACATGCGTTCTAATGCAAGTCAATGGTGGCGAAAACGCAGCGCTTCCGCAAAATAATTGCTAGTGCTGCGTTTTTTTCCGCAATGATAATCCGCAGCGGAAATTTCCGCAGCATGTGCACAGCACATGCAGATTATCATTGGGAAACATGGCAGGCCTTCTACCATGCATTTTTAAGCATTTCTGCAGCATTTTTGCCGCTGCGGAAACGCTTAAAAAACGCATCGTGGGCACACAGACTAACACATTTCAACAGTTACAGGAGGAGTGAGGGCCCTGCTCGCAAGCTTACAATCTATAAGGAAAAAGGGGGACACATAGGTAGAACATTCTGTTATGTATGATCCAGCCATCATTATTGTAATAAGGGTATTCATATTAAGCTGCATGATCTGGACATCAACCAGGAACTGACTGAGTGCAGTTACTGTGTGCTACTGGGTGCATGGAGGATGTGGAGACAGATAAATAGGAAGGAGCAGATTTTGATTAACATTTAGAAGGAAGGAACAGGGGAGAGTTAGTTTAATGAGTTGAGGTGATAGGCTTGTCTAAACAGATATGTTTTTAAAGCACGCTTGAAAACATGGGGGCTAGATATATGTCGGATCATTTGGGGTAGTGCATTCCAGTATACTGGCGCACCATGAGAGAAGTCTTGGAGCAAGAGGTGCGAGGTTCGGATTATGGAGGATGTTAGTCTTAGATTAGTTGCAGAACAGAGGGCATGGGAGGGGCGATAGACAGAAATGAGGGAGGAGAACTGTGGAGAGCTTTGTGGGTGAGAAAGAGGAGTTTATATTGGACTGTAGCGAATGAGTAACCAGTGCAATGACTGCCACAGGGTAGAGGCATCGGTGAAGCGGACTGATAGAAATATGACCATGGCTGCTGCATTCAGAATGGATTGGAGAGAAGAGGATTTGGTTAGAGCATATGTGTTAAACTCTGGACCGTGGGCCAAATCAGGCCCGCAGGCTGATTATATTTGGCCCGCGAATCAGGACAGGAGCATTGGTAGGTTGCTACAGCAATGCTGTGTAGATCAGCTGAACTCATGTAAGGTGCCTCAGCGAGGTAGTCGTGGGCGAGCTGTAGCCCCCTCTCGCTCTGGCACCCTACAAACAATTCGTGTCCTCCCTCTGATGTGTGGCTGTGTATGTGGGGCTCCCCACCTACTTCAAACCATCCGATCGCGGCTGTCTCCAGGCATTTCTCTTCTGGGACCAGGGCAGCAATAAATTCAGAGGACACGAGGTTCTTAACCATAACTTGGACTTTACTTGGGAAAAAGGAATATGTACAGTATTTACGGGCAGATATAATGGATAAGGCCCGACAGGTTATTATCTCCTTCACAGGCACTAGCAACATCTTCAGCCCTGGTTCCCTCTTTAAGTGAAGCATCTCTGTGACTCTAATCTCTAGCCCAAGAGATTCTTC
Source organism: Phyllobates terribilis (assembly GCF_046119375.1). NCBI lineage: Eukaryota > Metazoa > Chordata > Amphibia > Anura > Dendrobatidae > Phyllobates > Phyllobates terribilis. Next base: position 220,696,944 of record NW_027362771.1, read on the forward strand.
TGCAATACCAACAGTGTTCCGGATCCAATATCTCCCCCACGTCTTAGCCTGGAGTCCTATTTATCTTCCTCTGCTTCCTGCAGACTAGAAGTGCCCCGGATCCTCAATACCTCTGTTCAGTTTCTCCGGCCGGCTAACAGGACTCTTGCGTAGGGAGACTTTTACACTGGTGATCCCACTGTCTGAGGGTATGGAGCTCCCGTCTACCCTAGCAGCCACCATATAGTCAGGCTGCCCGTACAGTTCACTGTCCTATCTCTTACTACTCATCACTTCCTACTTCTGGAAACTAAGCAGGGACTTTCCTAAAGTGCCCACCCTCTGTGGGCTGCCATCACACAGCATTAACCCCATCACTGTCTGGAACACTGCTAGCAGACTCAACCTGACATCTGCACCTAGGACAGTGGCATCTTGTGACTGATTACAGGTACTGCAGCCCACAAGGAATTATGCCAGGAACAAGCTCTATAACACTCAAGGCCTGATCAGGGCACTAAGTTTCCCCTCTACTCTACTGACTGGACCACTGAAGCTAACCCCTTAGCTTGGCCTACCAACAGTTCAGAGAGGTCTAACTACAGGAACACTTCCTTTAACTACTTCAGTGCCAAGGGAAGGCTACGTCCTTCCCCACTATTACACTCACAAGCCAGCGTCTCAGTCCAGGCAATCAGGCTGCTCCTCCTCCTGGCTACTGCTCTCCTCAGACTGCAACCAAAGAGCCTCCTCCCATCCTCCAGCCTGTGCAGAACGGCATGTTCTCCCTCATTCACCCAAGGACTCTTCTACTGATGGAGGTGAGAATGCTTCCTGCTGCCTGTCAGCTTTATCCCAGCAGGATGGTCGCAGAGTCTGAGATTACACTGATATAGTGACTTTGTGTGTTCAGAGCTTCATGCTCCTCAATGCAGGATCAGGTTTCTCAGCCACACAGCTCATCAGCATGGAGCTCTGAGCACAAGGTCATCATATCATGGATTCTAATCTCTGACTGGATGGCCTCCTGTCACTGCTGCTGTGATGAATCTAGGCTGGGACTGATCCCTGTGCCTGACCCTACCTCTCATGCAGTGAAGTCTGTATATAAATACTGTACCTGTAACATACACGCTATACCTGTGTATTATATATATAAATATACACAGTTACAATAAATACTCATAAAGATCAATTATACACACATATATATATAGCATATACAGTCATGGCCAAAAGTATTGAGAATGAGACAAATAGTAATTTTTCCAAAGTTTACTGCTTCATTTTTTGTAATGACAATTTGCATATACTCCTGAATGTCAAAGAGTGATCAGCTTAACAGCAATTACTGTACTTGCAAAGTCAATATTTGCCCAGAAAATGAACTTTAACCCCCAAAACACATTTCAACATCATTGCAGTCCTGCCTTAAAAGGAGCAGCTAACATCGTTTTAGTGATTGATCCATTAACACAGGTGTGGATGTTGATGAGGACAGGGCTGGCGATCAATCAGTCATGATTAAGTAAGAATGACATCACTGGACACTTTAAAAGGAGGCTGGTTCTTGGTATCATTGTTTCTCTTCAGTTAACCATGGTTATCTCTAAAGAAACACGTGCAGCCATCATTGCACTGCACAAAAATGGCCTAACAGGGAAGAGTATCGCAGCTACAAAGATTGCACCTCAGTCAACAATCTATCGCATCATCAAGAGCTTCAAGGAGAGAGCTTCCATTGTTGTCAAAAAGGCTCCAGGGCGCCCAAGAAAGACCAGCAAGCGCCAGGACCGTATCTTAAAACTGTTTCAGCTGCGGGATCGGACTACCAGCAGTGCCGAGCTTGCTCAGGAATGGCAGCAGGCTGGTGTGAGTGCTTCTGCACGCACTGTGAGGCGGAGACTCTTTGAGCAAGGGCTGGTTTCAAGGAGAGCAGCAAAGAAGCCACTTCTCTCCAGAAAAAACATCAGGGACCGACTGATATTCTGCAAAAGGTACAGGGAGTGGACTGCTGAGGACTGGGGCAAAGTCATTTTCTCTGATGAATCCCCTTTTCGATTGTTTGGGACATCTGGAAAACAGCTTATTCGGAGAAGAAGAGGTGAACGCTACCACCAGTCTTGTCTCATGCCAACTGTAAAGCATCCTGAAACCATTCATGTGTGGGGTTGCTTCTCAGCCAAGGGAATCGGCTCACTCACAGTCTTGCCTAAAAACACAGCCATGAATAAAGAATGGTACCAGAATGTCCTCCAAGAGCAACTTCTCCCAACCGTCCAAGAGCAGTTTGGCGCCCAAAAATGCCTTTTCCAGCATGATGGAGCACCTTGCCATAAAGCAAAGGTGATAACTAAATGGCTCATGGAACAAAACATAGAGATTTGGGGTCCATGGCCTGGAAACTCCCCAGATCTTAATCCCATTGAGAACTTGTGGTCAATCATCAAGAGACGGGTGGACAAACAAAAACCAACAAATTCTGGCAAAATGCAAGCATTGATTATGCAAGAATGGACTGCTATCAGTCAGGATTTGGTCCAAAAGTTGATTGAGAGTATGCCAGGGAGAATTACAGAGGTCTTGAAGAAGAAGGGGCAACACTGCAAATATTGACTTGCTGCATTAACTCATTCTAACTGTCAATATAACCTATTGGTACTCATAATATGATTGCAATTATATTTCTGTATGTGATATATACATCAGACAAACACTAATAAAAAACAGAGGCCAGCAGATCATGTGAAAATATAATTTTGGTGTCATTCTCAAAACTTTTGGCCATGACTGTATATAAAGTATATGGGTATATTCTACGTGTATGTGTGTGATATACATATATACACACACACATACATAAATGCATTATAATATACAGTACAGACCAAAAGTTTGGACACACCTTCTCATTTAAAGATTTTTCTGTATTTTCATGACTATGAAAATTGTACATTCACACTGAAGGCATCAAACCTATTAAGTATATAATTCCACATGTGTTAATTAACAAAAAAGTGTGAAACAACTGAAAATATGTCTTATATTCTAGGTTCTTCAAAGTAGCCACTTTTTGCTTTGAAGACTGCTTTGCACACTCTTGGCATTCTCTTGATGAGCTTCAAGAGGTAGTCACCGGAAATTGTTTTCACTTCACAGGTGTGCCCTGTCAGGTTTAATAAGTGGGAATTCTTGCCTTATAAATGGGGTTGGGACCATCAGTTGTGTTGTGCAGAAGTCTGGTGGATACACAGCTGATAGTCCTACTGAATAGACTGTTAGAATTTGTATTATGGCAAGAAAAAAGCAGCTACGTAAAGAAAAACGAGTGGCCATCATTACTTTAAGAAATGGAGGTCAGTCAGTCTGAAAAATTGGGCAAACTTTGAAAGTGTCCCCAAGTGCAGTTGCAAAAACCATCAAGCGCTACAAAGAAACTGGCTCACATGAGGACCGCCCCAGGAAAGGAAGACCAAGAGTTACCTCTGCTTCTGAGGATAAGTTTATCCGAGTCACCAGTCTCAGAAATCGCAGGTTAACAGCAGCTCAGATCAGAGACCAGGTCAATGCCACACAGAGTTCTAGCAGCAGACACATCTCTACAACAACTGTTAAGAGCAGACTTTGTGCAGCAGGCCTTCATGGTAAAATAGCTGCTAGGAAACCACTGCTAAGGACAGGCAACAAGCAGAAGAGACTTTTTGGGCTAAAGAACACAAGGAATGGACATTAGACCAGTGGAAATCTGTGCTTTGGTCTGATGAGTCCAAATTTGAGATCTTTGGTTCCAACTACCGTGTCTTTGTGCGACACAGAAAAGGTGAACGGATGGACTCTACATGCCTGGTTCCCACCGTGAAGAATGGAGGAGGAGGTGTGATGGTGTGGGGGTGCTTTGCTGGTGACACTGTTGGGGATTTATTCAAAATTGAAGGCATACTGAACCAGCATGGCTACCACAGCATCTTGCAGCGGCATGCTATTCCATCCGGTTTGCGTTTAGTTGGACCATCATTTATTTTTCAACAGGACAATGACCCCAAACACACCTCCAGGCTGTGTAAGGGCTATTTGACCAAGAAGGAGAGTGATGGGGTGCTACGCCAGATGACCTGGCCTCCACAGTCACCAGACCTGAACCCAATTGAGATGGTTTGGGGTGAGCTGGACCGCAGAGTGAAGGCAAAAGGGTCAACAAGTGCCAAGCACCTCTGGGAACTCCTTCAAGATTGTTGGAAGCCAATTTCCGGTGACTCTCTTGAAGCTCATCAAGAGAATGCCAAGAGTGTGCTAAGCAGTCATCAAAGCAAAAGGTGGCTACTTTGAAGAACCTAGAATATAAGACATATTTTCAGTTGTTTCACACTTTTTTGTTAAGTATAAAATTACACATGTGTTAATTCATAGTTTTGATGCCTTCAGTGTGAATGTACAATTTTCATAGTCATGAAAATACAGAAAAATTTTTAAATGAGGTGTGTCCAAACTTTTGATCTGTACAGTAAACATATATATATATATATATATATATATATATATATATATATATATATACACACATACATACGTATATATATACACATACATATATATATATATATACAGGGCCGCCATCAGGACATTACTGCCCTTACTGACGTATGGGGCCCGGTGAGTAGAGGGGGCCCCAGCGGCAGCATTCTGCTAGTTCAGTGAACGTGAGTCAATAGTTAACGTCACGGCAATAGTTAACAGCCACCAGCCAATTACAGGCCGGCGGCTGACGTCGGCACACACGTCTCTGGCATATGACGTCACTGTCCTGTGCCAGCGATCGTGCTCCCGGTGATTGGACAGACCGGCTCCGCTGGAAAGCAGCAAGGTAAGAAGAAACTTTTTTTTTTTTTTAAAGCCGCATCATGGGGGCAGAATGTGAAACACAGAAGCAGAATGGTAGACTTTGGAGTCAGAATGGAGACATTGGGGGCAGAATGTGAAACATGGGGGGGGGCAGAATGGAGACATATGGGGACAGAATGGGAGACATGGGGGGTCAGAATGGAGACATGGGGGAGCAGAATTGAGACATGGGGGAGCACAATGGAGACATGGGGCAGACATGGGGGCAGAATGGAAGCATGGGGTGCAGAATGGAAACATGGGGGGAAAAATGTGAAACATGGGAGCAGAATGTGAAACATGGCAGAATGGGAGACATGGGGGGCAGAATGAGAGACATGGGGGCAGAATGGAGACAAGGGCAGAATGGGAGACATGGCAGCAGAATGGGAGACATGGGGGCAGAATGTGAAACATTGAGGGTGGAATGGGAGACATTGGGGGCAGGATCGAAACATGGGGCAGAATGTGAAACATGGGGGCATAATGTGAAACGGGGAACTTTGAGGGCAGAATGGAAACATCGGGCAGAATGGGAGACATTGGGGCAGGATGGAAACAGGGGGGGCAGAATGGGGGACATGGGGGCAGGATGGAAACATGGGGGCAGAATGAAAACATGGAGCAGAATGGAAACATGGGGGCAAAATGGGAGACATAGGGGCAGAATGTGAAATATTGGAGCAGAATCAGAGACATTTTGGGCAGGATGGAAACATGGGGGGCAGAATGAGGACATGGGGGCAGGATGGAGAAATGGGGGCAGAATGGAAACATGGGGCAGAATGGGAGGCATGGGGCAGAATGGGAGACATGGGGGTAGAATGGAAACATGGGGCAAAATGGGAGACATGGGGGCAGAATGGAAACATGGCGGCAGAATGGAGACATGGGGCAAAATGGGAGACATGGGGGCGGAATGGAAACATGGAGGCAGAATGGAGACATGGAGGCAGAATGGAGACATGGGGCAGAATAGGAACATTGGGGGCAGGATGGAGACAATGAGGACAGGATGGAAATAATGGGGGCAGGATGTGGGATATTACAGTAGGGGCTAATTGGCTAATTATGGATATTATTACTGTTGTGATGTATTTTATTTTTGAGGATACTGTTTTCAGTGAGGGGGGATCCTGTTACTGTGCAGGGTGGCACTATGTCGCTTTTTTTTCTTCATCTAGTGTAGTGTAGAAGTTGGGGCAATATTGGGGAATGTGCTCTGTAAGCTGCTCTAGATAACTGTGTTATTTTATGCAGAGACGAGTCTTGGCTGGAAGAAGTGATGGCAATCTGCGCTGGATGAAGAGGAAAAGCAAAGATGAAAGACTTCAACTAGAGATGTCACCGGTGAATCAGTGTGTTACCTGTACACTGACACTATACACTGTATACTATGTACAGAGCTCCTGTGTATAATGGTACTTATGGTAATATTAGTATTTGTTTTTTTATTAGTGATCAGTATTGTAGTATTCGGTCACTATGTGGTGGTAATATGTGATCTGGTCACGGTGTAGCGGTATTTGTCCCTTGTATGTGGTAGTATTCGGTCACTATATGGTGGTAATATGTGATCTTGTCACAATGTGGCAGTATTTGTCCCTTGTATGTGTTATTATTCGGTCACTATGTGGTGGTAATATGTAATCTGGTCATAGAGTGGTGGTATTTGTCCCTAGTATGTGGTATTATTTGGTCACTATGTGGTGGTAATATGTGATCTGGTCACGGTGTGGTGGTATTTGTTCCTTGTATGTGGTATTGTTCGGTCACTATGTGGTGGTAATATGTGATCTGGTCACAGTGTGGCGGTATTTGTCCCTTGTATGTGGTATTATTGGTCATTGGTCATTTTAAAAAATGTATGTGATGCATTTCCATTAATAAAAATATACCTAAAAAGAATATTGGGTATTATAAGAAATGTTTAATAGGTTAGAGTAGAGTAGGGCCTGGCCAGAAGTCTCTCCTTGTCATGGTGGTGGCTTAAAAAAATCTTTTCGCCAAAACAAAAGCTGCTGGCTATGTATGTGATCTGGTGTTGAACTGTTAATGTGTGATTGGTGAGGACGTGATGTAGAAGTGGAGTTTTTCCAAGAGTGGGCGGTGGGACTGGGGAAGATTTGCGGGATGGAGGCGGAGCAGGGGTGAAGCTTGGGCAGAGTCTCAAGGGGGCCCTAAAATTTTACTTAAGTGGCATAGGCAAGCCATTTCTCCTTACTCTCATATACAAATGAATGCTTGGCTCAGCCGAGCTACTGCGTGCTCTGACAGTTCTGCTGTCTGACTCCTCTGGCAGTGACTAGTGTTGAGCGAGCACTAAAATGCTTGGGTGCTCGAAGCTCGGGCCGAGCTCGCCGTGATACTCGGGTGCTCGACCCGAGCAACGAGCCCAATGTTAGTCTATGGGAAACTCGAGCATTTTTGCGGTGGCACCACCGGCAGTCTTTTAAAAGCCTAACAAGTGCCCAAAACGATAGTGACAGTGCTCAAATGACATGGGGACAGCATGGGGATCACCCCAGGAAGCATTTCTGATCCCCAGGTCACTGCTGTCAACAACGTGGTCAGAGGTATTAAGCCACTTTTACAGGCTCACAATAAAACGTTCAAAAACGAAAGTGAAACTTTTTTCCTGTGAAATATGTTAAGGAACATCCTTTCCAGGGTAAAGACTTGTGTATAAGTTAAAATAAATTACCTAAAACAAAAATACTCCTCCACACCTTCGGCTATGTTCACAAGTAGCATTTTTTATGCGTTTTTCCACTTTTGTATTGCTTTCAACTATGACAAATGCATTCACCGGGAAATGTAATTTTAACATTTTACAGCCTTATCTGGCCATGTGCTGTGTGACACATGCATAAAGTGCTGAAAAGACAAGGGAACAGCATGGGGAAGACCCCTGGAAGCATCTCTGACTCCCAGGTCACTGTCTAAAAGTGTGCCCATCATAAGTGATCCTTACCGCATCAGAAGATGCAGACTTGCAACTATCCCCATGCAAGTTCTAGTCCCAGGGCAGTGTTCAATTGTACCTCCCCCATTCCTTGCAATACAAGCTCAAGTATGCAGCCTGCCACCCACCCACCCCCAGGCTGCAATACCATACTGCTTGCTTGCTTGAACTTTAAATTGGGCCTTTTAGGCATGTGGAGGCGGAATCTGGCCACCACGTCATGGCTGTGTTGGCGGCCTGGAATCCATACTCAGTCCCCAGCCGCCCGGCGGCCGGGTGTCCATACTCGGTCCCCAGCTGCCCCGCGGCCGGGTGTCCACACACGGTCCCCAGCCGCCTGGGGGCAGCCGGGTGTCCATAAACGGTCCCCAGCCGCCCCTATTTCTCCTTGGAACATCCCCCCACACACTTTTCTTAGCCTGGCCGGCTTTAGGCAGCATTGGACGAGCCCACCAGAGAACCAGACTCCTCCGGTGGGCCCTGACTTCTCCATCTGTGGAGTTGAGAGTGCCAAGGTGAGGAGCATGATGATGATGACAGAAGTTAGCATCTGCTATGTTTTCTTTTAATGCAAGTGTAAGTGTGCAGCCCGCCACCCACCCACCCCCAGACTGCAATTCCATACTGCTAGCTTGCACTTGAAATGGGGCCTTTTAGTTTGGAGGAGGCCGAAGCTGGCCACTACCTCATGGCTGCTTCGGCAGCGAGGTATCCATACTCAGTCCCCAGCCGCCCATATTTGTCCTGGTGTGCCTTATACATAAGATTAAGCGCGTATACCAAAACATTACCTGTGCCCTCCCCAGTGCATTTAGTGGGAAGGAGAGCCTATTCCGCTGTAGTGTGTGCATGCCAAACCCCTGTTCATGGTACATGCGAAGATGCCTCCCACCTTGCACCTGTCGTTGCAGACTTGCAACTATCCCCATTCAAGTCCTTGTCCCAGGGCAGTGTTCAATTGTACCTCTCCCATTCCTTGCAATGCAAGCGCAAGTATGCAGCCTGCCACCCACCCACCCCCAGGCTGCAATACCATACTGCTTGCTTGCTTGCACTTTAAATTGGGCCTTTTAGGCATGTGGAGGCGGAATCTGGCCACCACGCCATGGCTGTGTCGGCAGCCTGGTATCCATACTCAGTCCCCAGCCGCCTGGTGGCCGGGTGTCCCCGCTTGCTCTCCAGCCTCCAGGGGGTGGCCGGGTGTCCATACTCGGTCCCCAGCCACCCCTATTTGTCCCGGTAAACTTTCCCACACTTTTCTTAGCCTGGCCTGCTTTAGGGCAGCATTGGCCGAGCCCACCGGACTATCAGACTCCTCCGGTGGGTCCTGGCTTCTCCATCACGGGAGTTGAGAGTGCCAAGGTGAGGAGCATGATGAGGATGATAGAAGTTAGCATCTGCTTTGTTTTGTTGTAATGCAAGCGCATGTATGTAGTAGCGGCTAGGCCTGAGGTGGTCAGCGTTTTGGCGCATATCCTACCTCCTCCGAGGATTGCTGGATGTTTTCCTGCTACTATCCAAGTTCTATGACTCCCGTTAAAACAAAGCTTCAGGTGATAAATGATGGATGAGGTAGTGGCAAAGGAGAAAGAGCAGGAGGAACAGGGACCATTCACATCAATATCAGGCCAGTCAACCAGATATGTCTTGTAGGATATGTTTCTGTAACAAAAGGAGCGGTTCGGCTACACAGTTATAGGGCATACAGTGAGTGCAATGCCTACCAAAAATTTCGAGCCACTCCAATGCCCCTTGGAAATGACATGGAGGTCAGAGGGCGTTAACTAAACCTTTTTTTCCATTTATAGCAACTGGGTCTCCCGTGCACTGTTGGCCTAAGCAGTGAATGGAAGGCTTTCCAAAAATTATGAGGAACTGCAATGCCCCTTACAAGAGCCATGTGTGGCACCCCAGGGGTCTGGTCACCACAGTAATAGAGATATTACGTCAGAGATCAAGTGGGAGGTTTCCTGGTCAGGATCCCTTAAACATGCAACATCCTCCTGCCCCAATCCTGGGACTGGAGAATTCTGCCCTTATAAACTGGATCTGGGGCGGGGTTGAGTGAGTCAGAGAACAGTCAGAGTCAGAGTGAGAGTGAGAGCAAGGGAAAGTAACAGCAAGGAGCTCTGTAGGAGCTAGGAGCTAAAGACCAGGGGCTGGAAGCTGAGCAGAGCTCGCCCTGGCAGAAGACAATAGGAACCGGACACAGGAGTCCGAAGCTGTGAGGACTTATATATCCAGCAGCAGAAACCAGCCGGCAGGGGATTTCAGGTCCTCTGGCCATAGAAGCCTGGAGGCTCAGTCACAAGCAAGGGACCAGCACCGCCGTCGTGGAGTGGAGGCTAACAGAAGGCCCCAAGTCACCAGCCATACGGGTGAGCACTACACGGTACACTCAGGGACGTGGGCTACTTCTACCCGCTTACAGCAAGGTAGCCAGGAAGAGTGCAGACAGACGGGGAGGCCTACAACTCCACCTGGCCAGGGGAACTCCTGCTTGCTCACAGACTGACCAGGCCTCTTATGCTAGCTAGTACTCCCAGGAGGGTCTACCTTATAATCATCAGTAAAGACCCTGAACTGCACTGCAAAGACTCTGAGTCATTCCTGCTGCGCTCTTGCACCATCACCCCCATCATCCACACTCACTGCCCTGAGGCTATACTCCTCCCAAGGGGAGCTATCCCATTCTATGCTGCGCACACAACACCAGCCTCAGCGGTCTGCCTCGCAGCGGTGGTACTCCCTGACCGCAATCCACGGGTGGCGCAGTCGGACAATTAACCTCAAAACCTAAGAAAGACTGCCACTGGTTTGACCAGCCTGAGCCACGGGACCGGGTCACTGCCACGGAGACTACAGACCCCAGAGACCCGGCACCGGGTATCCCACACACGTGTACACATGGCCCAGGGGGCACGTCACATGCAGTACAGCATATTACAAACATAAGTCCCATTATTGGGGAGTGGGTGTCCCATGGTATTTGCTTATGCTTTCCCAGCAAAAGCTGCCAAAAATTAGGATGGAGCAACTTGCAATGCCCCTTACAAGAGCCATGCAGTACAGCATATTACAAACATAAGTCCCATTATTGGGGAGTGGGTGTCCCATAGTATTTGCTTATGCTTTCCCAGCAAAAGCTGCCAAAAATTAGGACGGAGCAACTTGCAATGCCCCTTACAAGAGCCATGCAGTACAGCATATTACAAACATAAGTCCCATTATTGGGGAGTGGGTGTCCGATGGTATTTGCTTATGCTTTCCCAGCAAAAGCTGCCAAAAATTAGGACGGAGCAACTTGCAATGCCCCTTACAAGAGCCATGCAGTACAGAATATTACAAACATAAGTCCCATTATTGGGGAGTGGGTGTCCCATAGTATTTGCTTATGCTTTCCCAGCAAAAGCTGCCAAAAATTAGGACGGAGCAACTTGCAATGCCCCTTACAAGAGCCATGCAGTACAGCATATTACAAACATAAGTCCCATTATTGGGGAGTGGGTGTCCCATAGTATTTGCTTATGCTTTCCCAGCAAAAGCTGCCAAAAATTAGGACGGAGCAACTTGCAATGCCCCTTACAAGAGCCATGCAGTACAGCATATTACAAACATAACTCCCATTATTGGGGAGTGGGTGTCCCATAGTATTTGCTTATGCTTTCCAAGCAAAAGCTGCCAAAAATTAGGACGGAGCAACTTGCATTGCCCCTTACAAGAGCCATGCAGTACAGCATATTACAAACATAAGTCCCATTATTGGGGAGTGGGTGTCCCATAGTATTTGCTTATGCTTTCCCAGCAAAAGCTGCCAAAAATTAGGACGGAGCAACTTGCAATGCCCCTTACAAGAGCCATGCAGTACAGCATATTACAAACATAAGTCCCATTATTGGGGAGTGGGTGTCCCATAGTATTTGCTTATGCTTTCCCAGCAAAAGCTGCCAAAAATTAGGACGGAGCAACTTGCAATGCCCCTTACAAGAGCCATGCAGTAAAGCATATTACAAACATAAGTCCCATTATTGGGGAGTGGGTGTCCCATAGTATTTGCTTATGCTTTCCAAGCAAAAGCTGCCAAAAATTAGGACGGAGCAACTTGCATTGCCCCTTACAAGAGCCATGCAGTACAGCATATTACAAACATAAGTCCCATTATTGGGGAGTGGGTGTCCCATAGTATTTGCTTATGCTTTCCCAGCAAAAGCTGCCAAAAATTAGGACGGAGCAACTTGCAATGCCCCTTACAAGAGCCATGCAGTACAGCATATTACAAACATAACTCCCATTATTGGGGAGTGGGTGTCCCATAGTATTTGCTTATGCTTTCCAATCAAAAGCTGCCAAAAATTAGGACGGAGCAACTTGCATTGCCCCTTACAAGAGCCATGCAGTACAGCATATTACAAACATAAGTCCCATTATTGGGGAGTGGGTGTCCCATAGTATTTGCTTATGCCTTGCAAGCAAAAGCTGCCAAAAATTAGGACGGAGCAACTTGCATTGCCCCTTACAAGAGCCATGCAGTACAGCATATTACAAACATAAGTCCCATTAATGGGGAGTGGGTGTCCCATAGTATTTGCTTATGCTTTCCCAGCAAAAGCTGCCAAAAATTAGGACGGAGCAACTTGCAATGCCCCTTACAAGAGCCATGCAGTACAGCATATTACAAACATAACTCCCATTATTGGGGAGTGGGTGTCTCATAGTATTTGCTTATGCTTTCCAAGCAAAAGCTGCCAAAAATTAGGACGGAGCAACTTGCATTGCCCCTTACAAGAGCCATGCAGTACAGCATATTACAAACATAAGTCCCATTATTGGGGAGTGGGTGTCCCATAGTATTTGCTTATGCTTTCCCAGCAAAAGCTGCCAAAAATTAGGACGGAGCAACTTGCAATGCCCCTTACAAGAGCCATGCAGTACAGCATATTACAAACATAACTCCCATTATTGGGGAGTGGGTGTCCCATAGTATTTGCTTATGCTTTCCAAGCAAAAGCTGCCAAAAATTAGGACGGAGCAACTTGCATTGCCCCTTACAAGAGCCATGCAGTACAGCATATTACAAACATAAGTCCCATTATTGGGGAGTGGGTGTCCCATAGTATTTGCTTATGCTTTCCCAGCAAAAGCTGCCAAAAATTAGGACGGAGCAACTTGCAATGCCCCTTACAAGAGCCATGCAGTACAGCATATTACAAACATAAGTCCCATTATTGGGGAGTGGGTGTCCCATAGTATTTGCTTATGCTTTCCCAGCAAAAGCTGCCAAAAATTAGGACGGAGCAACTTGCAATGCCCCTTACAAGAGCCATGCAGTAAAGCATATTACAAACATAAGTCCCATTATTGGGGAGTGGGTGTCCCATAGTATTTGCTTATGCTTTCCAAGCAAAAGCTGCCAAAAATTAGGACGGAGCAACTTGCATTGCCCCTTACAAGAGCCATGCAGTACAGCATATTACAAACATAAGTCCCATTATTGGGGAGTGGGTGTCCCATAGTATTTGCTTATGCTTTCCCAGCAAAAGCTGCCAAAAATTAGGACGGAGCAACTTGCAATGCCCCTTACAAGAGCCATGCAGTACAGCATATTACAAACATAACTCCCATTATTGGGGAGTGGGTGTCCCATAGTATTTGCTTATGCTTTCCAAGCAAAAGCTGCCAAAAATTAGGACGGAGCAACTTGCATTGCCCCTTACAAGAGCCATGCAGTACAGCATATTACAAACATAAGTCCCATTATTGGGGAGTGGGTGTCCCATAGTATTTGCTTATGCCTTGCAAGCAAAAGCTGCCAAAAATTAGGACGGAGCAACTTGCATTGCCCCTTACAAGAGCCATGCAGTACAGCATATTACAAACATAAGTCCCATTATTGGGGAGTGGGTGTCCCATAGTATTTGCTTATGCTTTCCCAGCAAAAGCTGCCAAAAATTAGGACGGAGCAACTTGCAATGCCCCTTACAAGAGCCATGCAGTACAGCATATTACAAACATAACTCCCATTATTGGGGAGTGGGTGTCCCATAGTATTTGCTTATGCTTTCCAAGCAAAAGCTGCCAAAAATTAGGACGGAGCAACTTGCATTGCCCCTTACAAGAGCCATGCAGTACAGCATATTACAAACATAAGTCCCATTATTGGGGAGTGGGTGTCCCATAGTATTTGCTTATGCTTTCCCAGCAAAAGCTGCCAAAAATTAGGACGGAGCAACTTGCAATGCCCCTTACAAGAGCCATGCAGTACAGCATATTACAAACATAAGTCCCATTATTGGGGAGTGGGTGTCCCATAGTATTTGCTTATGCTTTCCCAGCAAAAGCTGCCAAAAATTAGGACGGAGCAACTTGCAATGCCCCTTACAAGAGCCATGCAGTACAGCATATTACAAACATAAGTCCCATTATTGGGGAGTGGGTGTCCCATAGTATTTGCTTATGCTTTCCAAGCAAAATCTGCCAAAAATTAGGACGGAGCAACTTGCAATGCCCCTTACAAGAGCCATGCAGTACAGCATATTACAAACATAAGTCCCATTATTGGGGAGTGGGTGTCCCATAGTATTTGCTTATGACTTGCAAGCAAAAGCTGCCAAAAATAAGGATGGAGGAACTTGCAATGCTGGCACCCTGGTGGTATAGTTGTGGTGCAGGCTGAGGATAAGGAGAAGAAGATTAAACAGCCGAAATTAGGAAGCGTATACCCATGTGTGGGTGTGAAGCTGTGCATGGGAATACACCTCCCGAAATAACACAGTGGATTTGACTTTATGTTACTCTGCTGTCATTTGGTGGTGATGAGAAGTCTGGCCCAATCCAGCCCTTGTTCATTTTGATAAGGGTCAGCTTGTCACCATTGTCAGTTGACAGGTGAGGGCGCTTATCAGTTATAATTCCCCGAGCGGCACTAAAAACACGCTCCGATAACACGCTAGCGGCAGGGCAGGCCAGGACCTCCAAGGCGTAGAGAGCGAGTTCATTCCAAGTGTCCAGCTTGGATACCCAATAATTAAAAGGCACAGAGGAATCACGGAGGACGCTGGTACGATCGGAAAGGTACTCCCTCACCATCCTTTGAAACTTTCCACTCCTTGTGAGAGTACCCCGCGCCTCAGGGCCTGTAAGCTGGGCGGGTGTCAGAAAACTGTCCCAGAACGTTGACAGTGTTCCCCTGCCTCTGCTGGATTGGAGTTGCATCTCTCTCGCCTGTACGCCTTAGTTGGTCAACGAACTGTGACCTCTGCCGCTAGCATGTTCAGATGGGAATTTTTTTAAGAGTTCTGCAGCAAGGGCCTTCTGGTATTGCCCCATTTTTGTAGACCTCTCCACCTCAGGAATAAGAGAGTGAAAGTTCTCCTTGTAGCGGGGGTCTACAAGTGTCACCAACCAGTAATGACTGTCACCCAACATTTTGACAACGCGAGGGTCACGGTTAAGGCAGCGTAACATAAAGTCAGTCATGCGTGCCAGACTGGTAACGGGCAAGATTTCCGTGTCCTCACCAAGATGACGACTGACCATGCTCTCCTCCTCTTCCTCCTCCTCCTCCTCTTCCCCCTCCCCCCTGTCCTCAGGCCACCCACGCTGAACCGACGGTATGACACTTGTACAGGTACTACCGTCTACAACGCATGATAGCAGCTCCTGTTCTTCCTCCTCCTCCTCCTCCTCTCCCTCATTGTCCCCCAATGCACGTTGGGATGAGATGAGGCTGGGCTGTGTGTAATCGCCCGCTACGGCTTCTTGATCCATCTCATCACACTCTGGCTGCAATGCCTCCTCTTTAATTCTCTGCAGAGAGCGTTGCAAAAGACAGACAAGTGGGATGCTGACACTAATGATGGCGTCATCGCCACTCACCATCTTGGTGGCCTCCTCAAAGTTTGTCAGGATGGTACATATGTCAGACATCCAGGTCCACTCCTGAGGTCTTATGTGTGGAGTCTGACCTGAATATCGACGGCCTTGTTGCAGCTGGTACTCCACAACTGCTCTCTTCTGCTCACAAATCCTTTGCATCACACACCAGTCGGTGTGCCGGAAGCTGCAAACGCTGCTGCAACACAGCAAGGGCGGCGGAAGCTGTAGCCGACTTGCGAAAATGAGCTGACAGGCGGCGTACTTTCACGAGCAGATCTGGCAACTCGGGGTACGATTTAAGAAACCGCTGAACCACGAGGTTATGCACATGAGCCAGGCATGGTACGTGTGTGATCTCACCTCGCCTCAGAGCCGCCACCAGGTTACGGCCATTGTCACACACGACCATGCAGGGATGTAGGTTCAGCGGTCTCAGCCACAGATCTGCCTGCTCTTTCACAGCTGTCCACAACTCACAAGCAGTGTGAGGTTTATCACCTAAGCTTATGTGTTTCAGCACAGCCTGTTGCCGCTTGGCGGAGGCAGAACTGCAATGCTTCCAGCTTGTAACTGATGTGGTGATATCTGAGATGGAGGCTGAACATGAGGAGGAGGAGGAGGAGGATGCGCAGGAGCTGTACACCGTGGGGGCAACTCTGACTGACATAGGGCCCGCAATCCTCGGTGTGGGGAGGATGTGTTCCGTCCCAAGGTCCGACTGGGTCCCGGCTTCCACTATGTTTACCCAGTGTGCCGTCAGAGAGATGTACCGTCCCTGGCCACAAGCACTTGTCCACGTGTCCGTTGTCAGGTGGACTCTCCCAGTAACTGCATTGTTGAGGGCACGGCAGATGCTTTGGGACACGTGCTTGTGCAGTGCGGGGATGGCACACCGGGCAAAATAGTGTCGGCTGGGGACCGAGTACCGAGGGACGGCCACCACCATAAGATTGCGGAAGGATTCCGTCTCCACCAGCCTAAAAGGCAGCATTTCCAATGCAAGCAGTCGTGAAATGTGCGAATTTAGGACTGTGGCCTGTGGGGCGTTAGCTGCGAATTTCCGCTTTCGTTCAAAGGTCTGGGATATGGAAAATTGAACGCTGCGGTGGGACGTGAACGTGGACGTTGATGCTGTTTCTTGAGAAACTGCCATAACAAGTGAAGACTGAGAGGAGGGGGCATCTTTACATGCAGTATGGACAGGGGATTGCCTTGCACACACAACAGGGGGTTCTATTGCACGCACAACAGTGGAAGAAGCAGTGGTGACACCCGCTGACACTGGTCGTGGACCCTGGGTTTCGCCCCACAAAGTCGGGTGCTTGGCTGCCATGTGCCTGATCATGCTGGTGGTGGTCAGGCTGGTAGTTTTGTCACCCCTGCTGATGCTGGCATGGCAGGTGGAACATATGGCCTTTTTGGGGTTATCAGCAGAGTCTTTAAAAAAATTCCAGACTCTGGAAGACCTACCGCTTGTACTGGCAACGTCCCTCGTGTTGGTGTTACGGGGAACGGTTGCCTGCCTTCTGTCTGCGGCCACCACACTGCTTCTTCCTGCCTGTTGGGGTACTCTGCCTCCCTCCCCCTGTGTGCTGCTGGCCTCACTCTGCATGTCCTCCTTCCACGTTGGGTCAGTTACTAGATCATCCACCACCTCCTCCTCTTCCACTTCCTGGCAATTGTGTCTCGTCATCGTCCACCTCTTGTGACAGATTGCCAACGTCGACTTCCTGTGGCCGCGGCTGTTCAAATATTTGGTCATCGCAACATGGGATCTGCTCTTCCACCACTTCAAGCGTATCAGGCGAGGGGCCCAAATATGGAAATGGACCAGTGAACAGCTCTTCAGAGTGTCCAAGTGTGGGATCAGTTGCTGTCTGACGACACTCGGCATGGTGGGAGGAAGGAGCATCAGGGGGAGGAGTAGTATGCGGTCGAGACTCACGGCTACTAAGAGTTGACCGTGTGGAAGACAGACCGGAGGTGGTGGTGCCCAGGTAACTGGAAGTATTATCTGCTATCCAATTAATAACCTGTTCACACTGATCAGTTCTCAATACTGGTGTTGTTCTGTGCTTCCCTAGTAATTCGGTCAAGAAGTGGGAGCGAGAAGATGTGGCTGTTGGTTGTGGCACATTTTCACCTTGGCCACAGCCCCGTCCTCTGCACGAACCATCACCAGAACGTCCACTTCCACGTCCCTTGCCACGCGCCTTGCCCATTGTAAATGAAGTAAAATAGCTTACACTTGCACTATCAATAGAAAAAGGGTAATAAAGAGTAGATTAGAATCGTGGAAGAGGAAAACCACAGTTATTGTTTACTGGGGTATACCACACTTTTTTAAATAGAGATATTTGCGGCTGAACAGTGAACGACACACTCAAACTGCTTTTTTTTTAGATACCAAAGGCCCAAAACTGGATAGTACAGCGATTTGACCCGTGGAACTGCGAAACCACACTGGGATGTCGGGCCTACACAAGACTATTTTCAACAGATATATTTTTGTGTCACAACAGTCAGGAGACACTACTGTTTTTCTTTACGGAAAAAACTACCAAAAGCTGAATAATAGAGATTTTTTACCGTGGGATGGCAAAACCACAGTTATTGTTTACTGGGGTATACCACACTTTTTTAAATAGAGATATTTGCGGCTGAACAGTGAGCGACACACTCAAACTGCTTTTTTTTTTAGATACCAAAGGCCCAAAACTGGATAGTACAGCGATTTGACCCGTGGAACTGCGAAACCACACTGGGATGTCGGGCCTACACAAGACTATTTTCAACAGATATATTTTTGTGTCACAACAGTCAGGAGACACTACTGTTTTTCTTTACGGAAAAAACTACCAAAAGCTGAATAATAGAGATTTTTTACCGTGGGATGGCAAAACCACAGTTATTGTTTACTGGGGTATACCATACTTTTTTAAATAGAGATATTTGCGGCTGAACAGTGAGCGACACACTCAAACTGCTTTTTTTTTAGATACCAAAGGCCCAAAACTGGATAGTACAGCTATTTGACCCGTGGAACTGCGAAACCACACTGGGATGTCGGGCCTACACAAGACTATTTTCAACAGATATATTTTTGTGTCACAACAGTCAGGAGACACTACTGTTTTTCTTTACGGAAAAAAATACCAAAACCTGAATAATAGAGATATTTTACCGTGGGATGGCAAAACCACAGTTATTGTTTACTGGGGTATACCACACTTTTTTAAATAGAGATATTTGCGGCTGAACAGTGAGCGACACACTCAAACTGCTTTTTTTTTTTTTTAGATACCAAAGGCCCAAAACTGGATAGTACAGCGATTTGACCCGTGGAAGTGCGAAACCACACTGGGATGTCGGGCCTACACAAGACTATTTTTAACAGATATATTTTTGTGTCACAACAGTCAGGAGACACTACTGTTTTTCTTTACGGAAAAAACTACCAAAAGCTGAATAATAGAGATTTTTTACCGTGGGATGGCAAAACCACAGTTATTGTTTACTGGGGTATACCACACTTTTTAAATAGAGATATTTGCGGCTGAACAGTGAGCGACACACTCAAACTGTTTTTTTTTTTAGATACAAATGGCCCAAAATGGATAATACAGAGGTTTGAACCGTGGAAGTGCAAAACAACACTTCTGTTTCTCTAGCCTACATCAGACTATTTTCAACAGTTATATTTGTGTCTGAAAAATCAGAGACACGCCTTTTTTTGGGGGAGGGGGGGACACACCAAAAAGTTAATAAGACGGGTATTTGTACAGTGTGAAGGAGGAAAAAAAAAGGAGGATTTAGATGAAAAAAAAAAGGATTTTTCCTGGCCCCCGACACCTGGTGCTAAGTCCAGCAATTTCAGCAACAGGACCACACAGGACTGTAATGCAGCGTTTGCTGGTATAACCACTGTGTCTCCTATACAGCCTGCCTGCCTGGTATCTGGGATGGATATTAGTCCTGAAAAGGACTGTTTGTTTGTTCTGGCAGCCTTTACAGACCCTACACTAACTATTTCGCAGTTTATATCTCTCCCTAAATCAGCAGCGCTGTCCCTACACTGTCTAATCCGGAGCGACTGTGTCCAAGATGGCGGCGCCCCGTTTTAAATACTCGAGGTGACGCTGTGCGGCCAGCCAATCACTGTAATGCCCACAACCAACATGGCTGTAGCATTACAGTGACTGGCTGGCAATCCCTGCATGTTCATTGGCTCTGTAAAGAGCGCCAAACATTCAGGGCGGAGACCCGAGCTCCCGCCCGAGTAACCCGGAAATGCTCGGTGCTCGCCGAACATCCCGAGTAGCGTGATGCTCGGGCGAGTACCGAGCAGTGTCGAGCATGTTCGCTCAACACTAGCAGTGACTTATTTCCTCGCTACTTTCCAAACAATGTTCTGCAGAGCCCAACTGCTGGGTCCAAAGCCCCATGTTTGGAATCACTGCTGGTTTTACTGCTGGGATCACAAGCTATAAGAAAGTTATCCCCTATCTAGAGATGAGTAGATCCATGTCAGTGCTCTCTGGCCGTGGACAGGAATGGAGCAAATTTCCTGAGCTTCTGGGTTCCCCCACACATAGCTCAGGGAATGCATACATTGCGCAAGATGTACACTGCACGGCTCCGGCCAACATGGTTGCTGTGTAATAGCACAAATAATTTAATAAAAAAAGCTAAGCTTCGCGTTCCCCATACGCCAAGAAATGCCCGCCTACTAGCCCTATTTCCATACTCACCCCACCTCCCCTGCAAATCATAGGGCCCTGTGACGTGCAGTTCCCATCCGGATCCCGCGCCTACACTGTTTCCTCTGTACGGACGGCGCTTCCGTAACGGCTCCACATGCCACAGAGTCATCCTCTCCTGACTCTTGGAACCCTGATCCATATCCATGGGGAGACCTTAGACTCGTTTCCGCCCCTTCTACTACAAGTGTCACCAATGCACCTTACATTTAATACTATTGGAACCTGTGA
This sequence comes from Phyllobates terribilis, assembly GCF_046119375.1. Taxonomy (NCBI): domain Eukaryota; kingdom Metazoa; phylum Chordata; class Amphibia; order Anura; family Dendrobatidae; genus Phyllobates; species Phyllobates terribilis. The sequence goes on from NW_027362771.1 coordinate 220,717,632, forward strand.
TCATATAAAGGGCTGTCGCTTGAGTCCTGTTGAGCCGGAATCTCTATATATACATATTATCATTTAATCATTTATGCATACTTGAAATGATCTTTAGTGTATAAACTGAAGAAGGTCATAGAGACCGAAACGTCGATGAATTGTATATACACGATACTGTAATTACCAATAAATACCTGCATATGAGTGCCGGATTCTAGTGTATTTCTATATTGAATGGAATGGGATCCTATCCGTGCACCATATTCTAAAGCAGTGCCGTTCTTCAATCTATAAACCATTCACAATACTGACAGCCCAGTGCGCCCCTGCCATCTATTGGGTAGCTGAGCTGTCACTCACTTCGTCCCTAGGAAACAATGAGTGGCGGACAAGTAACAGTGTTCACTTCATTATCATAGACATGATAGCAATGGAAGGTAACACGAATATATCATAGAATCATAGAATGGTAGGGTTGTAAGGGACCTCCTGGGTCATCTGGTTCAACCCCCTGCTCAAAGCAGGATTCACTAAGTCATCTCAGACAGATGTCTGTCCAGCCTCTGTTTGAAGACGTCCATTGAAGGGGAACTCACCACCTCTCGTGACCGCCTGTTCCACTCATTGATCACCCTCACTGTCAAAAAGTTTTTTCTAATATCTAATCTGTGTCTCCTCCCATTCAGTTTCATCCCATTGCTTCTAGTCTTTCCTTGTGAAAATGAGAATAAAGATGATCCTTCTACAATGTGACAGCCCTTGAGATATTTGTAGACAGCTATTAAGTCTCCTCTCAGTCTTCTTTTTTGCAGGCTAAACATTCCCAAATCCTGTAACCGTTCCTCATAGGACATGGTTTGCAGACCGGTCACCATTCTGGTCGCTCTTCTCTGAACTTGCTCCAGTTTGTACTGACATTTTTAAAATGTGGTGCCCAAAACTGGACACAGTATTCCAGATGAGGTCTGACCAAAGAGGAGTAAAGTGCGATAATGACTTCACGTGATCTAGACTGTATGCTTCTGTTAATACATCCCAGAATTGTATTTGCCTTTTTTGCTGCTGCATCACACTGTTGACTCATGTTCAGTCTATGATCTATTACCTAAGTCTTTTTCACATGTACTGTTGCTTAGCTCTATTCCTCCCATTCTGTATATGCTTTTTTCATTTTTATTGCCCAGATGTAGTACTTTGCATTTTTCCCTGTTAAAAACCATTCTGTTAGTTGCTGCCCACTGCTCCAATTTATTTAGGTCTTTTTGAATCCTTGTATGAAGTCAATGAGTCAGTTCAGATTATTGCTGAATAGAATATTGCACATTATGTAAAAGAAATGTAAAGATAGTAAGGTTTCAGAGAAGATGCCAGGAACTTTTATATTTCTATTTAGTAACAGAGTTGCATTTATAATAAGTGACAGTTTAAAGAGTGTCTCTTACATGTTTTCCATTAGCGTACTGCAAAGTAATATATTTCATGATTTCATTACCTCTAAGACAATTGCAATGGAAACCCGCTCTAGAAACAGGACAGCTGACGCCATTTGAGTTGACATTAAAAAACAGACTTTCAGTTGGGAAGACAGTGTGCACAATAGTGTTCAGAAAATGTTTACAAAGTGTTCATAAAGCCCTGTGACCATCTTGACATTTCAGAAATGGCCAGAAATAGTGTTGTATAAAGCAGGAGTGAGGTGACATTTCTTTCAGCCCTCGGGCAGATTTCCAGTGACTCCAGTGCTTGGGCCATGGGTACCGTTTTAGCGGCTGTCGGACCTTTAATTCTTCCTTACACTGCGAGCGAGCACGAACATGCAGTGTTCACTACTGAAGACTGCACACTGAACACTGTGTTCACTAAAAAAACACTGCAGCACATGCAACTAAGGATAACATTATGGATGGAGTAAGCATGCTCTGCACTCCTGTCCTCTTCCTAATGATGAAGTCAGCAGTCGCAGTGTCTTTTATGAAGTATATACAGCAGTTGCACTGTATATTTTCTGATGTATATACAGCAGTCCCAGTGTCTCCTATGTGATGTATACAGCAGTCCCAATGTCTCCTATGTGATGTATACAGCAGTCCCAGTGAATCCTATGTGATGTATATACACCCGTCCCAGTGTATCCTATGTGTCTGTTATGTGATGTAAATAAAGCAGTCCCAGTGTATCGTATGAGATGTATATACAGCAGTCTCAGTGTCTCCTATGTGATTTATATACACCAGTCCTAGTGTCTCCTATATGATGTAAATACAGCAGTCCCAGTATCTCTTATGTGATGTATATACACTAGTCCCAGTGTCTCCTATGTGATGTATACAGCAGTCCCAGAGAATCCTATATGATGTATATACAGAAGTCTCAATGTATAATTTGTGATGTATATACACCGTTCCCAGTGTTTCCTATGTAATGTTTAATATACACCAGCCCCAGTGTCTCCTATGTGATATATATGCAGCAGTACTAGTGTATCCTATGTAATGTACAGTGAAGGAAATAATTATTTGATCCCTTGCTGTTTTTGTAAGTTTGCCCACTGACAAAGACATGAAAAGTCTACAATTTTAAGGGTAGGTTAATTTTAACATTGAGAGATAGAATATCCCAAAAAAAATCAAGAAAAACACATTGTATAAAATAGATACATTTATTTGCATTTTGCAGTGAGAAATAAGTATTTGATTCCTCTGGCAAACAACATTTAATACTTGGTGGCAAAACCCTTGCTGGCAAGCACAGCAGTCAGACGTTTTTTGCAGTTGATGATGAGGGTTGCGCACATGTCAGAAGGAATTTTGGTCCACTCCTCTTTGCAGATCATCTCTAAATCATTCAGATTTTGAGGCTGTCGCTTGGCAACTCGGAGCTTCAACTCACTCCATAAGTTTTCTATGGGATTAAGGTCTGGAGACTGGCTAGGACACTCCATGACCTTAATGAGCTTCTGTTTGAGCTACTCCTTTGTTGCCTTGGCTGTATGTTTTGGATCATTGTCTTGCTGGAAGACCCAGCCACGACCCATTTTAAATGTCCTGGTGGAGGGAAGGAGGTTGTCACTCAGGATTTTACAGTACATCCCCAAAACATAATGTTTCCACCTCCATGCTTGACAGTGGGGATGGTGTTCTTTGGGTCATAGGCAGCACTTCTCTTCCTCCAAACACGGCAAGTTGAATTAATGCCAAACAGCTACATTTTTGTCTCATCTGACCACAGCACCTTCTCCCAATAACTCACAGAATCATCCAGGTGTTCATTAGCAAACTTCAGATGGGCCTGCACATGTGCCTTCTTGAGCAGGGGGACATTGCGGGCACTGCAGGATTTTAAACCTTTAAGGCGTAATGTGTTACCAATGGTTTTCTTGGTGACTGTGGTCCAAGCTGCCTTGAGATCATTAACAAGTTCCCACCGTGTAGTTTTAGGCTGATCTCTCACCTTCCTCATGATCAAGGATACTCCATGAGGTGAGATTTTGCATGGTGCCCCAGATCGATGTCGATTGACAGTCATTTTGTATTTCTTCCATTTTCTTCCTATTGCACCAACAGTTGTCTCCTTCTCACCCAACGTCTTACTTATGATATTGTAGCCCATTTCAGCTTTGTGCAGGTCTATGATCTTGTCCCTGACATCCTTAGAAAGCTCTTTGGTCTTGCCCATGTTGTAGAGGTTAGAGTCTGACTGATTGAGTCTGTGGACAGGAGTCTTTTATACAGGTGACTATGTAAGACAACTGTCTTTAATGCAGGTAATGAGTTGATTAGGAGCGTCTAACTGGTCTGTAGGAGCCAGAACTCATAATGGTTTGTAGGGGATCAAATACTTATTTCTCACTGCAAAATGCAAATACATTTATCTAATTTATACAGTGTGATTTTTTTTATTTTTTGGGGGGATATTCTATCTCTCAATGTTAAAATTAACCTACCCTTAAAATTATAGACTGTTCATGTCTTCGTCAGTGGGCAAACTTACAAAACAGCAAGGGATCAAATAATTATTTCCTTCACTGTATATACAGCAATTCTCAGTGTCTCCTATGTGATGAATATACAGCACTCTCAGTGTATAATATGTAATGTATATTCAGCAGTCTCAGTGTCTCCTATGTGATGTATATATAGCAGTCTAAGTGTATCCTGTGTGATGAATTTATACCAGTCCAAGTATATCTTATGTTATGTATATTCGGGAAAGCCTCAGTGTATCCTATGTGATGTGTAGACAGCAGTCTCTGTGTCCCCTATGTGATGTGTACAGCAGACCTCCCACTGCTTGAGTTCTAGAAATATTATGCAAGCTGTGATGAATTTCCAACTATGAGGAGACCAGCAGTGTAATATCCATTTGTGTTTGGAACAACTTACTGCTACAAGCATTTCTTTACAAAACTTATCACAAAGAGTCAACTGCACTCCAGACCGACACAAGCCTGGATAAGCAATTGTGAGTAGCAACATAATCAATACCATCTAACATCAAACGTCTCACCAAAGAGAAGCAGTTACAACCATCACATTAGGAGTGAGTTAATTAAATGTTTGATCAAGTATTGAAGGCTAATTTTTAAGTTAATGATTTTGTATGGGGTCCGCGAATAAGGTTATATAAAAATCCAAATGTCCATTGGCAGGAAAAAAGGTTCCCCATCCCTGGTATAAAGGCTTAACCAATCTATGAACAGATATGTGGCGACCTTTTGAATCTTACCTCTAAGGGTATGTGAACATGTTCAGGAATTGAAGCAGAAATTTCCTGAGTGTTTTTGCCTCTCTCTGGCAGAAAAAAACGCATGTGGATTTACATGAGTTTTTGACGCATTTTTACATGCTTTTTTAAGCGTTTTTGAGCATCAATGAATGATTTTTGGAGCTAAATAAAGTTGGTGGGACATTGCTTAAGCCCTTGAATTACAATAAGAACTGTGGTGAGTATATTGGTTCATTTAAATGATTAAAGAATGTGTCTGTTGTATTTTAAATAAAGTGTTTACACTGTGTCTATGTGTTTCTTTACTTTGTTTGGTCATGAAAAGGTCTGATTGACACAGAGCTGGGTGTCAGCTAGTCCCATTCACCCAATCTTCATTAGCATTTCTATTCATGTAATTTATGCGACTGCTGTGAGCTGTTTTTTTTTAGCCTGGGAAGGTTCCACTAGGCAATCATTTCCCTGGCCATTAAATAACATCTCACAACTGGTTCATTAGCAGCTACGTCCCCCCGATCAGCACTTAGCAACGCTTTGGACACAACGTATTTATGCTGCATCCAAAATGCGGTGTTCTAATGCCGCACTTTTGTTATCGGTACATGTGAATCCACTGCATATAATGACACTTCAATCGGTCAAAATCTGCAGTGGAGACTAGCGTGTCCACTACAGAAATTGACATGCTGCGGGCGAGTTTGGGTACGTGGCCACGATCAGGAGCTGCTGCGTGTATATACAGAGCCCCCGGAAGAAGCAAACAGGGCGAAAACGTGCGCGTCGGGGCTGCACTGAGGAGCAGGTCTACATCAAGCAATTACATTAGGTAAATAGCCTCTTTGACTTTGGTCATGTATATAAGCAATGTATTCTTATTAGCGTGAGGAGATAGCCTTCGCTCATCATTCTGCTCACCTATGTGGCATGAGGATATGGCTGATAAATAACATAGAGCAATTTGGTGTAGAAATTAATACAGGATATAAACTTCATGTCTTGTACTTTATGAGGAACTGATGGCAGTAATATTTTGACTATTGTTTTCAATTATATATGTGGTGACTTTTCCCCTCAATGGTGATTATCTGCAGTATAGACTCTCTGTAGTCACAATTTAGATATTTACCCTTTATGCAGTAATCTCCTATTGTAGAGGGATTGTTATATCTACATATGATTCTACTTCAGCACATCTATACCTCTCTCTTGTTTAGACTATAGTCCAATTGTGCCTAATATTATAAAAATGCATTAATGATTATGCCCCAGTGTACTTTTTACTTCCTTTCTGTTTTAATATATGGTTTTTAAAAAATTATTAATAAAATGTATATTTTATTCAAACACATGTGTGTCACTTCTTGAACTCATTGGATAGCAGTATCCAATGAGTATAGTGTATAAGCATTTGAAATGTTGAAGTGCTAAATGGTATATATATTTAAGGACGCTTTTGAAATTTACAAGTGTATATACAGCGCCAAACCCGCAGCATCCAGATGTTACAGTATAGTGGATGGGATCTCTAGAAATCCCATGTTCACTATGCGTGCATCAGAGGCTGCAAATCACTGGTGGACACTGACATGAGGCGCGTCTTTCAGGACTGCAGCATGTCAAATTCTCTTGTGGAGTCCCTAGTCTCCACAACAGAAATTTGAGCACTAGAATGTATTGAATGCGGTAAATCTGCATGGTTCAGTGAACACATGTGGATTTACCTGCGTTCAATAGAATGCAACGTTTTGGACACAGCAAAAATTTGCATCCAAAGCACTACTACGTCTGAATTATGGACACAAAGCCTAAAATAAAAAGAAAAAAATGACGTGGGCTCCCACGTCCTTTTTATAACCAGCAGAGGGAAAGCCGACCGCTGGGGGCTGATATTAGTAGCCACGGAAGAGGCCATTAGCCAAAAATGTTCCCTGGCTATTAATATCAGCCCACAGCTGTTTGTTTAGCCTTTACTGGCTAGATTACAGGGGGACACTAGAAAAAAATTGATGTGGGGTCCCCCTATAAAATCTAGCCAGCAAAAGCTAAACTAGACAGCTGCAGGCTGATATTAATAGCCAGGATAGGGGCCATGGATACTAGCCCGCTCCGCGGCTATTAATATCACCCCTCAGCAGTCCCAGAAATGGCGCATCCATAAGATGTGCAAAATCTGGCGCTTAGCCTCGCTCTTCCACACGGCCCTGTAGCAGTGGCAGAGGATAATGGGGTTGGAGTCGCGTGACCATCAGGTGATCAGTGACGTCACCGCAGGTCCTGGAAGTACACTGCGGGGCGCAAGCCCGTGCCCTGCAATGTACCGCAATCCACCGAAGAGGAAGTGTAGCACCCTGGGGGCTCGGTTGCTACAGAAGTATTGCACCTCATCCAGAGCTGTGATATCTCACTCTCAGGTAAGGATGGAGTGTGGATCAGGACCCCGACACCTGCATGCATTACACCACATTTCCGGGGGGCAGGGCGACCGATATGCTCCAAGTAGAGCGCGACAGTCCCTGTCCCTGGCTGGAGTGGGGGGAGGGAACACCGTGGAAGGGGGAACCCTGTAGTTCAGGAGCAGGGAGGAAGCAGTTCCTGGGTGCACCTAGAGGGAGGTACAAAAGGTGGGCACCATCTTAGATCAGAGTTGAGTTCAGAGAGAGAAGATGTGACAGAGCAGGACTCTGTGGAGCTCTGCTCCGGACGCGGGTCTAGCCTGTGAGGCCCAGTCAGCACTGAAGAGAGAGAGAGAGAGTTGGGGGAGAAGAAATGAAGAGGAGCGGAGGAGGCTCCAGGAACATAGAGGAAAGAAGGGACCCCAGGGGTGTGGACCGGCTGGTAGCCACCATTAGCCCGCATCTGCCTGCGTAGAGGTGTCAGGCCAAGGGGGAGACCGGTCCCCGAAACTGGTGGAGGCGGGGGAACTACCCTCAGCTAGAAACCGGAGGCTGTGACATTTCATGTGGCGCAGCCCCTCGCTACACCCGCTAGGAAGGCACCACATAGGGTCAGGGAAACTGGCGCCGAGGTTTACCCAGAGAAGGCACGAGGCAGCCGGACAGAAGCGTGGTCATTGGTGGGGTATGACAGGCCAGTGGAAGGATACGCAAAGGGGGTCCTGCGAAGCGCTCCAAAATTATCTGGGAGTTGACCGAGCCCCCTCACCTGGTGAACATGGTGCGACGCGGGAAGTTACAGCCGGCCGGAGTAACATGGAATAACGAACTGTGAGTAAAGATCCTGGACTGCATTACAGAGACTCTGAGTTATTATTCCCGCGCACCATCACCCCCATCATCCACCTACACTGCCCTGGGGCTACACTCCTCCCGTGGGGAGTTATACCATTCCTGTGCTGCTCACCAACAGCAGCCCCAGCGGTCTGCCCTGCAGCGGCGGTTCACTCTGACCGCAATCCACGGGTGGCGTAGTCGGACATTTGAAAATAATGAAAACCACCTCCATAGACTGCCACTGGTTTGACCACCCTGAGCCACGGGACCGGGTCATCGCCACGGTGACTACAACCCCCAGCATCCCACAAAAGGCCCGGTTCCGGGTTCCCCACACGGCCCAGGGGGCGCGTCAGAAGCATCACCGAGGAGGAGACCGGGGGCCGCCGGACAGGTGAATATGAAGGTTTTTTTTTAATTTTCACTTTTTTATTATTTTTTTTACTGGCGCTGGCACGCGGGCTGGGGGGGAACAGGCTGCTGCTTCTCCCATCCACGCTGCTCTCGCTGTTATCAGCCAGAGCAGCGGTCGGATGAGAGGAGTAGCAGTCTCCTCTCCCGACCCGGGTACCAGCCGCGGCGCGATTCTGGCGCGATTTTGCGCCTGTGGTTTTAAATTGAAATGCAGCAAATCTGCATGTATAGATATTATACATGCAGGTTTGCTGCGACTAAATGCAAGTCAATGGGCGCGATTTTGCCACGAAATCGCGCCTGAATTGGTTGTGCTGCGGTTTGTGTCGCAATGATAATCCGCAGAGGAAATTTCCGCATCATGTGCATAGCACATGTGGATTATCATTGCTCTACATGGCAGACCTATTACCAAGCGGTTTTAATGCGATTCCGCGGCGGAGAAAAAGCTGCGGAAACGCATTAAGACCGCATTATGTCAACTCAGCCTAATTGGAGATTACAATTGGTGGCATGCAAACATACACTCCCTGACAGAAGTTATGTCGCTTATCCATGTTATGTAACTAAAAGCATATAACCTGACGTTAAATTCATCCATTGGTTTTATAAATTACTCTTTTGAAAGCTGAAACCCTCCCAAATTTGGTTTAGGTTAAGAAAATAAATTGGCATCAATGCTGAAATATTGATCATTTAATGAACACAGAATGGTCAGATTTTGGCAAGACAAAAGTTTTGTCGCCCACAGAAAGTAATGTAATATTCAAACAAATAATTATCTTAAAATACAAATATATGTTGCATAACATTGGTGAATGTAGTTGTGGTGTTATTAGAGTCATATTTAATATTTTGTGTGACTTCCATGAGCTTGAAGGACTGCATCCATGCGGTTCAACAATGATTCATACAATTTATTAATGAAGTCATCAGGAATAGCAAAGAATGCAGTCTTACATGCCTCCCAGAGTTCATCTAGATTCTTTGGTTTTGTCTTCCAAGCTTCCTCTTTCATCCTACCCCAAACATGCTCAATGATGTTCATGTCTGGTGACTGGGCTGGCCAGTCCTTAAGCACCTTGATCTTTTTTGCCTGGAGGAACTTTGTTGTAGAGATGGATGTATGAGATGGAGCACCATCCTGCTGCAGAATTTGACCCCTTTTATGATTTGGAATGTAAGAGGTAGCTAATACTTCTTGATATTTTAGGCTATTGATATTGTCTTCCACCTTGCAAATGTTTTGCACACCCCCATACTGAATGTAACCCCAGACCATGATCTTTCCACCACCAAAATTAACTGTTTTCTGGGTGTATTTTGGATCCATACGGGCTCCAGTAGGTCTCCTGCAGTATTTTTGGCGGCTGTGGTGTAATTCTACTGAAGATTCATCAGAGAAATCCACCTTCTGCCACTTTTCCAGCGTCCATCTGTTTAGCAGGCAGTGGGACTTTGCAAATGCCACACGGTTTTTTATTTGCCTTTCGTTTAGTGCTGGCTTCTGGGCACTGATTCGACCATGGAGGTCATTTAGAGACAGAATCCTACAAACTGTTCTAGTTGACACAAGGACTTGAGGTGACCAGGCCTGTTGGAACTCTGCTGCAGTGGAAGAGGGACTTGTTTTGGATTTTCTAACCAACAAACGTTCCTCCAGAGCAGTTGTCTTGCGGGGTCTGCTGGACCTGGGCTTGTCAAACACATCTCCAGTCTCTTCAAATCTTTTTTTAATTGTTTGTACTTGACGCTGAGACACATTAAAGGTGCCAGCCACCTCTGCAGTGGATCTGGTCTTCAGCCTCTTGATAATCCAGGCTTTGGTCGCAGGGTGGATTTTTGGCATGTTGTCAGAGCTCAAGTTGCAGTTCAAGTAAAGGTCTGGGGTGCTGGGTTTCTTTTTATACACACCCACTAATTAACCGATCATTTACTGAGCACTGGTGAGGATGTAAACTAGGATTGGGTGCATTATATGACCAGGCGACAAAACTTTTGTCTTGCCAAAATCTGACCATTCTGTGTTCATTAAATGATCAATATTTCAGAATTGATGCCAATTTATTTATTTTCAGCTTTCAAAAGAGTAATTTATAAAACCAATGGATGAATTTAACGTCGGGTTATAAGCTTTTATTTACATAACATGGATAAGCGTCATAACTTCTGTCAGGGAGTGTAGACTGCTAGGCACCTAATAGTATCTCAGTGTATACACAATTGTGCAGTGATCTCTACTTAAACTTATTATCCAGAGGCTATTATATATATATATATATATATATATATATACAGTACAGACCAAAAGTTTGGACACACCTTCTCATTTAAAGATTTTTCTGTATTTTCATGACTATAAAAATTGTACATTCACACTGAAGGCATCAAAACTATGAATTAACACATGTGGAATTATATACTTAACAAAAAAGTGTGAAACAACTGAAAATATGTCTTATATTCTAGGTTCTTCAAAGTAGCCACCTTTTGCTTTGATGACTGCTTTGCACACTCTTGGCATTCTCTTGATGAGCTTCAAGAGGTAGTCACCGGAAATGGTCTTCCAACAATCTTGAAGGAGTTCCCAGAGATGCTTAGCACTTGTTGGCCCTTTTGCCTTCACTCTGCGGTCCAGCTCACCCCAAACCATCTCAATTGGGTTCAGGTCTGGTGACTGTGGAGGCCAGGTCATCTGGCGTAGCACCCCATCACTCTCCTTCTTGGTCAAATAGCCCTTACACAGCCTGGAGGTGTGTTTGGGGTCATTGTCCTGTTGTAAAATAAATGATGGTCCAACTAAACGCAAACCGGATGGAATAGCAAGATGCTGTGGTAGCCATGCTGGTTCAGTCTGCCTTCAATTTTGAATAAATCCCCAACAGTGTCACCAGCAAAGCACCCCCACACCATCACACTTCCTCCTCCATGCTTCACAGTGGGAACCAGGCATGTAGAGTCCATCGTTTCTCCTTTTCTGCGTCGCACAAAGACACGGTGGTTGGAACCAAAGATCTCAAATTTGGACTCATCAGACCAAACCAAAGATTTCCACTGGTCTAATGTCCATTCCTTGTGTTCTTTAGCCCAAACAAGTCTCTTCTGCTTGTTGCCTGTCCTTAGCAGTGGTTTCCTAGCAGCTATTTTACCATGAAGGCCTGCTGCACAAAGTCTCCTCTTAACAGTTGTTGAAGAGATGTGTCTGCTGCTAGAACTCTGTGTGGCATTGACCTGGTCTCTAATCTGAGCTGCTGTTAACCTGCGATTTCTGAGGCTGGAGACTCGGATAAACTTATCCTCAGAAGCAGAGGTGACTCTTGGTCTTCCTTTCCTGGGGCGGTCCTCATGTGAGCCAGTTTCTTTGTTTTTGCAACTGCACTTGGGGACACTTTCAAAGTTTTCCCAATTTTTCGGACTGACTGACCTTCATTTCTTAAAGTAATGATGGCCACTCGTTTTTCTTTACTTAGCTGCTTTTTTCTTGCCATAATACAAATTCTAACAGTCTATTCAGTAGGACTATCAGCTGTGTGTCCACCTGACTTCTGCACAACACAACTGATGGTCCCAACCCCATTTATAAGGCAAGAAATCCCACTTATTAAACCTGACAGGGCACACCTGTGAAGTGAAAACCATTTCCGGTGACTACCACTTGAAGCTCATCAAGAGAATGCCAAGAGTGTGCAAAGCAGTCATCAAAGCAAAAGGTGGCTACTTTGAAGAACCTAGAATATAAGACATATTTTCAGTTGTTTCACACTTTTTTGTTAAGTATATAATTCCACATGTGCTAATTCATAGTTTTGATGCCTTCAGTGTGAATGTACAATTTTCATAGTCATGAAAATACAGAAAAATCTTTAAATGAGAAGGTGTGTCCAAACTTTTGGTCTGTACTGTATATATATATATATATATATATATATATATATATATATATATATATATATATATATACAGTGCCTACAAGTAGTATTCAACCCCCTGCAGATTTAGCTGGTTGACACATGCGGAATTAACTTGGCATTGTGACATTTGTACTGTAGATCAGCCTGGAAGTGGGAAATGCACTGCAGCAATTTTTTTTTTTTTTTTTTTTTTTAAACGTAAAAAGTTAATTCTGAGTGTCATTTATTATTCAACCCCCAGAATTCTGTTTGGTCCCCTTAAAGTATTAAGAAGTAGTTCAGGCACCAAGAATAATGAGCTTCACATGTGTGGATTAAAGATCTCTTTTGCCAACCTTTCCTGACTATTTAAGACCCTCCCCAAACTTGTGAACAGCACTCAGACATGGTCAACATGGGAAAGACAAAGGAGCATTCCAAGGCCATCAGAGACAAGATCGTGGAGGGTCACAAGGCTGGCAAGGGGTACAAAACCCTTTCCAAGGAGTTGTGCCTACCTGTCTCCACTGTTGGGAGCATCATCCGTAAGTGGAAGGCTTATGGAGCTACTGTTAGCCTTCCACGGCCAGGACAGCCTTTGAAAGTGTCCTCCCGTGCCGAGGCCAGGCTTGTCCGAAGAGTCAAGGCTAACCCAAGGACAACAAGGAAGGAGCTCCGGGAAGATCTCATGGCAGTGGGGACATTGGTTTCAGTCAATACCATAAGTAACGTACTCCACCGCAATGGTCTCCGTTCCAGACGAGCCCGTAAGGTACCTTTACTTTCAAAGCGTCATGTCAAGGCTCGTCTACAGTTTGCTCATGATTACTTGGAGGACTCTGAGACAGACTGGTTCAAGGTTCTATGGTCTAATGAGACCAAGATCGAGATCTTTGGTGCCAACCACACACGTGACGTTTGGAGACTGGATGGCACAGCATACGACCCCAAGAATACCATCCCTACAGTCAAGCATGGTGGTGGCAGCATCATGCTGTGGGACTGTTTCTCTGCCAAGGGGCCTGGCCATCTGGTCCGCATCCATGGGAAGATGGATAGCACGGCCTACCTGGAGATTTTGGCCAAGAACCTCCGCTCCTCCATCAAGGATCTTAAGATGGGTCGTAATTTCATCTTCCAACAAGACAACGACCCAAAGCACACAGCCAAGAAAACCAAGGCCTGGTTCAATAGGGAAAAAGTCAAGGTGTTGGAGTGGCCTAGTCAGTCTCCTGACCTTAACCCAATTGAAAACTTGTGGAAGGAGCTCAAGAATAAAGTCCACATGAGACACCCAAAGAACCTAGATAACTTGGAGAAGATCTGCATGGAGGAGTGGGCCAAGATAACTCCACAGACCTGTGCCGGCCTGATCAGGTCTTATAAAAGACAATTATTAGCTGTAATTGCAAACAAGGGTTATTCCACAAAATATTAAACATAGGGGTTGTATAATAATTGACCCACACTTTTATGTTTAAAATTTAATAAAATTCAACTGAGCAACATAACTTTTTGGTTTGTAAGATTTATGCTTCTGTTCATAAAACCTACTCTCGTTTGCAGTTTGAAGGCTCTAACTTATTTGCATCTTATCAAGCCAGCTAAATCTGCAGGGGGTTGAATACTACTCGCAGGCACTGTATATATATAATACCACTCAAATCCCCCAAAAAATGGAATGCGGTCTACTAAAATGTTTAGAAAACAATAATGCAATGATTTGGAGGTCTCTTATAGCCATATTTTTCCCAAGAGAACCTAGAACACATATCAGTAGTAGAAAGTTACACATTTTTCCATTAGAAAAAATAGCTGATTTAGAAATTGATGACAGCAGCACATCTCAAAAAAGTTGAGATAATGCTATGTCTATCATTGTGTAGCATCCTCTCTTGTTTTACAAGTCTGTAAACGGCTGGGAATTGAGGATACCAATTGCTTGAGTTTTGGAAGAGGAATATTGTCCCATTCTTGCCTGACATAGAAGTCTAGCTGCTCAACAGTCCTGGGTCATCTTTGATGTATTTTTCATTTCATAATGCTCCAAATGTTTTCCATTGGTGAAAGATCTGGTCTGCAGGTGGCCAGGTCATCACGCAAACTCTTTTCCTGCAGAGCCATGCTGTTGTGATGGATGCAGTATGTGATTTAGTTTTGTCTGGTTGTAATATGCACGGCCTTGCATGAAATAAATGTTGTCTCAATGGGAGAATATGTTGTTCTTAAACTTCTACATAATGCTCAGCATTGCTAGTGCCTTTCAAGATGTACAAGCTGCCCATGCCATAGACACTAATGCAACCCCATATCATTAGAGCTGCAGGCTTTTGAACACAGAACTGATAACAAGCTGGATGGTTGCTCTCCTTTTGAGTCTGCAGGACACGGGGTCCGTGGTTTCCATAAAAAGTTTCACATTTTGATTTATCTGACCACAGAACAATTTTTCATTTTGCCTTAGTCCATTTTAAATGAACTTTGGCCCAGCAGCATTTCTGGATTGTGTTGATACAGTGGCATGTAAAAGTTTGGGCACCCCTCGTCAAAATTACTGTTATTGTAAACAGTTAAGCAAGTTGAAGATGAAATGATCTCCAAAAGGCGTAAAGTTAAAGATGACACATTTCCTTTGTATTTTAGGCAAAAAAAAAATATATTGTCATTTTTTGAAAATATTTTTTGAAAATAACAAAAAGGAAAATGGGTTGATGCAAAAGTTTGGGCACCCTTGGAGATTTGTGTGCTCAGATAACTTTGAACAAGGTTTCAGACCTTAATTAGCCTGTTAGGGTTATGGCTTGTTCATTATGATCATTAGGAAGGGCCAGGTGATGCAAATTTCCCAGTTTTTTAAAAACCCAGCCTCCTCTAACCTTGTGCCAAAAAATAGTAGCCTTGGGCTCTTCTAAGTAGCTGCCTAGCACTCTGGGAATGAAAATGGTGGAGGCCCACAAAGCAGGAGAAGACTATAAGAAGATAGCAAAGCGTTTTCAAGTTGCCCTTTACTCAGTTCGAAATGTAATTAAGAATTGGCAGTAAATGTGAACAGTGTAGACCAGGGATCTCAAACTCTGCTAAGTATATGGGCTGTAGAAAAAATGTGTATTTGAAGGGCCGCATTCTTTGCAGAATGATATGAAATTTTTAATGATACTATATTGTCTTTTATATACAACTTTTGGATTTTTTTTTTACATTTTTGGCTTTTTTATTTTATTCTTTTACATGGCATTCATTTTATGGGCTATGGTACAGTTTTATAGCTTTTACAAGTTTATAGTTTTACAGTTTTTACAATTTTTATTTCCTTTTTGTGTCCCCTAATTGGCCACATACAGTGATTTTTTTTCTTACATTTTGCACCATATAGTAATTCTGACCAACTTCTTATAGTAATGTCCGCATCTTGTAGTAGTTTCCCCATCTCGTGGTAATGTCCCCATCCTTGTCCGCATCTTGTAGTAATGTCCCCCATCCTGGTCCCCATCTTGTAGCAATGTGCCCATCCTGGTCCCCATCTTGTAGTAATGTCCCCCATCCTGGTCCCCATCTTGTAGTAATGTGCCCATCCTGGGCCCCATCTTGTAGTAATGTGCCCATCCTGGGCCTCATCTTGTAGTAATGTGCCCATCTTGGGCCCCATCTTGTAATAATGTGCCCATCTTGGGCCCCATCTTGTAGTAATGTGCCCATCCTGGACCCCATCTTGTAGTAATGTGCCCATCCTGGGCCTCATCTTGTAGTAATGTGCCCATCCTGGGCCGATCTGGTAGTAATGTGCCCATCCTGGGCCCCATCTTGTAGTAATGTGCCCATCCTGGGCCCCATCTTGTAGTAATGTGCCCATCTTGGGCCCCATCTTGTAGTAACGTGCCCATCCTGGGCCCCATCTTGTAGTAATGTGCCCATCCCGGGCCCCATCTTGTAGTAGTTTCCCCATCTTGTGGTAATGTCCCCATCATTGTTCGTATCTTGTAGTAATGTTCCCCATCCTGGGCCCCATCTTGTAGTAATGTGCCCTTCGCGGGCCCCATCTTGTAGTAGTTTCCTCATCTTGTGGTAATGTCCCCATCATTGTTCGTATCTAGTAGTAATGTCCCCCATCCTGGGCCCCATCTTGTAGTAATGTGCACATCCTGGGCCCCATCTTGTAGTAATGTGCACATCCTGGGCCCCATCTTGTAGTAATGTGCCCATCCTGGGCCCTATCTTGTAGTAATGTGCCCATCCTGGGTCCCATCTTGTAGTAATGTACCCATCCCGGTCCCCATCTTGTAGTAATGGCTCATCCTGGTCCCTAACTTGTAGAACATTCAACTGAAAAGAATCGCTGACTTCAACGGCCCTCAGGACCAGGCTGCAATAATTACAGGGGCTCCGGTGCCTGCGGGCCACATTAAGCAGCCTCAGGGGCCGCATGCGGCCCTCGGGCCGCATGTTTAAGACCCCTGGTGTGGACCTTCAAAAAGATTTAGCAGACTCTGGAGTTGTGGTACATTGTTCTACGGTTCAGCGACACCTGCACAAATATGGCCTTCATGGAAAAGTCATCAGAAGAAAACCTCTCATGCATCTTCACCATAAAATTCAGCATCAGAAGTATGCAAAAGAACATCTAAACAAGCCTGATGCATTTTGGAAACAAATCCTGTGGACTGATGAGGAATTAAATAGAACTCTTTGGCCACAATGATCAAAGGTATGTGTGGAGAAAAAGGGCACAGAATTTCAGGAAAAGAACATCTTGCCAACCATTAAGCATGGGGGTGGATCAATCATGCTTTGGGGTTGTGTTGCAGCCAATGGCACAGGGAACATTTCACGGGAAGAGAGAAGAATGGATTCAATGAAATTTCAATAAATTTTTGATGCAAACATAACACCATCTGTTAAAAAGCTGAAGTTGAAAAGAGGATTGCTTCTACAAATGGATAATGATCAACCCTGGCACACCAACCGGACTAAAGAACTGTGACGGGCCTCCAGAGTTGCTGAGCGAAGATGGAAAAGGTCACACTCCAATGAGCACTTCATCGCATTCAAACAATACCTCACCATTTTCAAGTCCACACTCACTGCAGCAAAACAAACTTATTTCTTATCTCTCATTTCCTCCCTGTCTCACAACCCTAAACAGCTATTCAACACTTTCAATTCTCTCCTCCATCCCCCAGTGCCTCCTCCCTCTCCTCTCATTGCCGAAGACTTTGCCTCATTCTTCAAGCAGAAGATTGACACGATCAGACAAAGCATTTGCCTTAAGTCCCCACAGCCCCTACTCATATCTACCCAACCCTCCTCCTCCAAAACCAGCTTCTCCACCATTACAGAAGATCAAGTTTCCTCTTTACTCTCCAAATCACACCTCACCACCGCCTGGGACAGCTCATAGAGTCTCACGGCTTTCAGTATCACCTCTATGCTGATGACACACAGATCTACCTCTCTGGACCCGATATCTCCTCCTTACTAACAAGAATCCCACAATGTCTGTCCGCTATTTCATCCTTCTTCTCAGCCAGATTTCTAAAGCTTAACATGTACAAAACTGAATTCATCACCTTTCCCCCACCTCACTCAACCTCCCTAACTGACCTATCCATCAAAGTTATTGACTGCCCACTCTCCCCAGTAACACAAGCTCGCTGCCTCGGTGTAATCCTGGACTCTGATCTCTCCTTCAAACCACATATCCAAGCCATCTCCACTTCCTGCCAACTCCAACTCAGAAATATTTCCCGGATCCGCACATTCTTCAGCAAAGACTCTGCAAAAACACTAGTGCATGCCCTTATCATCTCCCGCCTTGACTACTGTAACCTCCTGCTCTGTGGCTTCCCTTCTAACACTCTTGTACTCCTCCAATCTATCCTAAACTCTGCTGCCCGACTAATCCACCTGTCCCCTGCTATTTCCCGGCCTCTCCTCTCTGTCAATCCCTTCACTGGCTCCCCATTGCCCAGAGACTCAAGTTCAAGACCCTAACCTTGGCATACAAAGCTATCCACAACCTGTCTCTTCCATATATGTGTGACCTAGTCTTCCGGTACTTACCTGCACGCAACCTCCGATCCTCCCAAGATCTCCTTCTCTACTCCCCTCTTATCTCTTCTTCCCACAATCGCATACAAGACTTCTCCCGTGCATCCCCCCTACTCTGGAACTCTCTACCCCAACATATCAGACTCTTGCCTACCGTGGAAACCTTCAAAAGGAACCTGAAGACCCACCTCTTCCGACAAGGGTACAATCTGCAGTAACCATCGCTCCACCATACCGCTGCACAACCAGCTCTACCCCCACCTACTGTATCCTCACCCACCCCTTGTAGATTGTGAGCCCTCGCGGGCAGGGTCCTCTCTCCTCCTGTACCAGTTGCTGACTCATTTTGTTCAAGATTATTGTAAGCGTATTTGCTATGTATACCCCATTTCACATGTAAAGTGCCATGGAATAAATGGCGCTATAATAATAAATAATAATAATAATCCTAATCACACATCAAATCCGTAATAGACTACCTCAAAAGGCACCAGCTGAAGGTTTTACAAGTCCCCTGATCTGAACATCATTGAAAATCTGTGGCTAGACCTCAAAATAGCAGTGCATGAAAGACGAACCAGGAATCTCACAGTACTGTGAGAATTTTCCAAGGAAGAATGGATAAAAATCCTTCAAACAAAAATTGAATGACTCTAGGCTGGCTACAAAAAGTGTTTACAAGCTGTGATATTATCAAATGGGGTACTACTAGGTACTAACTATGAAGAGTGCCCAAACTTTTCCATAGGCACATTTTCCTTTTTGTCATTTCTAAAATGTAAAAGATGAAAATATTTATTTTTTTTGCCTAAAATACAAAGGAAATGTGTCATCTTTAACTTTAGCCCTTTTAGAGATCATTTCATTTTCAACTTGCTTAACCGTACAATAACAGTAATTTTGACAAGGGATGCCCAAATTTTTGCATGCCACTGTATATGGCTTTGCTCTGCCTGATAGTTTTAACTTACATTTGAAATTGCACATCAAACTGTGTTCACATACAATGATTTCTGGAAGTATTCCTGAGCCCATGCAGTAATTTGCATGACCGAATCAGGCCTGTTTTTAATGCAGTGCCACGACATAGAGCACAAACATTCAATATTGACCGTCGGCTTTGTCCCTTGTGCATGTGGAATTTTCCAGAATCTATTAATTTTTGGATTATGTTATATACTGCAGATGGTGAGATATCCAAAGTCTTTGCAATTTTACATTGAGGAACATTTTTCTGACATTGTTCCACAATGTTTAGACGCAATTGTTCAGAGATTGGAGATCCTCTAAACCATTTTTGCTTCTGAGAGGCTCTACTTCTCTAATAGGCTTTTTTTATACAGTCATATAACTTTGTTGAAAATTGACCCTCCAGCTATTTTTATTAATACCATTTACTTTTACAATTTTTTGTCAACTGTTCCAACTTTTCGAAATGTGTTACTACCCATCGGCTTCTCCTAAATATATATTTTTTTAATTAAATGAAAAAAAATCTAACTTTCAACTTCTGACCTGTGTTCTAAGTTCTATTGTAAATAAAATATGGCTATCAGAGATTTTCAGATCATGACATTATTGTTTTCCTTAAATTTTGCACAGCGTCCCAACTTTTTTGGAATTGGTGGTGTACATTATTATAATAATCAGGGGCAGATATACCGTTGGTTCAACATGTGCATCCGCACAGTGGCCCAAGAGGTAAAGCTTTCCACTTTCACCTTAAAATTAGCAAATGGCTTCTGTCAGGCCATCATTATTCGAATTTAATGGATCCATATGCTTTTCTTGCACAGGGGCGTTCCACTATCTGTGTCCACCTTTGTAATAAACTGTATATAAGGTGCAGGGTAGGAGGAAGCAAAGCATGACATGACTTAACACCTACAAATAATTATAACAACAGTATGTAAAATTATCAAAAGCTACTTTAACTCCCAATATATATATTTTTAGAATTAATTTAACCGTAACAAGTGGCATCACAAAACACATAACATCACAACTGGTATAAAATGTGTACATTTCTACACCTGAGCCTTCTTGTGTCACTGGAGCCTGAGAGCTTGAAGGGGACCAGTCCAAGTAGTCAAGGACATTCAAACATGTTGGAACTGGTTGCAGTAGCATTAAGATGTGGACGATTAACCCCCTACCCCCTCAAAAATAAAGATATAAATAAAATTATAGCAAGAAGCCTTGTGTGATGTGTCCATTGCTGTGATTTTCAGGATGGTTCTGTAACAGAAAGACTTTTCTAAGAAAAGTTCCTCAATTTGATTCTATGGAAAATATGCACATCTGGGCGTTGTAATATGCCATGTGTGTTACAGGTGTGGTTCCATCTTACTTAAATGCGGAATGTTATAGGTCTGGAAGTTAAAACCCTGAGCAATCAGCTGTTTTTCCCATCCTCACAATCATATACTCAAATAAGGCATTTAGACAGGGGTGGTAGAGTTCGGACAACTCCATGCAGCTCCATTTTTAGTAGCTTTGCCATTAATGTGAACAAAAGCATTTGTGGACATAGCATTTTTGGAACAAAAATCTAATTGCAAAATGTTAAAATTCCCTGCTGTCAGCGCTCTAATTCCTATTGGGTCAGGTGGTGACTTGGAACTGGAAGTTTATCGCTGTTAGGAATTTCAGTACAGCGTCCAGTGTTTTCCTTTAGATCATAAATTAGAAGGCAATATGGAATAAAATAAAAGGGTTCCTTTAACCCCTTCACCTCCCAAGCCTGTTTTCACCTTCATGACCAGGCCAAATTTTACACTTTATGAGGTAATAACTCTGGAACGCTTCAACGGATCCCACTGATTCTGAGACTGTTTTTGTGACATATTGAACTTCATGATATTGGTAAAATTTCTTCGATATTATTTGTGAAAGAAATTGAAATTTGGTGAAAAATTTTGAAAGTTTTGCAATTTTCAAACTTTTAATTTTTATGCTCTTAAATCTCAGAGTTACGGTATGTCACATAAAATAGTTAATAAATAACATTTGCCACATGTCCACTTTACATCAGCACAATTTTTGAAACATATTTTTTTTGTTAAGAAGTTATAAGGGTTAAAAGTTGACCAGCGATTTCTAACTTTTCAACAAAATTTACAAAACCGTTTTTTTAGGGACCACATCACATTTGAAGTGACTTTAAGGAGTCTATATGGCAGAAAATACCCAAAAGTGACATTATTCTAAAAACTGCACCCCTCAAGGTGCCCAAAACCACATTCAAGAAGTTCATTAACCCTTCAGGTGCTTCACATGAATTTTTGGAATGTGGAAGGAAAAAATTAACATTTAACCTTTTTTCACAAAATAATTATTTTAGACCCAAATGTTTTAGTTTTGCAAGGGTAACAAGAGAAAATAGACCCCGAAATTAGTTGTGCAATTTCTCCTGAGTATGCCGATACCCCATATGTGTGGGAAAACCACTGTTTGGGTGTACAGCAGGGCTCGGAAGGGAAGGAGCACCATTTGACTTTTTGAATGTAAAAATTGTTGGACTAATTAGAGGATGCCATGTCATGTTTGGAGAGCCCCTGATGTGCCATGTAGATATCTGAGGTTGTGGGTTGTAAGTAATCACCTAGGCAGGTTAATGATGCAACAATATTTTATTAATCACAGCCATGGTAATAAAGCAATTCCAGGAGAATGGCCCAAATACTGTTCTCTCAGTCCTTAAATTCCCAATCTGGGTTCAGTAGTTCCACTGGCTTTGTATAAGGCCATATTCACTGTCTCCCAACTTTTGGTTGGCCCACAGATTTCGTATCTCCGCTAATATAGTCTGTAGCCACAGTCCATGATCCTCTAGACGGCAGATAAAAGGATTAAAGCACAAGTATCCAGCAGCAGCAGTCCTTTTAAGAAAGTTTAAATCCATGGTAACGTTTATCCAACCATCCTTCCAAGTCCACGGTCTCCATCCTCTTCCTTCAATGTCCTTCCACACAACTTCTTACTAAAGCATGTGTCTGTTTTCCTCCCTGGGGTCAGCCCCCTCCAAAGGTCAGAAGTGATGACACCCTCCACCTTAAGCATTTACTTTAACATGAGACTGCATGCAAGACCTCTTGTGGTGAAGGCTCCACTGTGTCCACTCTTTCCATCTACATAAGGGGTCCGTTGGCTGAAAGAACAATGGCCCAAGGACCCTGATATAAGGTCACTGAATGGAATTGATACCTGAGGTTGAACCGATGAGCAAACAAATCACTAACAAAACACAGCAAGCAAATTTCTAACAAAATACACAAATTGCCTCTTCAGAGAAAAAGAGGACTTGTACTCTATAGCGCCACCTATTGGAAGTAGCAATCCTACACGTCACAATCAACCCTTTAACGAGTTGTGCAATATGACTTAGGATAAAAGCCAAATCAGAATCTCAATTTGTACACACAATGTTTCAGGCTGTTGGCCCTCATCAGTGCAAAGTATGAGCTCTGATTTGGCTAGGTGAGAGGCTCTGGACTGAGGTCTCAGGGGTAACGTTTCTCCTTATGGAGAGTGACACACCAGCTTTTACCTAAGTCATATTGCACGACTCGTTAAAGGGTTGATTGTGACTTGTAGGATTGCTGCTTCCAATAGGTGGCGCTATAGAGTTCAAGTCCTCTTTTTCTCTGAAGAGGCAATTTGCATGTTAAATTTCCCAGAGGAGCATTGCACGGTGAATAAGTCTCCTTACCTTGGCATGCCAGAGCCGGTATGTCACTCTCCACAAGGAGAATTGTTACCCCTTAGATAACAAAATACAAAAATAAGATCGATGAAAATGGGTGGTCAGTGCTGGAAAAGTATTTAGCAAGTGGCCAGGTCCTCACATGCCTAAACAGTGGAAACCCCCCACAAGTGACCCCATTTTGGAGACTAGAACCCTCAGGGAAATTATTTAGATGTGTGGAGAGCACCATGAGCCCCCAGGTGCTTCACAAACATTTATAACATAAAGCCATGAAAATAAAAAAATCTAATTTTTCCCACAAAAAATGTTATTTTAGTCCCAAGTTTTTTATTTTCACAAGGGTAACGGGAGGAAATGGAACCCAAAAATTTGCTCTGCAATTTCTTTTGAGTACGCAAATACCCCATATGTGGGGGTAAACTATTGGGAAGAATGGATTCAATTAAATTTCAACAATTTCTTGATGCAAACATAACACCATCTGTAAAAAAGCTGAAGATGAAAAGAGGATGGCTTCTACAAATGGATAATGATCCTAAACACACTTCAAAATCCAAAATAGACTACCTCAAAAGGCACCTACATATGCCTGGTATGAAGGTTAATACAAGCTGACATCTGCTTAGCGTGAAGCAGGTTTAGCTCCTGAGCCAGCTTTAATGGTCACCTACAACGAAAATGTACGTCACAGGTCATTAGCGAGTTAACTTCATTGTCCCTTAGCCTGATTCTGTTGAACATGTGCATATTTGGAAATTGTATTTTGCCCCTTCAAAAAGCACAAAATATGCTATGTGTGAACTGGGCCTTGGAAGGGTTGGCCCATCTGCAGCTTAAACTTTGAAAATCATCTGTTTTTGCTGGGAGAAGTAGCTGCCTTTCAAGAACACATACACCATAAGGGCTCGCTCACACAAGCGTATACCATGGCCAAGTGCTATGTGATGTTTTATTAATGTTATTCTTTGGCCAGTTCAGATCAGTAATTTTTTTCTCATGCTGATTCAACATTAAAAAACAATCACAGCATACAGTGAGTGGCTGCGAGACTCAGCTCACACACTCCCATATAAGTCTATGGGTGCGCATGAAACATCGGACTGCACTCGGATGACATCTAAGTGCGGACGTACTCGCAAAGTCAATAGAGAAGATGGAGAAATTAAGTTCTCTGTCTTCTCCGAGCGTGTTCTATGATTCTCTCATGCGAGTTTGTGTTTCTTCAGATACTTTGCTATACCATGCCTGAGGAAGAGAAGTATCGAAAGCTTGCTTTGCAACATAATTTATTTTATATTTGTTAGCCATTAAAATGTATCATAACTACAAGATTATCTTTTTTTTCCCACTCAGAGCAATCTTAAATTCTATATTCACCCTTCTCCTTCGCCTGTGATCCAGTCTCACCTGTACTCGAACTCACATCTCCATGTTCTCAGGCAGCAGCTCTAGCTGGGAGCCACAGCCCACAAGTATAAGCATAGGAGAATTTGGCAGATTGTACTGAGACATTGTAAACAGCAGTGAATTTCAATGTCCCTGGATTCTAGAGAGAGTAAAATATTTTTTTTTCTTCCTAGAAAATTACTAAAATATAATGAAAAACAATTACAATAGCGTTTTATTTATATTTTCTTTATTAAAAAATAATGAACACCACGAATCAGCAAATAACACAGATATATTTTGTGCCTTGTAATCATAACGACCCGCACAACACAGTGATCAGATTATTTATAGGGATCGGTAAATGGTGTAAAAATATTGCGTGATTGTTATTTTTTCTCTATTAAAATCATAAAAAATGTAATAAAAATATAATGCTGAGGTCGTGTTCACACGTAGTGTAAGTGCTGCGTTTTTTCTACGGCTTTTCTTCTGCAGGTGTCCGCACCAAATGATGCAATAACAATCTTCTTCTTTTTGCTGCATTTCTTTTATGTGTGTTCCCCCATATTTGATGCGTTTTTGGTGCAGATGTGAATCCGCATTTTTAATATTACAGAAAAGCTTTGATTCTCTACTTAAAAATGCAACGACATTTGTTTTCTTGTATTTTTTTTCTTGATATCTAGTCCCTACTGTCCCACATACAGCAGACAGTCCCGGATTTGCAGTCCCGTGCAGTCTCAGCCATCTGAATGTCCTTCACTATCACCGACCCTCTGACATCTCTCGGGGTAGAAAGAAATGGTAAATGGGTGTGAATTGGGGTGTGGCCAAAATTTGCCGGGTTGCGCTAAGCGCGCCCATGATATGTCCCTCTTTCTATTCTTCAAAAGTTGGGAGGTCTGCACCTCTGTTGGTCTTTGCAACCATTGGGCCACTTCCCGAATTTTTTTTCTAACTATACACAGCTGAGTATATACAAACAGGCATGTCCCCAACACCTTAGGCAACTGGAGTACTGCATCTAGATCTCCCGATGACCTACACCATTTGAGTTCAAGTATAAATATGCACCGTTTCTTTAAGAGTATGAACCAGCAACTGCAACTGGAAACATCCATAATGCAGCAACACAGAATAAATATTATCTGCTGGCAAAGAGATCCACATGCAGGGTCACTAAAGGATTGGAAATTGTATACTTGTAACTCCTGTAACGGGGTCCCAACTTGGGAATTCCCTAGTCGCTAACTGGAGAAGTCATTCTAGCTGACCTGAAAACATCAAGTCCCAGTACCAAGCAGGCAGGTAGAATTCGTAGTCAGCTTGAACAAGGCTGATGGCTGGCAGCATTTGGTCAGACAAAAAAAAGGTAGGGAAATATGCAAGCCGGGTTAGTAAAAAGGAAATCAGGCCAGACAACACCTTAGCAAAATACTGGAACCAAATGGACCTTGTTGCTTGGCAGGGGGGAGATCGTTATAAAACAACGACATTGGCTGATGACAACAGTAATTAGCGCCACTGGCCATTTAAGAAGCCATAATTGTTTAAAGAAGCACTCTCATCAAAGTTTTTTATCCTCATAATATATTGCAATCATATTATACAGCACTGTATTCTTACAATTGCTCATTTTGCCTTTCTACCCAGCTATTTCTTCTCTTTTCTCTGCTCTATGTAAAAACAGGAAGTCTCTTTTCCCTGCAGAAATCATTCCTCTCTTCAACTCCTGACTAGTGTTGAGCCACCCCCGTAGTGTTCGGGTTCGGTTCGGTTCGTCGAACACCGGGATGTTCGAGGAACTGTTCGTCGAACTGTTCGTCGAACACCTTAGAACACCGTCGAACACCGTTAAAACCAATGGCAGGCAAACAAAAACACATAGAAACACATAGAAAACACCTTCAAAGGTGTCCAAAAGCTGACAAACTGCTCAGAAGACGCTTTCTTTAAAAAAGCCGGCCGGCAATTCAGCAGCGGCATACACCGGTACCCGACAATTTAGACAAGAAGGAATAGAGCCTCACACATAGATTAGATAGATAGAAACATGTCAGTCACATATATATGAAGTACAGTGACAGTGTTGCTTACTGTACTTGTCATTTAGTGTAAAGGATTTATTAAAAAATATAATAGTGTTTTCATGCACTGTCTCTTTAAAAAAGCCGGCCGGCAATACAGCATCTGTACCCGACAATTTATAACAGACAGAATAGAGCTTCACACATAGATTAGATAGATAGAAACATGTCAGTCACATATATATGAAGTACAGTGATAGTGTTGGTTACTGTACTTGTCATTTAGTATTAAAATAAAGGATTTATTATTAAAAAAAATTGGCGTGGGGTTCCCCTTAATTTTAGGCTCTAGCGGAGGTTAAGCAGACAGCTGGGGCAGATGTTTGAAGCCTGGGAAGGGGGTAATACCCACGGAGCTTCCCAGGCTACTAATATGAGCCCCCAGCTGAATACATAGCCTTTACTAGCTATTAAAATGGGGGACCCCCCCAAAAAAATGACGAGGGGTCCCCCCTAATTTAATAGCTAGCAAAGGCTAGGCAGACAGCTGGGGGCTGATATTAATAGCCCAGGAAGGGAGCCATGAATATTGGCCCCCTCCCAGGCTAGAAACACCAGCCGTCAGCCGCCCCAGAAATGGCGCATTCATAGGATGCGCCAATTCTGGCACTTAGCCTCGCTCTTCCACGCTGCCCTGTAGCGGTGGCAGGGGGTAATAGGGCTGGGGTTGATGTCAGCTTATAATGCCAGCTGACATCAAGCCCAGGTTAGTAATGGAGAGGCGTCTATAAGACACCCCCATTACTAACCCCATAGTCAAAGTTAAAAGAAAACACAAACACCCAGAATAAAGTCCTTTAATTGAAATAAAGACACAATCCTTTATTGTTCTAAATTAAACCATACTTACCATCACGCCCATTCCAGCTGAAGCCAACGATCTCCTGCAATAAAAGAAAAATAATAAAGCAACCTCATCCTTACCTTTCCATGGTTCCCACGACAGCTTCAGCTCTGCTACATCGAGATGACAGGCTGGACCGCAGCAGAACGCTGCCATCCAGCCTGTCATCCCGCAGACACTGAGAAGCGCAGGCATGCTTGCGCTCTGCAGTGTCTGGCTGTGACGGCATAAAGATGAGACGAGTTCATGTCCAATGAACTCGGCGCACCTCATGCACGTCACTGACAGCGTGGGAAAATTCTCACGCTGAAGCGCTGAGTGCAGGAGAATTCTCCCACGCTGTCAGTGACGTGCATAAGGTGAGCTCATGTCCAATGAACTCAGCTCACCTCCTGCACGTCACTGACAGCGTGGGAGAATTCTCCTGCACTCAGCGCTTCAGCGTGAGAATTCTCCCACGCTGAAGCGCTGAGTGCAGGAGAATTTTCCCACGCTGTCAGTGACGTGCATAAGGTGAGCTCATGTCCAATGAACTCAGCTCACCTCCTGCACGTCACTGACAGCGTGGGAGAATTCTCCTGCACTCAGCGCTTCAGTGTGAGAATTCTCCCACGCTGAAGCGCTGAGTGCAGGAGAATTTTCCCACGCTGTCAGTGACGTGCATGAGGTGAGCCGAGTTCATTGGACATTAACTCGGCTCATCTGGATGCCCTCACAGAGAGACACTGTGGAGCGCAAGCAAGCCTGCGCTTCTCAGTGTCTGCGGGATGACAGGCTGGATGGCAGCGTTCTGCTGCGGTCCAGTCTGTCATCTCGATGTAGCAGAGCTGAAGCTGTCATGGGAACCATGGAAAGGTAAGGATGATGTTGCTTTATTATTTTTCTTTTATTTCAGGAGATTGTTGGCTTCAGCTAGAATGGGCGTGACGGTAAGTATGGTTTAATTTAGAACAATAAAGAATTGTGTGTTTATTTCAATTAAAGGACTTTTTTCTGGGTGTTGTGTTTTTTTTAAATACTTTACTAGAAATTCATGGTGGTCATGTCTAATATTGGCGTGACCCCATGAATTTTGGGCTTAGGGCCAGCTGATAATGCCAAGCTGGCCCTAACCCCTTTATTACCCAGTGAGCCACCGCATCAGGGCCCTGGATGAGTTGGGTACAGCGCCAGAAGATGGCGCTTCTATGAACGCGCCATTTTCCGGGGTGGCTGCCGACTGCAATTTGCAGCGGGGGTGGCCCAGAAAGCTTGGGCCTCCCTGCGCTGCGGATTCCAGCCCCCAGCTGCCTAGTTGTACCTGGCTGGACACAAAAACAGGGCGAAGCCCCACGTCAATTTTCTTTAAATTATTTCATGAAATAATTAAGAAAAAAGGGCTTCCCTATATTGTTGTGTCCGGCCAGGTACAAATAGGCAGCTGGTGGTTGGGGGCAGCCCGTTCCTGCCTGCTGTACCTGGCTGGACACAAATATAGTGCGAAGCCCCACTTCAATTTTTTTAAATTATTTCAGGAAATTCATGAAATAATTTAAAAAAAATTGACGTGGGGCTTCGCACTATATTTGTGTCCAGCCAGGTACAGCAGGCAGGAACGGGCTGCCCCCAACCACCAGCTGCCTATTTGTACCTGGCCGGACACAACAATATAGGGAAGGCCTTTTTTTCTTAATTATTTCCCAGGCTTCAAACATCTGCCCCAGCTGTCTGCTTAACCTCCGCTAGAGCCTAAAATTAAGGGGAACCCCACGCCAATTTTTTTAATAATAAATCCTTTATTTTAATACTAAATGACAAGTACAGTAACCAACACTATTACTGTACTTCATATATATGTGACTGACATGTTTCTATCTATCTAATCTATGTGTGAAGCTCTATTCTGTCTGTTATAAATTGTCGGGTACAGATGCTGAATTGCCGGCCGGCTTTCTTAAAGAGACGGTGCATGAAAACACTATTATTTTTTTTAATAAATCCTTTACACTAAATGACAAGTACAGTAAGCAACACTGTCACTGTACTTCATATATAGTTGACTGACATGTTTCTATCTATCTAATCTATGTGTGAAGCTCTATTCTTTCTGTTCTAAATTGTCGGGTACCGCTGCTGAATTGCCGGCCGGCTTTTTTAAAGAGACGGTGCATGAAAACACTATTATTTTTTTTGATAAATCCTTTACGCTAAATGACAAGTACAGTAAGCAGCACTTTCACTGTACTTCGTATATATGTGGCTGACATGTTTATATCTATCTAATCTATGTGTGAAGCTCTATTCTTTCGGTTCTAAATTGTCGGGTACCGGTGTATGCCGCTGCTGAATTGCCGGCTTTTCATGTTTCACTGTTGGCACTGTTCCCATCGATTTGGGCAATCACTGTAATGCCACAACCTCCATGGCTGTGGCATTACAGTGAGTGGCAGACAATCCCTGCATGATTGGTGCTCTAAATAGCGCCAGACATGCAGGACACGCTTTTGGTGCACGAACAGTTATCGAACATAACCTCGAACAGCCGAATTTTTTGCAAATCGTTCGGGTTCGTCGAACAACTCGAACACCGCCCAAAACAGCTCGAATTTGAGATTGGCGAACAGTTCTAGTCGAACACCGCTCATCTCTACTCCTGACCAAGCTGCTCACTTGTCCGTCCTGCCAGGGACGTTTGCAGTGACTCATGAGTCATACAGGCAAAATTGGAAGGAGATAGACAGCTTTCTTGAGCTGTTGTCAATATCCCACAAAGCATAGCGGAGAATCAATAGGATAAAAAATATTTGTTTATTCCGTGGTATGGATCTACGTGTTTCGAGGTACTCCAACCTTGTCCTCAGGAAACAACCACATACATGAAGACGAGGTTGGAGTACCTCGAAACGCGTATATACATGCCACGGAATAAACAAATATTTTTGATCCTATTGATTCTCCGCTATCCTTTGTGGGATATTGACAACAGCGCAGGAAAGCTGTCTATTTCCTTCCATTATTCTTATGGTCTATGACCCACGGTCTGCAGCAGCTGTTCAAGTGTCTTCATTGTAGCAATTGCAACAAAAGAAGGTGAGCATACACCCGCCTTTTTCACCCTTTGTTTCATGGCTATCACCCTATTTGCGCTATTGTTCCCTAGTTTCTTTAATACAGGGAAAATCGACCTCCGGTTTCTACAAAAAGCTTAGAAGGATTCAGCTAGTCTGTTTTTAATCACGTGATATCATAAACCTAATGGAAAACAGAAGAAATAGCTGGGTAGAAATGCAAAATGATCAATTGTAAGTACAAGGTGCTATATAACATGATGACTGCAATATATTAAGAGGATAAAAACTTTTATGGGAGGAGTGCTTCTTTAATGTCGGTGACTAACTGTAGTGAAGCCTCCTCCCTTAAAGACCAAGGAGTGACTGGGAGTTGCATACAGAGCCAAAGTGGTATGTTCACACTGGGTATTTTCAGAAGATTGAATGGAAACGCTACAAAATCCTTCTCAAAAACTCTTGGAAAACTATTCCAATTCATTTTTATATGCAATCCACTTTGCTGTTCAAATGAGAAGGCTTTTTGAGCTTTTCTTTCTTAAGGCCACGTTCACACATTCAGTATTTGTTCAGTATTTCACATCAGTATTTGTAAGCCAAAACCAGGAGTAGGTAAGAAATACAGAAGTGGCGACCTGTTTCTATAATACTTTTTCTCTGATTGTTCCTCACCAGATTTTGATGTACAAATACTGAGGTAAAAAACTCACCAAATACTCAACAAATGCGCGTGGCCTAAGAGGTTTTGAAAAACGCCTCATGGGAGAAAAGGAAGTGTATGCCATTTCTTTGAAACATATTGAAAGTAGACATTGTCCAATACCAGTTTGGAATGAGAAATTAATCACAAACCAGATGGCACACACTTATTCAAGTCTATAGGTGCGTGGAAATCATCGAACTGCACTCAGGTGACATATGAGTGCAGTCCAATTTCCGCGGATTCACACAATGGAGAAGATGTAAAAATTTTGTTCTCCATCTCCTCCTTAACTGTGCCAAGCTGACACTGATTGAACTCGGATCAGAGTTTGATCAGAGTGTCATTACCATAATCATTTCGATTCTCTAGGACAAGAGACTCTACGCTCGTGTGACCCTAGCCTAAGGCTGGCAATGTGCAAAGAGCTGGGTGTTTGGAGAATGCTGAAATGGACATGTTCCACAAATTGCGACTAATTTAATAAAGTTTGTCACTTTTCAAAAAAGAAATGTCATCATTGGGTAACTGTAAGTAAACCCAGTCATTGTTCATTACTAGAGATGAGCGGTGTTCTACTCGAACTGTTCGCCAATCTCAAATTCGAGCTGTTTTGGGCGGTGTTCGAGCCGTTCGGCGAACACGAACAATTTGAGAAAAATTTGGCTGTTCGAGGTTATGTTCGATAACTGTTCATGCACCAAAATCATAACTGGATTTTTTCTCAGTAATGATGAAAATTAATGTTAATACGCAGTTTGAGTGTACAGCGGGGTGGGGGGAGGGGCAGGGGATGGATCTCTGCAGGAACAATGAAGATCTCCATTTTTTTTTCTCTTTCCCGCATTTGCAGTGGGGAGGTGAAATCTGTCAGCCTATCAGCAGCGCACACACGGAGCGAACTGCTTTTTTTCACACAAGCAAGGGCATGTGTCATTGGCAGTGTATGTCACATGTCCTTGCCCTATAAGACCAAGCCATTTTCCCCGTCGCCACCATTTTCTCACTGCTGCAGCTGCGTGTTAGACGGCACCGCTGTTGCTGTGTGCGCTATACCTTGTTAATTTCAAGCCAATTTTCGCACAAATCTACAGATAGCTTGGGAGTAGGGAATAGTTGTGATTGCAGTCCTTTTAAGGACTAGGTCACAGCATTTCCTACGACTTTTATCAGGGAGGTCTGTGCTCTTAAATAGATAGATTGTGGGAGTAAAGACTAATTGTAATTGGAGTCCTTTTCAGGACTAGGTTACATCAGTTCCTATCAGTTTTTGCCAGGCAGGTCTGTGCCAGTGCTGTGCAAGTTTTTTTCACAGCATTTGGCTTAATCTAGCAAAGCTAATCCTTTTTGGCCTATTGCAGAGTGTGTTAGTCAGTGGAGTAGCCTATCTGTGTTGCAAGATACACCACCTGTGTATAGAATACCAATTTTTTTACTGCACCTAGTGAAGTAAAATCTTTTGGGCATAGCATCATTCTATTAGTCCATCTATACTGACCTCCATCAGGTTGCAAACTGAATCTAATTTTTTTATGCATCTAGCTCTGAAAAAATATTTGGCCTTCTAGCAGTGTGTGGGACTTGTTCTATTAGTCCACCTATACTGACCTCCATCAGGTTGCAAACTGAATATATTTTTTTCTGCATCTACCTCTGAAAAAATATTGGGCTTCTAGCTGTGTGTGGGACTTGTTGTATTAGTCCATCTATACTGACCTCCATCAGGTTGCAAACTGAATATATTTTTTTCTGCATCTACCTCTGAAAAAATATTGGGCTTCTAGCTGTGTGTGGGTCTTGTTCTATTAATCCATCTATACAGACCTCCATCAGGTTGCAAACTGAATATAATTTTTTTCTGCATCTAGCTCTGAAAAAATATTTGGCCTTCTAGTAGTGTGTGGGACTTTCTCTGTTAGTCCATCTATACTGACCTCCATCAGCTTGCAAACTGAATATATTTTTTTCTGCATCTACCTCTGAAAAAATATTGGGCTTCTAGCTGTGTGTGGGACTTGTTCTATTAATCCATCTATACAGACCTCCATCAGGTTGCAAACTGAATATAATTTTTTTTTGCATCTAGCTCTGAAAAAATATTTGGCCTTCTAGTAGTGTGTCGGACTTTCTCTATTAGTCCATCTATACTGACCTCCATCAGGTTGCAAATTAAAAATAATTTTTATCTGCATCTACAGTACCTCTGAAAAAATATTTGGGCTTCTAGCTGTGTGTGGGACTTGTTGTATTAGTCCATCTATACTGACCTCCATCAGGTTGCAAACTGAATATATTTTTTTCTGCATCTACCTCTGAAAAAATATTGGGCTTCTAGCTGTGTGTGGGACTTGTTGTATTAGTCCATCTATACTGACCTCCATCAGGTTGCAAACTGAATATATTTTTTTCTGCATCTACCTCTGAAAAAATATTGGGCTTCTAGCTGTGTGTGGGACTTGTTGTATTAGTCCATCTATACTGACCTCCATCAGGTTGCAAATTGAATATAATTTTTTTCTGCATCTAACCCAGCCAATAGTTTTGGCCTAATACCACAGTTTGGCCACTCAGCTCTGCTCGGTTACCATGCATTGTTTTTTTGTGCAAACAACTCCAGAGTTGTGAATTAGTTAACCACCAAAATGAGTGGAAAAAGGCCTGCTGCTGGTGGAAAGGGGAATAGGCGTGTTGGGAAGGGGAAAAAAGGTTGTGTCCGTGGGGTAGGTGTTAAAGCAACAGTAACATCTGCAGAAGAAAGACCATCTTCCAGCCAAACTAAAATGTCTACTTCTTTTAGCGGACAATGTGATAAGATCCCTTTCTTACGGCCACGCCAATCGCTACAAATTCCAGATGAGGCACAAAAACAGCAGGTGCTTCAACGGATATCAAGTGCTCCTTTAAGTGGGCTCTCCTCCACATCAACTTCAACATCACAAATACTCCAGTCCTCAAAGGTGTCACCCAAATCGCACTTGCTTCCTCACAGCTCCCAAATCTCCAGCTGCCCGTCTGAGTATGAGGTAGAACAGATGGTTGAGTCTGCAGAGCTGTTTACTCATACTATAGCCTGGGAATCAGAGGTCGACTCCAGCGCTTCTGTGAATCCAGACGAGGAAATGATCTGCACTGATGCCCAGAATCTTTATGAGTCGGATCCAG
Organism: Phyllobates terribilis; assembly: GCF_046119375.1. Taxonomy (NCBI): domain Eukaryota; kingdom Metazoa; phylum Chordata; class Amphibia; order Anura; family Dendrobatidae; genus Phyllobates; species Phyllobates terribilis. The sequence continues at coordinate 220,751,855 of NW_027362771.1, forward strand.
GACCAGACGCAGAAGGTTCTGACCATAATGTAGACCCTCATTCCCAAACTGTAACTCCTGTTGGTGGAGACAATGAGGAAGACGATGATAAGACTCAAATACCTGATTGGAGCGACAACTTTAGTTTTTTGTCAGGGCAGGAACAGGTTGGCTCTGAGGACGACGGGTGTGATAACACACAGGGTGATGATGATGAGGTTGGAGATCCCACTTACTGTCAACCCACAGTCAGCCAAGAGATGAGGTCAGCAGAGGAGGTGGAGGAAGATGCTAGTGACGACGAGGTCAGGTTGTGCCTTCCTGGACAGAGACGTAGTACTGGAAGCACGTCAACAACTGCATCCTCAAACACAACTCTGCCTCTCACCACAAGTCGTGGTGGCTCTTCAGGTCGCATGGGTGCTAAGCCTTGCATAGCCTGGGCATTTTTTCAGATCGATAAAGATGACCCAACTCGTGTTATCTGTAACATTTGTCAGCAAAAGCTAAGTAGAGGCCAAAAAATACATAGTTTGAGTACTTCATGCATGAACCGGCACATGGACATGAAGCATAAGTTGCAGTGGGAAGCTCAGTGTGCTACAATGCGGCCTAGCCGGCCGGGCCAACCACCGTCTGCCATATCTTGTGCATCCGCGGCCTCTTCATCCTCTGTGACTGGGGGGACAGCAGTCACACCTGTTTTGGGGCGCAGACCTGCCACCTCTTTACCCGCAACAGCCAGCGTGATTGGCAGGTCATCATTTTCTTTGGAGGTGGTAACACCAGCTGGTGTTGAGCGCTGTCCGACATCGATAGCACCACCTTTGGATCAAGGCAACCTAACATGTCCGCCTGCATCTTCCTCACAGACCGGCAGTTTGCCGGGGACACCCTTATCAACCCCGTCTAAGCACAATAGCCAGCCCTCGGTCCCTCAGATGTGGACAAGTAAAAGACCATTTCCTCCTAGCCATGAGAAAGCTAAGAGGTTGAATTTCACCATCTGCAAGCTCTTGGCTACAGAAATGCTGCCTTTCCGCCTGGTGGACACAGAGGATTTTCGAGACCTTATGTCCGTCGCAGTGCCCCAGTACCAGATGCCCAGTCGGCACTACTTCTCAAAGAAAGGTGTGCCTGTGCTCCACCAGCATGTCGCACACAACATCACCGCTTCTTTGAGAAACTCTGTGTGTGACAGGGTGCATTTCACCACAGACACTTGGACGAGTAGGCATGGACAGGGGCGTTACATAGTTACATAGTTAGTAAAGCCGAATAAAGACTTGCGTCCATCAAGTTCGACCTGTTAGTTCTGTAATTGCTAAAGTTGATCCAGAGGAGGGCAAAAACCCCAAATGATTTAGCCAATCTTCACCTGAGGAAAAATTCCCTCCCGACTCTGAAACCAGCAGTCAGAATAAATCCCTGTATCAACCTACTATTTTATTTTATTTTTAAGTATATGCAGAAATCTGCCTGGTATCTAGAAAAGCATCCAGTCCCCGCTTGAACTGGTGTAGTGAATCCGACATTACCGTCTCCTCACTCAGTGAATTCCATATTCTCACTGCTCTTACCGTAAAGAACCCCTTCCTATGCTGGTGCTGAAACCTTTTCTCTTCCAGTCTTAGCGAGTGCCCTCTTGTTACCGTAATATCCCTCCTTTTGAACAAATCCCGGGCAAGGTCTCTATACTGTCCCCTAACATATTTGTACACATTTATTATGTCCCCCCTCAACCTTCTCTTTTCCAGGCTGAATAGTCCTAGTTTTGCCAACCTCTCTGGGTATTGCAGTCCCTCCATTCCCCTTATTAATTTTGTTGCCCTCCTTTGTACCTTTTCAAGCTCATTTATATCCTTTCTATATATTGGGGCCCATAACTGAGCACAGTATTCCAAGTGTGGTCTGACCAGTGCTTTGTACAGTGGAAGAACAATGTTCTCATCCTTTGCAGCTATACCTCTTCTGATACATCCCATTACCCTGTTTGCCCTTACAGCAGCGGCCTGACTTTGGGCACTCCAATTTAGTTTGCTATCAATCAAGATGCCCAAGTCCTTCTCCATCTCTGAATTCCCCAATGATTTCCCATTCAGTGAGTACTGGTGACTTCCATTTTTCCTTCCCATATGTATGACCTTACATTTCTCCTCGTTAAACCTCATTTGCCATTTAATGCTCCACCTACCCAGCTTATCCAAATCCCTCTGTAGGTCTTCACTATCCTCTTTTGTATTAATTGTTTTACATAACTTTGTGTCATCTGCAAATATTGATATTTTACTATTTATCCCGTTGACTATGTCATTAATAAAGATATTAAATAACATTGGGCCTAGTACAGACCCCTGTGGTACCCCACTAGTGACGCTTACACAATCTGAGTATATTCCATTTATAACCACCCTCTGCCTTCTATCCTTTAGCCAGTTAGCTACCCACTTGCAGACATTTTCCCCCAGCCCCATCATTCTCATTTTGTATACCAACCTATTATGTGGCACGCTATCGAACGCTTTTGAGAAGTCGAGATACACGACATCCACTGGTTCCCCCTGATCTACTCGAGAGCTAACCTCCTCGTAGAAGTCAATCAGGTTTGTTTGGCAGGAGCGATTCCTCATGAATCCATGTTGGTTCGGGGTTAATAGATTATTAGCATCAAGATGCTCCATGATTGCCTCATTAATAAAGCCTTCAAAAATTTTGCCCACAACGGACGTCAGACTCACCGGCCGATAGTTTCCGGCGTCACTTTTTGCTCCCTTTTTGAATATTGGCACTACATTCGCCTGTCGCCAATCAAGTGGTACAGACCCAGTCTCAACAGAGTCCTTAAATATAAGATATAAGGGTCTGTCTATCACATTACTTAGTTCCCTTAGTACCCGTGGGTGTATGCCATCAGGTCCTGGTGATTTGTTTATTTTAATGTTACTGAGGCGTTTCTGTACCCCAGCTTGGGTTAGATTTGTCATACTTAGTGGAGGATTAAGCTTGTCACTTCTCATTTCGCCTGTTAGTTCTTTTTCCTTTGTGAAAGTTGACGAAAAAAATTTATTTAATAGATTAGCTTTATCCTCATCTTTCTCTATGATTTTGCCTTCATCACTTTTTATCGGTCCAATATTATTCGATTTAATCCTTTTACTATTTATATACGTAAAGAACAGTTTGGGATTTGATCTACTTTCCCTAGCAATACGTCTCTCTGTTTCCTCCTTTGCTATTTTTATTTGTTTTTTGCAGGTTCTCGTTTTTTCCTTGTAACACATTAGTGCCTCCTTACTGTTTTCCTGTTTTAATCTCTTGAATGCCTCTTTTTTGCTATTTAACGCCCCTTTTACGTTCTTATTCAACCATATTGGTTTCCTCTTATTTCTGGCCCTTTTATTCCCATACGGTATATACCTCTCGCACTGAGTATTCAGAATTCTTTTGAAGGTTTCCCATTTACTATTCGTATTTCCTTGATTAAGAACTTTGTCCCAGTCTATAAGTTGAAGGTTTTCTTTCAGCTGATCAAACTTCGCCCTCCTAAAGTTTAATGTTTTTGTTGTTCCCTTATTGATAACCCTACTGAAGGGCATTTTGAAGTCGATAATATTATGATCGCTATTACCTAGGTGCCCCCCTATCTGTACCTCAGTTATTCTATCAGGCCTATTAGTCAATATTAAGTCCAACACGGCCTTCCCTCTCGTTGGTTCCTGCACTAGTTGGGAGAGATAATTATCCTTGATATTTGTCAAGAACCTTTTTCCTTTCTGCGATCTACAGGTTTCTGTTTCCCAGTCAATATCCGGGTAGTTGAAATCCCCCATTACAATCACCTCATTATGTTTTGCTACTTTGTCTATTTGTCCTAATAGCAGTTTCTCATTCTCCTCTGTTATATTAGGTGGCTTATAGCAGACCCCCAGTAATATTTTATTATTATTTTTTGCCCCCTCTATCTCTACCCACATGGACTCGACCCCCTCTTCTCCCTCTCCTATATCTTCCCTTAGTCTGGGCTTTAGACGTGACCTTACATATAAGCAGACTCCTCCGCCCTTCCCCTGTTTCCGGTCCCTTCTAAATAAACTATAATCTGTTAAATTTACCGCCCAGTCGTAGCTATCATCTAGCCAAGTCTCTGTTATACCTACGATGTCATACCTCTCCTCCGATATAAGCGCCCGCAGCTCATCCGCCTTATTGGTCAGGCTTCTTGCGTTGGTCAGCATGCAAGATAAAACTTTGGGGTTATTTAGCATCCTATTCTTCTCTAACGATCTAACTGTACTATCCCCACCCCCCTCTCCACCCTCATTATATTCACTTCTCCCCTTCCCCCTTGCTTGCCTCACATCCCACCTATTTCCTTGGTTTCCCCCCCCCGTCTCTAGTTTAAAAACTCCTCCAACCTATTAGCCATCTTCTTCCCCAGCACCGCTGCACCCTCCCCATTGAGGTGCAGCCCGTCCCTACGGTAGAGCCTGTAGCCGACAGCGAAGTCGGCCCAGTTCTCCATGAACCCAAACCCTTCTGCCTTGCACCAACTCTTTAGCCACTTATTCACCTCCCTAACCTCCCGTTGGCGCTCCTGTGTGGCTCGCGGGATTGGTAGTATTTCTGAGAAAACTACCTTGGAGGTCCTTGCCCTAAGCTTCCTACCTAGATCCCTGAAATCATTTTTAAGGACCCTCCATCTACCACTCACTTTGTCATTGGTGCCAATGTGGACCATGACCGCTGGGTCTTCGCCAGCCCCACCCAGTAACCTGTCAACCCGATCCGCAATGTGCCGGACTCGAGCGCCAGGGAGGCAGCACACCGTTCGGCGATCCCGGTCTTTGTGACAGATTGCCCTGTCTGTCCCCCTAATAATAGAGTCACCCACTACCAGGACCTGTCTAGCCTGCCCTACACTTCCCCCCTCCCCCTCATTACTGGAGCATACACTCCCCCGGCGGTCAGAGGATCTGTCGTGCTCCAATAATGCCGGTTCTGAACCAGCCTTCCTATACTTCTTCCCTCTATCCCTTCTAACTGTTACCCAGCTCCCTGCCTGTTCAGCCTGCGCTTCCCCACTAAGCTCCACCCCCAGTGTTGACCCATTGAGTGTCTGCTCGGTGAGCAGCAAACTCCGTTCCATGTTGTCGATGCTCCTCAGTACCGCTATCTGAGCACTTAGATCCAGGATTTGGGCTTCCAAGTGCACGATATGCTCACATCTCTCGCAGCAGTATGGATCCCTGAGCGGTAGCTCAGGGAATGCATACATTGCGCAAGATGTACACTGCACGGCTCCGGCCAACATGGACGTCATTCTAAATATGGGGATACAGTCAGTATATATGTACAAGTACAAAACACAATTATTTATATATAGGTGTATGGACGGGGATCAATTAGGGATGTGCAAGTGTATCGATTAGATATCGGCGCGGGATCAGTTAAGTATGGACGGGGGATCAATTAAGTATCAATTAAGTATGGACGGGGGATCAGCTGAGTGGGTCAGGTGGATTAATTAAGTATGGACGGTGTGTCAATTAACTATGGACTGGGATCAATAAGTATGGACTGGGGAAATAATTAATTGTGGACTAGGGAATCAATCAATTAATTATGGACAGGGGGTTTAATTAAATAGGATGGGGGGTAAAGCAAATAGGTATGGACGGTGGGTCAATTAACTAAGGACTGGGGATCAATAAGTATCAATAATATCAATAAATATGGACTGGGGAAATAATTAATTGTGGTCTGGGGAATCAATTAATTATGGACAGGGGTTAATTAAATATGGTGGGGGATAAGGCAAATAGATAGGGACTGGGGATGAGTAAAAGTGGACAAGGGGAATCTATTAAATAGGACAAGGGGGATCAATCAATTATGGGCTGGGGGGGTCAATCATTTAAATGTGGTCAGGGGGATCACTTTAATATGGACGGGGGTGGTCGGGGATCAATTAAATGAGGACGGGGGGGTCAATTTAATGTGGTCAGAGGGATCAGTTAAATATGGACGGGGGTGTTCAGGGGAATCAATTTAAATATGGACGGGGGGGTAATCAATTAAATATGGACTAGGGAATACAATACAATTACAATACAGATACAGATACAAATACAATACAGTACAGTACACACTTGGGTTCAGTAGGGCCGCTTATCGCGACCTCCTGCCCCTCACTCACCTCCTCTAGGGACGCTGCACGCTATCACAGCGCGCTTGTCCCTCCGGTCGCCTCTTACCGGTCCTCCTGATCACCACCACCTGGCACCTTCCGCTGGCCGGCACTGCACGCTGCCACAGCGCTCTCTTGCGCTCGTCCCTCCGGTCGCCTCCTACTGGTCCTCCCGGTCCGCTCGGTCACCTCCGCCTGGCTCTCCTCCCTTCCCAGGAGCTCTCTCCACACACAGCACAACTCTTGCAGCACACGGCAGGCTCCGCCTCCACCACTTCCTGTCAGGCCTGACTGACTGGGCACTGGGTAACTATGGTGACAGCAGGACAAGGGGCTGCTGTCCAAGTCTTGCCGTCCCCACGAGTTGTGCGTCAATCCTCTTTATGTCAAAGTTCCTCCACTGCTTCTGCCTCCTCAACCTCCTCTCGGTCTTCCACCTGCACCCAAAGCCTGTCTGGTCATGCCACAAGCTTTCTAACTGCGCAGAAGGGATCCTGCACACCTCCTTACTATGCTGGCAGTAGGGCTCAACGTCATCAGGCGGTTTTTACTTTGAAATGTCTGGGAAATGTGAGTCACACAGCTGAGGAGTTGTGGTCAGCTCTGGAGAACCAATTTCATGAATGGCTGTCTCCACTGGACCTGAAACCAGGGAAGGCCGTGTGCGACAATGCTGCAAACCTGGGTGCGGCCCTTCGCCGGGGCAATGTCACACACGTGCCTTGTATGGCTCACGTGTTGAACCTGGTTGTCCAGCAATTTTTAGCCCACTATCACAGACTAGATGGCCTTCTGCAGAGGGCACGGTCGCTGTGTGCTCACTTACGCCGTTCGCATCCCGCAGCTCAGCGACTTACATCTCTACAGAAGTCGTTGGGCCTGCCACTTCACCGGCTAAAATGCGATGTGCCTACCCGGTGGAATTCAACTCTGCACATGTTGCAGCGACTGTGGCAGCACCGACAAGCCCTGGTGCAATACGTTCTGACGTATAGCCTGGGCCAACGAGATCCAGAGGCGGGGCAAATCACGCTGGAGGAGTGGTCTCAGATCAGGGACCTATGCACCCTTCTGCACAGTTTTGAAATGGCGACGAAGATGTTTAGTGCTGATGATGCCATTATCAGCATGACTATTCCGGTGATTTACATGCTGGAGCACATGTTAAACAGAATTCGGAGTCAGGTGGTGGCACAAGAGGAGGTGGAGGAAGTAGAGGAGGAGGAGTTGTATGCGGAAGGGCTAACATCTGCAAGGTCCAGACGGTCGGCAGCACCAAGGTGGCAGGCATGTGAGGGTGGGGGAGATGGTTTTACCAGGGCGCATGGTAGCAGCCAAACTAGTGAGGAAGGTGCAGGAGCCCAGGAAGAAGTGGAGGACGAACTGATGGAAGACTCATCAGATGAGGGAGACCTTGATCACATTTCTGTTGTGCGAGGTTGGGGGGAGAGGACAGAGGAAGGAAGCATGATTGTTACCTCGCCACCAACACAACAGGGACTTGGTGCTCCTGGATGCGCAACACACATGAGTGCCTTCTTGCTGCACTACCTGCAACATGACCCTCGAATTGTGAGAATTAGAAATAATCCTGACTACTGGGTTGCCACACTGTTAGATCCCCGGTACAAAAGTAAATTTGCCGAAATTATTCCTGCCATAGAAAGGGATGCACGCATGCAGGAGTATCAGCAGAGACTGTTGCAGAATCTTACATGTGCTTTTCCACAAAACACCAGTGGTGCACGTAGTGAATCTCACAGTTCCAACTTGCCAACCGTGGGACCGTCAAGTGTTCAGCACTCAAACCGTAACAGAACCACAGTATCTGCTGGTAACATCAATTTTGCGGAATCATTTCACCACTTTTTTAGCCCATCCTTTGCAAGGCCACAGGAGACAAGAAGTCTGACACATAGTCAACGCCTAGAGACGATGGTACAGGAGTATCTCCAAGTAAATATTGAAGCCACGACTGTGTCACTGGACCCTTGCTCTTTTTGGGCTTCCAATCTGGATAAATGGCCGGAGCTAGCCACTTACGCCTTGGAGATCTTGTCATGCCCCGCAGCCAGCGTTCTGTCTGAACGTGTGTTCAGCGCTGCTGGTGGTGTGCTGACAGATAAGCGCACGCGGCTCTCCACTGATAATGTAGACAGACTCACGTTCATAAAGATGAACAAATCATGGATCCGAAACGACTTTTCTACCCCTGTGTCATCCTGGGGAGAGTAAAAGCTTGATGATTGGTTAAAATCACCCTACCAACCGTTTTAAGCTTTCAAATTACTAATCATGTTTATCTGTATCTTGACTGGAAAATAATTTGGGCTTTGTAGCAGTGTGCAGCACTGATCCTATTAGGCCATCTATAATAAGCTCCATCAGATTTAAAATTAAAAATAATTTTTAGCTGCATCTAGCCCGGAAAATAATTTTGGGGCTCCGAGATGCGCAAGACACATAAGTGCCTTCTTGCTGCACTACCTGCAGCATGACCCTCATATTGTCAGAATTCGAAGTAATCATGACTACTGGGTTGCCACACTCTTAGATCCCCCAAACTTTTCGATCAACCTTTTCATTTTAATAAAGACCAAAAAAATGGTCATTTTTGAAATTATAAGCATTAGCAGGTTGTTAGAAACTGAAATCAAACAGTTTTCAACTCAAAACTTTATTCTAGGTGATGTTACATTTTCACATAGGACCCCTTGTTCGAAAGGAGCTTCTGAACTCTCTCGTCCATTGAATTTGTCAGGTTTTGGATGGTTTCTGCTTCAATTGTTTTGCATGAGGACAGAATACCCTCCCAGAGCTGTTGCTTAGATGTGAACTGCCTCCCGCCATCATAGACACTCCTTTTAATGATGCTCCAAAGGTTCTGAATGGGGTAGAGGTCAGGGGAGCATGGGGGTCACACCATAAGTTTGTCCCCTTTTATGCCCATATCAGCCAGAGATGCAGATGTTTTATGTGCAGCATGAGATGGTGCATTATCATGCAGAAAAATGATCTTGCTGTGAAATACACGGTTCTTCTTCTTGAACCATGGCAGGAAGTGCTGTTTGAGAAAATCCACATACATTATGGAGTTCATCTTTAGCGCCTTCAGGGATCCTAAAGGGGCCGACAATCTCTCTCCCCATGATTCCAGCCCAAAACATTACTCCACCTCCTCCTTGTTGGCGCTGTAGCCGTGTTTGCGTGGGGTGTCCATCAACCAGCCATCCTCCACTCCATCCATCTTGACCATCGAGCGCTGCACGGCACTCATCCGTGAACAAAACAGTTTTGAAATCAGTCTTCATGTAATGTTTGGCCCACTGGAGCCGTTTCTGCTTGTGTGAAGTGGATAGAGGAGGTCGACAGGATGGCGTATGCACAGCTGCAAACCTCTGAAGGACCCTGCATCTTGTTGTTCGGGGGACGTTGGAGGCACAAGCAGCTTCAAAAACTTGTCTGCTGCTATGACAAGGCTTTTTTGCCGCTGCTCTTTCAACCTGACGTAATTGCCTGCAGGAAAGAGTCCTCAATTTGCCCTTATCAGCACGCACACGTGTGTACTGTGAATCAGCTACATACTTCTTGATTGCCAAGACACTTCATCCTGATCATCGCACAATGTTGATTGTAGTCATGCCTTGACCTAAACACTCCACAATTTGTTGCTTCTCAGCAGCCGACACATCCTTTTTCTTTCCCATTTTGGCAGAAAATGTAGGCTGCTTAATAATGTGAGAGAGCCTTCTTAAGTAGTCTTGCCTTTCATTGGACACACCTGCCAAACTAATTAGCACAGGTGTCTGCAATTGCTTACAGTGATATAAAGAGCCCTGACACACATCACCATCAATGAGTTTAACTGACAAACAAACAAATTCTTCCCTTATCACTCCTAAACACTTTTTGCATAATAATTTGGAACGCAGTGTACATGTGCTTTTCCACAAAACACCAATGGTTCACGTAGTGAATCTTACAGTTCTAACTTGCCAACCGTGGTCTGTATGGAATTGTTCAATAAAGGGCCCAAAATTAAGATAACATATATGGGAGAGGTCTCTATGAATAGGAATTCCTAAGTATTTGATACCCTGTGAGGGCCAGGCAAAGGGAAAGTTGGACTGGATGGAATCCTATATGGATTTGGGGAGGGAGACATCGAGGGCCTCAGACTTCGCTGCATTGATTTTAAAATTTTACCATGTAACAAAGTGATCTATTTCAGCCATAACAGCAGGGATGGATATATGTGATTGAGTGATATATACTAGGACATCATCAGGAAATAGAGAGCACTTGTACTCGGTGCCTCCCACCTCAATCCACCTAATATTGGGGTTATGGCGAATTGATGAGAGCAGGTGCTCCGTCACTAGGATGTATAAGAGAGGGGACAGAGGACATCCCTGCCTTGTCCCATTGGTGATTGTGAAAGGTGATGAAAATGTTCTGACGCACCCCCTGGGCCTTGGGACACCCGGAGCCGGACCCTTTTTGGTGGATGCTGGTGGTTGTAGTCTTCGTGGCGGCGACCAGGTTCCGTGGCTCAGGGCGGTCAAACCAGTGGCGGAACTATTTATTTGGTTTTGATGTTTAAATGTCCGACTACGCCACCCGTGGATTGCGGTCAGAGTGAACCGCCGCTACAGGGCAGACCGCTGAGGCTGGTGTTGTGGGTGCAGCAGAGCGTAGCATAACTCCCCACGGGAGGAGTATAGCCTCAGGGCAGTGTATGCGGAGGATGGGGGTGATGGTGCAGGGCAGCAGCAGTAATGACACGGAGTCAGTGATGCAGTCCAGGGCCTTTACTCACAGTTCTTATTATCCAGACCACGTCTGCAGGTAACGGCTGCCCACGTCGTACTGTGCTCACCAGGTGAGGGGCTCAGACAACTCCCAGATAACTTTGGAGCACTTCACAGGACCCCCTTTGTGTGTCCTTTGTCTGGCCTTTCTTACCAACACTTCTGTCCGGCTGCCTCGGGCCTCCTCTTGGTAAACTTGGCGCCAGTTTCCCTGACCCTATGTGGTGCTTTCCTAGCGGGTGTAGCGAGGGGCTGCGCCACATAAAATGTCAGAGCCTCCGGTTTCTAGCTGAGGGTCGTTTCCTGCCTCCACTAGTTCGGGGACCGGTCTCCCCCTTTGGCCTGACCCCTCCACGCAGGTGGATTCGGGCGTGCGGTGGCGACTCGCCCGTCCGCACCCCTGGGATCCCTTCATTCCTCGTTCCTGGAGCCTTCTCCGCTCCTCTTCCTTCCTTCTCCCTCTTCCAGGCCTGGGCCTCTGTTACTAGGCCCGCCTCCGGAGCAGAGCTCATGCAGAGCCCCTGCTCCCTGCCACTTCTGCTCAGACTTCTCTGCACTGAACTAAGATGGTGCCCACCTTTTATACTCCCTTCTCAATGCACCCAGGAACTGCTTCCTCCCTGCTCCTGCACTACAGGGTTCCCCTTCCTCAGTGTTCCCTCCCCCCACTCCAGCCAGGGACTGTCGTGCCCATCTCAGGGGCATATTGGTCGCCCTGCCCCACGGCAATGTGGTGTAATGCATGCAGGTGTCGGGTCCTGATCCACACTCCATCCTTACCTGAGAGTGAGATATCACACCTCTGGGTGAGGTGCAATACGTCTGTAGCAACCGAGCCCTCAGGGTGCTACAGTTCCATTTATCTTCAGCCTAGGTGACGTATTGCGATACAGGGCCGTGATTTTGGCTATAAAAGGGTCCCCTAGACCCCTACCCCAAGCTTTTTAAGAGAATCATATATGGCGTGCCAGGAGACTCTATGGAATGCTTTCTCAGCATCCAACGAGAGTATCTAATTACAAATTTTTAACTGCATCTAGCCCAGGAAATACTTTGTGCCTAGTAGCAGTGTCTGCTAGTCAGCGGATTATCCCGGCTGTTAAGCAAGCTACACCACCTGTAGTTTAGACACTTAATTTTTTCAAAGGAAATGCTTCGGGACCATGGGATACTTAGTGAAGAGCATCAGGAGGCACCCCAAGGCATAAGGGCTGGGACTGGCAGTAGGATGCCTTGCGGTGGACAGCCGAGCTCGATCCTTATAAAAGCTTTTTAACTGCAGCAGCTTTAGTGGACGCTACTGGAGCTGGAATTACCGCGGCTGCTGGCATGAGACTTGCCCTCCAATAGATCCTTGTAAATGGATTTAAAGTGTATTCATTCAAATTAGAGAGACAATTTAAATTAAAAAGCTTAGAGCTGCCTCCACCACAGGGGGGCTCGCTCGACCCACCAGCGGACAGGCACCAGTATTGGGAGAGGGGCGCTGGCCGTCAGGGTTCACCGCGGCTCTGGCACAAACCCGGCGACACGGAGGTGGCACGGGCAGGAGCGGACTGGCCGTGTCGGCTTCTCACTTTTTGGATTTTAGAAGGGCATGACATGCCTATATCTGTGTCTCCCCCTCCTTTTACTCCTCCACCTCTTTTATTTTCGCATGACTATATGTACTTGTCACTTTTCCATGTGTTAGTTATGTCTTCTGAGCAGTTTGTCAGCTTTTGGACACCTTTGAAGGTGTTTTCTATGTGTTTCTATGTGTTTTTGTTTGCCTGCCATTGGTTTTAACGGTGTTCGAAGGTGTTCGACGAACAGTTCGACGAACAGTTCGGCGAACACACGGGTGTTCGACGAACCGAACCGAACTCGAACACTACGGGGGTGGCTCAACACTATTCATTACCTGCACCATATTCTCCAACAGGTGTATGGGGGCTTCCCAGCAAAGGCAAAGCAAAATATGAAAACTGCAGCACGTAAAGTATTGCAAGTCAATCACAGAAGTATTAAAAATGTACATAATGTAATTAACTAGGAGTAAACATAAATTACTGTATTTAATATAGAAACACTTACTACCTTAAGTCACTTTTCTTTTTTGCTTTGTGGTATTTGGCAGTGATTTTTGGGTCAAATTCTTCAATATGACGAAAGAAACAAAAAGTCTTTATTTTTGTCCTTGACCTGTTTTGCAACAGAATAGTCGCATCTTTCAAAAAATGGCGTACAATTTCTGCCACAATTACTGGTGTACAGAAAATCACTTCAGGGTTTGGACTGGATAAAACAGCCAAAGAACTCCAAAAACAAGATAAAAAAGAGAAAATGCAATAAAGAATCAGGCCTAAATCTATTAATGAATGGGAAAAAGAGCCTCTGACCCGAAGGTTAGTTTTATCTGAAGTCAGTGATAAGAATGGGGGGGGGACAAAGTTGATCTATCCTGGAAGATACTGTACATACGGTAGACGCCTTTTCTCCGTTGAACAGTTACATTTTCTTTACAAGTGACTAATGTAAAAGTGTTTTCACTAAGACATTAGATTAATCATATTTTCCTTCCTATGACCCAGTCACACCCATAATCTTGCAAAATTAGAAGCAGATTTATTTTCCAAAGAGTTGTCCAAAAAGCTGGATGCTTAAACATTATTACATAATGTAAGATATTTAACATTGAGGTATTTCTACAGTTAATACTTAGCTGCTAACCAGCCGTCTTATCTTCCTAACCGCTCCAGTAGCATGCAGTCACTTTGACCTTCCCATAAGAAGTTTACAAATATAAAAAGCAACAGACTTCACATTGACGATGTTCTACATCATCATGGATCTTCAGACCACTGTGTATTTTCAACAGTGTAATTACAGTTTGTAATATAGGATATGGAGGTGCTCCTGCCGGTTCGATTGGCTTGCCACTCCGTTTTTCTTTTAAACTTAGTACCTTCTCCAATTGATGCTGCACCACTGAGTTTGGAGCATTTTTTTCATTTTTTTTCTGTGACCCTCCATTGTAAAGACATGCCACCTGGTAATAATGCTGCAGATTTTGCCTTTAACCAACTGGGCATATACCACTGATCTTCTCTGTGGACGCGACCATGTTTTGATTTTCCAGCATCAAAGGCAAAAAAACAAACTTCACTTGGACCATAGCTACATTTAGATAACTATGTATAACTATGGAACGCACAGTTCCATAAAGGACCATATCTACGTAGATAACCATGTCCAACTATCATCTAAGGGTCATGACCCAGAGGGAAATCACAGTAGTAAGAGGCAATATGGATCCAATGGTGGTTGAAAACAGGTCTTTTATGAATGTGACACACTTACATATGGGTAAAAAGAAATAAAGAAGACCTATTACAAAGAGAATCCGCACCCTCACCCTACTGGTCGCTGCACAAACTAGACAATGCCTAGCCGCACAACTAACAACACCACCTCGGATCTAACTCCCTAAAAGGCCTATGAGGGGTTTCTCGTACCTCCTGAGGAACCAGAGGGGAGGCCACTACACACTGCTAACAAGGGGAGAGGAAAGTGTGCAGGTGGACACTAATACCCAAGGTGAGAAAACTTAAAGCACGTTCATAAAAGGGAGAGAGGGAAAACTAAGGAGAACTGAAAATAAATGAAACAAGAATAACGTCCCAGAACCCTAACTGTGGTCAGAGGAAAAGGTGCTGGGAAGGCAGACAAAAAGACACTCGGCAGTAATACAAATGGTGTTTGCCTAACAGTCAGTGTACCGTCACAATCAATGCATTGGCCACCAGGGCCAAGTTGTGTTCTAGGCCTTATGCATCTTGGAAGTCATTGAATCTGCTTCGATAGATCTATGAGGATTAATATTAACTTATTTGCAATAACTATCAGATTATTAATGCCTTCTGCTACTGTGATTTCCCAAGGTCACAATCCTTAGATGATACACCTCAATTATAAGTTGTACTTTCCAACCTTTAGAGGTTAATGTATTCTATTATAAGGCAATTAGCTCCCATTATTATTCTGCACTGTGATTGTGTTCCATTATATAATACAAAATTTTTTATAGGAGCCATCTGTATGTGATTGTGTGATCCACAAGGCCATCATCAGGGAATTACTGCCCTTACTGGTGTATGAGGCCCGGAGAGCAGAAGCAAAGAGGGGGGCCCCCTCTTTTGCTTCTGGTCACTGAGCCCCAGGGTATAATAATGTGTTGGGCGCCGGTGCGCTACCTTCGGCTCCCTCCACCTTTTCTGTGACGTGCTGGTGACGGCGCCTACATGATAATGTCATTGCGCAGGCATGTACATGCGCCAGGATACCAGAAGTGGAGCTGCAGAGGATAGTATGAGAGGTAATTATGAAAAACTTTTTTTTTTTTTATAAAATGACTTAAATGGGTGTGGGTGAAGCAAATGATGATGAATTGAGGGTGGGGGACAGGGGACAATAAATGATGATGTATTAAGGTGGGGGGACGCAAATAATGATGAATTGGGGTGGGGGACAGAAAATGATGAACTGAAGGTGGGGGATGGGGAGAGCAAATGATGAATTGAGGGTAGAAGACAGCAAATGATAATGAACTGAGGGTGGGGGGTGGAGGACAACAAATAGTGATGAATTGAGGGGGGTAAATGATGATGTGTTGAGACTGGTGGATGGGGGACAGTAAATGATGATGAATTGAGGGTCGGGGAAAGTAATGGATTATGTATTGAAGGTGGGGAGAGCAAATGATAATGAATTAAGGGTGTAGGGTGGGGGACAGCAAATTATGATGAATTGAGGGTGGGGGAGAGTAAATGATGGATTTAGTGTGAGGGAGAGTAAATGATGCTGTATTGAGTGTGGGGGAGACGAAATGATGATGAATTGAGGGTGGATGAGAGCAGTTGATAATGAATAGAGGGTGGGGGGGAGGACATGACATAATGAATTGGGGCGGAGGGGGGCATGCAAATATAATGAATCGGGGGAGCAAGAGTTACAGAGTGGGGGGCATTGAGGATGCAGGAGTCTGACTGGTATTGAATTGGGGAAAGAGTACAGGTGCTAATTAATTTATATATTTATTGGGTGGGGAAAGTGGCTATTTATAGTTAGTGGGGGCACAGTGGTGGATTACAATTTATATTTGGAATGGTGGGTTGCATAATAATTAATTATATATTAATGGTGGGTGCACATATGTATTCAGCTGCATAGTGTAGAAGTTGCTGAAAAAGTGGGGAATGTGCTCTGGAAGCGGTGCTCTAGGTAACTGTGTGTTATTTTCTGCAGAGACGAGTCGTGGCTGGAAGAAGTGATGGCGATCTGAACGGTCTGTGTTGTTTGAAGAAGTAAAGCGAAGATTAAGGACTTCAACTAGAGATGTCACAGGTGAGTCAGTGTGTTACCTGTATACTGACACTATACACTGTATACTATATACAGAGCTCCTGTGTATAATGAAATCGGTGATTCCTGTATTACCTGTACACTATGCACTATATATATACAGAGCTCCTGGGTATAATGTCACTGGTGATTCTAGTATTACCTGTACACTGACATTATTTACAGAGCTCTTGTGTATGTCACTAGTGAGTTACTGTATTACCTGTACACTGACACTATACATTGTATACTATGTACAGAGCTCCTGTGTATAATGGCATTTATGGTAATATTAGTATTGTGGTTTTTTTTATTAATGATCAGTATTGTAGTATTCGGTCACTATATGTTGGTAATATGTGGTCTGGCCATGGTACGGTGGTATTTGTCCCCTGTATGTGGTATTATTCGGTCACCATGAGGTGGTAATATGTGGTCTAATCATGGTGTGGCGGTATTTGTTCCTTGTATGTGGTACTATTCAGTCTCTATGTGGTGGTAATATGTGGTTTGGTCATGGTGTAGTGGTATTTGTTACTTGTATGTGGCATTATTCGGTCACTATGTGGTGGTAATATGTGGTACGGCCATGGTGTAACGGTTTTTGTCCCTTGTATGTGGTATTATTTGGTCACTGTGTTGTGGTAATATGAGGTCTGGTCATGGTGTGGTGGCATTTGTGCCTTGTATGTGGTATTGTTCGGTCACTATGTGGTGGTAATATGTGGTCCGGCCATGGTGTGAAGGTTTTGTCCCTTGTATGTGGTATTATTGGTCATTTTAAAAAATTTGTGACACATTCCCTTAAATAAAAATAAATAAAAATATACCTAAAAAGAGTATTGTATATTTTAAGAAATTTTTAAAAGGTTAGAGTAGAGTAGGACTCTGCCAAAAGATTTTACCTTTTAGTGGTGGCAAGCTTAAAAATGTTGTGGCCAAAACAAAAGCTGCTGGCTATGTATCTGATATGGTGTTCAATGGGAACTGTTAATGTGTGATTGGTTAGGACGTGGTGCAGAAGTGGAGTTTTTCCAAGAGTGGGAGGCAGGACTGTGGAAGGTTTGAGGGGTGGAGGCAGAGCTGGGGTGGAGCCTGTCCAAAGTCTCAAGGGGTCCCAAAAATTTTGCCAGTATGGGGCCCTGAAATTCCTGGTGGCAGCCCTGGTGATTCATAGTTGCATGTGATATTTATCCTAATCGTACACGTACACATTTAGGCTACTGAGTACATTAGTTGACCTATTCAGAACACTGGGGTTAACAACATCCAGTGCCCTATTTTCTTTGGTAAACACAGAGTTAAAGAACCAATTTAATAATACTATCTCCTCTTGATCCTCATTGACCAACTCCCCATTACCATTATTTAGTGGACCCATCTTAGTTTTTTGGTATTTATATACATAACGAATTTCTTGGGATTTGTCTAGCTTTACTTGGCTATCTGCCATTTATTTTCTACTTTAACTGATTTGATTACTTTGTTACACGTTCTATTCAGCTCTTTGTAGTTTTTAAATGCTAGAACTGACCCCACAGATTTATATGTATTCTAATTGCTCATGTTTCTTCATCATCATCATCATCATCATCATCATCATCATCATCATCATCATCATCATTATTATTATTTCATCAGAGCACACTTCCGCCATGACGGAATATTGATGAGCTGCAGCCAAATAGCGGCAACTCATTGGCTGCAGCCTTCATGTAACAACACAATGTCACATAACGTCCGGGAATAGTGACGCTGACATAGCTGGAATTGCACCATTGCTTGAGGGGGGGGGGGAGTATCCACTGTTTTTTATTTTAATTGAGGTCCGGAATTAACTAAGCTGGAGCTGTCCAATAGTAGACAACCCCTTTAATTCTCCATTGGAAAAAGTCACTGTAATAGAATTGCTGTATGGTAAACCTACCATAGCCACACAAACATGTTTTGAAATATGTGCCTCAAGTTATATATTATCAACAACTAGAGAGAGGAGACAATTAGGTAGGAATCAAGAAGCATAAAGGCACCAGAGACAAGATGTAGAATTCTGTCTGAAGCTGCCACTAGTGTAAATGACTTTCTCCACCTCTGACAACTCCTGACTCTTAGCTTAGTGTTTATGATTAACTTAGGAACATTACAGTTCCTGAATATTGACAAGTCCTCACTCAGGAATCCAGGGACATATAATACTGCCTTGCTATTATCTCAGATCAAACTCGATAAAATGTAGTGCTTCTTATTGTTAGATAATTTTAGAAAGATATAAAAATTAGGCCTGTAATCTGCTCAGATGTCCCTTAATATTTACATTATTGGACAGCTGTAGGATGAAAATGCCTTTGAATGCAGTACTGCATGGATAATTGTAAAATACCAATAGTTACCGCCAAGAAAACACTAATAAACAAGGTTTCACTTGGCACACGTTGCAGCACATCTTTTAAATCAAGCTCTAACAAAGCCCAATCCGCACTGCATCATACCCAATGAGAAAATGCACCTACTGTACTAGCTGCCTAGTCATCACCACCCATCACCCACACTGGGCTTTAGTGGGGTTGCGTTTGACTGCTGTGGTCCAGGAAGACATTGACCGCAAGACTGCCAGTTCCATGCACAGAATATTCTATTAGTTTCTTGCTCCTGCTTCTATTATTTACATCTGTGCCAAGCATTATATTTAATAAGGACTATATTTCATTAAGTCTGATTGTATATTTCTACTCACATTTATGCTGAATTTCACAATAATCTGATGTTTGCTTATTTTCAAGACTTAGTTGATGACCCCTGCTCTATACTGACATGATAAAAATATGATATTTTGTTTATATAAACTCAGCTTAGGTCACAAAATCTGCAACAATTATTGTAAAGTACTTACTATTGTAAAGTGTGCAAATTCCAAAAGTTCTCGCCTTTCCTCACATCTTGCCTCCATACTTTTATTTAATGAGATATATATAAGGGCATCTCTTCCTTAAAACAGGAATAAAAAATATGTTAGAATAATATTGATTCAGTGCATGTTGTAAAAGATATCTGTATATAAGTCAACTATGTCACTCATCTATGCATTATTAGTGAGACCTGAAGCACAGTATATACACCATAATACACACACGTATAATATATATATGGGGAAAATAAGTGTTTGATCCACTGCCAATTTTGCAAGTTTTCCCACCTACAAAGAATGGAGAAGTCTGTAATTTTCATCATAGGTACACTTCAACTGTGAGAGACAGAATCTTAAAAAAAAACTAGAAAATCACATTGTGTGATTTTTAAATAAGTAAATTGCATTTTATTGTATTAAATAAGTATTTGATCACCTACCAACCAGAAAGAATTCTGTCTCTGACCTGTTAGTTTTTCTCTAAGAAGCCCTCCTACTTTGCACTCATTACTTGTATTAATTGCACCTGTTTGAACTCGTTACCGGTTTAAAAGACACCTGTCCACACACTCAATCAATCACACTCCAACCTCTCCATCATGGCCAAGACCAAAGAGCTGTGTAAGGACACCAGGGACAAAATTGTAGACCTGCACAAGGCGGGGATGGGCTACAGGACAATAGGCAAGCAGCTTGGTGAGAAAATGGAAGAAACACAAGGTGACGGTCAATCTTCCTTGGTCTGGGGCTCCATGCAAGATCTCACCTCGTGGGGTAAGGATGATTCTGAGAAAGGTCAGGAATCAGCCCAGAACTACATTGGAGGACCTGTTCAATGACCTGAAGAGAGCCAGCACATGTCCAGGCCCATTTGAAGTTCGCCAATGACCATCTGGATGATCCAGAGGAGGCATGTGAGAAGGTCATGTGGTCAGATGAGACCAAAATAGAACTTTTTGGTATCAACTCCACTTGCCATGTTTGGAGGAAAAAGAAGGATGAGTACAACCCCAAGAAGACCATCCCAACCTTGAAGCATGGTGGAGGAAATATCATACTTTGGGGGTGCTTTTATGCAAAGAGGACAGGACGACTGCATCGCATTGAAGGGTGGATGGATGGGGTCATTTATTGCGAGATTTTGGCCAACAACCTCCTTCCCTCAGTAAGAGCATTTAAGATGGGTCGTGGCTGGGTCTTCAAGCATGACAATGACCCAAAACACACAGCCAGGGCAACTAAGGAGTGGCTCCATAAGAAGCATTGCAAGGTCCTGGAGTGGCCTAGCCAGTCTCCAGGCCTGAACCCAATAGAAAATCCTTGGAGGGAGCTGAAACTCATCATGCCCAGCAACAGCCCCGAAACCTGAAAGATCTGGAGAAGGATCTGTATGGAGTAGTGGGCCAAAATCCCTGCTACAGTGTGTGCAAACTTGGTCAAAAACTACAGGAAAGGTCTGACCTCTATAATTGCAAACAAAGGTTTCTGTACCAAATATTAAGTTCTGTTTTTCTATTGTATCAATTACTTATTTCATGCAATAAAATGCAAATTAATTATGTGAAAATCATACAATGTGATTTTCAGGACATTTTTTTTAAGATTCTGTCTCTCACAGTTGAAGTGAACCTACGATAAAAATTACAGACCTCTCCATTCTTTGTAAGTGGGAAAACTTGCAAAGTCGGCAGTGTATCAAATACTTATTTTCCCCGCTGTATGTATATGTGTATATATGTTTATATACAGTGAAGGAAATAATTATTTGATCCCTTGCTGTTTTTGTAAGTTTGCCCACTGACAAAGACATGAACAGGCTATAATTTTAAGGGTAGGTTAATTTTAACATTGACAGATAGAATATCCAAAAACAAATCAAGAAATCAAATTGTATAAATTAGATAAATTTATTTTGATTTTGCAGTGAGAAATAAGTATTTGATTCCTCTGGCAAACAACACCTTGTTGGCAAGCACAGCAGTCAGATGTTTTTTGTAGTTGATGATGAGGATTGCGCACATGTCAGGAGGAATTTTGGTCCACTCCTCTTTGCAGATCATCTCTAAATCATTAAGATTTTGAGGCTGTCGCTTGGCAACTCAGAGCTTCAACTCAGGATTTTACGGTACATTGCTCCATCCATTCTCTCATTGATGCAGTGAAGTAGTCCTGTGCCCTTAGCAGAGAAACACCCCCAAAACATAATGTTTCCACCTCCATGCTTGACAGTGGGGACGGTGTTCTTTGGGTCATAGGCAGCATTTCTCTTCCTCCAAACACGACGAGTTGAATTAATGCCAAAGAGCTCAATTTTTGTCTCATCTGACCACAGCACCTTCTCCCAATAACTCACAGAATCATCCAGGTGTGCATTAGCATACTTCAGACGGGCCTGCACATGTGCCTTCTTGAGCAGGGGGACCTTGCAGGCACTGAAGGATTTTAAACCTTTAAGGCGTAATGTGTTACCAATGGTTTTCTTGGTGACTGTGGTTCCAGCTGCCTTGAGATCAGGGCCGGCGTCAGCACCCGGCGCACCCGGGCAAATGCCGGGGCCCTGAGCAGGCAGAGGGGCCCACTGGCGGTCGCGCACCCCGCTGGGCTATGGGCGGAGGAGAGCAGTGCCAGCGCCCGCCCTTCTCCGCCGTTTGCTCAGGGCCCCGGCAGCCGGATACTTACCTCTCCCCGTGCCTCCGCAGATCAGCTGTCTTCCTGCTCTGCGCTCCCTGTGACGTCTCAGGTCAGAGGGCGCGGTGACGCCTTTACACCGCGCCCTCCCCTGAGCCGTCACAGGGAGCGCTGAGCGGGAAGACGCCGACAACGCTGGAGACCCGGACCCGAGCAGTGGACAGCGGGCAGCGGGCGGTTGGTAGCAGGTGAGGAGAAGGGAGGTGAGTATTTGATTTTTTTTTTTTAATGTATGGAGGCATGGGGCAGTATAAAGAGAGGGGGGAACATCCTGCATGGGGCATTATAAGGTGAGGAACAGCCTGCATGGGGCAGTATAAAGAGAGGGGGGGACATCCTGCATGGGGCATTATAAAGAGGAGGGGTGACAGCCTGCATGGGGCATTATAAGGTGAGGAACAGCCTGCATGGGGCAGTATAAAGAGAGGGGGGGACATCCTGCATGGGGCATTATAAAGAGGAGGGGTGACAGCCTGCATGGGGCATTATAAAGAGAAGGGGGGACATCCTGCATGGGGCATTATAAAGAGGGGGGGTGACAGCCTGCATGGGGCATTATAAGGTGGGGAACAGCCTGCATGGGGCATTATAAAGAGGGTGGGGGGCATCCTGCATGGGGCATTATAAAGAGAGGGGGGGACATCCTGCATGGGGCATTATAAAGAGGAGGGGTGACAGCCTGCATGGGGCATTATAAGGGGGGGACAGCCTGCATGCGGCATTATAAGGGGGGGACAGCCTGTATGGGGCATTATGTGGGGGGTAACAGCCTGCATGCAGCATTATATGGGGGCCAGTATCCTGTATGGAGCGTTATAAGGGGACCGGTATCCTGTATGGAGCGTTATATGGGGGCCAGTATCCTGTATGTAGTTTTATAAGGGGACCAGTATCCTGTATGGAGCGTTATATGGGGGCCAGTATCCTGTATGGAGCTTTATAAGGGGACCAGTATCCTGTATGGAGCGTTATATGGGGGCCAGTATTCTGTATGGAGCCTTATATGGGGGCCAGTATTCCGTATGGAGCCTTATATGGAAGCCAGTATTCCGTATGGAGCCTTATATGGGGGCCAGTATTCCATATGGGGGCCAGTATTCCATATGGAGCCTTATATGGGGGCCAGTATTCCATATGGAGCCTTATATGGGGGCCAGTATTCCATATGGAGCCTTATATGGGGGCCAGTATTCCGTATGGAGCCTTATAGCATTATAAGGGGGGGACAGCCTGTATGGGGCATTATGTGGGGGGTAACAGCCTGCATGCAGCATTGTATGGGGGCCAGTATCCTGTATGGAGCTTTATAAGGGGACCAGTATCCTGTATGGAGCGTTATATGGGGGCCAGTATTCTGTATGGACCCTTATATGGGGGCCAGTATTCCGCATGGAGCCTTATATGGGGGTCAGTATTCCGCATGGAGCCTTATATGGGGGTCAGTATTCCGCATGGAGCCTTATATTTGGTCAGTATTCTGCATGGAGCCTTATATGGGGGTCAGTATTCCGCATGGAGCCTTATATGGGGGTCAGTATTCCGCATGGAGCCTTATATGGGGGTCAGTATTCCGCATGGGGCCTTATATGGGGGCCAGTATTCCTTATGGGGCCTTATATGGGGGCCAGTATTCTGTATGAAGCGTTATATGGGGGCCAGTATTCCGTATGGAGCCTTATATGGGCGCCAGTATACTGTGTGGAGCGATTCGCTGGTTTCTGAGCTATTGTGGAATTTACAATAGATATCACTCATGTAATGTAAGAAGTGAAATCTTTGCATTGTACAATATATATATATATATATATATATATTTCTCTGCAGTATCTGTGCATCATGAATCGTGGTATGTGTTAAAGGGGCCACTGAGACTCTTTCGCCCGGGGCCCAGAAAAACCTGGAGCCGGCCCTGCTTGAGATCATTAACAAGTTCCCCCCTGTGTAGTTTTAGGCTGATCTCTCACCTTCCTCATGATCAAGGATACTCCACGAGGTGAGATTTTGCATGATGCCCCAGATCGATGTCGATTGACAGTCATTTTGTATTTCTTCCATTTTCTTACTATTGCACCAACAGTTTTCTCCTTCTCACCCAACGTCTTACTTATGGTTTTGTAGCCCATTCCAGCTTTGCGCAGGTCTATGATCCTGACATCCTTAGAAAGCTCTTTGGTCTTGCCCATGTTGTAGAGGTTAGAGTCTGACTGATTGAGTCTGTGGACAGGAGTCTTTTATACAGGTTACTATGTAAGGCTATGTGCCCACGTTGCATTTATGAAGCAGAAAATTTCTGCTGCATAAATGCAAGTCCTCTCCCGGAAAAACGCATGCGGAATTCCGCACGCGTTTATCGCGCATTTTTCGCGCGTTTATCACGCGTTTTCCACATGCGGAATTGCCTTGCGTTTTTTATGCATTGGACAAAGGCAATTCCGCTTGCGGAAACGCAAAATTAAATGACATGCTGCGGATTTTTGAACGCGGCATAAACGCTGCGGAAAAATCCGCAGCATGTGCATAGAACTTGCGGAATCCCATTGGGGACCATGGGGTGCGGATATACATGCGTTTTTCAAGCGTTTACGCTGCGGAAATTCCGCAGCATATACGCTTGAAAAATGCTACGTGGGCACACAGCCTAAGACAGCTGTATTTAATGCAGGTAACGAGTTGATTAGGAGCATCTAACTGGTCGGTAGGAGCCAGAACTCATAATCGTTTGTAGGGGATGTTCCAGTAAGTTAGTGTAGTGTTGGTATGGGGAGTACAATTGGGGGAGAAAGGTTGAACTTGGCCTTTATTCAACCTACGTTACTATGTTAGTATGTAAATATTTATTTCTGATTTCTTACTGCAAAATGCAAATAAATTTATCTAATTTATACAATGTGATTTTCTTGATTTTTTGGGGGATATTCTATCTCTCAATGTTAAAATTAACCTACCCTTAAAAGTATAGACTGTTCATGACAAAAACAGCAAGAGATCAAATAATTATTTCCTTCACTGTATATATATAGATGAGGTATGTAAATCAAATCAATGTATGGCGTGACCACCTTTTACCCTTAAAATAGTATCAAACTATTAATTCTTGTAGGTACACTTGTAGTTTTTGAAGGAACTTGGCAGGGAGGTTGTTCCAAACAACTTGGAGAACTAACCAGAGATCTTCTGTGGATGTAGGCTTGTTTAAATCCTTCTGTTTTTTTTTCATGTAATCCCAGATAGACTCGATAATGTTGAGTTCAGGGCTCATGGATGCCACATAATCACTTCCAGGCCTCCTTGTTCTTCTTCATGCTGAAAATAGGTCTTCATGATATTGACTGTGTGATTGGGGTCATTGTCCCACCGCAGAATAAATTTGGAGCCAATGAGTCGCCTCTATGATGGTATTGCAAAGAGAGTGTTCACATGAAATATTGATTTGATTTAGATTTCTCTTTAGGCACATTGCATTTTGTTAAATATAAAAATAAACTTTTTATGCATCTGCTTAAGACTTTTGCACAGTACTATATATAACACTTACTGCATATAATGCTAAATGCTATATAAGATTGACAGTGTAGTATACCTTAGGATAGGTCACCAATATGAGATTGGTGGAGGTCCAACACTCAGCCCGACCAAACACACCCTCACCTTCCCTTGATCAAATGATATTTGCTCTGGCAGCAGGCAGATGTAAGAAATTTATGAAGTGGGACACCAAAACTCCGCACATTGTTTGTGTGTCGCTGTCATGTATTATAGTTTGTCTCCCATGATAAGCAGGTGCCACTAAATAACCACTAGTGTGTTCCAGTAAACCCCTTTAATTCAAGAACTGAATCACTAAGCACTGGTTCTGTTATTATTAGTGTTGAGCGAGCACTAAAATGCTCGGGTGCTTGAAGCTCGGGCCGAGCTCACCGTGATACTTGGGTGCTCGACCCGAGCAACGAGCCCAATGTTAGTCTATGGGAGACCCGAGCATTTTTGCGGCGGCACCCCAGTCTGTAGAAAGCCTAAAAAGTGCCCAAAACGATAGTGACAGTGCTCAAATGACATGGGGACAGCATGGGCATCGCCCCAGGAAGCATTTCTGACCCCCAGGTCACTGCCTAAAAGTATGCCCATCAGAAGTGATCCTTGCCGCATCAGAAGATGCAGATTTGCAACTATCCCCGTGCAAGTTCTTGTCCCAGGGCAGTGTTCAATTGTACCTCCCCCATTCCTTGCAATGCAAGCGCAAGTATGCAGCCTGCCACCCACCCACCCCCAGGCTGCAATACCATACTGCTTGCTTGCACTTGAAATTGGGCCTTTTAGGCATGTGGAGGCGGAATCAGGCCACCACGTCATGGCTGAGTTGGCGGCCTGGTATCCATACTCAATCCCCAGCCGCCCGGCGGCCAGGTGTCCATAAACGGTCCCCAGCCGCCCCTATTTATCCCGGTGCAAATTATACACAAGTGCGCTGTAGCGTCGGCGTCCCTGCCTCCTGCTAGGCAGGGACGCTGTTCCCCTCACCTCTCCACTCTGTGCCCGGCGTCTTCCTCCCGCTCTGCTTGCAGCGCGCGCTGCTTCCCGGCCATGGTGCTTAGGGCGCGCGCGCGCGCTCCCCCTCTCTTAAAGGGGCCGCGCGCACCGTCCTAAAGAGTCCCCGGCCAATGGCCGGAGGACTTCACCATATATAAGGCACCTCCTCCAAAATGGAGGTGCCCGAGCAATGTTGTTGCAAAGCCTTCACTCTGCTTCAGCCCTCAGGTCCCGTTTCCAGTTACCTGCCAGTCACCTGCCAGATTCCTGCCTGTTACCTGCCAGTCACCTGCCAGATTCCTGCCTGTTACCTGCCAGTCACCTGCCAGATTCCTGCTTGATACCTGCCAGATATCCGTTTACCTGCTTGCAAGCCTGCGGTCCGACGGTCTGCCTTCCGACACCTGTCAATCTGTCTATGGACCAGCCTGCCCGCTCACCTGGGAGCGCTCATCTGCTACCTGCCTGCTAGCCTACCTGGAGGCTCCGCCGTCACTTGCCGTGACCACCTGCCTGTCCAGAGACTCTTGTCTGCTCACCTGGGAGCGCTCATCTGCTACCTGCCTGCTAGCCTACCTGGAGGCTCCGCCGTCACTTGCCGTGACCACCTGCCTGTCCAGAGACTCTTGTCTGCTCACCTGGGAGCACTCATCTGCTACCTGCCTGCTAGCCTACCTGGAGGCTCTGCCGTCACTAGCCGTGACCACCTGCCTGTCCAGAGACTGTCCCTGTCACTTGCCGTGAGTACCCGTCCTTCTACCCAGAGACTGTCCCTGTCACTTGCCGTGACTACCTGCCCTTCTACCCAGAGACTGTCCCTGTCACTTGCCGTGACTACCTGCCCTTCTACCCAGAGACTGTCCCTGTCACTTGCCGTGATTACCTGCCCGTCTTCCCTGGGAGCCACCCGCTTCCTTACAAGGACCGCCCCCTTGTATAGTTGCTCAGAGGTTCCGCCTCCCAGACCCGTTACAGTTTGCTCGGGCCATGGAATCCGGTGGCACCCAAGCTCCCTCGCTCTCGGACCTATGTCATGAACTGTCCCGTCAGAGGTCCCAACAGGAGTCCATCCTGAGTCACCTGCGGAGTGTCAACTCTCGCCTGGACACTCTGTCTGCTCCACCTGCAACCACCGCTAGTGTCATGACTCGCAACCCGGCAGCGCCGCTGCCCACCAATACCATGGTATCCTGTCCCGGACCCCGGTTTTCCGCACCTCCTCGTTTCGGAGGTGACTCCGCTCAAGCTCGGGGCTTCATAAACCAGTGCACCCTGTACTTTGAACTCTTGTCCCACCAGTTTATCTCCGACCGGTCCAAAGTAGCCTTTATCATGTCCCACCTCACAGGGGAGGCTCTGGCTTGGCTAAATCCTCTGTGGGAGAGAGGAGATCCCCTGGTGTCCGACCTGCCAGCCTTTCTCACGGCTTTCCGGAAAGTCTTCGACGAACCCGGATGGAAGACCTCATCCGCATCGTCTCTGCTACGCCTCCGTCAAGGAGATCTCACCGTGGGCCAATATGCCATACGGTTCCGTACCCTTGCTTCGGAGCTGGCCTGGGATAACGACGCTCTGGTGTCTGTCTTCTGGCAGGGTCTGTCCGGCCGTATTAAAGATGAACTCGCCGGTCGGGACATTCCTACCACTCTCGACGACTTAATAACACTTGCCACCCGGATTGACATCCGATTCCAGGAGCGCGCCAAAGAGGTCACCCGTGAGAGGAGGTTTCCACGTCTAGCCCCCACCTTCCAGAAACCCGTCACTCCCTCCATTACTCCCCAGGCACACTCACCTGAGCCTATGCAGGTCGACCAGACCAAGATGGTCAAAACCCGTCAAGACTTACGCCGTGCCGAGGGGAGCTGCTTCTACTGTGGCAGTAAGGAGCACCGGATCCGTTCCTGCCCAGAGAGGTCGGGAAACGCCTGTGTCTAGGATCGCTCAGAGAGGTCGCCCTAGACAAAAGTAAACCCTCTCCATCTCTGATGCTGTCAGTCTCTATCACCCGCGGAGAGAACCGCTATTTCGAACTGGCTCAACTTGACTCAGGAGCTGCTGGAAATCTCATTTCTCAGTCTCTGGTAGAGAAATACCGCATTCCCACCAAACCTCTGGCCGTACCTTTATCTGTCGCCGCCGTGGATGGGGGCCTCTTACCACATCCCATCCAACTCATCACCGAATCCATAACTCTGCAGGTGGGAATGCTGCATTCTGAGAGCATCTCCTTTCATGTTCTGCCTGGACTCTCTCACGCACTCTTGTTAGGCCTACCTTGGCTCCAGAAACATGCACCCGTGCTTGACTGGCAGACCGGAGAAGTCCTTCGCTGGGGACAGGACTGCCATAGGACTTGTCTAGTTCCCGTTCATCCTGCTCGTCCTTCTCCTACCCCAGTCAGTCTACCCGGTCTACCGGTTCCCTATTGGTCTTATGCGGATGTCTTCAATAAAAAAGAAGCAGAGACATTACCCCCTCATAGACCAAACGATTGTCCAATCGACCTGATACCCGGCTCTACTCCTCCCCGTGGGCGTATCTACCCTTTGTCCGCAGCGGAGACCCGGTCCATGTCAGAATATATTGAGGAGAATCTGGCCCGGGGATTTATCCGGAAATCTACCTCCCCGGCGGGAGCAGGCTTCTTCTTCGTCAAAAAGAAGGACGGCTCACTCCGTCCATGTATAGATTATAGAGGCCTTAACCAGATTACAGTGAAGAATAAATACCCCCTCCCGCTCATTCCTGAATTATTTGACCGCCTGAGGGGGGCTAGAATCTTCACCAAACTGGATCTCCGTGGGGCGTATAACCTGGTCCGTATCCGTCAGGGGGATGAGTGGAAGACGGCATTCAACACCCGGGACGGCCACTATGAGTACCTTGTAATGCCCTTCGGTCTCTGTAACGCTTCTGCCGTCTTTCAAGAGTTGGTCAATGACATCTTCCGTGACCTTCTCTACTCCTGCGTGGTGGTGTACCTGGACGACATCTTGGTCTTCTCTCCGGACCTTCCTACTCACCGGATGGATGTTCGACAGGTCCTGCTCAGGCTCAGGCAGAACCACCTCTACGCTAAATATGAGAAGTGCATCTTTGAGCAGACCTCTCTTCCATTTCTGGGCTACATAATCTCTCAGACCGGCCTACAAATGGATCCTGAGAAACTGTCTGCCATCCAGAAGTGGCCCCGACCAGAGGGGTTGAAGGCTATTCAGCGGTTCCTGGGCTTCGCCAACTATTACCGCCTCTTCATACCGCACTTCTCTTCCCGGACTGCCCCTATCTCTGCGCTCACCCGTAAGGGTACTAATCCCAGAAGATGGCCGCCCGAAGCTGAGGAGGCCTTTCTTTCCTTAAAACAGGCCTTCTCCTCCGCCCCGGTGCTGCATCGTCCGGACGGCAACAAACAATTCTTCCTAGAAGTTGACGCTTCCTCCTCCGGAGCCGGGGCGGTACTTACCCAAAAGTCATCTTCCGGAAGAATGGTAACCTGCGTCTTTTTCTCCAAACTCTTCTCCTCTTCTGAGCGCAACTATTCTATTGGAGATCGTGAATTGTTAGCCATTAAGCTGGCACTGGAGGAGTGGCGTTACCT
Organism: Phyllobates terribilis; assembly: GCF_046119375.1. NCBI lineage: Eukaryota > Metazoa > Chordata > Amphibia > Anura > Dendrobatidae > Phyllobates > Phyllobates terribilis. The sequence continues at coordinate 220,781,935 of NW_027362771.1, forward strand.
GCTCGAGGTGGCTCTTCACCCGGTAATAATTTACACGGACCACAAGAACTTGGCTTACCTTCAGAGCGCCCAGAGACTTAACCCGCGCCAAGCCCGGTGGTCCTTGTTTTTTGCCCGCTTTGATTTTGTTCTTCATTTTCGCCCGGCAGACAAAAACATCAAAGCCTTGTCATTGACGCCTTGTCCCGATCCTTCCTGGTATCTGATCTAGAGGAGGAACCTAAGCACATCATTGATCCCGCCAGAGTAATGCAAGTGGCTCCCGTGAATCTAAATCGTCTCCCTCCCGGTAAGACGTTTGTAACTGTACCTGATCAGAAGAAGGTCCTACACTGGGGTCACTCGTCTAAGCTAGCTGGCCACGCCGGTCAGAAAAAGACCCTCCAGCTCATTACCCGGCATTACTGGTGGCCTACCCTGTACAAGGATGTAATAGACTTTGTTTCTGCCTGTGTGTCCTGCGCCCGCAACAAAGTTCCGAGACACCTGCCAGCCGGTCGCCTTCTTCCTCTTCCAGTACCTGCTGCCCCGTGACAGCATATTGCTATGGACTTTATAACGGATCTTCCTGTCTCTGCTGGTTGTACGGTCATTTGGGTGGTCGCTGATCGCTTCTCCAAGATGGCGCACTTCATTCCCCTGCCGGGTCTCCAGTCTGCACCAGAACTGGCTAAAGACTTTATCCGCCACATCTTCCGTCTCCATGGCCTGCCCCTCCACATCGTGTCAGATCGTGGGGTTCAGTTCACCTCACGCTTCTGGAGAGCCACATGTAAGTTGCTTGACGTCACTCTGGACTTCTCTTCCGCTTACCATCCACAGTCCAATGGTCAAGTGGAGCGGATCAATCAGAACCTGACCAGTTACCTCCGGCACTTCGTTAATGCCCACCATTCGGACTGGGTGGATCTCCTACCATGGGCCGAGTTCTCTTACAATAATCACGAGAGCGAATCTTCCTCCAAATCCCCATTTTTTGTAGTCTTCGGTCAGCATCCTCGGATCCCATTTCCCGTCTCCACCTCGGTGGACAATCCAGCTGCGGAATCTCTCGTTCGCGAATTCTCCTCCATTTGGGAGAGTACCCGATCCGCACTCCTTCAGTCGTCCGAACGGATGAAAAAACACGCTGACAAGAAACGCCTGGATCCTCCACAATTCCGTCCTGGAGATAAAGTCTGGCTCTCGTCCAAATATGTCCGGCTCAAGATTCCCTCCTACAAGTTAGGGCCTCGGTTCATCGGCCCACTGGAAGTTATCAAACAGATCAACCCGGTGGCCTATAAATTAAAACTCCCGGCCAACTTACGGATCCCTAACTCCTTCCATGTATCTCTCCTCAAACCCGTGGTACTTAACTCTTTTTCCAAGTCTACAGGTACGCCTCCTGCTCCGGTTTCCGCTGAGAACGAGTTTGAGGTAGAGAACATTCTGGCCACCAAAAGGGTAAGAGGAAAAACCTTTTTTCTGGTAGATTGGAAGGGGTTTGGTCCTGAGGAGAGAACGTGGGAGCCCCGGGAGAACATCCATGCCCCTCTCATCCTTGATAAATTTCTCTCTGGCCTAAAAAAGGGGGGGGCCTAAAGGGGGGGTACTGTAGCGTCGGCGTCCCTGCCTCGTGCTAGGCAGGGACGCTGTTCCCCTCACCTCTCCGCTCTGTGCCCGGCGTCTTCCTCCCGCTCTGCTGGCAGCCGTCCTAAGGAGTCCCCGGCCAATGGCCGGAGGACTTCACCATATATAAGGCACCTCCTCCAAAATGGAGGTGCCTGAGCAATGTTGTTGCAAAGCCTTCACTCTGCTTCAGCTCTCAGTTCCCGTTTCCAGTTACCTGCCAGTCACCTGCCAGATTCCTGCCTGTTACCTGCCAGTCACCTGCCAGATTCCTGCCTGTTACCTGCCAGTCACCTGCCAGATTCCTGCTTGATACCTGCCAGATATCCGTTTACCTGCTTGCAAGCCTGCGGTCCGACGGTCTGCCTTCCGACACCTGTCAGTCTGTCTATGGACCAGCCTGCCCGCTCACCTGGGAGCGCTCATCTGCTACCTGCCTGCTAGACTACCTGGAGGCTCCGCCGTCACTTGCCGTGACCACCTGCCTGTCCAGAGACTCTTGTCTGCTCACCTGGGAGCGCTCATCTGCTACCTGCCTGCTAGCCTACCTGGAGGCTCTGCCGTCACTTGCCGTGACCACCTGCCTGTCCAGAGACTCTCGCCTGCTCACCTAGGAGCGCTCACCTGCTACTTGCCTGCTAGCCTACCTGGAGGCTCTGCCGTCACTAGCCGTGACCACCTGCCTGTCCAGAGACTGTCCCTGTCACTTGCCGTGAGTACCCGTCCTTCTACCCAGAGACTGTCCCTGTCACTTGCCGTGACTACCTGCCCTTCTACTCAGAGACTGTCCCTGTCACTTGCCGTGACTACCTGCCCTTCTACCCAGAGACTGTCCCTGTCACTTGCTGTGATTACCTGCCCGTCTTCCCTGGGAGCCACCCGCTTCCTTACAAGGACCGCCCCCTTGTATAGTTGCTCAGAGGTTCCGCCTCCCAGACCCGTTACATGTGCATACCAAAACATTACCTGTGCCCTCTCCAGTGCATTTAGTGGGAAGGATAGCCTAACCACAAACACGTGGACAAGTGAATATGGCCAGGGATGGTCCATCTCACTGACGCCTTCACACTGGGTTAATATTGTGGAAGCCAGGACACAGTTGGACACTGGGATGCAACACATCCTCCAGACATAGAGGATTGCGGGTCCTGGGTCAATCAGACTTCAACACAAAGTTCAGAAGGTAGACAGCAGCAGTGGTCGACCTCCTACACAACGAGTAAATTATTCATGATCATGAGGCCATCCATCTCCTTAGCTTTCTGTTCCTTGGAATGCAAGCGCATGTATGTAGTAGCGGCTAGGCCTGAGGTGGTCAGCGTTTTGGCACATATCCTACCTCCTCCGAGGATTGCTGGATGTTTTCCTGCTACTATCCCAGTTCTATGACTCCCGTTAAAGCAAAGCTTCAGGTGATGAATGATGGATGAGGTGGTGGCAAAGGACAAAGAGCAGGAGGAACAGGGACCATTCACATCAATATCATGCCAGTCAACCACACATGTCTTGTAGGATATGTTTCTGTACCAAAAGGAGCGGTTCGGCTACACAGTTATAGGGCATACAGTGAGTGCAATGCCTACCAAAAATTTTGAGGCACTCCAATGCCCCTTGGAAGTGACATGGAGGTCAGAGGGCCTTAACTAAACCGTTTTTTCCATTTATAGCAACTGGGTCTCCTGTACACTGTTGGCCTAAGCAGTGAATGGAAGGCTTTCCAAAAATTATGAGGAACTACAATGCCCCTTGAAACAGACGTGGATTACAGCGTACAAAAAACCTTCTACCCATTATTGGGGAGTGGGTCTCCCTTAGTGTTCGCCTATGCATTGAAAAGCAAAAGCTGACTAATATTAGGAGGAAATGCAATGCCCGTTGGAAAAGTCGTGGAGGTTAGAGGTAATTAAAAACAACATTTCAATGCCCCTTAGAAGAGCTGTGGAGTTCAGAGTGGTTTAACAAGATGGTTTTAATGCCCCTTGGAAGAGACGTGGAGGTCACAGTAGCATAACAAGACGGTTTTAATGCCCCTTGGAAGAGACGTGGAGTTCAGAGTGGTTTAACAAGATGGTTTTAATGCCCCTTGGAAGAGACGTGGAGGTCACAGTAGCATAACAAGACAGTTTTAATGCCCCTTGGAAGAGTGGTGGAGTTCCCAGTGGAATAAAAAGACAATATCAATGCCCCTTGGAAGAGTGGTGGAGGTTACAGTGGAATAAAAAGACATTATCAATGCCCCTTGGAAGAGTGGTGGAGGTCGCAGTGGAATAAAAAGACAATATCAATGCCCCTTGGAAGAGATATGGAGGTCACAGTAGCTTAACAAGATGGTTTTAATGCCCCTTGGAAGAGACATGGAGTTCAGAGTGGTTTAACAAAATGGTTTTAATACCCCTTGGAAGAGACGTGGAGTTCAGAGTGGTTTAACAAGACGGTTTTAATGCCCCTTGGAAGAGACGTGTAGGTCACAGTAGCTTAACAAGACGGTTTTAATGCCCATTGGAAGAGACATGGAGATCACAGTAGCTTAACAAGACGGTTTTAATGCCCCTTGGATGAGACATGGAGTTCAGAGTGGTTTAACAAGATGGTTTTAATGCCCCTTGGAAGAGAGGTGAAGGTCACAGTAGCTTAACAAGACTGTTTTAATGCCCCTTGGAAGAGACGTGGAGTTCAGAGTGGTTTAACAAGACGGTTTTAATGCCCCTTGGAAGAGTGTTGGAGGTCCCAGTAGCTTAACAAGACGGTTTTAATGCCCCTTGGAAGAGACGTGGAGTTCAGAGTGGTTTAACAAGACGGTTTTAATGCCCCTTGGAAGAGACATGGAGGTCACAGTAGCTTAACAAGACGGTTTTAATGCCCCTTGGAAGAGACATGGAGTTCAGAGTGGTTTAACAAGATGGTTTTAATGCCCCTTGGAAGAGAGGTGGAGGTCACAGTAGCTTTACAAGACGGTTTTAATGCCCCTTGGAAGAGACGTGGAGTTCGGAGTGGTTTAACAAGATGATTTTAATGCCCCTTGGAAGAGTGGTGGAGGTCCCAGTGGAATAAAAAGACAATATCAATGCCCCTTGGAAGAGTGGTGGAGGTTACAGTGGAATAAAAAGACAATATCAATGCCCCTTGGAAGAGTGGTGGAGGTCGCAGTGGAATAAAAAGACAATATCAATGCCCCTTGGAAGAGACGTGGAGGTCACAGTAGCTTAACAAGATGGTTTTAATGCCCCTTGGAAGAGACATGAAGGTCACAGTAGCTTAACAAGATGGTTTTAATGCCCCTTGGAAGAGACGTGGAGTTCAGAGTGGTTTAACAAGACGGTTTTAATGCCCCTTGGAAGAGACGTGGAGGTCACAGTAGCATAACAAGACGGTTTTAATGCCCCTTGGAAGAGACGTGGAGGTCACAGTAGCTTAACAAAACTGTTTTAATGCCCCTTGGAAGAGACGTGGAGTTCAGAGTGGTTTAACAAGACAGTTTTAATGCCCCTTGGAAGAGTGGTGGAGGTCCCAGTGGAATGAAAAGACAATATCAATGCCTCTTGGAAGAGAGGTGGAGGTTACAGTGGAATAAAAAGACAATATCAATGCCCCTTGGAAGAGTGGTGGGGGTCGCAGTGGAATAAAAAGACAATATCGATGCCCCTTGGAAGAGACTTGGAGGTCACAGTAGCTTAACAAGACGGTTTTAATGCCCATTGGAAGAGACATGGAGGTCACAGTAGCTTAACAAGATGGTTTTAATGCCCCTTGGATGAGACATGGAGTTCAGAGTGGTTTAACAAGATGGTTTTAATGCCCCTTGGAAGAGAGGTGAAGGTCATAGTAGCTTAACAAGACTGTTTTAATGCCCCTTGGAAGAGACGTGGAGTTCAGAGTGGTTTAACAAGACGGTTTTAATGCCCCTTGGAAGAGTGTTGGAGGTCCCAGTAGCTTAACAAGACGGTTTTAATGCCCCTTGGAAGAGACGTGGAGTTCAGAGTGGTTTAACAAGACGGTTTTAATGCCCCTTGGAAGAGACATGGAGGTCACAGTAGCTTAACAAGACGGTTTTAATGCCCCTTGGAAGAGACATGGAGTTCAGAGTGGTTTAACAAGATGGTTTTAATGCCCCTTGGAAGAGAGGTGGAGGTCACAGTAGCTTTACAAGACGGTTTTAATGCCCCTTGGAAGAGACGTGGAGTTCAGAGTGGTTTAACAAGATGATTTTAATGCCCCTTGGAAGAGTGGTGGAGGTCCCAGTGGAATAAAAAGACAATATCAATGCCCCTTGGAAGAGTGGTGGAGGTTACAGCGGAATAAAAAGACAATATCAATGCCCCTTGGAAGAGTGGTGGAGGTCGCAGTGGAATAAAAAGACAATATCAATGCCCCTTGGAAGAGACGTGGAGGTCACAGTAGCTTAACAAGATGGTTTTAATGCCCCTTGGAAGAGACATGAAGGTCACAGTAGCTTAACAAGACGGTTTTAATGCCCCTTGGAAGAGACGTGGAGTTCAGAGTGGTTTAACAAGACGGTTTTAATGCCCCTTGGAAGAGACGTGGAGGTCACAGTAGCATAACAAGATGGTTTTAATGCCCCTTGGAAGAGACGTGGAGGTCACAGTAGCTTAACAAGACTGTTTTAATGCCCCTTGGAAGAGACGTGGAGTTCAGAGTGGTTTAACAAGACAGTTTTAATGCCCCTTGGAAGAGTGGTGGAGGTCCCAGTGGAATGAAAAGACAATATCAATGCCTCTTGGAAGAGAGGTGGAGGTTACAGTGGAATAAAAAGACAATACCAATGCCTCTTGGAAGAGATGTGGAGGTCACAGTAGCTTAACAAGACAGTTTTAATGCCCCTTTGAAGAGACGTGGAGGTCACAGTAGCTTAACAAGATGGTTTTAATGCCCCTTGGAAGAGACGTGGAGTTCAGAGTGGTTTAACGAGACGATTTTAATGCCCCTTACAAGAGCCATGCAGTACAGCATATTAAAAACATTATTCCCATTAGTGGGGAGTGGGTCTCCCATAGTCTTTACCTATGCCTTCCAAGCAAAAGCTGTCAAAAATTAGGACGGAGGAACTTGCAATGTTGGCAACACGGTCACCCTGGTGGTATAGTGGTGGAGGCTGAGGATAAGGAGAAGAGCAAAAAAACAGCCTAAATGACAAAGCGTATACCCATGTGTGGGTGTGAAGCTGTGCATGGGAATACACCTCCCGAAATAACACAGTGGATTTGACTTTATGTTACTCTGCTGTCATTTGGTGGTAATGAGAAGTCTGGCCCAATCCAGCCCTAGTTCATTTTGATAAGGGTCAGCTTGTCACCATTGTCAGTTGACAGGCGAGTGCACTTATCAGTTATAATTCCCCAAGCGGCACTAAAAACACGCTCCGATAACACGCTAGCGGCAGGGCAGGCCAGGACCTCCAAGGCGTACAGAGCGAGTTCATTCCAAGTGTCCAGCTTGGATACCCAATGATTAAAAGGCACAGAGGAATCACGAAGGACGCTGGTACGGTCGGCAAGGTACTCCTTCACCATCTTTTGAAACTTTCCACTCCTTATGAGAGTACCCCGCGTCTCAGGGCCTGTAAGCTGGGCGGGTCTCAGAAAACTCTCCCAGAACGTTGACAGTGTTCCCCTGCCTCTGCTGGATAGGAGTTGCGTCTCTCTCACCTGTACGCCTTGGTTGGGCAACGAACTGTGACCTCTATCGCTAGCTTGTTCAGATGGGAATTTTTTTAACAGTTCTGAAGCAAGGGCCTTCTGGTACTGCCCCATTTTTGTAGACCTCTCCACCTCAGGAATAAGAGAGTGAAAGTTCTCCTTGTAGCGGGGGTCTAAAAGTGTCACCAACCAGTAATGACTGTCACCCAACATTTTGACAACGCGAGGGTCACGGTTAAGGCAGCGTAACATAAAGTCAGCTATGCGTGCCAGACTGGTAACAGGCAAGACTTCCGTGTCCTCACCAAGATGACGACTGACCATGCTCTCCTCCTCCTCCTCCCCCCTGTCCTCAGGCCACCCACGCTGAACCGACGGTATGACAGCTATACAGGTACTACCGTCTACAGCGCATGATACCAGCTCCTGTTCTTCCTCCTCCTCTCCCTCATTGTCCCCCAATGCACGTTGGGATGAGATGAGGCTGGGCTGTGTGTAATCGCCCACTACGGCTTCTTGATCCATCTCATCATACTCTGGCTGCAATACATCCTCTTTAATTCTTTGCAGAGAGCGTTGCAAAAGACAGACAAGTGGGATGCTGACGCTAATGATGGCGTCATTGCCACTCACCATCTTGGTGGACTCCTCAAAGTTTGTCAGGATGGTACATATGTCAGACATCCAGGTCCACTCCTGAGGTCTTATGTGTGGAGTCTGACCTGAATATCAACGGCCTTGTTGCAGCTGGTACTCCACAACTGCTCTCTTCTGCTCACAAATCCTTTGCAACATGTGGAGGGTAGCGTTCCAACGTGTGGGGACATCACACACCAGTCGGTGTGCCAGAAGCTGCAAACGCTGCTGCAACACAGCAAGGGCGGCGGAAGCTGTAGCCGACTTCCGAAAATGAGCTGACAGGCGGCGTACTTTGACGAGCAGATCTGGCAACTCGGGGTACGATTTAAGAAACCGCTGAACCACGAGGTTAAGCACATGAGTCAGGCATGGTACGTGTGTGATCTCGCCTCGCCTCAGAGCCGCCACCAGGTTACGGCCATTGTCACACATGACCATGCCTGGATGTAGGTTCAGCAGTCTCAGCCAGAAATCTGCCTGCTCTTTCACAGCTGTCTACAACTCACAAGCAGTGTGAGGTTTATCACCTAAGCTTATGAGTTTCAGCACTGCCTGTTGCCGCTTGGCTGAGGCAGTACTGCAGTGCTTCCAGCTTGTAACTGATGTGGTGATATCTGAGATGGAGGCTGAACATGAGGAGGAGGAGGAGGATGATGCGCAGGAACTGTACACTGTGGGGGCAACTCTGACTGACATAGGGCCCGCAATCCTCGGTGTGGGGAGGATGTGTTCCGTCCCAAGGTCCGACTGGGTCCCGGCTTCCACTATGTTTACCCAGTGTGCCGTCAGGGAGATGTACCGTCCCTGGTGGCCACAAGCACTTGTCCACATGTCCGTTGTCAGGTGGACTCTCCCAGTAACTGCGTTGTTGAGGGTACTGCAGATGTTTTGGGACACGTGCTTGTGTGGTGCGGGGATGGCACATGGGGCAAAATAGTGTCGGCTGGGGACCGAGTACCGAGGGACGGCCACCGCCACAAGGTTGCGGAAGGATTCCGTCTCCACCAGCCTAAAAAGCAGCATTTCCAACGCAAGCAGTCGTGAAATGTGCGAATTTAGGACTGTGGCCTGTGGGGCGTTGGCTGCGAATTTGCGCTTTCGTTCAAAGGTCTGGGATATGGACAATTGAACGCTGCGGTGGGATGTGGTCGTGGACGTTGATGCTGTTTCTTGAGAAACTGCCATAACAAGTGAAGACTGAGAGGAGGGGGCAACTTTGCATGCAGTATGGACAGGGGATTGCCTTGCACGCACAACTGGGGGTTCTCTTACACGCACAACAGCAGTGGTGACACCCGCTGACACTGGTCGTGGACCCTGGGGTTCACCCCACAAAGTCGGGTGCTTTGCTGACATGTGCCTGATCATGCTGGTGGTGGTCAGACTGGTAGTTTTGTCACCCCTGCTGATGCTGGCCTGGCAGGTGGTACAAATGGCCTTTTTGGGGTTATCAGCAGAGTCTTTAAAAAAATTCCAGACTCTGGAAGACCTACCAGTTGTACTGGCAACATCCCTCATGTTGGTGTTACGGGGAGCAGTTGACCGCCTTCTGTCTGCGGCCACCACACTGCTTCTTCCTGCCTGTTGGGGTATTCTGCCTCCCTCCCCCTGTGTGTTGCTGGCCTCGCTCTGCGTGTCCTCCTGCCACGTTGGGTCAGTTACTAGATCATCCACCACCTCCTCCTCTTCCACTTCCGCACCACGGTCCTCCTCCTCACTTCGCGGCAATTGTGTCTCGTCATCGTCCACCTCTTGTGACAAATTGCAAGCGTCGCCTTCCTGTGGCCGTGGCTGTTCAAACATTTGGCCATCGCTACATAGGATCTCCTCTTCCACCACTTCAAGCGGAGCAGGCGAGGGGCCCAAATTTGGAAATGGACCAGTGAACAGCTCTTCAGTGTCCAACTGTGGGATCAGTTGCTGTCTGACGACACTTGGCATGGTGGGAGGAAGGAGCATCAGGGTGAGGAGGAGTATGCAGTCGAGACTCACGGCTACTAACACTTGACCGTGTGGAAGACAGACTGGAGGTGGTGGTGCCCAGGTGACTGAAAGTATTATCTGCTATCCAATTAATAACCTGTTCACACTGATCAGTTCACAATAGTGGTGCTGTTGTGTGCTTCCCTAGTAATTCGGTCAAGAACTCGGAGCGAGAAGATGTGGCTGTTGGTTGTGGCACATTTCCACCTTGGCCACGGCCCCGTTCTCTGCACGCACCATCACCACTGTTTTTTTTTATGCAAAAAGGTGGATTACACCCTGATTTGAACTGTGGAAGAGAAAAACCACAGTTCTAGTTATCTGGCCTACACAAGACTCTTTTAAACAGATATATTTGTGTCTGAACAGTCAACGAGGCACTCAAAATGTTTTATTTTTATGCAAAAAAGGCAAAAAAGTGGATAATACAGAGATTTGAACCGTGGAACTGCAAAACCACAGTTCTAGTTATCTGGCCTACACCAGACTCTTTTAAACAGATACATTGGTGTCTGAACACTCACAGAGACAATCAATTTTTTTTTGTTCATGGAAAAAATACCAAAAGGTTAATAAGATGGGTATTTGTACAGTCTGACTGAGGAAAAAAAGAAAAAAGAGGATTTAGATGAAAAAAAAAGGATTTTTACTGGCCCCTGAGACCTGGGGCTAAGTCTAGCAATTTGAAAAGCAGCAACACACAGGACTGTAATGTTTGTTGGTATAACCACTGCGTTTCCTATACAGCCTGCCTGCCTGATATCTGGGATGGATATTAGTCCTGAGAAGGACTGTTTGTTTGATTTTGCAGGCTTTAGAGACCCTACACTACCTATTTTGCAGTATAAATCTCTCCCTAGCTCAGCAGCACTCTCCCTACACCGTCTGATCTGGAGCGACTGCGTCCAAGATGGCGGTGCTCGGTTTTAAATACTCGAGGTGACGCTGTGCGGCCAGCCAATCACTGTAATGCCCACAACCAACATGGCTGCGGAATTACAGTGACTGGCTGGCAATCCCTGCATGTTCATTGGCTCTGTAAAGAGCGCCAAACATGCAGGGCAGAGACCCTAGCTCCCGCCCGAGTAACCCGGAAATGCTCGGTGCTCACCAAACATCCCGAGTAGTGAGATGCTCGGGCGAGTACTGAGCGGTGTCAGCATGCTCGCTCAACACTAGTTATTATATTGAACGTCTTTATACAAACGATGAAGAGCAAGTCAAGACAGACGTTAAATGTGAGCTTTATGATGAAGAACAAAGTAAAATGTTGTCAGATTTTGGCTACTTTTACCACCACAATAGATTAGATCTTAACAACTAGGTTTTATTTCCATGCAAGCATCAGTAAATAACATGTGGATATGATTTCTACAATCCAGCTCAAGTCATCTGGAGGAAGCCAGACAAGACACAGGGCTTTTGTTTTCTCTAGCCAGGGAAAGAAAAGGAAACTGAAAAATCGTGGAGGTCACCAGAAGATCATATTTGAATCTAATGACTGTAAAAATAAAAAGTCTCCAAAAAGTAGCTGGATAGACACTCAGTTAATTTATTACTTTTCCTTTCTTTTCATCATGGTTTCTGCTTGTGTGACCTTCATGATTTATTAATAACATGGGGCATAAAGGTTGGCAGAACTGAACTTGTTGCAATTGTATATACTCCTATTTCCCTATTATAATGATCAGTTCATTCAGAGATTTCCATTCGGTAACTGCATAATATTAGCTCACCTTTAAAACTAGTAACAGTAGAAAAATACCACTCAGATCAGTTTATCATTCAGAGGCATAATTCTTTGACTGTAGCATCAAAAAATTACATATTTTCTAGGTTTTTATTATAGTTGAAAATAAAACATATACAGTATATATTATTAAATTATATTTATGTAGCTAACCACTTTAAAAATCTTTAATTATTACACCCTGTCAACTAGAATAATCGCAATAGGCTGACATTTCCTGTTTATTCAGTTCATTTGTTAGCTTTGCTGTATAGACTGAAACAGGATCAGCAGAAGGAGGTTAATGATAATTTTCTAGTATGGCCAGAGCTGTAAATAAAGCATGGAAATAGGAGAAAGAGACAGAGAGAGAGGGGGGAGAGAAAGAGAGAGAAAAAGAGTAAAGAGAAAGAAAGAGAAGAAAGATAGAGAAAGAGAAAGGGGAGAAAGAGAGAGAGAAAAAGAGAGGGGAGAGAAACAGAGAGAAACAGAGTAAAGAGAAAGAAAGAGATGAAAGATAGAGAAAGAGAAAGGGGAGAAAGAGAGAGAAAAAGAGAGGGGAGAGAAACAGAGAGAAACAGAGTAAAGAGAAAGAAAGAGAAGAAAGAAAGAGAGAAGAAAGATAGAGAAAGAGAGAGAGAGTGGATAGAAAGACAAGAAAGAAACAGAGTGAGGGGAGAAAGGTGGAGGAGAGAAAGAAAGAGGAGGCAGAGAAAGGAGAGAGAGGGAGATTGAGAGGGATAGGGAGAGGGTGAGGGAGATAGAGAATATGGCAAGAGGAGAGGGAGAAAGGAGAGGATAGAGAGAAAGGAGAAAGGGGAAGGAGAGAGAGACAGAGAGAAAGGCACGGGATACAGAGAGAGGAGAGAGAGAGAAAGAGAGTAGAGAGTGAGGAAGAGAGAAAGAGGGTAGAGAGCGAGCATAGATGCTAGATGATGGTTCACACTGAACAGTTCTGTTAAGAAGACATCCTGTTTTCATATTCCCTGTTTGGGCATATCACTGTGATAGAAGGTGGGGCGAGAAAGTGTGGAAAGATACTAGAGTGAATAATTCTTACAACCATGTGCTAAAAGACCATCATTCATACACAACATGGGTGTTGTGTAATAGGACCAGTTGTATCTCTAGACGATAGCTGAACAATAAGGGATCCCATCCACTGACTTCAGCTGAACTGGTTGGGTTGGCCATCTGATATGTATGGGTGGGGTCTCCTGCCTCTCCACTGACATCATCTATCAACTAATGCTAGGGCTACATTCAGTTTTTGGTGAAATCTGTTCTTAAATTAGATAAGTGGATACCTGATGAGACTGGCAGTGGCTTATTCTGTCCCCCCATAGAGAACATATTAACTTTTGGCCAGTAATTCATATGTAGGGAGGAGACGGGAGAGATACCTCTCTAAGGTGTATAGGTGTTAAGTGAGATATCCTGATGAGATAACCATTTTAACTGCAAATTTCTTAAAAGTAAATATGGCAGACAATTTTAGCCGCAAGAGATCCTAGAAACAAAATTTGGGTGAGGTCTTGAGCAGAAACAGTTGAACTTAGAGGAGAGACCATAAAGTTACTGTACAAGAATCAGTAACACATTAAGGCTATGTTCACACATCATGGTTTTTTTGCATCACAAATCTGCAGCAAAACTTTATCTTCAGGGGCATTTTGATCAGTATTTTTCTTGCAGTTTTGGTGCTTTTTTAATGCATTTTTGGTGTGTTTTTTCAGCATTTCTTTCACGGTCTGTCTCTATTTATGCATGTACATAAATTTGTGTAAAAAAAAAAAATAACCCCATTCTATTTTGCCATCAAAAACACTGAAAAAATGCTGATGTAAATTTTGGTGCATTTTTTCAGCGTTTTTCAGCTTTTTTTTCACCACCCAATACTTCCTATGGGTGAAAAAACACTGAAAAAACGCTGTAAAAAATGCTGAAAGAAGTGACATGCTCTATTTTCCAAAAAGACAAGCAAGGCACAAAATACGGAACAAAAAAAAACATGATGTGTGAACAGAGAATTCTGGCTTCTCATGGACTTTGCTGGTACTGCAAAACGCAGCTGAAAATTTACATAAAAATCTGCAGCTAAAAACGCTGAAAAAACCATGATGTGTGAACATAGCCTAAAGCTTTCATTTTGTCTGGAAGCATGTAATAATTGTAGTCATATATTAGTGGCAATAATTTCTATAAACCATTAATGTTTCAACTTGCTTCCAAAACCTCTGCCCTGCATTTGTGCTGAAATTACCTATGGTTATTGAATGTAAAATTAATCCATAAACATATAATTCAATTCTAATCTAAAATATGAATTCCACACCAAGGCCCTGTAAGTCGTCAGCAAAAGAATGTTAAGGTCAATCATACATTTACCTGTAATTTATAGAGACTTAAACAGCCAGCCAGAGGTTTAGGAGTGTCAGCCCCAAATATAATGTGCTGTTAGGATTTGATGAACTATCCATTTATACTGATAAATGATCACTATGGAGAATTTTCTATAATACCTCCTCTATTAAATTAAACAAAGTTCTTTATTAGGTATTGTCACTGAAGAAGCTATCTTGCCTGACACTGAGGATGCCACGTTGTATTACGACCTATATTCTACATTATAGTGATTGATAGCATTGCTTATACATTAAAAGCCAGCCTAACCATGACCCTTCTGGAGTGAGCTTGGCTTCGAGAACCTTTTGCCTTTGGCATACAAGTGATCTATATTTCTAATTTGCATTCTTTTAAACTGGAAGCAAAAATGATAGGACAGTGATGAACTATGTAAATTACACAGTAAAAACTTTTTTTGCTTACTTTCACACAGTGGTATTTTAGTCAGTATTTGATATATATAGACCAAAGATGGAAGTGGGTCCAAAACATGGAAGAAGTGCCAATCTTCCATTATAATCCAAACGACAGAGTTTCACTTGGCTCTACTGTCTCTCCCATTCATGAACATGGAGCAACTTTTACATGCTTACTCCACTAATGAGTGCTATCACAAGGTTGCCAGTCATCCAAAAATTCCAGGACAGTCCATAAAAATAAGACACTTTTTTGCCCTGTCCATAGAAAAAAAATTTAAGGCGTCCATGATTTTTTTGAAGTTGAAGCAACTTATAAACTTATACAGATTTTTAATGACTGTAATTATCATCGTTTAACAGTTCAGAGTGAAGGCAGTGTAAGGTGGCTGCCAGTCACATAGCACATGGGAGATATGTATCACAGAGGTGGATGTCCTCTCTGATGCAAAACCTAGAGTAATACTCTAGCACACATAGTACTAAGAGGAGTTAATCGGCCATGATAGGGCCAGGTCTTAATGTGTGCACCGGAAGAGTTATGGAGGGACAGCTGCTCACCATATCTCCACCCCTTTATGTGGTTCACATTGTAAAATGGGACCTGTTCATCTCACACATGGTTCCTGTGTATGGAGGTGTGTAGACCTCCTGGACTGTGTGGCTTTGCTAAAGGACTAAGAAGCTGGACTCTAACCCAAGCGGGCAAACCAGCACTATTGTATGGACTTTTGATTTATGTTTCACTTTGTGCTGGACAAGGGCTGTATTTGAGTTTCCTGTGATGTGGTTTATGAGGAGTGAAATAAACCACCCGGACTTTTAAATAGAAATGGTTCCTGTGATACCTCACATCGCTCCCAAGTGAGTAGCATTGTTACAGCAGATAATGTCTTCATAGCAGATTTATGGGCTGTAGATGTGGATCACTTATAATCATAATGATTTATTTTGGTTTTCCAATGTTTCCATAAAAATTCTCTATCCATGATTTTTTGATAAACTGTCCAGAAAAAATAAAAAGTCAAGTAGACAACCAACACTAATGATATCAGAGGTGCTCTGCCATACAGTCTAAAGAAAGAATGAAATAGATAGCACTGACCACATAAAGTAATAACTTCTACTTTAATTGTATAAATTAATAGAAGCAATAAAATCAGACCAGGGGATATTAGCAAGGCGCGCCACAGGCAATGGCACTTTAGCATCTCTTTACGCTTCTTTGGGCTTGACTGCGTCATTTTTTCTTATAAGTCCTTATACAATCCAACACCACAGTAACCATAAATGTTACATTGTGTTACAAAATTATACAAAAAAAAATATAAAGCCAAGCTTAAAAAAACACATTGAGATAGTTTCTGCCTTTAAAATGGTCCCGATGCCCCCGGGGGTCTGGAGTATACATTTTGCTTCTTTTTGAAACAATAATTTATTTGAAAAAGAGATTATCATAAGTGGTGAGTGCCACCTATTTCTTTATTTCTGTTGGACGGATTGTAAATCTTTCTATTCTACCTTTTCTGTGTGTTTGCTACACTACTGGTCTTGGCTTACAAATACTGATGTAAAAGACCGCGTTGTGCATAAGGGTTCACCCCTTAATGAACGACTGCATAAAAAACAATTTATATATCTATAAAATCATCTGTTCTCAAATATGTTTTGTGGTATTAGGTAAAGCTAAAATTAATCTGAATATAACAAAGTCTACAGTATATAAGTAATAAAGTATTTAGGAAAATTATTGACTGTATGTACCTTTCAAAAATACATATTCATAGGGTTATGTGCTCTAATAATAAAGTTCATGTGAAATTGACATTTTTTTATTATACCTTCACTACATAATACCTGTACTTCCAAGTTAAACAAAACCGCCATTGCGTGGAAGACCAAACTGCATGGATGGATAGCAGTCTACAGTTATATACCAGCACCTGCAAGTGACAATAGATCTGCGAGATTATCGTGACCACATTGAAACCTAAATGTTTCCCTATGAAAAAAAAATTATTCCAAGCAAAATTGGGACTACCGCGAGAATCTAAATTAGTTTTTATGATGGTCGTAATATTGCTTACATACCCTTTTCCCCATAGAAAAATATTCAGATTACTTATTGAGTAATTCTGCAACTTTTAACACAACTTGGAAGAGCCACAGTGTTGCCATTCATCTATAGGTAGTGAATCTCCATTATCGCAAAGTATACTATATTCCTATAACATAACAATAAGCTATTGATGTATAATATTATGTTGTTACAATGGTATAGGGTGAGATATATTAGGCAGTAAGATAGGAGGGTTTTTTAAAAGTTGATGTGTTGAAAGCGTAAAATATGGGTAAGTGTAAAGACATAACAAATGTAAAACTGGCTACAATAAAAGATGTCAGAACATGCAGTGTATCACTGCTTGCTGGACAAAGGGTAAATAGCTACAGACTGGTCAGAAGTCCCCAACTGAACCCTGCCCACAGCTAAAAGCACCTAGAGTAGGAAGATGAGCATTTTCTATTATATCGTGGTTGGCGTGGTGTGTGTGACGCGCCCCCTGGGCCGTGGGGCACTCTGCAGCCAGGCCTCTGGTTGCTGGGGGGATATCATGGTGGCTGGCCCGGTCCGTGACCCAGGGCGGTCAGTAAAAAGGGGAAATATATATAGGGGATTTGGAAAGTTCGTGACGCCACCTGTGGGATGTGGCAAAAGGGTGCCGCCGCTGCGGAGCAGTCCTCTGGAGCTGGTGTTATGGCAGCAGGGATAGTATGGCTCTCCACAGGTAGAGCTAGCTCCAGGGCAGCGTGGGGTATAATGGATGGTGGTGCAGGGGAGAGACGGCAGGACGGTCCCGGAGGAAAGACGGACACTCACACGGGGGTAAGCTTCAGTACCTTTACTGGTGATGTTGCAGGCACGGTCCAGGGTACTCCAGGCAAAGGGCGCACTTTTGGACTCTCCCCAGTGAGCGGGTATAGGGCCTCCTGATCTGTTGCTTTACTCGCTAAGCTTCTGGCCTGCCTGGAACTAGGCCTCGCTTGGTTACTGTCTCTCTTCGCACCTGCTGACCTCGTGGTAGGGCCTTCTCTTGGAGATCACTCTCCCTGGACGCTGGGGCCTCCGTGACTCCTAGCCCTGGTACTGTAGTCAGCATTTGGTAAACCTGTGACCTGTAGTCCTCTAAGGGTTCCTGTGGTTCCTACTGGGTATAAGGAGTCCCTGTAGGCGCGGACCCGGTGTCCGGTATATATATCGGGGTGAGCCTGGTATGCTCCTCTGCCCCCTCGCTACTTCTTCCTTCTCCTCTCGCCTTCGGCCCTCTCAAGGCCCTGACTAGGCCTTCACACGTGCTGTAGGCCTTGGCTCGCCTAAGCACAGCAGCCAGCGTGCTGCTCTCTGAGCGTCAGCGCGCTCTCTCTGCTCAACTCTGAGCTGTGTTCCTCTCTGTCTCTGAACACTAAACTGAAACTGAACTCAGCTGCCTAGCTCCACCCTCCCTATATATATCCCTAACGGGCTCCTTCTGCTGGTCTGATGTGGTAGGGTGGAGGTGTGTGAATGTGTGAGGGCCTCTTGTGGAGAAGTCCATCCATGCACCCTTCTGGGTTCTGTGGCACCAATGCGCAGCAGGGCGCCACATTCCCCCCTAGTAAAACTCAGTACTCCTGGACTGAAGCATTTTTTCTCAAAACAGGTTAACCAATAACATTTCTTCCATTTATGGGAGGCACTTTTCTTTAACGTTACAGGTAACATTATAATACAATAATATCAATTATGAATAACATTAATTAAGTCACGGTAAGTCCCGTAACCTGGTGTCCATTTCACCGATGAAGGAACATGAGGGACCCGCCTGAAAACCCTCAACGTAGGCCCTATAGGGCATAGGTGATCCAGGTGCTGGACCACGTCTTCGGCCACGTCAAACGGGTTTTTGTTCTGTGGTCACTTAAAAGGGGCACTCCAGGGAGTGCAACTATGTACATGACAGTTTTTGGGCTGCTCACAGTCCTCAGCTACTGAGTCCTTTATATATACCCTTACGGGTGATTAAATAAACACATATAGTTAATTTCAGTTTATACAATAAACATTATGCAATACCCTGCTGGGTAACTATTTACACTGTCAGTGTTTCTCTATTCACTCTCTATACCTGACAGGGGTCTGGCCTTTTGTGCTACGCGATGACCTACGTAGTACTGGAATGTGTGTAGTGTGGATGCTTGCGCTATTCTCAGCTCTATGTGTTGGTGGACTGCAAGACTGCCTTAACCTCTCTACGGGACTGGCAAGTACATTGGTTACTGGGCCTACTGGCTCTGCTTCTACCGGTGATCCTTCTTCCGGGGATTCTTCCTGAGCAGGCTCTTCTGGGGCACTTACAGGTCCTACTTGCAGTGGAGAGTCTTCTGGCTGTTGGTAGAAGTGTAGCACATGTATTAATACTGCTCCATCCAGTTGAGGCCAATCTGCCGGGAAATCTCCTAAGATAGTATGGAGTACTTCTTCTTTAGGCTCCTCCGGTACGGTGAGAGGCACTTCCTCCTGGGGCTTCAGCGGACTTGGGCACAACTTCAGATGGTCTCTCGATACCGTTGCAGTTGTTCTTCCTCCGTCTTTGTTTATTAGACAGGTTTTTCTATTGTTGAATCTGGAATTCAACACAGTGTAAGGTTCCCTTTCTCACTGGTCGTCAAGCTTGTGGCTTCTTCTCTTTCGTTTCAGCACAACTTCTCCAGGTGTCAAGGGTTCGACTGGTGCACTCTTGTTGTACTGTGCTTCCTGCTTATCTCTCACCCTACTTAGACTGTCTTCGACACAGGCCTGTACTCTCTTGTACTGCTCCTGTCGGGTCACATCCCAGTCTTCAGTGGACATATCTGCTTCTCGCTCTACCACTCTAAGCTCCAGGTCCATGGGCAACTTTCCGGGTCTTGCTCTCATGAGGTACGCTGGAGTACAATTGGTGGAACTCACAGGTATGTGATTGTACAGATCTACCAGGTCAGGTAGCTTGTCTGGCCACTGGTTTCTTTCTTCTAGAGGTAAGGTCTTCAACAGGTCGATGACTATGTTATTCATATTTTCCCATAACCCATTGGTTTGGGGGTGGTACGGTGTAGTCCGGATCTTCTTACACCCGTACAGATGGCAAAACTCTTTGAACAGCTCGGCTTCAAAGGCAGGGCCTTGATCCGTCAGCACCTTATCTGGGTATCCATGGGGCCTGCAGAAGTATGCTTGAAACGTCCTAACTGCAGTTTCCGCCGTCAGATCCTTGACGGGGGCTACCACCAGGAACCGGGAGTAGTGATCCACCATGGTCAGGGCATACGAGTAGCCTGACCTGCTGGGTGACAGCTTGACATGATCCAAGGCGACGATCTCCAGGGGCTGGGTTGTCTTGATGGACTGCAGGGGTGCCTTCTGGCTGCTGTTGTCTTTTCTTCCGAGACTACAGGGTCCACAATCCCGGCACCACCTCTCTATGGAACTAAGCATTCCAACCCAAATAAAACTGATTCTTCAGGAGGGTTTCCAGCTTCTTCCAGCCAAAGTGCCCTGCTTGATCGTGGTAGGCCTCCAACACCATCTGGATGTCTGTCCTGGGCACTACGATCTGCCACACCATCTCATGGGTCCTTGGGTTGACATACCTTCGGCACAGCTTCTCTCTATAGATGAACAGCCGGCTTCTCTCATTCCACAGTTGCTTGGCTTGTGGAGAAGTGTCCTTCTCCAGGGAGGAACCTTCCTGGGTTATCAGTTCTTTGATACGGCTGACAACTGGGTCGCTGTCCTGTGTCTCCTTCCAACTGTGATGGGGTAAGGGGTTTAATGTCTTACCACGATACCTCCTGGAGGTGCGCTGCTCGTGGACCATCCCATTTGTGTGGAAGGCAGGTAGCTCAATCTCCTCCAGGTCATCCACTTCTTCTTCAGTGTCCGACTGGTGAGGCATTCTGGTTAGGCATCGGCGTTGGCGTTCTTGTGGCCTGCCCGGTACTTGATGGTGATCTGATAGTTTGACAGCCGGGCCATCCAACGCTGTTCCATGGCTCCCAACTTGGCTGTCTCTAGATGCGTCAAGGGGTTGTTGTCAGTGTAAGCCGTGAACTTACTGGAGGCCAAGTAGTGCTTGAATCGTTCAGTGATGGCCCAGACCAAGGCCAGGAGCTCCAACTTGAAGGAGCTATAGTTTTCTGGATTCCTCTCGGTCGGACGGAGCTTCCTGCTGGCATAGGCAATCACCTTCTCTTTGCCATACTGCTTCTGACTTAACACAGCTCCTAGTCCCTCGTTGCTGGCATCAGTGTACAGCAGGAATGGCTGGTTGTAGTCAGGGTAGGCCAGGATTTCTTCGCCAGTCAGGATCTCTTTCATCACTGCAAAGGACTCAGCCAGTTCTTTACCCCACTGGAAGGGGGGGGTTCTTGCCTCTGTGGGACTGTCCTACCAGGAGATCTTGCAAAGGCGCTGTCTTCTTGGTGTAGTCCTTCACAAACCTCCGGTAATACCCGACCAGTCCAAGGAACTGACGTACCTCCTTGAGATTCTTCGTTTCCGGCCATTTCTGGATGGCAGTGACCTTCTCCGGGTCTGGTGCTACTCCTTCTGGACTGACGATGTGCCCCAGGTACTGAACCTTCCGTTTGAGCAGGTGGCACTTGGAAGGCTTCAATTTCATCCCATACCGGGACAATGCTTCAAATACCTCCGCCAGGTGCTTCAAATGGTCCTCATACGTCTTGGAGTACACTATCACGTCATCCAGGTATAGCAGCACGGTCTCGAAGTTACGGTGTCCCAAACAGCACTCTATCAATCTCTGGAACGTTCCAGGGGCGTTGCAGAGTCCGAACGGCATACTGTTGAACTCGCAGAGTCCCATCGGGGTAGTGAAGGCCGTCTTCTCCCGGTCCTCCTCAGCAACTGCTACTTGCCAGTACCCACTAGTGAGGTCAATTGTAGAGATGTAATTTGCAGACTTTAATGCAGCCAGGGATTCCTCTATATGGGGCAAAGGGTATGCATCTTTATGTGTTATGCGATTTACCTGTCTGTAATCTACACACATCCTCATGCTTCCATCCTTTTTCCTGACCAGGACCAGGGGAGCTGCCCAGGGGCTACAGCTATCTCTTATTACCCCTGCCTTCCTCATGTCATGCAACATTTCCTTCGCTTTCTGGTAGTGTGCTGGTGGGATTGGCCTGTAACGTTCTGGTGGATGGTCACCTGTGGGTATATAGTGTTGTACCCCTTTAATCCTCCCTAAATCAAGTGGGTGTTTGCTGAATACCTGTTCGTATTCCTGGACCACCCTGTATACTCCTTGTTTTTGATGGACAGGAGTGGCGTCAGTCCCAACATGGAGCTGTTGACACCAATCCTCCAACTGAGCTTCGGAGTCATTGTCCTCCACTGTATCTGGTGGGGTCAAGGATTCGACTGTGTGTATGGCGTTGTTATCCACAGTATACAACCTGGCAACAGTGGCATATCTTGGTAATTTAACTTCATCCTCCCCATAATTTAGGAGTCGTAAGGGTACCCTCCCATTGCGTATATCAACCACCCCTCTGGCAATTAAGAGTGTAGGTCTGTGCTCCGAACTAATGGGCTCCACTACCGCCTGATAGTTCTGTCCTTTGAGACCTATTACTGCTCTACACCAAATCAGCATTTCACTCATTGGGGGAATCACAATGGTTATCGGGTCTGTCACCCGTACATTACCAATTTCACCACCTGATAGCTTTACCTGTTGCTGGTACATAAGGGCTCGACTCTCTTTCTGGAGCACCCTCCTCTGCCCTGGTTTGGCGGTGTCAGCAATCTGTTGGAGCAAAAACAACACTTCTCCCAAACAGTTACCGACAATATTTGTACCAAGTATCATATACAAGTCTGTATCACCAGGATTAGACTCCACTACAATCAGTCCTTGGTCCTTTAGTTCTGCTCTCCCCACCTTCATTGTCACGTCCTTAACCCCTACTAGGTTAAGAGGAAGGCCGTTAGAGGCATATATACGGAGAGGTTCGGGGCTGGCGGCTGGAGTTCGTCTATGGACCAGAACCATTTGTAGAGGACATCAGGCATGATGGTTACCTGAGATCCAGTGTCCAGCAGGGCAGGTGTCGCGATGCCATCCAGCACAATGGACAGGAAAGGTCTTCCTCCCACGAACCGATGGTACCAGCTTGATGGGCCTGCTTGCTTTACGCCTGGGTGTCGGCCCTCAGCCCCAGGGTTTGCTCGTTTAAAGGACAGTTCCGCGCTGTGTGGCCTACCTTCTGGCAGCGATAGCAGATGAACTCTCCTGGAGGACGACGTTGGTCGTGGGTCCTCCCACGGGGTGGCGTTGTCCTCCTCCGGGGTGGCATTGTCCTCCTTCTTCTTCTCATCTAGGGGACATCCTCAGGGCTGTCGGCGAGTAGTATCCTTCCTTCCGGCTCGGGCTCCTCCTGTAGCTGCAGGGTGCTCAGGACAGTGGCCAGGGTTTTACTTAGCTGACGCACTTCAGAGCGTAGGCTGTCCAGCTCACTAGGAGGCACGGTTTGCATCTTTGTTTCAGCCGTTAATGAAGGAGCAGTGGGTGCTGCGGGCACTAGGGTGGCATCTGGATGGTCTAAGGCCCACCACCGTACAGTTCTGCTCTCCTCCTGGGACCTCAACCCTCGGATGAACTGTTCCGTCAGCATTTTATTTTCATTTTGTATGTTGGCTGGACTAACCTGTTTCAGGGCCCGCAGGGCTTCCTGTACGCGCCAGGCGTAGTCCCGGACACTGTCCTCAGGTTTCTGGCCACAGTGGTAGAACCTCATCCAGAGATCTGTCTCAGTGCGGTTTTCAAACACAGTTTGCAGTCTCTTAAAGATGATGGATACTGATTCCTGGTCTGCGGCTGGCCAGGTTTCAGCTTCCTGCTCTACGGCACCAATCAATTGTCCCAGCACAACGGCAGCTCTCTGTTTACCGGTCATAGAATACATGTCCAGCACACCGCATATTTTTCTCTTGAATCCGGACAGGGTGTCTGGTTTGCGATTATACTGGGGAAGCCATTTCGCTCCAGGGATATACGGCAGGGCCACGGGTATCAACGGAGTCACGACCCCTGCTGGTGGAGCGGCCGCTCCGGCCTGTGCAGGGCCGGGCGCAGGTTGGACATCAGGATCGTTAACCGGTGCTCCGGCGGTTTGCTGGTCCTCGGCCATGGTTGCGCCCCCCTAGTGAACCGGAGCCTACCTTCTTCACTTTCTTTATCAGGTAGGCCGCAGCTCCGCGGTCGACGGTCTTCTTCCAGGACCTTGCGTCACTCGCGTCTGACGTCAGAGCATCCTCTGGACTCCTTCCAGGACCTGACGCTTCCTGGTTCGACGTCAGGGGCGGGGCGTGTTCTGGGCATCGCGCACTTCCAGCGGTTACGCCTCTCCGATTCCAGCGGTTACGCCCCTCTTCTTCCCACGTGGTGACAGGAAGATGGCGGGAAACCTTCACCACAGTGAGTATTACAGTCTTTTTTAAGGCGCACAGTACCCGGTGGCAACGGGCACGCAATCCTTTTTGTGACGCCAAAGCTGACGCGCCCCCTGGGCCGTGGGGCAGAAAGATGTCAGAACATGCAGTGTATCACTGCTTGCTGGACAAAGGGTAAATAGCTACAGACTGGTCAGAAGTCCCCAACTGAACCCTGCCCACAGCTAAAAGCACCTAGAGTAGGAAGATGAGCATTTTCTATTATATCGTGGTTGGCGTGGTGTGTGTGACGCGCCCCCTGGGCCGTGGGGCACTCTGCAGCCAGGCCTCTGGTTGCTGGGGGGATATCATGGTGGCTGGCCCGGTCCGTGACCCAGGGCGGTCAGTAAAAAGGGGAAATATATATAGGGGATTTGGAAAGTTCGTGACGCCACCTGTGGGATGTGGCAAAAGGGTGCCGCCGCTGCGGAGCAGTCCTCTGGAGCTGGTGTTATGGCAGCAGGGATAGTATGGCTCTCCACAGGTAGAGCTAGCTCCAGGGCAGCGTGGGGTGTAATGGATGGTGGTGCAGGGGAGAGACGGCAGGACGGTCCCGGAGGAAAGACGGACACTCACACGGTGGTAAGCTTCAGTACCTTTACTGGTGATGTTGCAGGCACGGTCCAGAGTACTCCAGGCAAAGGGCGCACTTTTGGACTCTCCCCAGTGAGCGGGTATAGGGCCTCCTGATCCGTTGCTTTATTCGCTAAGCTTCTGGCCTGCCTGGAACTAGGCCTAGCTTGGTTACTGTCTCTCTTCACACCTGCTGACCTGGTGGTAGGGCCTTCTCTTGAAGATCACTCTCCCTGGACGCTGGGGCCTCCGTGACTCCTAGCCCTGGTACTGTAGTCAGCATTTGGTAAACCTGGGACCTGTAGTCCTCCAGGGGTTCCGGTGGTTCCTACTGGGTATAAGGAGTCCCTGTAGGCGTGGACCCGGTGTCTGGTATATATATCGGGGTGAGCCTGGTATGCTCCTCTGCCCCCTCGCTACTTCTTACTTCTCCTCTCGCCTTCGGCCCACTCAAGGCCCTCACTAGGCCTTCACACATGCTGTAGGCCTTGGCTCGCCTAAGCACGGCAGCAAGCGTGCTGCTCTCTGAGCATCAGCATGCTCTCTCTGCTCAACTCTGAGCTGTGTTCCTCTCTGTCCTTGAACACTAAACTGAAACTGAACTCAGCTGCCTAACTCCACCCTCCCTATATATATCCCTAACGGGCTCCCTCTGCTGGTCTGAGGTGGTAGGGTGGAGGTGTGTGAATGTGTGAGGGCCTCTTGTGGAGAAGTCCATCCATGCACCCTTCTGGGTTCTGTGGCACCAATGTGCAGCAGGGCGCCACATTTGCGCCTCTCACTTTGGTAAGGGATGGCTTCAGGGTGCTCTCTAGGAACAAGGCAAGCCAAAACAACATAGTGTGATGCTCTAGTTCTTTTAACATGCCACATGAACCACCTGTCCAAATATTACAAATGCCAGTGACCTCTCTTAGCAGGACAATACACCTGCAAAATATTGTTCAGAAATGGTTTTAAGAACATCACAGAGAGTTAAAGGTGTTGACGTGACCATCAAAGCTTCTTTGGCATGTGCTAGAAAAAAACAGTCCAATACCTCTATGGAGGCCGCACCTCACAACTCGGGACATAAAGGATCTGTTGCTGATGTCTCAGGGGCCAAAGACGACAAAAAACACCCACTGGTCTTGTGTAGCACATGCCTTAATAGGACAGAGTTGTTTTGGGCAGTAAAACAAGGGAATATTGGTGCGCTGTCAGATAGGCGTGTGGAAACACAGCAGGTGTATAGATACCTTTATTTGAAGTCTTCAGAAGGCTCCGGTCTGGAGTCCAAAAAAAGTTTGTGGTTCTGAAGACTTCAAATAAAGGTATTTCTATTCAGCTGCTGTGTTTCCACACTCTCATCTGATAGTGCACCGATTATTCCCTTGTTTTACTATTCATATCTAACCCGCTCAACCCCCGAACGGGCATTTAAACTGGTGCCACCATACCACCACCATAGTACTCACCACTACAGCACCACCATAACCTCATGTTTTTCTACAGAGTTGTTTTGGGGTACACATGGGGTCTGCACAATATTAGACAAGTGGTTTTATGTGTATTTGTGCAGGTCATTAGCTGCTTTCTTATGAATTGGGATATTTATTTGTGTTTTACAAGTTCATGCCCATAACCTAGAAAACAAATTGATTTTAGATTATAGTCTGCAGTTCATCATGTGTATCTGCCCTGTGAGAGTTCTACTTGCATCCAAAACTAATATTATTACGGTCATCCAAGGGTTATATTATTGTGACCATCCAAAAATAGTTTCCGTGAGAAGTCTGTTTCCAAGCAGAAGGATCAGAATCTATACCAAGCAATTTTCTTCCACGCTGGAAACATCATGCATACAGCTTTTCTTTCTGCTGCTACTACACAAGGAGATTTATTTATTAATAGGAAACATCATATGAGAACAGTGATGTATACAGATACAATTCTTTATAAATCCTCACACATCGGAGATAGTAACTTCAGCCTACTAACTATAAAGCTTGTGGAATTCTGAGACATTTTCCATATAAGCCTTTACTAAAACTACTGGCATCAATCCAGTCTAAACGGATTCCAAAATAGGACTCTAACAAGAAACTGAAAGATAACAAACGTTTCAAGTCAAATCCGGAGACAAAAAATAAATACAAGAGGCGTTTTCCCTCCTTAACTTGTATTGAGTGTACTGCAGATTCCCATAAATTTACACATTATGTTGAATAACTTTTTGTTTTTGAAAGCGAACTGTAGGAATCTGATGGCTTCACTTATGACCTTTTACAGACTTTGCAATTACTATGCATTTTGACATATATAGAAGCAAGTGGTGAAACGGCTATCAGTGATGATTAGGTAACATATGAAATTATTTTCGGTGGATTGTGTGGCCGACAGCCATCTCAACCGGCTGTGCTGTACACAGGAGCACTCGCTTGGCCAAGGGCTCCTCTGTTCTCCATAAGAGAGCTGTCACCAGACATGTCTGTCAGCGGCTTATCTCAGGAAGAACAAAGCAATTGGTAGTCCAAATTAAACATGCCTGACACCCCCCCGACAATCAGTTGTTCGGAGCTCCCATACCCTTGATAGCTGTTTATATCTGTGAATTTAGCTGAATTTATTACAATGCGTATGGGGGCCACTAGATGTTAATACGAATTTACCCAGGGTCATCAAATATATGCCTGAGGATCTACATGTTCTGGACAGTCTAACTAGTTGGCAAAGATATTCGGCTTTAGAGAATGATCCAGAGAAGAGTCAGGCAAGCAAAAATTTGGTATTATGCAATTCACTGAGCACAATCCAAGGTCAGGGACACAAGAATACCACCAATGTCAAATAATCCAGATCCAGCAACAATAAGGCTCCGTTTACATTGACCGACCGGTGGCACTAAATGACCACCGATATGGTAAACATTCGGATACTGATGATCCGTATCTCGGTCATCAGTATCCGACGCTGTCTCATGAAGTTCAATTTGGGCCATAACTATTACTGATTTGTTCTTCTGATACAACACTGACAATATTTTCTGTATTACGCATTTATTGTGGATTTATACTATGGATATTAATATGTCCCTGATAACCTAGCATGACTCATGGATCACAAAAGTTTAACTTTGCTGATAGTCTGTATTCATTTTCAAACACACGTTTATGTGTGGTTAACCAAGAATCCATGTTTGGAAACAATATTTTGTGTGTACGATGTTTGTCAGATGTATTGCCAAGTAAATCAAATGGTCTCACCATCTTGGTGTTACAGACACTTCTCAGTCTCTAGCATAGACTAGCCAGCTATTCCCAGCTGCCAGTTATTAGGCCTGTAAGACCCGGACTGGATTATGGGAGTGACCCTTCCGACCCACGTTTTTTTGGTCGCTCCTAAATCCAGGACCCAAAATCATCTCAGTAACACATACCTGCCATTCAGGACTTTATCTCCTGCCTTTCTACACAAGATAAAAGTCTTTTATCAGACATCATACTACCAACCAGAACAACTCTTTAACAGTGATTTACTTACCCAGCGTCTTTTGGTTGTGTGTGAAAAATGCTTTGATGCTGTCAACATCTGCAAACTGGTGGATTCTGTACTCCAGTTTTGTTAGGACCCGCTTGTACAGGGTAGATTCTTTAATCCCAATAGACTGATAAATATGCAACATGATCATTTCCTTCAGATTAGAAAGAGGTTTCTTCTTAAATCTCTCTTCATACTAATAAAGTAAAAAGATTAACATGTATTATGTTTTGTAAAAGATATATAACTACTTGATTATGCTGTAAATTACAATACCAGGTTCCTAGTATACTATATTCTATGCATACTGAGGCAAGTGAAAATACCTGTAATACCTACTATCCAGTAGAGTGGAGGGAAGATGAGGAGAGTCAGCTCACCAAGTGCGCTGTGGAAGTAATCACGGTGTAGCCATAGCATGGAGCCGCCCAGGTCAAGGCGCAACAATCATGAAGAGGGAAAAGGATCCTCCAGTGTTGAAGCAGGTAGGTATAGTATAAAACTTCACATTTATTTATACACTAAGAGTATGGCGGTTCCACTGTTCACATAGTAAACCTACGCGTTTCAGCTACAGAGCCATACTCATGGTTTTTGGTAGCCAAAACGCGTAGGTTTACTATGTGAACAGAGGAACCGTCATACTTTTAATGTATAAATTAATGTGAAGTTTTAGGGTATGTGCACACGATGCAGAAATGAAGCAGAAAATTTCTGCATCATTTCTGCATCTCCCTGGCAGAAAAAACGCATGCAGATTGTGCATGCGTTTTTCCTGCGGAATACATGCGGATTCACATGCGTTTCCGCATGTGGATTGACAAGCGCTTTCCAGGCGATTTTAGCATCACCTGGAAAGTGCTTGACAACTAGGTCACACTATATAAATCCATGCAAACGGCATGGATTTATATAGTGTGACCCGAGAGAGTGTATATACTTACCTCCGATGGCCCGCGCTGTCCTGCTCACTCCGTTCTCCCGGCTGCCGGCAACTTTGAATTTTAAGACCTGCCGACGTCAGCGTCACGTGACCCATCACATGACTCTGACGTCAGCGCAGGTCCTACAACTCACTGCAAAGTGCCGGGAACCAAGCAGGAGCGCTACGCGGGCCGACAGAAGGTAAGTATATATTTATTTTTTATTTTATTCTTGTTTTACAGCTTTTTTAATGGTACCTGGGTGTGGAGGAGAGTCTCCTGTCCACCACACCCGGGTACCATCCGCACATTAGAACGCGCCAATAACGCAAGTACAAATGCAGTCTTGCGGAATTGGCGCGTTCTAATGCAAGTCAATGGCGGCGAAAACGCCGCGTTTACGCAAAATTAATTGACATGCTGCGGATTTTTGAGCGCAGCGTTTAGCTGCGGAAAAATCCGCATCATGGGCACAGCAGATGCGGATTTCAATTGGGGAACATTGCTGCCCTTCTACCATGCGTTTTTCATGCGTTTCCGCGGCGTTTACGCAGCTGCAAAAACGCCGCGGAAACGCATTAAATACGCATCGTGTGAACTCAGCCTTATACTATACTTACCTGCTTCAACACTGGAGGATCCTTTTTTTCTCTATAATGCTAAATGGACACCATTTATAGTGATATAGTTTTGATAATCCTGATTAAAATGTCCATGGCATATTCCACAATATACATACAGTATGCAAGCACACGTTCTCACTAGAGATGAGCGGTGTTCGACTAGAACTGTTCGCCAATCTCAAATTCGAGCTGTTTTGGGCGGTGTTCGAGTTGTTCGACGAACCCGAACGATTTGCAAAAAATTCGGCTGTTCGAGGTTATGTTCGATAACTGTTCGTGCACCAAAAGCGTGTCCTGCATGTCTGGCGCTATTTAGAGCACCAATCATGCAGGGATTGTCTGCCACTCACTGTAATGCCACAGCCATGGTGGTTGTGGCATTAGAGTGATTGCCCAAATCGATGGGAACTGTGCTCACAGTGAAACATGAAAAGCCGGCAATTCAGCAGCGGTACACCGGTACCCGACAATTTAGAACCGAAAGAATAGAGCATCACACATAGATTAGATAGATAGAAACATGTCAGTCACATATATAAGAAGTACAGTGACAGTGTTGATTACTGTACTTGCCATTTAGTGTAAAGGATTTATAAAAAAAAATATTAGTGTTTTCATGCACCGTCTCTTTAAAAAAGCCGGCCGGCAATTCAGCAGCGGTACCCGACAATTTAGAATAGAAGGAATAGAGAATCACACATAGATTAGATAGATAGAAACATGTCAGTCACATATATAAGAAGTACAGTGACAGTGTTGATTACTGTACTTGCCATTTAGTGTAAAGGATTTATTAAAAAAAATAATAGTGTTTTTATGCACCGTCTCTTTAAAAAAGCCGGCCGGCATTTCAGCATCTGTACCCGACAATTTAGAATGGAAGCAATAGATCATCACACATAGATTAGATAGATAGAAACATGTCAGTCACATATATATGAAGTACAGTGACAGTGTTGATTACTGTACTTGTCATTTAGTGTTAAAATAAAGGATTTATTTAAAAAAAATTGGCGTGGGATCCCCCATAATTTTAGTCTCTAGCGGAGGTTAAGCAGACGGCTGGGGCAGATGTTTGAAGCCTGGGAAGGGGTAATACCCACGGAGCTTCCCAGGCTACTAATATCAGCCCCCAGCTGAATGCCTAGCCTTTACTAGCTATTAAAATGGGGGACCCCCCAAAAAATTGACGTGGGGTCCCCCCTATTTTAATAGCTAGCAAAGGCTAGGCAGACAGCTGGGGGCTGATATTAATAGCCCAGGAAGGGTGTGATGAATATTGGCCCCCTCCCAGGCTAGAAACACCAGCCGTCAGCCGCCCCAGAAATGGCACATCCATAGGATGCGCCAATTCTGGCACTTAGCCTCGCTCTTCCCACTGCCCTGTAGCGGTGGCAGTGGGGTAATAGGGCTGGGGTTGATGTCAGCTTATAATGCCAGCTGACATCAAGCCCAGGTTAGTAATGGAGAGGCGTCTATAAGACACCCCCATTACTAACCCCATAGTCAAAGTTAAAAAAAAACACAAACACCCAGAATAAAGTCCTTTAATTGAAATAAAGACACAATTCTTTATTGTTCTAAATTAAACCATACTTACAATCACGCCCATTCCAGCTGAAGCCAACGATCCCCTGCAATAAAAGAAAAATAATAAAGCAACATAATCCTTACCTTCCCATGGTTCCCACGACAGCTTCAGCTCTGCTACATCGAGATGACAGGCTGGACCGCAGCAGAAAGCTGCCATCCAGCCTGTCATCCCGCAGACACTGAGAAGCGCAGGCTTGCTTGCGCTGCTCAGCGTCTCTCTGTGACGGCATCCAGATGAGCCGAGTTCATGTCCAATGAACTCGGCTCACCTCATGCACGTCACTGACAGCGTGGGAAAATTCTCACGCTGAAGCGGTGAGTGCAGGAGAATTCTCCCACGCTGTCAGTGACGTGCATAAGGTGAGCTCATGTCCAATGAACTCAGCTCACCTCCTGCACGTCACTGACAGCGTGGGAGAATTCTCCTGCACTCAGCGCTTCAGCGTGAGAATTCTCCCACGCTGAAGCGCTGAGTGCAGGAGAATTTTCCCATGCTGTCAGTGACGTGCATAAGGTGAGCTCATGTCCAATGAACTCAGCTCACCTCCTGCACGTCACTGACAGCGTGGGAGAATTCTCCTGCACTCAGCGCTTCAGTGTGAGAATTCTCCCACGCTGAAGCGCTGAGTGCAGGAGAATTTTCCCACGCTGTCAGTGACGTGCATGAGGTGAGCCGAGTTCATTGGACATTAACTCGGCTCATCTGGATGCCCTCACAGAGAGACACTGTGGAGCGCAAGCAAGCCTGCGCTTCTCAGTGTCTGCGGGATGACAGGCTGGATGGCAGCGTTCTGCTGCGGTCCAGCCTGTCATCTCGATGTAGCAGAGCTGAAGCTGTCATGGGAACCATGGAAAGGTAAGGATGATGTTGCTTTATTATTTTTCTTTTATTTCAGGAGATCGTTGGCTTCAGCTGGAATGGGCGTGATGGTAAGTATGGTTTAATTTAGAACAATAAAGAATTGTGTGTTTATTTCAATTAAAGGACTTTTTTCTGGGTGTTGTGTTTTTTTTAAATACTTTACTAGAAATTCATGGTGGTCATGTCTAATATTGGCGTGCCCCCATGAATTTCGGGCTTAGGGCCAGCTGATAATGCCAAGCTGGCCCTAACCCCTTTATTACCCAGTGAGCCACCGCATCAGGGCCCTGGATGAGTTGGGTACAGCGCCAGAAGATGGCGCTTCTATGAACGCGCCATTTTCCGGGGTGGCTGCGGACTGCAATTTGCAGCGGGGGTGGCCAAGAAAGCTTGGGCCTCCCTGCGCTGCGGATTCCAGCCCCCAGCTGGAATAAAGAATTGTGTGTTTATTTCAATTAAAGGACTTTATTCTGGGTGTTTGTGTTTTTTTTAACTTTGACTATGGGGTTAGTAATGGAGGTGTCTTATAGACGCCTCTCCATTACTAACCTGGGCTTGATGTCAGCTGGCATTATAAGCTGACATCAACCCCAGCCCTATTACCCCACTGCCACCGCTACAGGGCAGTGGGAAGAGCGAGGCTAAGTGCCAGAATTGGCGCATCCTATGGATGCGCCATTTCTGGGGCGGCTGACGGCTGGTGTTTCTAGCCTGGGAGGGGGCCAATATTCATGGCACCCTTCCTGAGCTATTAATATCAGCCCCCAGCTGTCTGCCTAGCCTTTGCTAGCTATTAAAATAGGGGGGACCCCACGTCATTTTTTTGGGGGGGTCCCCCATTTTAATAGCTAGTAAAGGCTAAGTATTCAGCTGGGGGCTGATATTAGTAGCCTGGTAAGCTCCGTGGGTATTACCCCCTTCCGAGGCTTCAAACATCTGCCCCAGCCGTCTGCTTAACCTCCGCTAGAGCCTAAAATTATGGGGGATCCCACGCCAATTTTTATTTTAATAAATCCTTTATTTTAACACTAAATGACAAGTACAGTAACCAACACTGTTACTGTACTTATTATAAATGTGACTGACATGTTTCTATCTATCTAATCTATGTGTGATGCTCTATCTTTCTGTTCTAAATTGTCGGGTACCGCTGCTGAATTGCCGGCCGGCTTTTTTAAAGAGACGGTGCATGAAAACACTATTATTTTTTTAAATAAATCCTTTACACTAAATGACAAGTACAGTAAGCAACACTGTCACTGTACTTATTATATATGTGACTGACATGTTTCTATCTATCTAATCTATGTGTGAAGCTCTATTCTTTCTGTTCTAAATTGTCGGGTACAGATGCTGAATTGCCGGCCGGCTTTTTTAAAGAGACGGTGCATGAAAACACTAATTTTTTTTTAATAAATCCTTTACACTAAATGACAAGTGCAGTAACCAACACTGTCACTGTGCTTCTTATATGTGTGACTGACATGTTTCTATCTATCTAATCTATGTGCTCTATTCCTTCTTGTCTAAATTGTCGGGTACCGGTGTATGCCGCTGCTGAATTTGCCGGCCGGCTTTTTTAAAGAGAGTGTCTTCTGAGCAGTTTGTCAGCTTTTGGACACCTTTGCAGGTGTTTTGTATGTGTTTCTATGTGTTTTTGTTTGCCTGCCATTGGTTTTAACGGTGTTCGACGGTGTTCTAAGGTGTTCGACGAACAGTTCGACGAACAGTTCCTCGAACATCCCGGTGTTCGACGAACCGAACCGAACCCTAACACTACGGGGGTGGCTCAACACTAGTTCTCACTACTATGCTTGTTTCCATCCACTGTCTTGTTCTTTTCAGCTTGGACATATACCTCTTTTTCTTTTCCCAAGATCTTATCATATCCACATAACATGTTTATTTTGTAATCCTTATAATGAATTACCATAGCTAATTACAGGCTCCTAATACCATGCATTAACCATGTGCTAGTGCTACCTGCTAGCAAATGATATGCTCTTACAATATTGTAAATGTCAGACATGTAATGTTAAATTTCATATATTTACAAGAGGAGGGAAAATAAGAAAAATCTACTTTTCATTAAAAAGTTTATGAAAATAAATGAACATTACTGGTGGGATCCAAAGAGCTCAGCTGTAGTCTTTGAGGGAGCTGATTCTCCAGTGTCACATTCTGCAGCGGAAATGAAGCATTACACGTTGACTTATGACATAAACGGACTGTTCATATAATGCAGGGTCCTTTACAGCAGCTATAGTCCTGTCTTTAATCTGCCCCCCTCAGGCTGCTGCGATACAACTAGATACCAGACTATCAGGTGATTGCATCCATGACCCTTTTTGGCCTGGTTTATGGAAGATAACAGCTCACATGAGTAGTAAATGATCTGCTCATGGCAAGAGACCCTCCCAAGTGAGCCCCTGATACCCTAAAGGTCCATATGAGGTAGGTCATCTAGGCCATAACAATATTCATCTTGATTTTATTTTTGCAGTTGTCAATATCTTATTTATAGGGCAACAACTAGCCACGTTTTCTTTGAGCTTCCTTCCAAGACTCACAGCAATCCTACACATTTTATATTGCCAGTTGTATTCCTGAGAGTATCGAAGGCAATATTCTCATAAGATCATCCTACTAAACTGCTTTTTACATGAGGCTCTGCTGCATCTTATTTTGCCCTCTATGATCTTTACATCTTACATTGTGAAAACAGTTGAGGACATATTACCATGACTTACAGACAGAGCTGTCCTTCGCAGCTATAACTTTCTGTTGCCGTGAAAGCACTTTTATTTTTCAGAACAGTTGGAAGCATTGTGTCAGAAGAACGTCTATACAAATGATTGCATGCAGTTAGTGGACCACATACCTTCCCGTCACCTCTCCACAATCCTTACAGTAAGAATTTAACCAAATCTGCCAAATTAAATTATAGTCTTTTAGGGACTGAAAAAATGCAAGGATCAAAATAACCTTTCAGCCAAGTTCTTTTCTACAATTTATCTTTCTCGCTAACATTTACACATAACGACTTGCCTCCCATGCAATTTATATTTATAGCTATGGTACCTATAGGAATCTAATCCTGGTGAATTAAAAAAAAAAAACAGTGTAAAATTATTCAACTTAGTTCTCATTTATGACAAAAGTAGACTGAAATCCAATGACAGTAAGGAAGCAAATATGTGCATTAAGCATGGATTGTTCAAAACAAGACAACAAATAAATATATACAGTACAGACCAAAAGTTTGGACACACCTTCTCATTTAAAGATTTTTCTGTATTTTCAAGACTATGAAAATTGTACATTCACACTGAAGGCATCAAAACTATGAATTAACACATGTGGAATTATATACTTAACAAAAAAGTGTGAAACAACTGAAAATATGTCATATTCTAGGTTCTTCAAAGTAGCCTCCTTTTGCTTTGATGACTGCTTTGCACACTCTTGGCATTCTCTTGATGAGCTTCAAGAGGTAGTCACCGGAAATGGTCTTCCAACAATCTTGAAGGAGTTCCCAGAGATGCTTAGCACTTGTTGGCCCTTTTGCCTTCACTCTGCGGTCCAGCTCACCCCAAACCATCTCGATTGGGTTCAGGTCTGGTGACTGTGAAGGCCAGGTCATCTGGCGTAGCACCCCATCACTCTCCTTCTTGGTCAAATAGTCCTTACACAGCCTGGAGGTGTGTTTGGGGTCATTGTCCTGTTGAAGAATAAATGATGGTCCAACTAAACGCAAACCGGATGGAATAGCATGCCGCTGCAAGATGCTGTGGTAGCCATGCTGGTTCAGTATGCCTTCAATTTTGAATAAATTCTCAACAGTGTCACCAGCAAAGCACCCCACACCATCACACCTCCTCCTCCATGCTTCACGGTGGGAACCAGGCATGTAGAGTCCATCTGTTCACCTTTTCTGCATCGCACAAAGACATGGTGGTTGGAACCAAAGATCTCAAATTTGGACTCATCAGACCAAAGCACAGATTTCCACTGGTCTAATGTCCATTCCTTGTGTTCTTTAGTCCAAACAAGTCTCTTCTGCTTGTTGCCTGTCCCATAAGTGGTTTCCTAGCAGCTATTTTACCATGAAGGCCTGCTGCACAAAGTCTCCTCTTAACAGTTGTTGAAGAGATGTGTCTGACGCTAGAACTCTATGTGGCATTGACCTGGTCTCTAATCTGAGCTGCTGTTAACCTGTGATTTCTGAGGCTTTTTAAACCTGACAGGGCACACCTGTGAAGTGAAAACCATTTCTGGTGACTACCTCTTGAAGCTCATCAAGAGAATGCCAAGAGTGTGCAAAGCAGTCATCAAAGCAAAAGGTGGCTACTTTGAAGAACCTAGAATATAAGACATATTTTCAGTTGCTTCACACTTTTTTGTTAAGTATATAATTCCACATGTGTTAATTCATAGTTTTGATGCCTTTTGATATATATTGTCGTAGATCGGCTCACTCAGCTGTACACGGAGGTAGACACAGGAACACTGTCTCTTTAAATTCTTCCCTGGTTTATTATACAGGCATCATAAACCATGGTTAAGTAATAATAATAATAATAAGTAAAAATAGTGAAGTAAAATGAAGTGAAGTGAAGTAAAAATAAACATGGCCCTTTGGGCAAAAAAGGAGGACAAACAAAACCAAAAAGTCACACCAAGCACAGTCCTTGCGGTAGTGGGGATCTGCCCGCTCAGAGTTTACCAACTCCACATGGTTCAGGTTAGCTCAACACAAGCATCTCCTATCTGGAGTTAGGCTCTCCAGATCTACTGAACACTGTCTCAACAGGCCATCTATTTAAAGCCCAGACCACACCCTGGGGTGGAGATATGATGAACGCCCCCCACCCACTCTATGGTCCTTCACAAAAACCCAGCTCTTTTAAAATGGCTGCTTAACCCCTTGCAACACTTAGTTAGATTTCTGGATTTCAAATCACTGAAGCTAATAGCCTCAGTGAAACATACCTCCCCTCCAGCACTTTACCAGTGACTTTGTCACATTATATATATACATCTGTTCCATTTTGTTGCCCAGTTCAGCCGAAGCTGCGATCAATTAAGGACAGTGAGAAGTCTTCAAAATGGCCTGGTTCGGAAAAATTAAAGGGGTTTTCCACATACAAAGTTCATTTAAACAGCTAATTCTTTCTTTGAGGTAAAACATGAGCTTAAAAACAGGAAGGGAAATGTTTTACCTCATAGAAAGAATCAGCTGTGATCCCCTGCTGTAATGTCTGTATACTCTTTTCCTGTCCAGGAGATGTGGTATGATCAGACCATGTTCCTGTATGGTCAGACACAGCCATTACACAGTACACAGCAGGGGCACCTTCATAAGATTATCTTAGCACAGGAACATTTTATTTAAACACATCCAATTGTGGAAACTATTATTATTCAAAGATCTATTGATTAAAATGTCAACCCCTTTAAATTTATAACTCCACAAATCTGGCCAACAACTATGCATTTTTATTTTTGCTTGGAGTCAAACTTAGATAGAAAAAAAAACAAAATAAATAAAAATACAAACATAAACATAGGAGAAATATAGTATAAAAGTCTAAAAATAAGAATGTGTATAAAAGTGAATAATTTTCATTTTTTTTTTCATTTTTTTTATCTTAGCTCCAGTAATTTAACTATTATGCTATTTAACATTTAGTTTAAAGATTAAATAACATAGTAATGAAAAATATACTGGTTCGGCATTACTGTTGAACTAACTACTACTAACAAACAAAATGTTACCACTTCTATAAGAAGTGCTGTTTTTGCTACTATTGTTAATCCAATATCCAATTTATAATCACCATAAAAATTTGCTTCCAAACTTTACTGAAAATTGTACAAATAGGACCCTAAAGCTATGAAATAAATACAGCCTTATGGCAAGTAATATTGTGTTTTTCTGCTGCTTATAAATTGACTGTATATTTATATACACTGCTCAAAAAAATAAAGGGAACACTGAAATAGCACATCCTAGATCTGAATGAATGAAATATTCTCATTGAATACTTTGTTCTGTACAAAGTTGAATGTGCTGACAACAAAATCACACAAAAATCATCAATGGAAATCAAATTTATTAACCAATGGAGGCCTGGATTTGGAGTCACCCCCAAAATTAAAGTAGAAAAACACACTACAGGCTGATCCAACTTTGATATAATATCCTTAAAACAAGTCAAAATGAGGATCAATATTGTGTGTGGCCTCCACGTGCCTGTATGACCTCCCTACAATGCCTGGGCATGCTCCTGATGAGGTTGTGGATGATCTCCTGTGGGATCTCCTCCCAGACCTGGACTAAAGCATCCGCCAACTCCTGGACAGTCTGTGGTGCAACGTGACATTGGTGGATGGAGCGAGACATGATGTCCCAGATGTGCTCAATCGGATTCAGGTCTGGGGAATGGGCAGGCCAGTCTATAGCTTCAATGGCTTCATTTTGCAGGAACTGCTGACACACTCCAGCCACATGAGGTCTGGCATTGTCTGGCATTAGGAGGAACCCAGGGCCAACCACACCAGCATATGGTCTCATAAGGGGTCTGAGAACCTCATCTCGGTACCTAATGGCAGTCAGGCTACTTCTGACGAGCACATGGAGGGCTGTGCGGCCCTCCAAAGAAATGCACCACACACCATTACTGACCCACTGCCAAACCGGTCATGCTGAAGGATTTTTCAGGCAGCAGATCGCTCTCCACGGCATCTCCAGACTCTGTCACGTCTGTCACATGTGCTCAGTGTGAACCAGCTTTCATCTGTGAAGAGCACAGGGCACCAGTGGCGACATTGCCAATCCTGGTGTTCTGTAGCAAATGCCAAGCGTCCTGCACGTGTTGGGATGTGAGCACAACCCCCATCTGTGGACGTTGGGCCCTCATACCACCCTCATGGAGTCGGTTTCTAACCGTTTGGGCAGACACATGCACAATTGTGGCCTGTTGGAGGTCATTTTGCAGGGCTCTGGCACTGCTCCTCCTGTTTCTCCTTGCACAAAGGAGGAGGTAACGGTCCTGCTGCTGGATTGTTGCCCTCCTATGGCTCCCTCCACATCTCCTGGTATCTGTTCTATGCTCTGGACACTGTGCTGAAAGACACAGATACCCTTCTTGCCACAGCTCACACTAATGTGCCATCCTGGATGAACTGCACTACCTGAGCAACTTCTGTGGGTTGTACTGCAGACACCGCCTCATGCTACTGTACCTATAGGAGTGAGAGCAATGGCAAAATGAAAAAGTGACCAAAACAACAGCCAAAAAGGATGAGAACAGAGAAATGGTCTGTGGTCACCACCTGCAGAACCACTCCTTTATAGGGGGTATCTTGCTAATTGCCTATCATTTCTACCAGTTGTCTGTTCCATTTGCACAACAGCAGGAGAAATTGATTCACAATCAGTGTTGCTTCATAACTGGACAGGTAGATTTCACAGAAGTGTTATTGACTTGGAGTTACATTGTGTTGTTTAAGTGTTCTCTTTATTTTTTGAGCAGTGTATTTTACTTTATCATTATTTTTAAGTATATTTTTGTAAATTAAATGTCACATAATTTCCAGAGTAGCATAGACCTTACAGGCATGGCTCATAATGATATCATATTAATGGCATTTTATTTCATAGCTATTTCTAAACTAAGCTAAAATTTGAGTTATTCTGGCAGGCAGCAGCAATACTGAAGGCTAAAGTTGAGATGACTGGAATTCAAGCTCTATTTCCTGTCCTTCAACAGAGAAGATCCGGGGGTTCAGAATGATACTGATTTCAAGCAGGTTGCATTAAAAATACATCTCACTAGATTTTTTTAACTTATCATAGCAATTTAATAAATCATTTCTCCCAAAAAGATGGAAATGACTGCCAATTTTGTTCCAAAGCATTAAGTCTAGGAAAAAGCCTTGGACTATAAATGTTATTTATTTGAAGTATAAAGAGGAGCATAACACATAGCAAGAGTGATTTAGAGCTCAATAATTTTCAGTGACATGAAAGCAGACAATTAATTGCCTGTCCGCATATTGCTTTTATTACAGAACAGTTTGGCATCATATCTAAATGAGGTGTGAACAGTACAAGGGAACATTTTCACAGTGTCAGCAGCTAAGTATCATTGCCATTTGTTCTTTCTTGTTTATAAAACAGTTTCAAGAATCTTCAATATTTCAAAACCCCGGTGCCTATGCTCACTGGTTTTAAGTAACTCAATAACACAGAATTACACCTGTAACAAAAAATAAAAAATAAAAATATGTATATTAGAGATTAATTAATCTTTTAAAATTCAAAGAGGCAGGTTTCGGCAAATTTATCCAAAAAGTTTGATTTCAGGTGAATAAATTTGCAGCAAATCATATGTACTTTAATTGCTTTGAAAACATATGTATAACACCCTGAGGTTTCCTAAGACTGTATCCAACCCTGTCAATCTTTTTAATGCAAACACAGCCTTAGTAATGTCAAAGTGACCTCAACGTGAAAAATGAAGGATAGCAACAAACATCCCATTTAATAACGTAGTGCACAGACAGACTTTTCAATTTATTTTTACAATTTAAAAAGGTCCAAAAATTATCTCTTAGTGTCATCTGTGATCAGGCAGACCGTTCTATGTAGATCACTAACTCAAACTGACGGTGTCACTGTTAAAGGTAACATCATTCTACTGTGACTGAGATAAGTGATGTGCCATATATTCCATAATGCTCTTCACTTTCAACAAAATTCAACCCCCTTCCCAAAAATTACAAAATAAGAAATGCTAGGTAGGTGCATAAAGAAAAAAAATAGCACCTGCAAAAGAGAACACTATTGGTGTGGCGTGTATGGATGTAAAATTTGATGATGTATGTAAAACAGATATGTAAAAAAAAATTGTTCAAGACATGCACACTTTGCAAGTAATCAAATTGCAGTTAAGCATCTTAAGTTTACATAATTTTCTTTTGCATATTTAATAAATAATTATTCCCTTTCAGAAAAATTACTGCACAAGAAATGAAAAAACTCAGTTTTTTTGTCACAAGCATTCACACTGTGTGACACTGATTTGAGATTTTTTTTCCTGTAAAAATATTTTGCTGTTTTGTTTCTGCTTTCAAATACTGTAGGAGAGATGCCAGCTACACCATATCACTGATTAATCACACTGAGTCTGGCACTGATGCGGGCCAAAGGCACCTCTCCTATCTCTCCTATCAATTGGATTTCTGTATTATTCACAAGGCACTTTGGGGGAAGGCTGCACGGTTGTGCCTGAGGTAATATAGACCTTCTGTGACTGATGCAATCTTCTGCAATGTGTAAAAAAGCAGCAGTCATGTTTTTGGCGGTTTGCACAAATCAGATTGCAAATTGATCAAATTCGCCCGAACAGTTAAGACCGGTTCAACAAAAAGCTGGAAAGGTAAGTAGTACAAATGAAAGAAAATGAAAGAGAGTCACCACTCCAGAATATAAAAAGAGAATATACACACGTGGTCAAAATTGTTGGTACCCCTCGTTTAATGAAAGAAAAACCCAAAATGGTCACAGAAATAACTTGAATCTGACAAAAGTAATAAAAAATGTAAAATCTATGAAAATGAACAAATGAAAGTCAGACATTGCTTTTCAATCCTGCATCCACAGAATTTAAAAAAAAATTAAACTCATGAAATAGGCCTGGACAGAAATGATGGTACCCCTGAAAATAATGTGACAAAAGGGACATGTTAAATCAAGTTGTGTCCGCTAATTAGCAACACAGGTGTCTACAATCTTGTAATCAGTCAGTGGACCTGTATATAGGGCTACAGATACTCACTGTGCTGTTTGGTGACATGGTGTGTACCACACTCAACATGGATGAGAGGAAGCGAAGGAAAGAGTTGTCTCAAGAGATTAGAAAGAAAATTATAGACAAGCATGTTAAAGGTAAAGGTTGAAACAAGAGGGGATTGTAGGGAGAGAAAATAGGAAGCGCAGGCTT
Source organism: Phyllobates terribilis (assembly GCF_046119375.1). Classification (NCBI taxonomy): domain Eukaryota; kingdom Metazoa; phylum Chordata; class Amphibia; order Anura; family Dendrobatidae; genus Phyllobates; species Phyllobates terribilis. The sequence goes on from NW_027362771.1 coordinate 220,824,011, forward strand.
CTAAGTGTAGTAGTTAGATTCCAAGGGTATATACTCAGTATAAATCCACTCACCTATTTGGTATCTTGAGGTAAAGCATGTAAATCCAATCAGTGGATCACTCCATTCCTCTTTCCATTCAGTTTGCTGCAGAAATCTGGGAGCTGATGAGAGCACTAGACAGAGCTTTCATAGGCAATACCACTTTGTAAATGTTTTTTCCCAGCAATATGCGCTCCTGAAGGATGATGATGGAACTTGATATTCGGATTCAAAGAATTTTTAGTTTGAAATAAAAATTCTTTGAATCCGAATATCAAGCTCCATCATCATCCTTCAGGAGCGCATATTGCTGGGAAAAAACATTTATAAAGGTAAAGGTTATAAGACCATCTCCAAGCAGCTTGATGTTCCTGTGACTACAGTTGCACATGTTATTCAGAAATTTAAGATCCATGGGACTGTAGTCAACCTCCCTGGACGTGGCCGCAAGAGGAAAATTGATGACAAATCAAAGAGACGGATAATACGAATGGTAACAAAAGAGCCCAGGATAACTTCTAAAGAGATTAAAGGTGAACTTCAAGCTCAAGGAACATCAGTGTCAGATCACACCATCCGTCTTTGTTTGATTCAAAGTGGACTTCATGGGAGACAACCAAGGATAACACCATTGTTGAAAAAAAATCATAAAAAAGCCAGACTGGAATTTGCCAAGCTACATGTTGACAAGCCACAAAGCTTCTGGGAGAATGTCCTATGGGCAGATGAGACAAAAATGGAACTTTTTGGCAAAGCACATCAGCTCTATGTTCACAGATGGAAAAATGAAGCATATCAGGAAAAGAACACTGTCCCTACTGTGAAACATGAAGGAGGCTCTGTTATTTTCTGGGGCTGCTTTGCTGCATCTGGCACAGGGTGTCTTGAATCTGTGCAGGGTACAATGAAATCTCAAGACTATCAAGGGATTCTAGAGAGAAATGTGCTACCCAGCGTCAGAAAGCTTGGTTTCAGTCGCAGGTCATTGGTCTTGCAACAGGATAATGACCCAAAACACAGAGCTAAAAACACCCAAGAATGGCTAAGAGGAAAACATTGGACTATTCTGGAGTGGCCTTCTATGAGCCCTGACCTAAATCCTATTGAGCATCTTTGGAAAGAGCTGAAACATGTAGTCTGGAAAAGGCAACCTTCAAACACGAGACACTGGAGCAGTTTGCTCATGAGGAGTGGGCCAAAATACCTGTCGAGAGGTGCAGAAATCTCATTGACGGTTACAGGAATCGTTTGATTGCAGTGATTGCCTCAAAAGGTTGTTCAACAAAATATTAAGTTAAGAGTACCATCATTTCTGTCCAGGCCTATTTCATGAGTTTAATGTTTTGAAATATTCTGTGGAAGCAGGGTTGAAAAGCAATGTCTGACTTTCATTTGTTCATTTTCATAGATTTTTAATTTATTATTACTTTTGTCAGATTCAAGTTATTTCTGTGACCATTGTGTGTTTTTCTTTCATTAAACGAGGGGTACCAACAATTTTGACCACGTATGTACATAAATAATTACCGTATATTTCGGACCACAAAATGCAACGGACCATAAGACACACCCAAAATTTTGGAGGAGGAATATAAAAAATGTTAAATGTTAAAATGAAGGTCCGTCTTATCGTCCAAATTTAGCTTACTGGGGGGGCGGCAGGGGTGGAGCGGGGTCACAGGTGGCAGGGTCGCTGCTGTAGGAAGCCGGCAGCGAGGCAGGAGTGGGGTGATGCTGTGGTCCCTGGGCTGGGAGGAGGGGGTGTTCCTGCGGTGCAAGCCCTGAGCTTCAAGAAAATGTTGCTGGTGTGGTGAGGCAGGAGTGGAGGGCTGCAGGAAAATGGCTGCCTAAGACGGCACATGTGCAGATTTAGATCCCATTTTAATGATCTCGGCATACACCGATACAGTTAAGGGTAGCGTAGCTCCGGGTGGACCCATTTGAGCGGGGGACCCAGGGTGCCCGCACTCCTTGCCCCTCCGGTAGCTACACTACTGTCTAGGCACCTTATTTCCAGTAAAGCAAATTCTTAATACTTCAGCATACTAAGACATTTTGGACAATTACATGCTTTCAACTTTGTGGGAACAGTTTGTGAAAGGCCCTTTACTATTCCAACATGACTGTGCCCAGTGCACAAAGTGAGGACCGTAAAGGTATGGTTGGGTGAGTTTGGTTTAAAAGAACTTGCCAGGGCTGCATAGAGCCCTGACCAAAACCCCATCAAATACTTTTGGGATGAACTAGAACAGATATTGCAAGGCAGGCCCTCTCATCCAACATCAGTGTCTGACCTGCAAAGTTGAGACCAACTCTATAATAATGCATGTGGATTGGAATCAGAAGTTATAAAAGCTCCTGAATATGTAATAAGTAGGTTTCCCAATACTTCTGCAAATATAGTGTGTATAAAAGTTGACCCAGGGTTGTGATAATTTGCAGATGTGGGTTCTAGCCTCAGGATCCTGGGCAGTAATTCACTATGTGTTGTAGGAAAGCAGGAGGTAAATTACTGGGTGGCAGGAATGTGTCACGGAGGTGGCTGGCCTCAGGGATGTACAGTACAGACCAAAAGTTTGGACACACCTTCTCATTTAAAGATTTTTCTGTATTTTCTTGACTATGAAAATTGTACATTCACACTGAAGGCATCACAACTATGAATTAACACATGTGGAATTATATACTTAACAAAAAAGTGTGAAACAACTGAAAATATGTCTTATATTCTAAACGCAAACCGGATGGAATAGCATTCCGCTGCAAGATGCTGTGGTAGCCATGCTGGTTCAGTTTGCCTTCAATTTTGAATAAATCCCCAACAGTGTCACCAGCAAAGCACCCCCACACCATCACACCTCCTCCTCCATGCTTCACGGTGGGAACCAGGCATGTAGAGTCCATCCGTTCACCTTTTCTGCGTCGCACAAAGACTCGGTGTTGGAACCAAAGATCTCAAATTTGGACTCATCAGACCAAAGCACAGATTTCCACTGGTCTAATGTCCATTCCTTGTGTTCTTTAGCCAAAACAAGTCTCTTCTGCTTGTTGCCTGTCCTTAGCAGTGGTTTCCTAGCAGCTATTTTACCATGAAGGCCTGCTGCACAAAGTCTCCTCTTAACAGTTGTTGTAGAGATGTGTCTGCTGCTAGAACTCTGTGTGGCATTGACCTGGTCTCTAATCTGAGCTGCTGTTAACCTGCGATTTCTGAGGCTGGTGACTCGGATAAACTTATCCTCAGGAGCACAGGTGACTCTTGGTCTTCCTTTCCTGGGGCGGTCCTCATGTGAGCCAGTTTCTTTGTAGCGCTTGATGGTTTTTGCAACTGCACTTGGGGACACTTTCAAAGTTTTCCCAATTTTTCGCACTGACTGACCTTCATTTCTTAAAGTAATGATGGCCACTCGTTTTTCTTTACTTAGAATTTGTATTATGGCAAGAAAAAAGCAGCTAACAGTCTATTCAGTAGGACTATCAGCTGTGTATCCACCTGACTTCTGCACAACACAACTGATGGTCCCAACCCCATTTATAAGGCAAGAAATCCCACTTATTAAACCTGACAGGGCACACCTGTGAAGTGAAAACCATTTCCGGTGACTACCTCTTGAAGCTCATCAAGAGAATGCCAAGAGTGTGCAAAGCAGTCATCAAAGCAAAAGGTGGCTACTTTGAAGAACCTAGAATATAAGACATATTTTCAGTTGTTTCACACTTTTTTAAGTATATAATTCCACATGTGTTAATTGATAGTTTTGATGCCTTCAGTGTGAATGTACAATTTTCATAGTCATGAAAATACAGAAAAATCTTTAAATGAGATGGTGTGTCCAAACTTTTTGTCTGTACTGTAAGTCCCGGAAGAAAGTACACCAGAAACAACAGGTTATGAAAGGATTTTTAGTGGACAGGATTTTGGATCCAGGATTTAGGAGTGATCAAAAGAGCCTGGGTGGGAAAGGTCACCCCCATAAACTCCAGTCCGGGGTTTGCTCATCTAATATCAAGCAGCTGGGTTAGCTCAGCAGTGTCTGTGGTATTTGCAGAGGAAAAATGGTAGACAGTCTCTGCCAGAGCCTGAAAGGTAGACATAAAACTAAATGGGTGAGACCATTGTGAAATATTTTGCCTACCCAGTGAAAGGACTGTTTTTGATATTCGTTTGTGTCACAAAAAGGCTGTTGTTTTTTTCATTTAAGTGCTGTGAACATTTATGAAATACCCTAAAGGCTGCCAGAGAGCTTGAATCCTTACAATTGGCGTATAATACAAACATGAAGTCATAAACAGCACAGGTGATTGCAGTGTAAAGATTGAATGTCCCGGGTAAAGTCAGCTACAGCAGTTCAAACACTGTCTATATGCATGGAGGAGCTTGTTAAGCAACTAGTCCAGGCCAGAATGCAGCGGCAGCAGCAACAATTTCAGCAGCAGTAGCAGCAACAGTTTTTGCAACAGTAGCAACAAGATCAGCAGCAGCAGATAGCTTTCTTGGCAGAAATTGCCTGGGTCAGGGAGATAGCACCTCCCACCTGCCACAGTGACAGTAACTGTGTGAGGTGAACAGTGAGCGAAAAAAAAAGTTTTCTGTCTAATTTTGAGAGGGTGGTAGAGAAGGACGGTAGGGATTGGGACTGTATTTTACCCTACCTATTTTTCTCTATCAGGGGAGTTCCACAAGCCTTAATAGGATTTTCCCCATTTGAGCTACTGTATGGCTGATATCCCCAGGGACTCCTGGATGTAGAAAACGAAATGTGGGAAACTGAGAACAAGCCCTACAAAAGCATAATAGAACATGGCTCAGATGCAGGAGAAGATGGTCAAAGTTAAGCCAACTGTAAATGAGCATCTCCTCAGGGCACAGGAAACACAGTCCCGGGTGTATAACAGGACAGTTTACGCTGGGGGGTGGAGTACTTGTGTTAGTGCCTACAGCGGAGAGCAAGTTCCTTGCCAAGCGGCAGGTACCCTATGAAGTAATAGAAAAGGTGGGAGATGTCAATTACAAAATACACCAAACAGGGAAAAAGGAAGCCCTTCCAGATATATCATGCCATCCTAATAACATCCTGGAAAGAGAGGCAGACTTTCAAAACTCCTTGCTTGTTGGCCAATTCAGAAACCAACATTGGAGATGTCAAGGTGGCAGAAACTTTGTCACCCTCCCAAAAACAGCAGTGTTGGGAGTTGTTACACCAAACTATGGACATGTTCTAGGAGCTCCCAGGTCTCACTCGGGTTATTGAACATGAGGTTCTCACTGAGCCTCATGTTTGGTTCAATTTAAAACCCTACAGGATTCCAGAAGTCTGCGAGGAGGTAATCTCAAAGGAGGTGACACGGATGCTGAACCTGGGAGGTAAATGAGGAATCCAAGAGTAGGTGGTCAAGCCCCATAGTGTTATTTCCAAAATCATATGGGGAATTGAGATTCTGTAATGACTATGGAAAACTCAATGAGGTTTCTAATTTTGATGCCTACCCAATGCCCTGGGCAGATGAGCTTATTGAAAGGCTAGGGCTAGGTCGGTACATCACCACCCTAAATCTCACAAAAGGATACTGGCAGCTTCACCTATCCAAGAAAAAGACGGCCTTCTCAATGCCAAAGGGTTGTTAGCAATATGTCAGGATGCCTTTTGCGTTGCAGGGACTTTTCAGAGCGCCATGGACCGGGTCCTAGCCCGTCACGACAAGTATGCAGCGGCCTACTTTTCAAGCTCCACTCGTAACTGTTAACCTGTTTAATGCTGATGTCAATCTTTGACATCAGCATTTAACATGGGCAGGCAGGGGGACGCATCATTCTGTTGATAATGTCTGTAAAGCGCTGTGAAATTAATGGCGCTATATAAGTGAGTAAAATAAATAAAAAATAAATAAAAATCTTCAGCCGGGATTGGGGAAGTCCAGGCAATTTTTGATGCCCTAAGGAAAGCTGGCTTTACTATTAATCCAAAAAATGCGCCATGGGATGGAGGCAAAACAGGACTGGCCATGACCCCTCATGAAAATGCAGATCAGAGAATTACTGGGAATTGGGGGCTACTACAAGAAGTTTGTCCCTAATTTTGCCATGATTGCAGTCCCTCTAACCAATCTCCTAAAGAGAACAAAATCAGTGATGGCTAAATGGTCTCCAGAAGCTGAGGGGGACTTTCAGGAGCTCAAACTAGTCCTCTGTAGGCAGCCTGTGTAGGTACAGTATAACCGAACTTCTCCAAGATGCTTTGGATGTCAGGCTAGGAGCTGTCATGTCTCAAGAGATCAATGGAGAGAAACACCTAATAATTTACTTGAGTCAAAAGCTTACCCCGTGTGAAAAAAAATATTCAATTGTAGAAAAAGAATGCCTGGCCATCAAATGAGCATTGGACTTTTGAGATACTACCTGTTGAGCTGAAGTTTTATGCTGGTATCGGACCATGCCCCACTAAGGTGGATGAGGGAGAAAAAGGGGAACAATGCCAGGGTAACTCAATGGTTTTTGACTCTGCATGATTTCAATTTTCATATAGTGCATAGACCTGGAAAGCTACATTGGAACACTGATGCCCTGTCAAGGGTTGATTGTTTGGTGACAGAAGGTGCCCAGCCCCTCGGCTTTGGGCATAGAGCATATTAGTACATTCACTGGATGGCAGATATGTGTCATTGAGGTGGCTGGCCTCGGTGATCTAAGTCCTGAGAGGATTTTTTATTGGACCGGAATTTGAGCCTGGGACATAAAACTAAATAAGTGAGAGCGTTTTGAAATATTTTGCCTACTGAGTGAAAGGATTGTTTTTGTTATTTGTTTCTCATTTGTGCATTATGGAAGTTTATAAAGTATAATGAATCTTACACTGTTTGACACAAGAATCCGATGCCCGTTTGTACCCTAATGGCTTCCAGAGAGCTTGAATCCCTACATTATATATTTATTATATATTTAGCCCAATGCAAATTCCAAGTGCTGTAAAATTGTAAAAAAATGCATTTCCACAATTGTCTTTTGGGTTGTTTTTTTAAGATGTTCATTGTTCGGTAAAAATGACCTGAAATTTGATTCTACAGGTGAGTTCTGCTATGGCTTTACTAAACTTGTAATTTTTTTTAATTTAAATGGTGAAAAATATGGAAATTTCTGAAAATTTCTTTTCATTTTTGTCACCATTTTCCAAGACCAATAGCTAGGGATAAGCTGAGCTGTGGATGTTCGGGTTCATCTGGTTCAGCCGAACTGTAGTTCAAAGTTCGGTATCCAAACTTGACCCCGAACCCAATGGAAGTCAATGGGGACCAAAACTTTGGTGTTTTAAAATGGCTGTAAAATGGTCATAGTAAGTGCTAGGGGACTGCAAAAGGAAGCAAAATGGGGGTTAGAGCAGGACAATTGCCGTGCAAACAAATGTGGATAGGAAAATGACTTAAAATGACATGGAATGAAAAAAAAGTTATAATAATCATCTTGAACCAGGAAGCGGAAGTCCAAGTACAGGAGGAGGTGGACGTGGCGTTGTAGGTGGAAGAGGCGGAGGTAGCCAACAATGTTTTTGCATCTCCTTTTTATTTATTTTTGGAGGCTCTGTGGGGGCACTCTGTATACAGGCAGTGTAATAATCTTCTGGTCACCCTCTCTCTGTACACAGGCCGTGTAATACTCTGCACTTTTTTGGAGTGCAAAGAATGAGGAGAGCATCAAATAGGTGACATGGCCGTGTTGCTGCTGGTGGTGGTGTAGCTGCTGCAGGGAGAGAGAGGACGTGGTTGATCTGTGCCTGCTACGTGCCCAAGTGAAACACCTTCCCCTGGTGCACGCAGGCGACAGTACGTTCTGTGTAATTTTGTAGGCCCGAGTACCGCTGGATGAATGGTGAAGCCAAAACAAGTAGAGGTGGTTTTATATTTGATAGCTGAGAGTGCCTTCAGTTCCTTTGCTTTGTCTTCCACCTGGTCCCCTGTAGAAAGCTCAGATTTTGCACCAGCGGCCCATGGGCATCTGTCTTCCACCTCACCAACTTACAAATCAGGCAAGCAGTCTGAGCCCCACGTCATGCAGCAGTCATTTCTGCTTTTTGATGACTCTGCTGGCTGTGATTCCGTGGGCCATCCACCTGGTCCTGATCCAAAAGTGGAAGAGATTGAGTGCACTGATGCCAAACCACTTGTTTTGTTTGAGAATGAGTACATGGGAAGGGTAGGGCAAACGGTCAGTAGTCCCCTGCAGCACTTCTCTGATAAGGATGGTGATGAAACACAGTTGCAAACTGCTGCAGCTTTCTGCTGTGTGTAAACCAGCAAGGAGGACAGGGGTGAGGACTGAGTAGAACATCATGCGGGGGGGTTATTATTATTTGTGTTTAGAGCACCATTGATTCTATGGTGATGTACATGAGGAGGGGGTTACATGCAAAACAAATAGAAATGACAAAGAATCAACTAATAGTGACAGACAGGTACAGAAGGGAGAGGACTCTATCCTTGTGGCCTTACATTCTACAAGATAATGGAGAAGGAGACCGTAGGTTCGGGGGTTGCAGCAGCTCCAGTGTGGGTGAGGCGGCAGCTCTGGTAGTGGTGAGGTGGCAGCGGTGTCATTACAGGCTGTAAACTGTTCTGAAGAGATGGGTTTTCAAATTCTACAGGCTGGGGGATAATCGGGAGAAGTCTTGCAAGCGATTGGATGAGGAACGTACAATTGTGGAGGAGAGAAGGAGGTCTTGGGAGGACCAGAGATTACGTGGAGGGAGATATCGGGAGATTAGTTCAGAGCTATATGGGGGAGACAAATATTGGATGGCTTTGTAGGTCACTGTAAGTAGTTTGAAGTGGATATAATGAGGAATTGGGACACAATGAATAGATTTGCAGAGGGGAGAAGCGAAGAAGTAGCGAAGACAGAAATGGATTAGTAGGGCAGCAGAGTTAAGGACACACTGGAGAGGTGCGATGATACGATAGGAGATGATGAGGTCCTAGACCCAACATGGAATCAAGGCCATCCAAGTGATGTGGGCAATTTGGAGGAAGAGGTGGTGGTCATGTTACCTCAGCTACATAGCAAAAGAGGAAGCGGGGTGCAAAAGTGCCGCGGCCGGCCACTAGCCAGTACATCTGCAGCTACTGCGCACAGCGGCAAACCCCTAACCAGTACAGCGGCTGCTACTGTTCACCGCGGCCGGTGTCTAGCCAGTACGTCAGCTGCTACAGCACACCGCGGCCAGCCCCTAGCCAGTACAGCTGCTGCTTGTCATGCAAGGTGTGTGAAAGACTAAGTGCAACACAAAGGGAAGGGGAAAAGGGAGCCCAGACTCTAGTGAAAGGGAGGAGTGGAGACCTCCTAGGCTGATCTTATATCACCCTGTCTCCACTAACGTTCCTATATTGATTCTTCATCAATCGCCGCACGCGAACCTAAACCCTGTATTTCCCTGGCACTTAGCCCTGAATAGGGAAGGAGGAATGAGCACTAGTCGATCCCCACTAACGACTAAAGACAACAAGGGAGACAAACACGAGGGAAAGTAGCTTAGCTTTAGCCAACTTCAGAGAAATAACTCCAAGCGTCCTCCTAGCACCACAGAGGAAGATAGCAGTATGAGAGCTCCAAGCATTCACAGGAAAACGTGAGTATCACCGGCACCTTCCTGCTGCAAACTATTTAAACACCCAGGCCAGGGTGTCAGTTAGCAGGAAGGAGGTAGCCACTGGATCTTAGAGTAAAACAGCTAAGAAGGTGTCTGTAATGCCAAACGAAGAGATCTTCTGCAATAAACTGCAGGGCGACTGTCTGTCACATCTGACACACCCGTGACAGTACCCTCCCTCTACGATTGGCCTCCTAACACTCAGGATCAGGTTTCTCAGGATAAGAGCTGGGAAATGAAGCAACCTGGGCGCTTTCACCTCTGATGCTGAAACCCACCTCCTCTCTGGACCATAACCCTTCCAGTGCACCAAGTATTGTAGAGAACGACGTTGGAGATGAGAACCTACAATCCTCTAAATCTGAAACTCCAGATTACCATCAACCATTACTGGGGGCTGCAGTAGAGGTGAGGGCTCAAGAGCTTCCACATATTTCTTGAGTAAGGACCTGTGGAAAACATTGTGGACCTTAAGGGCCTGAGGAAGCTCAAGACGAAACGCTGCTGGGTTAATGACGGTGGTTATTCTATAGGGACCAATAAACCTAGGTCCCAACTTCTAAGACGGAACTTTCAATCTTATACTTGGAAGACAACCACACAAAGTCATTCACATTCAGGTCCGGACCTGGCAAGCGTTTTCTGTCAGCCATACATTTATATCTGTCTCCCATGATCTTTAAATTACTCAGAACCTCATGCACATCGAGGAGAGCGATGAAGCTAAACGTTCCTCCTCAGGAACTCCCGAAGCTCCTCCCCCACTAAAACTGTGGATGGTAACCGTATGCACAAAAGAACAGTGACCTACCAGTGGATTCTTGACGATGATTACTAATGGCAAATTCTGCCAGCGGTAAGTAGGATGTCCAATCCTCCTGATTTTCGGAGATGAAACACCTGAGGTAGGTCTCCAAATTCTGATTGATGCGCTCGGTCTATCCATTAGACTGAGGGTGGAAGGCAGAGGAAAAGGACAGCTGCACCCCCATTCAAGAACAGAATGACTTTCAGAACTTGGAAAGCTGGGATCCCCGATCTGACACCACATCGGAGGGAACCCCCAGAAGCTTCACAATCTTATTTATGAACACCTGAGCAAGTGTTTTGCCATTTGGAAGTGCAGGTAATACGACAAAGTGAATCACTTTACTGAACCTATCTACAACTACCAAAACCACCGTTTTGCCTGCACAAACCGGTAGGTCAGTAATAAAATCCATGGACAAGTGTGTCCATGGCCTGCTAGGGATAGGTAGCGGAAAAAGAGTACCAGACAGACGAGTATGCGAAACCTTAGAACGCGCGCAAATACTACAAGCAGATACGTGTTCAATCACATGGCGATGCAACCCTGGCCACCAAAAATGACGAGACAGGAGGTCCGCGATTGCCTTACCACCTGGATGCCCAGCAAGCACAGAGTTATGATGTTCCTTATTTACTTTGCGGCGCAGATTAGATGGTACAAATAACCTTCCTGAAGGGCAGGAGGCAGGGTATCCCCTGAGCTTCCAAAACCTCACCCTCCAGTTCAGGATATAATGCCAAAATGACTACCCCCTTCTGTAATATCGGGGCAGGGTTCTCATGGTCACCGCCACCAGGGAATCTCCAGGGCAAAGCATCTGCCTTGACATTTTTGACCCCTGGATGAAAAGTGACAACAAAATTGAACCTAGTTAAAAACAGGGACCATCTGGCTTGCCTAGGGTTGAGACGTTTAGCTGATTGAAGATATGACAGGTTCTTATGGTTTGTGATAACAGTAATAAGATGGACAGCCCCCTCCAACCAATGTTGCCATTCTTCGAACGCCAATCTAATCGCCAAAAGCTCCCTATTCCCACGTCATAATTTCTATCAGCTGAAGATAATTTCTAGGAAAAGAAAGCGCATGGATGCCATTTACTTGGGGACAGACCCTGAGATAACACAGCCCCAATCCCCACCTCCGACACATCAACTTCAATGATAAAAGATTGAGAAACATAGGGTTGACTGAGTATAGGTGCTGTGGCAAAACAACTCTTTAGGGAGGGAAAAGCCTGCAGGGCGGCATTCGACCATTTAGAAAAATCAGACCCTTCCTTGTCATGTCAGTGAGGGGTCACACAATTACCGAATAATTTTGGATACATTTCTGGTAAAAATTAGTAAAGCCCAGAAAACGCTGTAAAGCCTTCAGATTCTCGGGACGGTCCCAATCAAGGACAGCACGGATCTTCTCCGGATCCATCCAAAAACCCAAAGATGACAACAGGTACCTCGAAAACTGCTCCTCCTGGACAGCGAAAACACATTTTTCTAGTTTGGCATATAGTTTGTTATCCCTTAGTATCTGAAATACCTGTTTAACATGCCCCCGATGTATCTCAAAATCAGGTGAGTAAACCAAAATATCATCCAGATAGACCTCCACAAAACTCCCACCAAATGATGGAAAATATAATTTATGAAATGCTGGAACACCGTAGGTGCATTGGTCAGACCAAAAGGCATAACCAAACTCTCGAAATGCCCCTCAGGGGTATTGAACGCTGTTTTTCATTCATCCATTTCTCTGATTTTAACAAGATTGTAGGCTCCCCTTAAATGCAACTTGCAGAATACCTTAGCTCCCACAACCTGGAATCAGAGGAAGAGGGTATGGATCTCGGATGGTAATTTGATTCAATTCCTGGAAATCTTAACAGGGACGGAGACCGCCATCTTTCGCGAAGAAGAACCCTGCCACCAGGGGCGAAGATGATGGTCTGATATGTCCCTTTTCTAGACTTTCCGCAATGAAATCCTTCATGGCTTGTCTCTCAGGGCCAGAAAGATTATACAGTCTGGACTTTGGTAGTTTAGTTCTGGGGGTCAGGGTAATAGGACAGTCATATGCACGATGAGGAGGCAAATCCTGACACCCCTTCTCAGGAAAAACGTTCTCAAAATCAGATAAAAACACAGGTAAGGTCTCTGTAGAGACTGCAGAAAGGGAAATGTTTAAACAGTTCTCATGTCAGTAATCTCCCCATGCAATAATCTCTCTGGATTGCCAATCCACAATCGGCTTATGTTTCACCAACCACGATAGACCAAGTACAATTGGAGTGGGGAGGCCGTCCCCAGACGTAACAAGGAATTATCTCACAATGAACAGACTCCACCTTCAGTCTTACATTATGTACAATCTGAGTCAGAGCTTTGTGTGCAAGTGGCGCTGAGTCGATGGCAAAAATAGCAATCGGCTTAGCTACAGTACAGCAAGCAAGCCCATGAATTCTCACAAACTCAGCATCAACCATGCTGACTCCAGCTCCACTGTCTACAAACACAGAAGTTTTCTCAGTCCTGCTCTCTAGCACCACCTCTGCTGTCAGGACAAACCAAGAACTGCAGGTTGACGACAAATACACCCTCTGATTATCCAACTCCAGACTACCAAGGGTTAATAAGTCTTCATTTTGCTTAGGAATGGAGGTACAGGCCCCAATAAACTGTGCCTTTTTTCCACAAAAAAACACACGCCCTTCTTTTGTAGATCTCAGGGGAAACATATGATGCAGAGGCACCCCCTTTCTGCATGGGTTCTTCCACCTCCACCAATACTGGTTCACCCCCAGAGCACCCCCACCCCCCCGACAAAAGGCCATTACCCCGAAAAGAGGGCCCTGGAGAAGGTCCTCTCACCCACCTATCTTGCAGGCGTCTATCAACACGTATAGCCAATGACATGGCAGCCTCCAAGCCCCCTGGGGTTTCATACACCTTCAAGGCATCGTTCAATCTTTCAGTAAGGCCCTGACAAAATTGGCTTCTAAGAGCCAGGTCATTCCATTTGGTATCGGTTGCCCATCTGCGGAATTCGGAGCTATACGTCTCCACTGACCGATTCCCCTGCTGAAGGTGACGCAGCCTAGACTCAGCCAAGGAGATATGGTCAAGATCATCATAGATGAGGGCTAGAGCCCCCAAAAAACATCCACTGACTGGAGACAAACAGAACCCTGCAGCAAAGAGAAAGCTCAGGATTGAGGATCACCTTGCAACAGCGAGATCACAATCCCCACTCGCTGCTCCTCATCTCAAGAGGAGTAAGAACAATGTTTAAAATACAATTTGCAAGCTTCCTTGAACACAAAAAAATTGTCCCTACCTCCTGAAAACCTGTCCAGGAGGGCAACTTTAGGTTCAAGCCTACCCGCAGAGACCCCAACATTAGGGACCTGCAGCCGCTGCTGCTACTGAACCTCAGAGCAGAGGTCAGTCACCTCCAGAGACAGCTTGTGCAGCTGCTCTGCCAGCATTGCAATGGGATCCATGAACCAAGGGAGAAGAAAAAAAACAAAACCACAGCCCCAAAAAAAAACCACACACAAAAAAAACACGTGTCCGGTTTGTTTGTTTTTTCTTTTTTATGCATGGCCGGTGATAATGTCACGCAACGTGAGGGAAGGAATAAGTGTACAACGACGGGAAGAGGGGGAAGGGAGCCGAACAACTAGGGAAAGGGGGAGTGGAGACCCCTAGGCAGATCTAATATCACCTTGCCTACCCTATCGTCCCTATATAGGTTCTGCTACTATCGCCGAGAAGGAACCTAAACCCTGAATGTCCCTAGAGCTTGGCCCTAGATAGGGAAGGGATGGGTTGAGCACTAGTCGGGCCCCACTACAAACTAAAGACAACAAGGTAAACAAACAAAGGGGATACACTTAGCTTGAACAGATACCAGAGAGATAATGCCAACTGTCCTCCAAGGGCACCAAAGACGAGACTAGCCGACTGCCAGCACTCTGGCAGAAACTGAGAGTCTTTAACTACCAAGCAAGAGTGTGTCAATCAGTGTGCAGCACAAGGTGGAGGTAGCTGCTGGGTCTTAAAGGGAGAAGGATATAACTATACTACAGAGACGAGAGGATCAAGAAGGTGTCTGCAATGCCAAGCGTAGTGACCTTCTACAGCCGGATCCAGAACGATTGTCTGTCATACCTGACACACCCGTGACAGTTGTGGTTGGATGAATCCAAGTTCAATCAAATACAAATGCTCATGATACCCAAAGCAACCAACAATAAAAGATGCAATCTGACTGATTATGCTGGAAAATGTCTCTGCTTTTCCTTAATACTATTATCATTCTCAGTCAATAGTCTTGTAACACAGCATAAAAGTGGAAAATAATCTCTAGACATGACTACATGCAATAACCGACACCAACACTGACATTTTGATTTAATGGGACATGAGTGCAGTAGCTAGGAGACTCTGACTGCTGTGATTTTTAGCGTGGTTTATCAGCTGCGAGGCCATTGACCCCACAGTAGCGCAGGTTAGTGAGTATGCTCAGCAGACAGAGAACTAGCTAAGCATAGAGGTTAAGACAATCTGTAATCATATTCTCAAACTGTCAGATGAATCTCAGCACTAAACCTACAGTAGCCAAACCTACAGTATGAACATCCTACATGTAAATTGACTATTCCGACATGGCATCGCTTTCTCCAGAGTAGTCCTGGCTCGGTTCCTATACTCACTCCCCCCATGAGCGTGATTGACATTTTTCCATACACTCTACTTAGCAATGGCAGGACTGCCCCTGAAATCTGAAATCTCCTGCAACTAGTCAGAGCTCCTACCATGAAGTGGGCTGTGCTTGAAATCCTTCCGGGGGTGAACATGCCATTGGTGCAACCTGTGCAGCCGTACATGGGCCCAAGAGGTAAGGGGACAACCGTAACCGCCAAAGCAGGAGGTATTGTGTTTTATGAAGAGCTATTGGACTGCGAAGAGCCCATATATTGTTTGCACAGGGGCCCTCTTTTGTCTTTGTCCGCTTCTGCATCCTTTAAACAATTCACCTTACATGCTTTTTATACAAAGCATACTAGTGATAATAATATATCTGTTCCTAACTCAACTGAGCTTAATAAAATAAAGGCAAAAAAAAAATACAGAAACGTTATCATCCTTAGGGTAAGTGCACACATGTTGTGTTTTGCTGCGTATTTTGCTGCAGGTTTTTATGTAAATTTTCAGCTGCGTCTTGCAGTACCAGCAAAGTCTATGAGAAACCAGAATTCTCTGTTCACACATATTGCTTTTTGTTTGCCGCGTATTTTCAGTGATTAGAAAAACGCTGAAAGAAGAGACATGTCACTTCTTTCAGCGTTTTTTCAGCGTTTTTTCACCCATAGGAAGTAATGGGGGGATGAAAAAACGCTACAAATACGCAGCAAAAACACACCAAAAAACGCACCTGCGTATTTTGCTGCGTATTTGCAGCGTTTTTGATGGCAAAATAGAATGGGATTCTTTTTTTTTCACAGAACTTTATGTGCATTACTAAATAGAGACAGAAGGACAGTGAAAAAAACGCTGCAAAAACGCAACAAAAAACGCAGCTAAACCTGCGTTTTTGACGCAGCTAATCTCCTGCCAGAGAAAAGTTATCAGCAGATTTCATGCAGATTTTGGTGCAGAAAACGTGCAGAAAAAACACAACGTGTGTGCACATACCCTTACATGAAAACTGCTTTATACAAGATGCATAACATAATAAGATCATTGAACCTTTGTGAATCTTAAAAATTATCATGCAATTATTGTATATAAATTCATAAATTCATTACAGGGATATTGTATTTATGCATTTTTTGTTTCAAGGACAACCCCTTTAGCTAGCCAATTACTTTACTGTATGTAGAATCATTTAATAGCATGCAAGATACAAAACTGATAACTGCAACGAAAATACAAATTAGCAAGCATTACTGTGTCTTAAAATGAAAAGACAGTCCACTCACATTCTTTATCTTTGTGACTATGCTATTCCACGTACAGAGGCATTCCTTGTTCTTTGTGGCAACCTCCAGGAGACCCAAACTTCTCCTTATGTCACAATCCTTAGTCCATGATGTGCTTTTCCAAAACAGAGACAGGCACTGATAGAAGACACATAGTGCCACAAAGAGAGCAATAAATACTGGACTAGGGCAATACCTGCGTCTCCAGCCCATGTCCTCTACTCCACCACTTCGCTTAGACCTCTTTTAGACAACATAGTGATGTGATCAAGCATGGGTCCCTATTATCAGCACCCAGCTTCCATCTTCCCTGCATACGCAGTCAGGCAGAAACTTGACCCAGCAGAGGTTAACTTTTCTTAAATGATAAAGTATTCCAAACTCTTCCAACTTCATTAAGTTTGCATGGGACCTGTATGTTGAGTGTCCTTCATCATCTCAAACTGGGAGGTTCAGAAGCAGAAGTGTTTCACATCTGTATCCATATTACAGTAGGAGTAAAAATAGCTGAGCGTGGCAAAGTTTACTCTCTATCTTCAGCTTAGTGGAAATGTAGAGTTTACTTCCAAAGTCCTCTCTGTCCGCTAGCAGGACCTTCTGGTCTATCCCCTGATGGGCTGCTGATGTATGCACCCCTCCAGACTAGCACAAACACTGCACATACACACACACATATCTCAGCTCTTGGACCACAGGCATCATAAATGAAAGACTTGCTTTCTTTTTGGGTGGGGTTGTCCCAGCACAGGAACTACAGGATAATAATAATAATGCAGTTTAGGGTTTATCCACAAGTCAGCGAGGAAAGAATTTGCTAACTAGTCGCAAACTTTCAAGCTTTAAATCGAGTATTGCTTTTATTATTATTCTACTCCGAAATTAAATTACATCCAGATGTTTCCAATAGAAGTGTGCACAGGCTCGCTGGAAAAGGAGCTTTGTGTCTGGTTAATACAGCTGCCATTGCTGTTTGGATTACACATGCTGCACATTTTCATGACATTTCCATTGTAACGTTCTAGGAAGAAAGTTTCAGTTGTCATTACGCTGCTTACTGAATAAAGAATTATGTGCAAATGTAAATATTTATGAAAACTAGATACAAACACACCTTTGAATAATTTAATAAAGTTAATAAGGATCTGTTAGCTCTCCTGATTTGTCTCTTTTCGTGACTAATTTTGTATCATGTTTTTTTAAAGCTGTCTGCAGTTTTATCACATCTGTGTCTGAACATACTGCTGCAACCCCTGCACTGATTGCTAGGCGGTGCCGCACTAACACCACGGTTACTGCTGAACATTGGCAGCATGTGGGAGACTAGTTGCTGGAACAAGTTATCCCTTTCCTGTCCACCTGTGTTTTGCTGCAGTGAGCTGGAATGTGATTAGCTCTCTGCTGGCAGCCATGGACAGTTCTCCTTATATATAAACTAGCTATTGAACCCGTTCTACGCCCGGGTGGTGAGCATTTTTATTGGCATATGGTCTCCCATGCTGGTTTGTGCTGCCCCCCTCCTGGTATTTGTGCTGCCCCCACCCTGTCCCCATCATCCTATCCTGGTATGCATGGCACCCCTCATTCCTATCCTGGTATGCATGGCACCCCTCATCCCTATCCTGTAATGCATGGCACCCCTCATCCCTATCCTGGTATGCATGGCACCATTCACTCACTCCCAATACTGAAATGCATAGCACCCCTCACCCCCAATCCTTGTATGCATGGTATTCTTCACCCCCAATCCTGATATACATGGCATCCCTCACCCCTAATCCTGGTATG
Source organism: Phyllobates terribilis (assembly GCF_046119375.1). Taxonomy (NCBI): domain Eukaryota; kingdom Metazoa; phylum Chordata; class Amphibia; order Anura; family Dendrobatidae; genus Phyllobates; species Phyllobates terribilis. Next base: position 220,842,243 of record NW_027362771.1, read on the forward strand.
CACGGCACCCCTCACCCCAATCCTGGTATGCATGGCACCCCTCATCTCCAATCCTGGTATGCATGGCACCCTTCACTCCCAATACAGGAATGCATAGCACCCCTCACCCCCAATCCTTGTATGCATGGCATCCCTCACCCCCAATCCTGATATACATGACATCCCTCACCCCTAATCCTGGTATGCACGGCACCCCTCACCCCAATCCTGGTATGCATGGCACCCCTCATCTCCAATCCTGGTATGCATGGCACCCCTCACCCCCAATCCTGGTATGAATGGCACCCCTCATCCCCAATCCTGGTATGTGTGGTACTCCTCATCCCTATCCTGGTATGTATGGAATCCCTCATCCTGGTATGCATGGGCCCCTCACCCACATACTGGTATGCATGGCACCCCTAGCCCCATCCTAGTAAGCATGGCACTCCTCATCCCTATCCTGGTATGCATGGCACCCCATACCTCTTCTTGATATGTATGGTACCCCTCATCTCTATCCTGGTATCCATGGCCCCTCATCCGAATCCTGGTATGCATGGCCCCCCACATTCCTATCTTGGTATGCATGGCACCCCTCATCCCTATCCTGGTATGCATGGCCCCCTCATCCCCAATCCTGGTATGCATGGCACCCCTCATCCCTATCCTATAATGCATGGCACCCCTCATCCCTATCCTGGTATGCATGGCACCCTTCACTCCCAATACTGGAATGCATGGCACCCCTCATCCCTAATCCTGGTATGTGTGGCACCCCTCACCCCCAATCCTGGTATGTGTGGCACCCCTCATCCCCAATCCTGGTATGTGTGGTACTCCTCATCCCTATCCTGGTATGCATGGCACACAATACCTCATCCTGGTATGCATGGTACTCCATCCCTCATCCCTATCATGGTATGTATGGTATCCCTCATCCTAGTATGCATGGGCCCCTCACCCACATCCTGGTAAGCATGGCACTCCTGATCCCTATACTGGTATGCATGACACCCCATACCTCATCCTGGTATGCATGGTACCCCATCCCTCATCCCTATCATGGTATGTATGGTATCCCTCATCCTAGTATGCATGGGCCCCTCACCCACATCCTGGTAATCATGGCACTCCTCATCCCTATACTGGTATGCATGTCACCCCATCTCTCATCCTGGTATGCATGGCCCCCCAACATCCCTATCCTGGTATGCATAGTACCCCTCATTCCTATCCTGGTATGCATGGACCCTCAACCAAATCCTGGTATGTATAGCCCCCCAACATCACTATCCTGGTATGCATGGTACCCCTCATCCCCATTCCTGGTATACATGGCACCCCTCATCCCCAATCCTGGTATGCATGGCACCCCTCATCCGCAAACCTGGTATGCATGGCACCCCTCATCCCCAATCCTGGTATGCATGGCACCCCTCATCCCCAGTCCTGGTATGCATGGCACCCCTCATCCCCAATCCTGGTATGCATGGCTCCCTCATCCCCAATCCTGGTATGCATGGCTCCCTCATACCCAATCATGGTAAGCATGGCACCCCTCATCCCCAATCCTGGTATGCATGGCACCCCTCATCCCCAATCCTGGTATGCATGGCACCCCTCATCCCCAGTCCTGGTATGCATGGCACCCCTCATCCCCAATCCAGGGTATGCATGGCTCCCACATCCCCAATCCTGGTATGCATGGCTCCCTCATACACAATCCTGGTATGCATGGCACCCCTCATCCCCAATCCTGGTATGCATGGCTCCCTCATCCCCAATCCTGGTATGCATGGCATCCCTCACCCCCAATCCAGGTATGCATGGCATCCCTCACCCCTAATCCTGGTATGCATGGCACCCTTCACCCCAATCCTGGTATGCATGGCACCCTTCACTCCCAATACTGGAATGCATAGCACCCCTCACCCCCAATCCTTGTATGCATGGCATCCCTCACCACCAATCCTTGTATGCATGGCATCCCTCACCCCCAATCCTGGTATGCATGGCATCCCTCACCCCTAGTCCTGGTATGCATGGCACCCCTCACCCCAATCCTGGTATGCATGGCACCCCTCACCCCCAATCCTGGTATGCATGGCACCGCTCACCCCCAATCCTGGTATGCGTGGCACCCCTCATCCCCAATCCTGGTATGTGTGGTATTCCTCATCCCTATCCTGGTATGCATGGCACCCCATACCTCATCCTGGTATGCATGGTACCCCATCCCTCATCCCTATCCTGGTATGTATGGAATCCCCAATCCTGGTATGCATGGGCCCCTCACCCACATCCTGGTACGCATGGCACCCCTAGTCCCCATCCTAGTAAGCATGGCACTCCTCATCCCTATCCTGCTAAGCATGGCACCCCATACCTCATCTTGGTATGCATGGTACCCCTCATCCCTATCCTGGTATGCATGACCCCTCATCCGAATCCTGGTATGCATGGCCCCCACATTCCTATCCTGGTATGCATGGTACCCCTCATTCCTATCCTGGTATGCATGGCACCCCTCATCCCTATCCTGTAATGCATGGCACCCTCATCCCCAATCCTGGTATGCATGGCACCCCTCATCCCTATCCTGTAATGCATGGCACCCCTCATCCCTATCCTGGTATGCATGGCACCCTTCACTCCCAATACTGGAATGCATGGCACCCCTCACCCCCAATCCTGGTATGCATGGCATCCCTCACCCCCAATCCTGGTATGCATGGCACCCCTCACCCCCAATCCTGGTATGCATAGCACCCCTCATCCCCAATCCTGGTATGCATGGCACCCCTCACCCCCAATCCTGGTATGTGTGGCACCCCTCATCCCCAATCCTGGTATGTGTGGTACTCCTCATCCCTATCCTGGTATGCAGGGCACACCATACCTCATCCTGGTATGCATGGTACCCCATCCCTCATCCCTATCCTGGTATGTATGGTATCCCTCATCCTAGTATGCATGGGCCCCTCACCCACATCCTGACAAGCAATTCACTCCTCATCCCTATACTGGTATGCATGGCACCCCATACCTCATCCTGGTATGCATAGTACCCCTCATTCCTATCCTGGTATGCATGGCCCCTCAACCGAATCCTGGTATGCATAGCCCCCCCACATCCCTATCCTGGTATGCATGGCACCCCTCATCCCCAATCCTGGTATGCATGGCACCCCTCATCCCCAATCCTGGTATGCATGGCACCCCTCAACCCCAATCCTGGTATGCATGGCACCCCTCATCCCCAGTCCTGGTATGCATGGCACCCCTCATCCCCAATCCTGGTATGCATGGCTCCCTCATCCCCAATCCTGGTATGCATGGCTCCCTCATACCCAATCCTGGTATGCATGGCACCCCTCATCCCCAATCCTGGTATGCATGGCTCCCTCATACCCAATCCTGGTATGCATGGGCCCCTCATCCCCAATCCTGGTATACATGGTACCCCTCATCCCTATCCTGGTATACATGGTACCCCTCATCCCTATCCTGGTATGCAAGGCCCCTCATCCGAATCCTGTTATGCATGGCCCCCCACATCCCTATCCTAGTATGCATGGTACCCCTCATTCCTGTCCTGGTATGCATGGCCCCTCATCCTGGTATGCATGGCCCCCCCACATCCCTATCCTGGTATGTATGGCCCCCTCAATCCCAATCCTGGTATGCATGGCTCCCTCATCCCCAATCCTGGTATGCATGGCTCCCTCATCCACAATCCTGGTATGCATGGCACCCCTGATCCCCAATCCTGGTATGCATGGCACCCCTGATCCCCAATCCTGGTATGCATGGCACCCCTCATCCCCAATCCTGGTATGCATGGTACCCCTCATCCCCTATCCTGGTATGCATGGTACCCCTCATCCCCTATCCTGGTATGCGTGGCACTTTTCATCCCCAATCCTGGTATGCATGGCACCCCTCATTCAAATCTGGTATATATTGCACCCCTCATCCCAATCCTGGTATGCATGGCACCCCTCACCCCCAATCCTGGTATGCATGGCACCCCTCATCCCCAATCTTGGTATGCATGGCACCCCTCATCCCCAATCCTGGTATGTATGGTACCCAATCCCTCATCCTGGTATGCATGGCACCACTCATCCCCCAATCCTGGTATGCATGGCAACCCATTCCTCATCCTGGTATGCATGGCACCATATCCCTTATCCTGGTATGTATGGCACTCCTCATCCCCCAATCCTGGTATTTATGGTACCCAATCCCTCATCCTGGTATGCATGGCATCACTCATCCCCCAATCCTGGTATGCATGGCACCCCATCCCTCATCCTGGTATGTATCATACCCCTCATCCCTATCCTGGTATGTATGGTACCCCTCATCCTGGTATGCATGGCACCCCATTCCTCATCCTAGTATGCATGGCACCCTCATCCCTATCCTGGTATGCATGGCACCCAATCCCTTATCCTGGTATGCATGGTACCCCTCATACCTATTCTGGTATGCATGATACCCCTCATCCTGGTATGCATGGCACCCCATCCATCATCCTAGTATGCATGGTACCCCGCATTCCTATCCTTGTATGTATGGTACCCATCATCGCTATTCTGGTATGCATGGCACCCTTCACCCCCCAATCCTGGTATGCATGGCCCCTCACTCCCCAGTCCTGGTATGTATGGTCCCCTCACCCCCCAATCCTGGTATGCATGGTCCCCTCACCCCCCAATCCTGCTATGCATGGTCCCATCACCCCCCAATCCTGGTATGTGTGGTACCCCTCATCCTGGTATGCATGGTCCCCTCACCCCCTAATCCTGGTATGTGTGGTACCCGTCACCCCCCAATCCTGGTGTACATGGTCCCCTCACCCCCAATCCTGGTATGTATGGTCCTGTCACCCCCCAATCCTGGCATGCATGGTCCCCTCACCCCCCAATAATGGTATGTGTGGTACCCCTCATCCTGGTATGCATGGTCCCCTCACCCCCAATCCTGGTATGTGTGGTACCCCTCACCCCCCAATCCTGGTATGCATGGTCCCCTCACCCCCCAATCCTGGTATGCATGGTCCCCTCACCCCCCAATCCTGGTATGTGTGGTACCCCTCATCCTGGTATGCATAATCCCCTCACCCCACAATCCTGTTATGCATGGTCCCCTCACCCCCCAATCCTGGTATGCATGGTCCCCTCACCCCCCAATCCTGGTATGTGTGGCCCCCTCACCCCCCAATCCTGGTATGTATGGCACCCCTCATCCCTTTCACGCTGCACACACATGCAAAAAAATAAACACTTATACTCACCTTTCTTCCCCTGCTGTGTCCTGTTCTGCCAGAGGCCGGGGGAGGAGTGTGGCACCGGAGAACGCGCATGCCCATACGGCCTTGTCCGGCGCCATTTTGCTGAAGACACACTGCAAATATGTCTTCAGTAAAATGGCACCGGATAGCCCTATGCGCATGTGCCGATTCCGACGCCTCACTCCTGCCCCGGTCTCCAGCGAAGAGAGGAGCCGCGGCAACGCTCCTCCCAGTCAAGTAAGTATGGCGCCGGAGATTGCGGTATGCATTCAGTGTCTACGCATACTGCGATCTCCGGCGCCATACACTCCTCTTACCTGTAACGGCTCCATGCGTTCTTCTGTCTGGAGCCAGACTGCGCAGGCGTGTCGCGCTTGCGCAGTCTATAAAGGCTTCAGACAGAGACATGCATCTCCCGTTATATTATAGATCCCAGCAAACAGTCTCTAGCTGCTAGTTATTTAGTTAGTTTCAGCTAGACATGTCTCTGTGATTTCTTGCTCCTGTGTGCTATTTTGCATATTCTGTTGTTTGACCTCCGCTTGTATTTGGTCTACCAGCTTGCCTCCTGATTTTATCCCTGATGTGACTTCTTGGTATTGACCCTGTGTGACGACCTCTCATCTCTGGTTCACTTCTTCAGCCGGCAGCCATTCTGTGGACCCCGTTGTAAGACCAGATCCCTTTACAGGGGTTTAAGGATAAAGGTCGGGGTTCCTCTGGAATCTGTCAGCCAGAGTGGCATGTGCCAAGACTGTCCGGGGTAGATTTTTGAGCCTGTGGCCTCTGACAGAGTTGACAAGTTCCTCTTGTATACATGTATGGAATAAATGAGCTGAATGTGTAGGGACACACCCCTCTGACAAGTGGAAAATAAAACACCCCGTGTCAATTTATTCATTAATATTCAGATGGAATAATAGGAATGGCACAGCACAAATATAAGAATCCGTTCATGCTACGGCTTTGTAGTGCATTCAAGGTTTTCTTCTGAATACATGAAAAATGGGATTCAGACAGAATCCATTAGCCATAAACTGTAATGACACAAACAGTGATGGGTGCAGAACCTTAGTGTCCGCTGATAGGCAGCAGTGCTCACACACATAATATAGTGCCATCATCGATGGTCCAGGAAATGAGTATGTTTTTTTATTTGAAGCACTGGAGCATTTAAGAAGGGGTTGTCCTGTTCTGGACAACCCGCTTAAAGGGGCTATCTGGGACTATTTTTTTTACTATGAGCATACGTATTAACAGGCAGGTATCCACCTGCCCGCTGTCAATCTCCACAAGCACAGAGTGGTCACAGATCACTCTTGCCGGCGATTCAGCAGCTTCCAGTGACGTCACATTGACAGAGCAGCAGATTCTGTGCTGTTGATGATTCAGCTGCTCCACGTCAACAGAGAAGCTCTTCTTTCTGGCTGCTCTGTTGATGGGGAGTGACAGCCGACATCATGCCGATTGACAGCTAGCTCCCAGGTGCCTAACTGCAGGGAACCAACTGTGAATCAGCATGACGTCGGCAGTAACACCCCATTGACAGAGCAGCCAGGAAGAAAAAGAGCTGCTCTGTTGATGTGTAGCAGCTGAATCACCAGCAGAAAATGATAGATCAGCTGCTTCTCTTCCACTCTGCTCTGTTGACAGGGCATGACTGCTGATGTCAGGGTGATCGACAGTATGCCTGCAGGAAGGTACCTGTCAATCAGCATGATGTTAGCAGTCACGCCCTTTTGACAGAGAACCCTGGAAGAGGAAGAGCTGCTCTATTGACACCTTTGAGCCATGACCGCACTGAGCTGATGCCAGATAGAACAGGCAGGTAGTTTGCCCATAGTTAAAAATAAAAAAGTCCTGGATAACCCTTTAAATATTTTGCAGTTTAAATTATCAAAATTATTCTAATCTTTGCTTTTGAGTGTTTTTCCGTCTCTTGCTCATTTAACCCCTTAGTGACGAAGCCAATTTTGACCTTAATGACCAAGCCAAATTTTACAATTCTGACCAGTATCACTTTATGTGGTAATAACTTTTGAAAGCTTCAACAGATCCCACAGATTGTAAGATAGTTTTTTCATAACATTGTACTTCATGGTGGCTCAGTGGTTAGCAAATCCCACAAAGAACAGCATCTGCAAGGAGTTTGTATGTTCTCCCCGTGTTTGCGTGGGTTTCCTCTGGGTTCTCCAGTTTCTTCCTACACTCCAAAGACATACTGATAAGGAATTTAGTTTATGAGCCCCGATGGGGACAGCGACGATAATGTATGTAAAGCACTGCGGAATTAATGGCGCTATATAAGTGAGTAAAATAAATAAATGACAGTGGTAAAATTTGTTTGATATGACTTGTGTTTATTTGTGAAAAAAATCAGAAATTTGGTGAAAATTTGGAAGATTTCACAATTTTCAAACTTTTAATTTTTATGTCCTTAAATCAGAGAGTTATCTCACACAAAATAGTTAATAAATAGCATTTCCCACATGTGTACTTTACACTTTAAACATTTCAAAACCAATTTTTTAAGCACCACATCACATTTGAAGTGACTTTGGGGGGTCTATATGACATAAAATACCCAAAAGTGACACCATTCTAAAAACTGCACCCTCATGGTGCTCAAAACCACATTCAAGAAGTTTATTAACTCTTCAGGTGCTTTACAGGAACTGAAGCAATGTGGAAGGAAAAAATGAACATTCAACTTTTTTTCACAAAAATTTTACTTTAACCCAAATTTTTTTTATTTTCACAAGAGTAACAAAAGAAAATGGACACCAAAATTTGCTCCTGAGCAAGCCGATACCCCATATATGTGGGGGAAACTACTGTTTGGCTGCACGGCAGGGCTCAGAAGGAAGGAGCACCGTTTGACTTTTTGAACGCAAAATTGGCTGGAATTGAGAGCAGACACCATGTTGTCTTTGGAGAGCCCCTGATGTGCCTAAAGAGTGGAAACCCCTCCACAAGTGACACCATTTTGCAAACTACACCCCTCAAGGATTATATCCAAGGGTATAGTAAGCATTTTGAAACCACAGGTACGACAGAATTTGACAACATTAGGTCGTCATAATGAAAAAGTACATTTATTTCACAAAAATCTTGCTTTAACCCCAAATTTTTCTTACGAGCGTGGCGATACCCCACATGTAGTCAAAAAGTTATGTTTGGACTAATCGCAGGGCTTGGAGAGGAAGGAGCAATATTTGAATTTTGGAACACAAATTTGACTGAAAGAGACGGTGGGCACCATGTAGCATTTGCAGGGCCCCTAAGGTGCCTAAACAGCAGAAACACCCCACAACTGACCCCATTTTGGAAACTACGCCCCTCACGGATTTTATCAAGGGGTATAATGAGAATTTTGAACCCAAAGGTACTACACAGAATTTGATAACATTAGGACATCATATTGAATATGTCATCATTAGTGTTGAACGCAAGTGCTCGCTACTTGAGTTTGCATCAGGTGTGTGGGTATGCACCAAGTATCACAGGGTGCTCGAGTGACATGCTCGAGTCCCCATCCCGCATGTTTCGCGGTTGTTAGATACCCCCCAAAAATGCTAGGATGGCCCGTGTATGGCAGGAAATTCCCGCGTGTTTTTTTTGGCAGTCTAAAAGCCGCAAAACATGTGGGGTGGGCACACGAGCATGCCATTCGAGTAACTGGGAGCACCCGATGCAAACTCGAGTAGCAAGCACTTGCGCTCAACACTAGTCGCCACATCGTTATTTTTTTTTTTTACTTTTGAAAAACCCCCAATCCTAACTCCAACCCTAACCTAAACCCTAGCCCCAACCCCCACCCTAACACAACCCCAACCCTAACACAACCCTATCACAACCTTAACCCAAACCCTAACTCCAATGGCAAAGAATCGAAAAAAATTTAAAAATAATTTCATCATTTTTATCTAACTAAGGGGATGACAAAGGGGGATTTGATTTACTATTTTTTGGCTTTTTATCACTGTGATAGGGTCTATCACGGGCCAGGAGATCTCAGCTGGCGAACTGCACATGTGTTCGCCATTTTTTTTTCAGGAAGATGACGCAGAGGTCCTGGGGATGGCGCAGGAGGGACTGGGGGATGGCGGAGGTACCAGGAGGAACTCGGGGGACATTATTTCTCTCTCCTTTGACATGTATATCATGTCAGAAGAGAGAAATGATTTTAATACTGGGCACAGTTTTTTTTTTCCTGTCAATCTCCGGTATTCACTGAATTACGGCGATCACGTGATCGGGGACAGGAAAATCCAGCCCTGATCATATTCTCCAGGGTCTCAGCTACCATCGGTAGCAGATTTTCCGACTCTGGGAGGTGCTATACCCTTATTCCCGATCGCCGTTTTAAAACGGCAATGACGGAATAAGACCCTTTAGTGGCTGCCGTTTTAATGCGTATCGGTTGTCGTTAAGTGTTAAAGTTGATATTTTCTCTCCACTCCTGTTGAATCCTATCTCTTAGCTTAGTTGACAGATATGTTGGTAAAAGTGGGGGTTCTTGAATATTTACAGAAAGGATAAGCCAATGCGGTATTCTTTATATCACAGTTTCTTGTTTTCATGTTAACTATCAATTTATGCCTACATATTTGAGAGCTATATTTCAGACAATAAATGGAGTGGTGGCCACATGTGTGTTCTACCACTCCATTTGCAGGAAGCTCGGGGACCTCTGTCATCGTGATTGGACTTATCACATATCCTGTGGAACATTTGTAACATGTACTGTATACACAAATTATGTTCCTGTTTAAGAATCTGCATTTCAACAAGAATACAAGAGGGGTCACCCACAAAGCTGGTTATGAGCACCATGATGGTGAGTCTACATACACCATCAAATGCCAATCTGTACCTGGGCTGGTGGGAGGATACGATAGTGTTCTTATAGAGGCTGGCAGAATTTATGTATCACTAAGATTGCTCTATGGTTAACATGTATGAATGATATCCTCGTAATTGGAATACAAGGTTCCTAAGGAATGAAACCATATTGCTCTCATTGCTTAAATGATCAGATTTGCATTGGCTGCTTTATTTAGGCACATGGATCTAGCAGAATCTAAGAAACACTAAATATTAAAGAGTCAGTTGAATTTGAATTCATGAGTACCTTTATTATAGTGCATAATTAAAAAAAAAATGTAATTTTTTGTGTTTTAGCCTTACTCTAGATACAGTGATCCGTTTACTAAATATGGTAACTCTATACAACTGACACCCACTCAGAAGGAATCCAAAGGGGATCGCTATTGACCGCTATTGCCTAAAAAGGTGTATTGGTGGTTACTAAGATATGTTTTGTCTTTTCACCATGCACAACACTTTACAAAAGCAAGCAAACTAAGACGTGGGAACGGAAAACAGAACAAGTTGCACAAAAAGGAAACTAAATATAGAAGCAAATATTTCCACTTGATATAATTTTTAAGATATTTTTCTTTAGTCTGTTAAAGTCTATGGGGTAAAGAACAATCAGCATCCATTAGTTATTGATCACAGTGGTTGGGTAAAGTACCTGGTGGAGGCGGTGAAACATGTATGCAATAAAGAGTCTGTCTTGATGCTTCTTACTCCTGCATACTCTCCAGCAGTGCCAAATTGACTGTTTCCCTCTACTACTGAGAAGGTAAATGGGATGGAAACTTGGAAACACCATCCGAAAAGTCTCTCAATTTCTAACTTTGGGTTTGTGTACATGGGAATTTGCAAAATATTTTCATTTCTAATGTGAAATCAATATTAGACTGGATTAATAAAAAGTTGTAGGTATATGAATATAGGAGGTGCTAGTGGGGCATTTTTCGAGAGATATCTTTGTTCCTTGCCGGTATGCTATGATGAATGTAAGGATTGTTGTTGTCAAGTATATCGATAGATGATTTTGCATTAACTTTTTTTCATGTTTTTGCAAACCTGAAACCTGTTAGTGTAATAGAAGAGGAGTATGGCAAGGCTTTACTATGCGCACTGCCAGTAGAGGATGTAAGGAAATGACATCATACCAGCTGCGTTCACTTTACTACATATTATACACAACAGTGAAGAATAATAACGCAAGCACTGGAAATACTAAAATCACCTTTTGGATTCAGTCTGAGATATTTTATGTACACATTAATAAAGTAGAAACTGTTAAGTATACTGGAGTAAGGCAATCAGTACAACATAATGACAACTAGTAGATGTAACATTTTGCTGCATATAAAATGTACAGCATCTAATGATATAAGACACAGAAACTGAATTTATCTGAGCATGACCGGTTATGAACAGTCAAAATAAGTGAACCTGTCACATTGACTGCAATGGGAGAATGTTGATATGCACTTTTTTAGGGCCAACATTCAGTATAACTTGTATTTTTTTCAATTAAAATCCCCACTACTTTATGTTTTGGAATCCAGAAAGCTGCCCTATTCAAGCCATCACTGAATATGACCGCCCACATGACTATTAAGTATAGAATGAGCAGGGATTTAAATGAGTAAAATTACTTATCCTGATTATTTTCTCAAAAACAATATATTGGATGTACTTGGCTCTTCTTGCACTGGAACATGTGATTTGCAGATCAGACTGGTTATTCATCTTAGTAGGAGGTCTTTAACTTTTTTCACAGCCCTGGGTTTCTTGACACTTTGTGTCTCTGATAGCCATAACATTTTCGCCCCTTTGAAGTATACAAATACAGTTAGGTCCATATATATTTGGACAGAGACAACATTTTTCTAATTTTGGTTCTAGACATTACCACAATGAATTTTAAACAAAACAATTCAGATGCAGTTGAAGTTCAGACTTTCAGCTTTCATTTGAGGGTATCCACATTAAAATTGGATGAAGGGTTTAGGAGTTTCAGCTCCTTAACATGTGCCACCCTGTTTTTAAAGGGACCAAAAGTATTTGGACAATTGACTCCAAGGCTATTTCATGGACAGGGGTGGGCAATCCCTTCGTTATGTCATTCTCAATTTAGCACATAAAAGGCCTGGAGTTGATTTGAGGTGTGGTGCTTGCATTTGGAAGGTTTTGCTGTGAAGTAAACATGCGGTCAAAGGAGCTCTCCATGCAGGTGAAACAAGCCATCCTTAAGCTGCAAAAACAGAAAAAACCCATCCGAGAAATTGCTACAATATTAGGAGTGGCAAAATCTATAGTTTGGTACATCCTGAGAAAGAAAGAAAGCACTGGTGAACTCATCAATGCAAAAAGACCTGGGCGCCCATGGAAGATAACAGTGGTGGATGATCGCAGAATAATCTCCATGGTGAAGAGAAACCCCTTCACAACAGCCAACCAAGTGAACAACACTCTCCAGGAGGTAGGCGTATCAATATCCAAATCTACCATAAAGAGAAGACTGCATGAAAGTAAATACAGAGGGTTCACTGCACGGTGCAAGCCACTCATAAGCATCAAGAATAAAAAGGCTAGACTGGACTTTGCTAAAAAAACATCTAAAAAAGCCTGCACAGTTCTGGAAGAACATTCTTTGGACAGATGAAACCAAGATCAACCTCTACCAGAATGATGGAAAGAGAAAAGTATGGCAAAGGCATGGTACAGCTCATGATCCAAAGCATACCACATCATCTGTAAAACACGGCGGAGGCAGTGTGATGGCTTGGGCATGCATGGCTGCCAGTGGCACTGGGTCACTAGTGTGTATTGATTATGTGACACAGGACAGAAGCAGCCAAATGAATTCTGATGTCTTCAGAGCCATACTGTGTGCTCAGATCCAGCCAAATGCAGTCAAACTGATTGGTCGTCGTTTCATACTACAGATGGACAATGACCCAAAACATAAAACCAAAGCAACCCAGGAGTTTATTAAAGCAAAGAAGTGGAATATTCTTGAATAGCCAAGTCAGTCACCTGATCTCAACCCAATTGAGAATGTATTTCACTTGTTAAAGACTAAACTTCAGACAGAAAGGCCCACAAACAAACAGCAACTGAAAACTACCGCAGTGAAGGCCTGGCAGAGCATCAAAAAGGAGGAAACACAGCGTCTGGTGATGTCCATGAGTTCAAGACTTCAGGCAGTCATTGCCAACAAAGGGTTTTCAACGAAGTACTAGAAATGAACATTTTATTTACAATTATTTAATCTGTCCAATTACTTTTGGTCCCTTTAAAAACAGGGTGGCACATGTTAAGGAGCTGAAACTCCTAAACCCTTCATCCAATTTTAATGTGGATACCCTCAAATGAAAGCTGAAAGTCTGAACTTCAACTGCATCTGAATTGTTTTGTTTAAAATTCATTGTGGTAATGTCTAGAACCAAAATTAGAAAAATGTTGTCTCTGTCCAAATATATATGGACCTAACTGTAAAGCCAAAATTACAAAAAAATTATATTAACCCCCATTACCTAAATATTTTCTGAAAGTAGACACCTGCCACATGGTCAAAATGCCACTCAGAGCTTTATACACCCAGGCACCTTCATGCAATTTTGTAACAAAGTGAAGTTTTTTGTAAAATGGGCAAGCAAATTGATATGAGTGGCTAATAGTGTGACTCAAACAGAAACAACACAGTTCCTTAAAATAAAAGTTTAACACGTGCAGAGTACATACATACCACCTAAGCCTATGTCTACATTTTATATATCTTTATCAAATCATCAAAATTCTAAAGACCAAAAATCTGGTATGTGTCATTTTATATAGCAATAACTTTGGAATGTTATTACTTCCGCCCTCTGCTTTGGAGAGTGTTTTTTCATGACATATTGTACTTTATGTTAATAGTAAATTTAGGTCAATATGTCTTAAATTTATTATACAAAAATCTTACATTTTTGAAAAAAATGTAAGAAAAATATTGCACTTTCCAAACTTTTAATGTGACTGCCCAAAAAAACAAAGTCATAGCAGACAAAATAGTTTATAAATGACATATGCCATATGTTTACTTTGTTGGCATCCATTTTTGCACATCCACTTATTTTGGGGGGGACATTAGAAGGCTTATAAGTTTAGAAATAATTTTTAAAAATTTCAATGAACTTGCAGAAACTTATTTTTTTAGGGAACAACTCAATTCTTAAGTGCCTTTGAGGGACCTGTATACAAAAACCCACCCAGTAAATTACACCACTTAAATACAAACAACCCTTACAGTATTACAGTCACTACTCAGTGCTTGTGAATAGCGGTCACTTTACTGCTATTCACAGTCGCCGGAGCAAGATTCGGGGAACGTGGACTACATCGAAGCTTCCTGGGAACATTTTTACAAATAAATCGGTGAACGAGGGACTGTTTATTTCTGTCTTTTCATGTATTTCAGATATCCATTTCTGGACTACATCGGATTCGGTGAATTACTGCAGACCTGCAAGGTTTTTTTTATTTTTTATCTGATAGACACCTCTCTATTATTAACCCCAGGGATTGATGCCAGCTATGATTTTTGACAAAACACAGCTGTTATCAACCCCATCTACCATTCCCCGATTGCCACCGGACCAGGGCAATCGGGAAGAGAAAGGCAAAGTGCCAGAATTGGCTCATCTCATGTGATGCGCCAATTCTGGGGTGCCTGCGGGCTTTTATTTTTAGTCTGGAAAGGCTCCAATAAGCAGGGATCTTCCTAGCCTTATAATATAAGTCCACAGCTGTATGGGCTTATATGGGGCACCCCACGTCATTTTTTTAAATTATTCATTTATTAGGTTAAACCAGGCTAAAAACACCAGCGTTAATGCACTTACAACACATGAGCTTTTTATTTTACTGCGGATTTTCCCCATCTAATGCAAGTCTATGAGGAAATTCCGCACACAAGACTGAGCGTTCCCACAAGGGACATTGACATGCTGCGGCTTGGAAATCTGCACCACAAGTGATCTTATGCAACATAAAAAAGCATAGTGGGAATGAGATTTCTGTTATTCCCATTCACTGTGCTTGTACTGTACAAAGCAGCGTTTTGGAAGCAGTGAAAAAAGCAGCTGCGTCCAGAATGCTAGTATTACTCATTGTGGGCACACACCCTAAAGGTTTTGTGTCAGATGTTGAGTCTTCTTGAGTTTGGGAACAGATCTGATTTCTCCCAGTCAATAATCCAGTCCAAGGATTGATAAACAACTTTATCTTTGGAAAATCTAAAAGCTCTTCTCTAGAAGGAGCAACAATGAAGACATTGTTGAAATAAGAAACAATAGTTATGGAGCTCTACCTTAGTCTGGCTACCCATTCCGCCATGACTTTTGGAAATTCATCAGCTCCCTGGATTTTCACAAAAGGTAGGCATCTAAACTTGTAATGGAAGATTTTGCAGTTTACTTGAAGAGTAAAATGGAAAAATTATTAAGACTATGAATTGGTGTTTTTCAGTTCTATAGTTGACATCATGAAGCTCTTCCTTATTAATTTAATAGTCCTTGTTTTGATCTTCCAGTAGAATATAACATAGTTAAGAATTTCCTTTTTATTACAATTTAAAACATCTCATTTTAAGAGAAAAAAAATAAGTTTTGAATAATTACTAGTGATGAGCGAACGTGCTCGCCACTGCTCGGTACTTGCCCGAGCATCACGGTGCTCGACAAGCTCGGTGCTCGGTGAGTATTTCCGGGTTGCTTGGGCAAGAAATCGGGTCCCCCGCCCTGCATGTTTGGCACTCTTTAGAGAGCCAATGAACATGCAGGGATTGCCTGCCACGCACTGTAATGCCGTAGCCATGTTGGTTGTGGGCATTACAGTGATTGGCTGGCCGCTCAGCGTCATCAGGTCTATATAAGACCTGGAGCCGCTATGCTCGTCACAGTCTACCCCGGAACCAGGCAGAGTAGGGAGAGCTGCTGCTGAGTCAGGGAGAGATTTGCTTGTTTATAGTTAGTATAGGTATTCCACAACATATATATATATCCATCTGAACTAACAGTCCTTCTGAGGACTAATGGAGCTGCATATATTCAGTGGTGATAGCAGAAGTTAGGCAGGCACACAGTGTATGTGACAGACTGCAGTGCATATAGTGCAAGAGGGTCCATAGCACATTCCTGCTGCTGTTCTTACAGATATTTGTAGACATAGCCCCAGGTATCAGGGGCCATGGCAAATTTTTTTTTTTATCTTAATCCTGGTTATTTGCTTACAAAACCAAGGCAGGCAGGCTATGTGACAGACTGCAGTGCATGCTAAAGCACAAGAGGGTCCATTGCATGTTCAACTTCTGAGTGATCCTGCTGTGACAAATATTTGTAGACATAGCCCCAGGTATCAGGGGTCAGGGCAAAATTATTTTTTCTTAATCCTGGTTATTTACCATTTTTCTTCTCCATTTGCTTGTTAGCACTGCAGAATACAGCCAGATCTTTACATATTACAGCAATAAAAATCCAGAAATTTGAACTGAATGTGGAAAATATTGGCCTCTTTTTCCATTTTGTTGCAGTGTGTCGGTCAAGCTATTTACACAAGGTCTCTGTGAAGAATAGTATTAGAAAACTACAGGCCTGCTATTTAAAACTGTGGTTCTCTGTCAGATGTATCACATATAACAGCATTCCAAAATCAGCCATTTCTGCCTTCCATTTCCATTTCGTTGCAGTGTGTCGGTCAAGCTATTCACACTAGATCTCTGTGAAGAATAGTATTAGTAAACTACAGGCGCGCTATTTAAAACCGTGGTTCTCTGTCAGACGTATCACATATAACAGCGTTCCAAAATCAGCCATTTCTAGTGAACGTGGAAAATATTGTCATCCATTTAAAATGGGAAAGGTGCGTGGCAAGGGACGGGGAAGTGGACGTGATGGTGCATGCAGAGGCTGAGAACGTGGCCGTGGGCAAGCTGAAATTGTGCCACAACAAACACCCACATCTTGTCGCTCGACCTTCCTGTCCCAATTGCTAGGGGACCGCAGCACGCCACTATTGTACCCAGAGCAGTGTCAAAAGGTTGTTGGTTGGAGAGCAGATAATGCTTTCAGTCACTTTGCCACCACCACCATCACCCTGTCTTCGACATGATCAAGTCTCAGTAGCCTAGAGTCTGGACCGAATATTCCTCACCCTGATCCTCCTTCCTCCCACCATGCTGAGTGCCCAGAGACAACTGATTCCACCCTTGGACACTCAGAAGAGCTGTTCACTTTTCCATTTGTAGATTCGGGCCTCTCGCCTGGCCAGCTTCAAGCGAGTCAAGAGGAGAACAGCGCGTGTAGCGATGCCCAAATATCTGAGCAGCCACAGTCACACGAAGGCAACGGTGGGAAAGTGCAATTACTATCGCAAGAGGTGGATGATGATGATGAGACACAATTGCCAGAAAGTCAGGAGGATCAGGGTACGGAAGTGGAAGACAAAGTGGTGGATGATATAGTAACTGACCCAACCTGGCAAGGGCACATGCAGAGCGAGGACAGCAGCACACGGGGAGGGAGGCCTAGCACCACAACAGGCAGGAAGAAGCAGTGTGATGGCTGCAGACACAAGGCAGGAAAGCATTCCCAGTAACGCCAACATGACGGAAGTTGCCAGTACAACTGTTAGGTCTTCCCGAGTCTGGTTGTTTTTTTAAAGACTCTGCAGATAACCCCAAAAAGGCCATTTGCACCACCTGCCAGGCCAGCATCAGCAGAGGTAGCAAAACTATCAGCCTGACCACTACCAGCATGATCAGGCACATGGCAGCAAAGCACCAGACTAAGTGGGCCAAACCCCAGGGTCCAGAAACAGTGTCTGCGGGTGACATCACAGCTTCTTCCGCTGTTGTGCGTGCACGCCAATCCCATGTCCACAGAGCATGCAAAGATGCCTCCCGCCCTGCACCTGTCGTTGTACACTCTCAACTAGCACCATCAGCAAGCATGTCCTTGTCCCAGCACAGGGTTCAGTTGTCCCTACCCCAGTCCTTGGAACGCAAGCGCAAATACGCAGCCAAAGCCCCACAGGCCACACTGCTAAATTCACACATTTCGGGAATTCTTGTGCTCGAAATGTTGCCTTTTGAGCTCGTGGAGACGGAAGCTTTCCGCAACCTGATGGTGGCGAGCGTCCCTCGGTACTCGGTACCCAGCCGCCACTATTTCTCCCAGTGTGCCGTCCCCGCATTACACGAGCACGTGTTCTACAACATTAGCCGTGCCCTCAACAACGCAGTTACTGGGAAAGTCCACCTAACTACGGACACGTGGACAAGTGCTTGTGGGCAGGGATGGTACATCTCGCTGACGGCACACTGGGTTAATATACTGGAAGCCGAGACCCAGTCGGACAGCGGCAACAGGCTGTGCTAAAGCTAATATGTTTAGGTGACAAACCACACAACGCTGAAGAGTTGTGGACAGCTCTGAAAGAGCAGGCAGATCTGTGGCTGACACCGCTTACCCTACAGCCAGGCATGGTCATGTGTGACAATGGCCAGAACCTGGTGGCGGCTCTGAGGCGAGGCAAGTTCACACACGTACCATGCCTGGCCCATGTGCTTAACCTCGTGGTTCAGCGGTTTCTCAAAACCTATCCGGATCTCCTTGTCAAAGTACGCCGCGTGTGTGCCCATTTTAGAAAGTCAGCTACAGCTTTCGCTGCCCTTGCCTTGCTTCAGCAGCTTCCAGCTCACGGACTGGTGTGCAATGTCCCCACACGTTGGAACTCTGCATTGCAGATGTTGGGAAGGATTTGTGAGCAGAAGAGGGCAGTTGTTGACTACAGCATCAACAAGGCCATCGGTATTCAGGTCAGACTCCACACCTAAGACCTCAGGAGTGGACATGGATGTCAGACATATGTACCATCCTCCAAAACTTTGAGGACTCCACCAGAATGGTGAGCGGCGGTGACGCCATAATTAGCATCACCATCCCACTTCTGTTTTCTGAAATGCTCTCTGCTCACAATAAAAGAGGATGCATTGCAGGCGGAGCACGATGAAATGGAGCAAGGAACCATACAGGGTGATTCCACACAGCCCAGCCTCATCTCATCCCAACGTGGATTGGTTGACAATGAGGAAGAGGAGGAGGAGGAAGAACAGGAACTAGTTTCCTGCGCTATAGATGGTATTACATGCACAACTGTCATACCGTCTGTTCAGGGTGGATGGCCTGAGGACAGTGAGGAGGAAGAGGAGATTGAGGAGGAAGAGGAGATTGAGGAGGAGACCATGGTCAGTCATCCTCCTGGTGAGGACACGGAAGTCTTGCCTGTTAGCAGTCTGACACACATGGCTGAGTTTATATTACGCTGCTTTTCCTGTGACCCTCGTGTTGTCCAAATTTTAGGTGACAGTCAATACTGGTTGGTGACACTTCTAGACCCATGCTACAAGGAGAACTTTCTGTCTCTTATTCCCACGCCGGACAGGCCTAATAAAATGGGGCAGTACCAGAATGCCCTTGTTGCGGAATTATTAAAAAAATTCCCATCTGAAAACGCTGGCGGCAGAGGTCACAGTTCAATGGACAACCAAGGAGTACAGGCGAGGAAGACACAAATGCAATCCAGCAGAGGCAAGGGAACCCTGTCAAAGTTCTGGGACAGTTTTCTCAGACCCTCCCATCGCACAGGCCCTGAGGCGCGGGGTACTCTCACAAGGAGGGAAAAGTTTCGGAAGATGCTGAGGGACTACCTTGCTGACCGTACTAACATCCTCCATGATTTCTCTGTGCCTTATAATTATTGGGCATCCAAGCTGGACACGTGGCATGAACTGGCTCTCTATACCTTGGAGGTCCTGGCCTGCCCTGCCACTAGCGTTTTGTCAGAGTGGGGTTTTAGTGCCGCCGGTGGAATTATAACCAATATGTGCATCCACCTGTCAACTGAAAATACTAACAGGCGGACTCTTATAAAAATGAACAAGGGCTGGATTGGGCCAGACTTCTCAACACCAGCGAATGATTGCAGCATAACATAAACTCAAATACAGTGTCTTTTTTTGGGGAGGTCTAACTCTATTCCCATGCACCTCTGTCTTCACATCCAGACATGGGTATACGCTTCCTGATTTTGTCTATTTACTCTTGTCCTCTTCATCCTCCACCACCAAATCACAATATCTACCATATCACCATATCTATGTCTCTTGCAAGGGGCATTGGAGTTCCTCCAAATTTTTGGCAGCCGTTGCATTCACTGCATAGGCAAACAGTATGGGAGACCCACTTCC
This sequence comes from Phyllobates terribilis, assembly GCF_046119375.1. NCBI lineage: Eukaryota > Metazoa > Chordata > Amphibia > Anura > Dendrobatidae > Phyllobates > Phyllobates terribilis. The sequence goes on from NW_027362771.1 coordinate 220,862,678, forward strand.
TAACAATGGGAACATTGTTTTCAGGAGGCTCTCCGACTTCTACGTCTCTTGCAAGGGGTATTGGAGTTCCTCCAAATTTTGGGCAGCTGTTGCATATATTGCATAGGCAAACAGTATGGGAGACCCACTTCCTAATAATGGGAGCATTGTTTTCAGGAAGCTATTCGATCTCTACGTCTCTTGCAAGGGGCATTGGAGTTCCATCAAATTTTTGGCAGCCATTGCATTCACTGCATAGGCAAACAGTATGGGAGACCCACTTCCTAATAATGGGAAAATTGTTTTCAGTAGGCCCTCCGACCTCTACGTCTCTTGCAAGGGGCATTGGCGTTCCTCCAAATTTTTGGCAGCCATTGCATTCACTGCAAAGGCAAAAAGTATGGGAAACCCACTTCCTAATAATGAGAACATTGTTTTCAGGAAGCTATTCGACCTCTACATCTCTTGCAAGGGGCATTGGAGTTCCTTCAAATTTTTGGCAGCCATTGCATTCACTGCATAGGCAAACAGTATGTGAGACCCACTTCCTAATAATGGGAACATTGTTTTCAGGAGGCTCTCCGACTTCTACGTCTCTTGCAAGGGGTATTGGAGTTCCTCCAAATTTTTGGCAGCTGTTGCATATACTGCATAGGCAAACAGTATGGGAGACCCACTTCCTAATAATGGGAGCATTGTTTTCAGGAAGCTATTCGATGTCTACGTCTCTTGCAAGGGGCATTGGAGTTCCATCAAATTTTTGGCAGCCATTGCATTCACTGCATAGGCAAACAGTATGGGAGACCCACTTCCTAATAATGGGAAAATTGTTTTCAGTAGGCCCTCCGACCTCTACGTCTCTTGCAAGGGGCATTGGCGTTCCTCCAAATTTTTTGCAGCCATTGCATTCACTGCAAAGGCAAAAAGTATGGGAAACCCACTTCCTAATAATGAGAACATTGTTTTCAGGAAGCTATTCGACCTCTACATCTCTTGCAAGGGGCATTGGAGTTCCTTCAAATTTTTGGCAGCCATTGCATTCACTGCATAGGCAAACAGTATGGGGAGACCCACTTCCTAATAATGGGAAAATTGTTTTCATGAGGCCCTCTGACCTCTACGTCTCTTGCAAGGGGCATTGGAGTTCCTCCAAATTTTTGGCAGAAGTTGCAGTCACTGCATAAGAAATAACAGTATGGGAGACCCACTCCTTTCTAATGGGAACATGTCGTTACTTTGTCCAGCTCTATGTGTCTTTAAATCGTTATTGGGGTATTTTCTAAATTTTGGCAGCCGTTGGACTCACTGCATACCCTATAACTGTATAGCAGACTCGCTCCTTTCTAATAGGAACATGTCGCTGCTGAGCCCCACCTCTATGTGTCTTTAAATTGTTATTGGGGTTTTTCCCAAATTTTGGCAGCCCTTGCAGTCACTGCATGGGCATTACACCACTATTGGAGACCCACTCCTTTATAATGGGAACTTTTTATTTTACTGAGGCCCTCCTCTATGTCGCTTCAAAGGGGTATTGGGGTGCGTCCAAATTTTTGGTAGCCCTTGTAGTCACTGCATATGTTGGTAACAACCCATCCAATCCACACATGTAAAGAAATCAAAACATAGATGTCCATAAATTAAATTATGTGTAATAATGAGAAATGAAACAGGGGAAAAGTTTCGAACACCCTTACTGAAATGTATTAAATACTTTGCACAAAAGCCTTTGTTGGTGATGACAGCTTCAAGACGCCTTCTGTATGGATAAACTAGTCGCATGCATGGCTCAGGTGTAATTTTGGCTCATTCTTCCACACCCTTGTTTAATCTTCATCATCCTGGTAGATGGTAACAGATTTTTATCAAGAATGTTTTGGTACATTTGTCCATTCATCCTTCCTTCAATTATATGAAGTTTGCCAGTGCCGTATGCTGAACAACAGCCACACACCATGATGTTCCCACCTTCAAGCTTCACTGTTGGTATGGTGTTTTGGGGGTAATATGCAGTGCCTTTTTGTCCTTCAAACATCGTGTGTATTATGGCATCCAAAGAGTTCAATTTTGGTCTCATATGACCAGACTATGTTCTGTCAGTATTTCACAGGCTTGTCTTAATGTTGTTGAGCAAACTTTAAGGCTGTGTGCCCACGATGCGTTTTTTAAGCGTTTCCGCAGCGGCAAAAACGCTGCAGAAACGCTTAAAAAAACGCATGGTAGAAGGCCTGCCATGTCCCCCAATGATAATCCGCATGTGCTATGCAGATGCTGCGGAAATTTCCGCTGCGGATTATCATTGCGGAAAAAAACGCAGCACTACCAATTATTTTGCGGAAGTGCTGCGTTTTCGCCGTCATTGACTTGCATTAGAACGCGCCAATTCCGCAAGACTGCATCTGTACTTGCGGAATTGGCGCGTTCTAATGTGCGGATGGTACCCGGGTGTAGAGGAGAGGAGTCAGGTACCATTAAAAAAGCTGTAAAAAAAGAATAAAATACAAAATAAATGTATACTTACCTTCTGGCGGCCCGCGCTGCGCTCCTCCTTGCTTCCCGGCACTTCGCGATGGAATGAAGGACCTGCGCTGACGTCAGAGTCATGTGATTCAGCAGGGACTGAGCGAAGCAAGACAGAGTGTGCCATCGGAGGGTAAGTATATATTTATTTTTTGACATTCTCTCGGGTCACACTATATAAATCCATGTTGTTTGCTCTTTTGGCTGCGTGCCCACTATGCGTTTTTCAAGTGTTTTTGCTGCGGAATTTCCGCAGCGAAGACGCTTAAAAAACGCTTGGTAATACGTGCCCCATGGTCCCCAATGATAATCTGCATGTGCTGCGCACATGCTGCGGAAATTTCCGCTGCGTATTATCATTGCGGAAAAATAAGCATGTCCATTAATTTTGCGGACACGCAGAATAATTTCCGCCATTGACTTGCATTGAAACGCATATTATCCGTGTCAGCACATTTGCACATACGGATATTATGCGATTCTATGTGCGGGTGGTACCCGGGTCTGGAGAAGAGGAGGCTCTCCTCCAGACTCAGGTACCATAGAACCTGTTAAAAAAAGAATTTAAAATAAAAAATAAAGATTATACTTACCTTCCAATGGCCCCCGGTGTTTTCTCCGCTCCGTCTGGTCTGTTGTATGGGTCGCGGTGGTGTGAAACGACCTGCTATGACGTCATTTAGTCATGTGACAGGTCACGCAACCGCTAACGTCCCATACAACAGACCGGACGCAGCGGAGAAAACACCGGGGGCCGTCGGAAGGTAAGTATAATCTTTATTTTTTACCATTTTTATTCTTTTTTTTAACTATTACTTGGTCAAACTATATAAATCCATGCTGGTTGCATGGATTTATATAGTGTGACCAAGTTGTCAAGCACTTTCCAAGTGATGCTAAAATCGCTTGGAAAAGAGCTTGATAACCCGCATGCAGAAATGCATGTAAAATCGCTTGACAAACGCTTCTACCTGGCAAAAAAACGCATGTAAAATCCACATGCGTTTTTCCTGCCAGGGAGATGCGGAAAAAATATGCAGCATTTCTGCATCGTGGGCACTTAGGGTGGATTAGGGTTTTAAGGGAATTTTAACCTCTGCCTTAATCTAATATCCAAAGCAAATGAAGGGGATTCTTCACAGATTGACAGTCCTGTATGGAGGAGGAGGGTGGGGGGGCGACAAAAAAACATTTTTTACTCCCATGTACTTGGTGCTTCAATCTACATAACACACATTCCCTGTGCTTAGTTTTTGAGATGCACTTCATAGGTTTATCATACAAAAATATAACAAAAACCCCCATCATAAGGAGCACATTTACAGTGGTCATTTAGCTTTCAAATACCGGATTAGGACGAGGAATCAATTTTTCTAAACTCCTCTGGATGCTAGGGACTCATCCATTCTAGAGTAAACTCACTGGTTGACCACCACTGCTGGGCTGACACCTACTGCTGTGACCGCCGCCAGGTGTGGGTTCCCTCTTCAAGGACTGGAAACTAATGCGTTTGGAGAGGTTACTTCCTTTTATTCTGTAATTTCCTTGTCCTTGAAGGGCAGATCCTCTCTCTCTAGGGTATTGTCATGAGTAGAAATGAGCGAGCCTTTCAAGATTCGGATCGGCAAACGTCCCGATGTTCGCCGAACATATCCGAACCCCATTGAATTCAATGGGAGGCAAAACCAAAATGTATAGACAACACCTTTAGGGGGGCCCAAAAGCTGCCAAAACAGCTCAATTAGGGGCAGACACCAGGAAAAGTGGAATCAATTGACCCAGAGTACAAAAAGTATAATTGCGCAGCATTTTGACAACTTGTGTTACTTGATGGGCTATACGACTCCCCTTCTTTGGCAGCGGTACGCATTGTAGATGAGGGACAAAAAGAGCATGTGCTGCAGTGGATGGCATCAAGTGGCGCCTCCTCCTCTTCCTCCACCTCAACATTACACAAAGTAGAGTCCTCAGAGGTGGCACCCCAATTACCCTTGTTTCACCCCGCCTCACAACTCTCCAGCTGCCCAACAGACTATGGGGAGCCACAGATGGGCGAGTCTGCAGAGTTGTTCACATATTCTACATCAAGAGGAGGAAAGATTCTGCACCGATGCCGAATTTTTTTTTTTAGTTGGATCAGGGGCCGGACGAAGTAGGGTCCGAGCAAAATCCAGACCCTCATCACCAGACGTTAACCCCAGGTGTGGAGGTGATCTTGATGAGACTCAGATACCTGAGGCTGATGCAGACTGTACTGTGCTGTCAGGGCAAGAAAAGGAGGATGACTCTCAGGACGAGGAGTGGGAGAACATTGAGGATGACGATGAGGTTGTAGATCCCATTGGTTGACCCAACACACATTATCAGTCAACATTGTAAAAAAAACTACTCTGGCAAAACGTAAATGCAAAAATTGCAATAATTTGACTACTACATGCATAAACCGGCACATGTACCATCAACATGTGTTAGTCTGAGAATCCCCACCACCTCCGTACTGCACAGCCAGGGCTCACTGCAATCAGGCAGTGTTTAAATTAATATGCCTTGGAGATCGCAGTCACACAGCTCAAGAGTTGTGGATAGCTTATTCAGGCCGAGTTTGAGCAATGGTTGTCTCCACTGAACCTGGAGACAGGGAATGCTGTGTGCAATAAAGATGCGAACCTGGTAGCTGCCCTATATCGGGGAAACCTCCCCCACGTGTCTTGCATGGCTCACGTCCTCAACCTGATAGTGGCAGAGAAATTGCTGTACTATCTCGGCCTGGATGCACTGCTGCAGAAAGCACAGTCGCTGTGTGCTCACTTCTGCTGTTCTCACCCCACGGGTCATAGACTTGCTTTGCTACAGAGGTCTTTAGGCATACTGGTTAACCGGTTGATATGCGATGTGCTGACAAGGTGAAATTCCATTCTGCACGTTGCAGTGACTGTGGCAGCAGCGACAAGCCCTTGTACAGTATGTCATTTTGCATAGCCTGGGTCAATGCAGTACGGATATGGTGAAAATCAAGCTTGCGGAGTTGAAGGACTTCTGCAGAGTTTCGAAGTGGCTACTAAGATGGTTAGCGCTGACAATGCTGTCATCAGCATCACTATTCTGGTCATCTACATGATGGAGCACACTTTGAAAAGTCTGTCAGAGGCGGTGGTCCCAGATAACAATATCTCTAAGTTCCAGACTGTCGCTGCACACACAGGTGCCATGGGAGGGTAGATTACAGCGATCGAGGGGGGCTCATGGTACCAGACAAACTGTTAGTGAAGGTGCAGGAGCCGAAGAACAAATTGAGGACGACGAGGAGGAACAGGTGATGGGCGGGCAACATTCAGGAGATGAAGAGGATGATAATTCTCTCTCTGTTGTTGGCGGCAGGGGACAGAGGAAGCAAGCTTGGATGACTTCCAACCCAGTTGCAGGCCGAAATCTCGAGCTGTGCATGCTCCGCCTGCAATTTATTGAAGTCCTGGACACAGGGGCCGGCTCCCATTGCGCACGCGCCACCCACACAATGATGGCGACAGTGCTGAGATAATAATCAGTGAACTGCACAAGAAAAAGGATGCTGGTGGGGTTGCAGAGAACGAGAAAAAGACCCTGTCCCCACGTCCCGCCCTGAAGCACACAAGACATTTTCTGAAAACTTCATAAAGGCGAGTGTTCAGCAGCCACTGAGCGGATCCCTTCACAACAGAATCACAACGCCATTATAGCAATGTCTTTAGTTTTTAGGGCTAAATCCTGATGACAGGTTTCCTTTAAAAGTGGTGACAGATTCCCTTTAAACACATTAAAAGTTTAAAAGAGTAAGAATAAAGCCTACAATCCTTAAAGAGTTTGCTCATGATCACAAACATATGGCTTGTTTCAAAAAGCAGCGGCACACATGGGACTGAACTCCAAAACCACACATGTTGTGAGTAGGTGTGGCATATTTGGAAGAAAGCGGTCATGTTTTTCTAATTCTGTTCAATTCTTCTAAAAATAATGGGATATGCAATTTACACACTTTCATCTACCCAAAAGATGCACATATTTAAACCTCTTAATTAACCAAGTGATTTGGAAGTGAAATCTAAAGCCCCCGTCTCACATAGAGAGATCGCTAGCGAGATCGCTGCTGTATCACGGTTTTGGTGACACAACAGCGACCTCACCAGCGATGTCGCTATGTGTGACACTTTACAACGATCAGGCCCCTGCTTGTGAGGTCGCTGATCGTTGCAAAGTGTCCTGGACCATTTTTTGGTCGTTGCTCTCCTGCTGGTCAGCACACATCGCTGTGTGTGACCAGCAGGAGCAGCGATCAGGCTGGTAACCATGATAAACATCGGATTACTAGGGGCACACGCGCACTTAGTAACCCGCTGTTTATCATGGTTACGAGCCTGCTAAAGTGAGCGGTAACCTCCCGCTCACTGTAGCAGAATGGTAACCATGATAAACAGCGGGTTACTAGGTGCGCGTGTGCCCCTAGTAATCCGATGTTTATCATGGTTACCAGCTCCAGAGATGCAGTAGGGAGATGGGAGAAAGTTCCACAAAGTCAACTATCACTACAGCCCTCCACCAGTCGGGCCTTTATAGCACAGTGGCCCGACGGAGGCCTCTCCTCAGTACAAGACATCTGAAAGCCCGTATAGAGTTTGCTCAAAAACACATGAAGGACTCCCAGACTATGAGAAATAAGATGCTCTCGTCTGATGAGAAGAAGATAATTCCAAGGCTATCACCAAAAAGTTGTGTGTGCCCACGATGCAGAAATGCTCTGGATTTTTCCTGAGCGTTTCTGCATTTCCCTGGCAGAAAAAACGCATGCGGATTGTACATGCGTTTTTTCCTGCCAGGGACAAGCAGAAGTGAAGCGTTTTTGCATGCATTTCTGCATGCGGGTTGTCATGCGCTTTCCAAGCGATTTTAACATCACTTGGAAAGTGCTTGACAACTTGGTCACACTATATAAATCCATGCAAACAGCATGGATTTATATAGTGTGACCGTAAAAGAATGGTAAAAAATAAACATACTTACCTTCTGATGGCCCCCGGTGTCCTTATCCTATCTGCCTTAGCTTGCCGGCAGCTCGCGGTAGACTAAAAGGACCTGCCATGATGTCATTTAGTCATGTGACGGTCACGCGACCGTCGTCAGCGGTTGCGTGACCCGTCACATGACTAAATTACGTCATGGCAGGTCCTTTTTAGACCATCGTGAGCTGCTGGCAAGCCAGGACGCATCGCTATGGAGACCGGGGGCCATCAGAAGGAAAGTATAATGTATTTTTTTTTTTTTTTATTTATTTTTTTACAGGTACTATGGTACCCGGAGGAGAGTCTCCACTTCTCCAAACCCGGGTACCATCCGTACATTGAACCGTATGGTATCCACATCTGCAGATGCAGTGATGCGGATGTAATGCGGTCCAATGCAAGTCAATGGCGGCGAAAATGCCGCGATTCCGCAAAATAATTGGTAGTGCTGCGGATTTTTCCGCAATGATAATCCGCAGCGGAAATTTCCGCAGCATGTGCACAGCACATGCGGATAATCATTGGGGAACATGGCAGACCTTCTACAAAGCGTTTTTTTAAGCGTTTCTGCAGCGGAATTGCCGCTGCAGAAACGCTTAAAAAAACGCATTGTGGGCACACAGCCTAATAGAGGCAAACCAGATGTTTGTGTCACAAGACGAGCCTCCATACATGTTATAAGATGATTAGTCATCAGCCAATGTCAACTAACTTTGGAGACAATGCTATTGTGGTTTACTATATGGGAGGGATCACAACGTTGATAAAAGCCATAGACCTTCAGATCTTTAATGCCGCTGATGCGGTGAAACATGTCAGGGTGGCAGTGATCTTATTGTTATTATCTGCAAATAAAAGTCATTCTATTATCTGTGTGTACTGCAGACATGATGACATTGTAGACACTGCTCAGATAACAGTATATTACTACAGTGACAAGACTATCTAAGAATCCAGCAGTGATAAAACATTACATAGATGCTAGTGTTCTCTAGTGATATATATTTCATTATTCAGACTGCTGTTATTAGTATAGCAAGTATTTGAGGTTATATAAAATGCTATATTTTATATATTTAGGAATTAGTTGGAGTAAGGTATTATTTATCAAATGGGCCATATAATATGATCTGTTGCTAATCTGGTTTAATAAACAGAACAAAGTCATCAAGAATGTAACATAAACCCAGACTTTCCAGATTAACATGTAATAAAAAAAAAATGCGTCGCTTTATTTACCAATGTATCTACCATATAACAAAAGTTACATCTGATAAAAAAGGACAATAACTACACTATAGTTTGTGTAGTACATTTTGCTAATATTTTATTCCACACGACATATTAAATAATGAAATATGTTGTACACAATGGATGCCAGCCCAAAAACAACCATTTCATCAGCCAGCTGAAATTTGTTTCAAAAGGAAACAAACATGTTTACAAAGTGTAAAAATGACGGCATACTCTGGCGGGAGGAGATTCTTTATACGTAGCCTGGAATTTCGTGCAAGAGACATCTCAAATATAGAAATGTAAACTGAAATTGGAAAAAAAACTACATTGAAATCCTTTCAGGACAGAAATGTGATTCAATACATACAAATCTTGAGATGCTGAGCCACTGGAGTAGTATTTGGGTCAGTACACCAGGTGACAAAGCAATCCGACTCTTGTAACATGTTACATCATATTAAAAAGCCTTTGCATTGATGTTAAAGTCCATATGACTGCTATTTGTGTCGGCTTCCTCTCCTCTTCATAGCAGCGGTACACTGTGGGCAATACCATTTGCCCTTAGGGGCTTCAGATAATCCAACACATCCATAATGGAACCATTCAATTGGACACTGAAACAGAAAATAGATGCCAAGTGATACTAGAAGCAGTTTGGGATTTACACAGGAAGCAAGCAAACTACACATATATTAAAGAGGAAAAAAAACAGCATTAATTCTAAAATTTTTTATTTGGGAATCTACCTCCATATAAAATGCATACCAGAGACACCAATATTTCCCAGAATAAACACTGTACAAGTTTGGCTGAATATAAGAAAGTAGGAATACTTACATCTTGGTTATCACAGCCCACCATTTCACCATAGGAGACCTAGAACACGAGATTCACAACTTGATGAATAAAAGAGAACTGAACAGCTACTGTGAATTATGGAACAGAAAATTGGAACAGGGCACTAGTAACATAAAAGTAGTGGGTACAAGGCCTCCCAAGCAAAATATTCAGTTTTGCAAAATATGTAAAGGTGAAACAAAAATCAGGCTGCACTCCAATAATACCAAAACTAAAGTGGACTTTACTTAGTCCTTGTGGCATGGCGACGTTTCGGTGGCAGTGAGCCTTTTTAAAACAGTGCTGCTTGAAAAAGGTTCACTGCAACAGAAACGTTGCCATGCCACAAGGACTAAGTAAAGTCCACTTTAGTTTTGGTATTATTGGAGTGCAGCCTGATTTTTTCATTTTAACTGTGAATTATGGACATCAAAAACTGTGTAAAAGTGGCAAAGTTCAAATGTAGGTAGGATTTTACCCAGAAACCAACCAATTATTGGAACTTAGTCAACATGTCCTGGAAGAGTAGGTCACCTTCTGAAACAATTATCTTTATTCTTCCAGTGCATCTAAAATGAAGCAATCCATCTCCATAACTGAAGACTAAGCCCATAGTCATACTGACTTGCCCGTAGTCTAACTATGGAGATACGTCTAAAGTACAAAAACGGATATTAAAAATTGATTCATTTGTGCAAGTTCAGCATTTTTTTGTATTATTTTAGACGCACTGGACAGTTACAATTAAGTGATGAGGTGATCGCTTTGTGCAACTCCAGTCCATGGTCCAAGGTCAGTGCTCTCTGGCCGTGGACAGGAGGTGAGCAAATTTCCTTACCCTCCGGGATCCCAGGCTTTGGCTGACGAGATGTCACTCATATGATGCCAAGCTGGAGAATCCAACCACACACCAAGGAACCCAAAAGTTCAGGAAATTCAAGCAACTCCTGTCCATGACCAGAGAGCCCTGACCTGGATCATGGTTGCACAAAGCGATTCATTGGTAACTACAAATCATAGAAACAGGTAACAAAGCAACAATGATAACTATGGGGCCAGGACTTCCACCGATCGCCAGAATGGAGATTTTCATCTTCGTTAGAATGGAGCAGAAGTCCAAATGCTCGACTGCCACTCCATTCATTCTCTATGGGCCATCCCAAAAAAAAACTAAGCACTCTAGCAATCCCATAGAGAACGAATGGAGCGTCGGTTGAGCATGCACACTGACACTATTTAAATGAGAATAAAAGTGCCCAGATCTGGCGATTAGTTGGGATCCAAGCGGACCTCCGGAGATCTGATTTTATGCTTGGGTGAAAAAAGGGTACTTGATTGGAACAAGTTATGTCAATTTCATAATGCAATACTACTCTGAAACAAACCTGAATCATCATAGAACCTATGATCGTCAGAAACACTAGTGTGGGAGGTGCATCCATATTACAGCTGGCTGAAATGAGCTTTATACTATCAAATCTGTACTAGAATGGCTCTTTATAACCAACCTGCATTAATGTAGATGTAATAATTCTTGCCATATTTACCACTGCAGTAATTTACTGACCTGATTACAAATGCAATAACGGGGCTCATTTGGATCATATGTCCAATCAACCTGGTTATTAGAATCCGTTTCTGGAATAGCTGCTGTCTGTTGGTGAGACAGTTCATGGGCTAAAGCGGATGATGACGAGCATGAAGATAGAGAAGAGGAGGATGAAGAGGATGATGACTGCTGGCTTGATGATTTATTGCTGCTCCTTAAAAAAAGGGAAGAAAAAGCAAATATAATCAGTCACAATCGTATATCAGAAACATTATAGGGGTAGATTTACTACGACTGGCTCTTCATATGCCAGTGTGGGTGGAGGGGGGATAAAGTGAGATGTATTAGCCAACTTTATTAGTGCCTAAAGAAATGTACATTCCTAGAAAATAATCTGAGGGCAGTAATAAATATAAATTACTTCTGCCATTTGCAGATTCTGAGATGTACTTTTCAGGATTCACTATTTGCATCTTAGCTTTCATTATCATTTTAGCAGAGCTGCACATCAACCAAGACAAACTGAAATTATTAAATGAAAACTCACTTGTTTTTCCGTCCACTTCGTGAATCTGTTGTGGCCGAAGACGTCAATGTCTGAGTCAGTGTGGAAGCCAGTGCTGAAGAGGAGTAACTTGTCGAGTCCCTAGACAAAAACTCTCTCCCGAGCTGGAAGTCATTATTTTTAAATGCTTCATAACTAGCTTTCATGCTGGAAGTTCTTCTACCCTCTTTCATCTGTGTACCGATACAATAGCGTCATGAAATCAACCTTTTATGATGGCGGCATAAAATAATGGTATGAAAAGCAGGAAAGCTGACCTGTGCAGTCGCCTGTACCGCCTGAGCAGCTGCCATTGTGATAGCACCAGCTCCTGCCCCAGCTGCGGCTCCGGCGGAGAGTGAGCCAAGGTTGTAGGATGCAAGCGGCTGGGAGGAGGTCACATTGTAAACATTAGTGGTGGCTGAAGCAGCCATGTTATTCCTACAACCTGTCATAGGGAGGAAAAAAAACAACATAAAAATAAGGTTTAACCAAAAAGTGTTCAGCATAATCACACTGCAATTGTGAAACAACCGTAACAATGACCGTGAAATAGAGGAATTTCAGATACTTAAAAGGAATCTGTCACCATGTTTTTCCCACCTAACCCAAGAGCAGAATATTATACAGGCAGAGAACCAGATTCCAGCGCTGTGTCATTTACTGGGCTGCATGCTGTAGTGTCCATAAAATCACTAGTTCATAAGCAGGAAATCACCACTAGAGGACTAGTAATCTTGTGGTCATGTAGTCCTCAATACTCGCGAGCCTTGTGTAATCCCACACCCACCACTGACTGGCAGCTTTCTGCCCAAGCAATGTACACAGGAAGCTGGCAATCAGTGGTGAGGGCAGGGTTATACAGAGCTCAGCATTCAGAGAACTAGTAGATCTGCAGAAGAGAACACAGATTTTATAAAGAAAACTACAAGTGACATCACTGGAATCAGGGTCTCTCCCCCTACATCGTGCTGGTCTCAAATAGGGTAGCAAAAACTTGATGATAGATTTCCTTTAACCCCTTCACAACATATGACGTACAATTACGTTATGTGTTATGTCCCTGTCAATCTCTGATTGGCATTTATCGTACATCGGTGGGTGGGTGCACGTCATTCAATGTGCTCATGCCTATGGGTTGCCATGACAGCCGGGGGTGTGCTGAAGACCTCTCTGCTTGTCATGATGATTCGCCTGTGAAAGCCAGCATTTAGGTGGGGTTCATAGATCATGATTTCCGCTATATATAACAGTGCTGAAGCACTGCGCTGTAGAGTACAAGCAATCGGACGATTGCAGCTTCAAGTCCCCAGAGGGGACTAACAAATCCAGTTAAAAGTGGGGGGGGGGGGAAACAAACAAAAAAAAAAAAAAACACTATATGTTTGGCATCTGCGTACTCGTACTGACCGGGAGAATCATATTGCCAGGTCAGTTTTACCATGTAATGAACATGGCAAATAAAAATCAATTGTTGAATTTTACTTTTTTTGCAATTTTAATGCTCTTGGATTATTTTCCCTGCTTTCCAGTGCATCACATGATAAAATGAATGGTTTAGTTCTTCGGATTAGCTATGTCTCTTACTTCATGTGCAGGGCATTGCAGTAGCTTAGGTATCCATGGTTATGACAACTCATATTAGTGACAGTTAGCTGTTAGTTGTCGTAACCATGGATACCCAAGCTACTGCAATGCCCTGAGCATGGGGTAAGCAACATAGCTAATCAGAAGAACTATATTACATTTCTAGTTGGAGGCATTTGCGAATATTATTATTACTATGACTACACCTACTATATATCAGGATAGGATCTTGGAGATTAAAATACCACTTTAAGTCTGCAGATTTGATATTGCCTAGAATTATGACAATTTGTGCATCAGTTTTGATTCTGGTGGTTTTAAGGGTTAAAAATGCTTTGGGAACCAAGTGAAAATATAATAACTAACATCATGTGTTCCAAACCTTTCATAAAATAGACATCAGAACACCACAAATACTAGATAACATAACTACTTGGTTAGGGGTGATCTCCCTAGTTTCATAAGTGTACTGTCTTACACTGCTAAATAATAATACTGGCCTGGAGTGTTTTCTTTGGAAGCATCAGATGTAAGAGTTGACAGCAATGCCTCAGACTTAAATTTCTTCTCTGGCACATGGTCTGTAGTAGAATGATGGGATGATGGATTGTGCTTTCTCTCTAGAAACAGACAGACGGTCTATGTAAAGGCGAAGATATTTAAAAAAAAAAAATAATAAATCATGTACTTGCTTGATACTTACTTTCACTTGTAGAATGGGAATGTGCATGGTGATTGTTGACAGGTTGTGTTGGCGTGTCCAATTCCAAAGACCCTACAGAAAATCAATAAAATAAAAAAAGGCAATTTAAGGATACTGTAACAACTGAGAAATTATAAAGACTGAATCAAACTAAAAACTTAAAGGGGTATTCTCATCTCCAAGATCCTATCCCAATATGTAGTAGGTGTGATAATAATAATATTAGCAAATACCTCCAATTAGAAATGTAATATAGTTTTTTTGATTCGCTATGTCTCTTTCTTCATGTACAGGCATTGCAGGACCCTAGGTATCCATGGTTATGTCCACTGATAAAGTCACAGTTAGCTAGCTGCTAGTGGTCGTAACCATGGATACCTAAGGTCCTGCAATGCCTGCACATGAGGAAAGAGATATAGCGAAACAGAAAAACTATACTACATTTCTATTTGGAGGCATTTACTAATATTATTACACCTACTACATATTGGGATAGGATCTTGGAGATGGGAATACCCCTTTAATTTTTCCTCTACAATATTGCAGATGCCTGCAGTAGTCTAAGAATATGGGCCAATTGTGACCACGAAGCAAAAATTCAGAGAACAGCTGGTACTTTCTTTCCTGGATTCTTGACTAAGCCAAAAGAGTGCCAACTACTGTCACAATGCCCACATCAATAACAGGAATTGTAATATGGATTTACACACCATCTTAAGTGAACAGAAATGGGAATGAGAAAGGTCATGAAATCACCACCACATTGCAACCTCTGCCTTTGTCCTGTATCTGAGGACTTGGGATAGAGGATAATAGATGGCTTCAAGACTATTAGAGAGACCATCAAACACATACTCTCATCTGATCGGTCATTGGGATTGGAGAGAAAACACTACAAACTGAACATCAGACACCCAGAGGACTACGTTTGCACAACCCCTTTCAAATATACATAAAAAAAAAGTAGAAAATTGGAAAACCTGAGAATATATAAATGCTTGTTTGCGATTATCTGCCAATGAAAACATGCCTGCAATCAACCAACAAACGAGCAAACCGTTCATCAGCTGATCAAGTTGACTGTGCTGGCAAAAAAAAAAAAAATTATATATCTCTATCTCATTGTTATAGGCAGCACATCGCCCAGTGTAAACACGACATGCGCTGCTGATAATATGATACTATATTTTGTTCTGTCTCATCAGGATGTGTAAAAAAGCCAGTAAATTACTTGTATGTAGCTGACTGACGCTCGTTTAATGGCCCGAAATCTGTCCCTGTTAATGACACATTAGGAATATTTCTTCTGGTAAGTCTCATTATTTTAGCAAATTGACAAACGTTTTGTAAATTGTAACAGAACCTGCAGGTATTTTTACCTGAAACTGGTTCCTTTATTCTGAGAACATAGGGGCAAAATTGTTCAAATAATATCAGCATAAAATCAATATAATTATGATCGGGTACGTACGTCTTTCCAGTATTTCTGTTATTCCTGCATTATCAGCTTCCAGCTCCATTTTGAATTTAGCCAGTTCTTGGTCTAGTTTTCTCAGATGTCGATCTACCTGTAACAGAAATCATGACAAAGAAATTAGTTACAACAAAATGGACCTTTAATAATGGCATCACGAGACATGAAAAACCTATAAAACCAACTGCTCCTCAGGATTATCAGTACAGCCTTCTGTAACAGTATATTTAATAAAAAAAAAAATATCCATCCCTCCAAACGAATGGTGCTCTGCTGCAGGTACAGCACAGACTGACTCCTAAAATATATAATAAATTGGTACAGTAGTACAATGCAGGATGTGCTGTAAATGTTTTCATAAGAATTTGGGAAAGTTATGAAATGATCTATAAATGTCTGTTCTGTTCCTGATCGAAGGATCTGGGCTTTTAGTTGAGATGAATTTGTGCTGCACTTTATGTACACGCTCAGTAGTGAGGCCGGGCTGTGGAGTCAGGGAAATTGAGAAGTCGCAGGTTTGGCTTACCGACTCCACGGCCCTGCTTTGCACAGTGCCGACCATGAATATGGAGAACTACATGGCAGCAGATTTACTAGTCCCCTCGTGATAATCTCCTGATGATCAAACAGTGATTTTAAGAAAACTAGAGCAAGCAGCCCAGTGAGTGACATATTGTTAGAATTGAAGTCCCTGTAGCTACATTGTGCTGCTCTCAGATTAGGTGGCAGATCATTCATGTCTCAGCGACCTCACAAAAGCAGTCAGTGCGTCGGGCTGTGCTTGAGAGAGATCTTGGTCAGGAAAGGCAAGTCACTGAGACAAGAGACCAAGGAGATACAAGGGGAGGGCAGGAGAGCTACAAGGCCATTTTCCTGGACTCATCTGAACAAGCCCTTGGAGAGCTTTAGCAAATTAGCCCCACTGGGATGGAAGGGGGGGGGGGGGCGCCACACTTATGCACCTCAAGCCACAATGTCTGAAAGTTAAAATCCATAGGAAGTTATAGAAAAGTAATAATGAATATTTTTTTTAGTTGCAAATTTTTTTTCCCTTAAAAGACAACCTGACAGCTGATACTTGCTGCCCAAGTCACGTGTACCATCATCTATGAACTCAGCCAAGTATGCTCGACTCTGAAACGCTGTGGATGGAGTTTCAGAGAAAAACATTTTAAAAGCCGCCGGGGACCGATCCACACTGGAGACTAGTCAGACAGGCAGGTCTCCAGTGGATGCTACCTGCCCACTTCCAGTGACTGACAGGTCTCTCCCTATATCCATATGTAGTGAGAAACCTGTCACTTCGGGTGGGGGTGGGAACTATGCACAAACCTGCGGGTTTACTAGTCTCCAATGTGGCTCGTCCCCCGATGCCAAGCAGGGAGCGATCCATTGCTCAAGAGGAGCAGGTGTGGAGCAGCCGCAGGGACTGGCCTTCTCAACTAGTTACATGTGCGGCTTTGTTCCTGGGCATCTTTTAAAGCAGCAGCATTTCAGAGTCAACACACCTGGCTGAGTGATACGGCCAGTGTCTGATACACGGTACCCATGGATTGGGCAGTATGTGTCAGATGTCAGGTTCTCTTTAAAGGCAGCATACTCTAGGTATGGCATCTGTTCAAAAAGAAAGGTGCCGGGTACGGCAATATTGTTAAAGGCTAATCCCTTTAATAAATATTTGTAGTTTTATTATTTTTCAGTCTTTACTTACCAAATCATAAATCTGATTTGCTAATTGTACTTTCTCATCAGCATCTTCCAGAGCTTTGAAATAATCCTGAAGAAAAAAAATAATAATGTACTCTTACAGATCAGCATGTTACACATAGCACTTTCTTTAACAGATGGGATTATTTAATAACAACTCTTCATTGATTAGACACTTGTAACACATTAGATTCAGCTATGCCCAAGTCAAATTGCTGCGGCCAATCCCTGAGCTCGGTAACTATGCCTGTGCAGACTACACAAATCACAGGGATCACAGACTGGCTGTTGTCAATGTGACGTCTCCCCTGCAGACAATGACAGACACTGGGAGCAGTTACAGACACCCAGTGCTGGACCCAAGGAGAGTGAGTAAAGCACAGTTTGTTTTTCTTAAACAATATGCCACATGGGGACAGAGGTTTTCTGAAACTAGAAAACCCATTTAATCCAGGTGTTCACTGTTTTACAATCAGTAGAAAGACACCAGGTTAGCACAGTCACCTGGTTTTTGCATCCTTATTTTGTGATGCCCTGTGCATTGATGCCTTTATTATACACAAAAACTGTCGGCCCAGGGCACTTCTGCATCATTGTGTGAGCAGCACCGATGAAGCCGCGTCTACACATAATGCCAGGACTGATGCAGCAGTCGCAGCTATTACGCACATGTCCTCTACCAATAATGCGGGAGTCTAGCCTGCACGTGAATGAAGCTAATCAGCAGTACACCGAACTCCGCTTACTTACTAGAACCTACAACCTATGTGAAAAGCTGAAGGTTAAGAAAGACAGGGAGAGAACTTACTTTTTTGATAGAGGTCATCTGTTCTTCCCTCCATTCTGGCTTATTCTTCTTAGCATTGGCAAAGAACTCACCAACGCGTTGCTCCAACTGGTCCATGGCATCTGCATTAAAAAATATTTCACAGCATGAAGAAAAATCTCAGGTTTTAAAATAGCGTTACCAGTGAAAGATGCAGTTAAGAATGTGAGGAGTGGAAGGAAAGCAAAAGAAGCCGGCAGATCTCCAGACTTGTATTGGACAGAATGCCAAGCATCTTTACTGAGGACTCTGTATTGTGTGTTAGCTCTCTGTTACTCCTCCTGGAAATGTATGATTTGCATCGTTTCCATTCCCTGAGTCAGTACGGCGTGTCCTTACACGTCCTACAGAGTCACAAACTACTTACAATAGCGACCAGCAGAAATGTGACCAGGCAGCATCTCACTCAGGAAGAACTAAAGCCGACACTGTGCTGGGCCAAGTGTGCATGTGTCCTCAGTGAGGGGACGGAGGCACTGCCTGAGGGGTCCATCAGCAGCCTCTCTCCTGAGAATCAATAATCAGACGTGTTTAGACTTACTATGCCGATCCTTTTCTTCCCCACCATGTAGTGCACATTATGCTTGGCTGACCTTAGTGTAAGTCTATTATACTGTGTCATTATATTTAAAATTGGATATTTCTAAATATAAAATCATCAACTCAAAGTGACCACCCTTATAATTCTTTGGGGGACAAAAGAGGGCAGCATAGATTATTCTAGCCATTAACCAGTCGACTCTCATTAAAGTCTATGGGATCAGACGGAATCTGTGACACTTGTGTAGCAGATGAATGACTGGTGTTCAGAGATTGGAGCACTGCTGAGATGGCAGGACATGTCCTGACTGTATGTAAATGCTATACACCGCCCCCTGCTGCTGAGCCCCGGAATGACAGATCCTGGCTGTACATACACACTGGCCCCTGCTGCCAAGCTCTGGTATGACGGATCCCGGCTGTATCTACACACTGCCCCCTGCTGTCGAGCGTTGATATGATAGATCCTGGCTGTACATACACACTGTCCCCCTGCTGCCCAGCTCTGGTATGACAGATTCTGGTTGTATACACTGCACCCCTGCTGCCAAGCTCTGGTATGACGGATCCTGGCTGTATACACTGCACCCCTGCTGCCCAGCTCTGGTATGACAGATCCTGGCCGTACATACACACTGCCCCCCTGCTGCCGAGCTCTGGTATGACGGATCCTGGCTGTATACACTGCCCCCCAGCTCTGGTATGACGGATTCTGGCTGTATACACTGCCCCCCCGCTCTGGTATGACGGATTCTGGCTGTATACACTGCCCCCCCGCTCTGGCATGACGGATTCTGGCTGTATACACTGCCCCCCCGCTCTGGTATGACGGATTCTGGCTGTATACACTGCCCCCCCGCTCTGGTATGACGGATTCTGGCTGTATACACTGCCCCCCCGCTCTGGTATGACGGATCCTGGCTGTATACACTGCCCCCCAGCTCTGGTATGACGGATTCTGGCTGTATACACTGCCCCCCCGCTCTGGTATGACGGATTCTGGCTGTATACACTGCCCCCCCGCTCTGGTATGACGGATTCTGGCTGTATACACTGCCCCCCAGCCCTGGTATGACGGATTCTGGCTGTATACAATGCCCCTCCGCTCTGGTATGACGGATTCTGGCAGTATACACTGCCCCCTGCTGCAGAGCTCTGGTATAACAGATCCTGGCAGTATACACTGCCCCCCTGCTGCCGAGCTCTGGTATGCCGGATCCTGGCTGTATACACTGCCCCCCCGCTCTGGTATGACGGATTCTGGCTGTATACACTGCCCCCCCGCTCTGGTATGACGGATTCTGGCTGTATACACTGCCCCCCAGCTCTGGTATGACGGATTCTGGCTGTATACACTGCCCCTCCGCTCTGGTATGCCGGATCCAGGCTGTATACACTGCCCCTCCGCTCTGGTATGCCGGATCCTGGCTGTATACACTGCCCCCCCCCGCTCTGGTATGCCGGATCCTGGCTGTATACACTGCCCCCCCCCGCTCTGGTATGCCGGATCCTGGCTGTATACACTGCCCCCCTGCTGCCGAGCTCTGGTATGACGGATTCTGGCTGTATACACTGCCCCCCCGCTCTGGTATGACGGATTCTGGCTGTATACACTGCCACCCGGTTCTGGTATGACGGATTCTGGCAGTATACACTGCCCCATGCTGCAGAGCTCTGGTATGCCGGATCCTGGCTGTATACACTGCCCCCCCCCGCTCTGGTATGCCGGATCCTGGCTGTATACACTGCCCCCCCCGCTCTGGTATGCCGGATCCTGGCTGTATACACTGCCCCCCCCCCCGCTCTGGTATGCCGGATCCTGGCTGTATACACTGCCCCCCGCTCTGGTATGACGGATTCTGGCTGTATACACTGCCACCCGGTTCTGGTATGACGGATTCTGGCAGTATACACTGCCCCATGCTGCAGAGCTCTGGTATGCCGGATCCTGGCTGTATACACTGCCCCCCCCCGCTCTGGTATGCCGGATCCTGGCTGTATACACTGCCCCACCCCCGCACTGGTATGCCGGATCCTGGCTGTATACACTGCCCCCCCTGCTCTGGTATGCCGGATCCTGGCTGTATACACTGCCCCCCCCCCCCCGCTCTGGTATGCCGGATCCTGGCTGTATACACTGCCCCCCCCCCCCCGCTCTGGTATGCCGGATCCTGGCTGTATACACTGCCCCCCCGCTCTGGTATGCCGGATCCTGGCTGTATACACTGACCCCCCCCCCCGCACTGGTATGCCGGATCCTGGCTGTATACACTGCCCCTCCGCTCTGGTATGCCGGATCCTGGCTGTATACACTGCCCCCCCGCTCTGGTATGCCGGATCCTGGCTGTATACACTGCCACCCCCCCCCCGCACTGGTATGCCGGATCCTGGCTGTATACACTGCCCCCCCGCTCTGGTATGCCGGATCCTGGCTGTATACACTGCCCCCCCGCTCTGGTATGCCGGATCCTGGCTGTATACACTGCCCCCCCGCTCTGGTATGCCGGATCCTGGCTGTATACACTGCTCCTCCGCTCTGGTATGACGGATCCTGGCTGTATACACTGCCCCCACGCTCTGGTATGACGGATCCTGGCCGTATACACTGCCCCCCCCGCTCTGGTATGCCGGATCCTGGCTGTATACACTGCCCCCCCCCCCCCCCCGCACTGGTATGCCGGATCCTGGCTGTATACACTGCCCCCCTGCTGCCGAGCTCTGGTATGCCGGATCCTGGCTGTATACACTGACCCCCCCCCCGCACTGGTATGCCGGATCCTGGCTGTATACACTGCCCCTCCGCTCTGGTATGCCGGATCCTGGCTGTATACACTGCCCCCCCGCTCTGGTATGCCGGATCCTGGCTGTATACACTGCCCCCCCCCCCCGCACTGGTATGCCGGATCCTGGCTGTATACACTGACCCCCCCCCCGCACTGGTATGCCGGATCCTGGCTGTATACACTGCCCCTCCGCTCTGGTATGCCGGATCCTGGCTGTATACACTGCCCCCCCGCTCTGGTATGCCGGATCCTGGCTGTATACACTGCCCCCCCCCCCCCCCCCGCACCCGCACTGGTATGCCGGATCCTGGCTGTATACACTGCCCCCCTGCTGCCGAGCTCTGGTATGACGGATTCTGGCTGTATACACTGCCCCCCCCGCTCTGGTATGACGGATTCTGGCAGTATACACTGCCCCCTGCTGCAGAGCTCTGGTATAACAGATCCTGGCAGTATACACTGCCCCATGCTGCAGAGCTCTGGTATGCCGGATCCTGGCTGTATACACTGCCCCCCCCGCTCTGGTATGCCGGATCCTGGCTGTATACACTGACCCCCCCGCTCTGGTATGCCAGATCCTGGCTGTATACACTGCCCCCCCGGTCTGGTATGCCGGATCCTGGCTGTATACACTGCCCCCCCGCTCTGGTATGCCGGATCCTGGCTGTATACACTGACCCCCCCCCCGCACTGGTATGCCGGATCCTGGCTGTATACACTGCCCCTCCGCTCTGGTATGCCGGATCCTGGCTGTATACACTGCCCCCCCGCTCTGGTATGCCGGATCCTGGCTGTATACACTGCCCCCCCCCCCGCACTGGTATGCCGGATCCTGGCTGTATACACTGCCCCCCTGCTGCCGAGCTCTGGTATGACGGATTCTGGCTGTATACACTGCCCCCCCCCGCTCTGGTATGACGGATTCTGGCAGTATACACTGCCCCCTGCTGCAGAGCTCTGGTATAACAGATCCTGGCAGTATACACTGCCCCATGCTGCAGAGCTCTGGTATGCCGGATCCTGGCTGTATACACTGCCCCCCCCGCTCTGGTATGCCGGATCCTGGCTGTATACACTGCCCCCCCGGTCTGGTATGCCGGATCCTGGCTGTATACACTGCCCCCCCCGCTCTGGTATGCCGGATCCTGGCTGTATACACTGACCCCCCCCCCGCACTGGTATGCCGGATCCTGGCTGTATACACTGCCCCTCCGCTCTGGTATGCCGGATCCTGGCTGTATACACTGCCCCCCCGCTCTGGTATGCCGGATCCTGGCTGTATACACTGCCACCCCCCCCCGCACTGGTATGCCGGATCCTGGCTGTATACACTGCCCCCCCGCTCTGGTATGCCGGATCCTGGCTGTATACACTGCCCCCCCGCTCTGGTATGCCGGATCCTGGCTGTATACACTGCTCCTCCGCTCTGATATGACGGATCCTGGCTGTATACACTGCCCCCCCGCTCTGGTATGACGGATCCTGGCTGTATACACTGCCCCCCCGCTCTGGTATGCCGGATCCTGGCTGTATACACTGCCCCCCCCCCCCCCCGCACTGGTATGCCGGATCCTGGCTGTATACACTGCCCCCCTGCTGCCGAGCTCTGGTATGACGGATTCTGGCTGTATACACTGCCCCCCCCGCTCTGGTATGACGGATTCTGGCAGTATACACTGCCCCCTGCTGCAGAGCTCTGGTATAACAGATCCTGGCAGTATACACTGCCCCATGCTGCAGAGCTCTGGTATGCCGGATCCTGGCTGTATACACTGCCCCCCCGCTCTGGTATGCCGGATCCTGGCTGTATACACTGCCCCCCCGGTCTGGTATGACGGATCCTGGCTGTATACACTGCCCCCCCCCGCTCTGGTATGACGGATCCTGGCTGTATACACTGCCCCCCCCGCTCTGGTATGCCAGATCCTGGCTGTATACACTGCCCCCCCCGCTCTGGTATGCCGGATCCTGGCTGTATACACTGCCCCCCCCCGCTCTGGTATGCCGGATCCTGGCTGTATACACTGCCCCCCCCGCTCTGGTATGCCGGATCCTGGCTGTATACACTGCCCCCCCCGCTCTGGTATGCCGGATCCTGGCTGTATACACTGCCCCCCCCCGCTCTGGTATGCCGGATCCTGGCTGTATACACTGCCCCCCCCGCTCTGGTATGCCGGATCCTGGCTGTATACACTGCCCCCCCCGCTCTGGTATGCCGGATCCTGGCTGTATACACTGCCCCCCCGCTCTGGTATGCCGGATCCTGGCTGTATACACTGCCCCCCCGCTCTGGTATGCCGGATCCTGGCTGTATACACTGCTCCTCCGCTCTGGTATGCCGGATCCTGGCTGTATACACTGCCCCCCCCGCTCTGGTATGCCGGATCCTGGCTGTATACACTGCCCCTCCGCTCTGGTATGACGGATCCTGGCTGTATACACTGCCACCCTCCCCCCCCCCCCGCTCTGGTATGACGGATCCTGGCTGTATACACTGCCCCCCCGCTCTGGTATGACGGATCCTGGCTGTATAAACTGCCCCCCCGCTCTGGTATGACGGATCCAGGCTGTATACACTGCCCCCCCGCTCTGGTATGACGGATCCTGGCTGTATACACTGCCCCCCCGCTCTGGTATGACGGATCCTGGCTGTATACACTGCCCCCCCCCGCTCTGGTATGACGGATCCTGGCTGTATACACTGCCCCCCCCCCGCTCTGGTATGACGGATCCTGGCTGTATACACTGCCCCCCCGCTCTGGTATGACGGATCCTGGCTGTATACACTGCCCCCCCGCTCTGGTATGACGGATCCTGGCTGTATACACTGCCCCCCCCCCCGCTCTGGTATGCCGGATCCTGGCTGTATACACTGCCCCCCCCCCCCGCTCTGGTATGCCGGATCCTGGCTGTATACACTGCCCCCCCCCCGCTCTGGTATGCCGGATCCTGGCTGTATACACTGCCCCCCCCCCCCGCTCTGGTATGACGGATCCTGGCTGTATACACTGCCCCCCCCCCCGCTCTGGTATGACGGATCCTGGCTGTATACACTGCCCCCCCGCTCTGGTATGACGGATCCTGGCTGTATACACTGTCCCCCCCCCGCTCTGGTATGACGGATCCTGGCTGTATACACTGCCCCCCCGCTCTGGTATGACGGATCCTGGCTGTATACACTGTCGTCCCCCCCCGCTCTGGTATGCCGGATCCTGGCTGTATACACTGCCCCCCCCCCCCCGCTCTGGTATGACGGATCCTGGCTGTATACACTGCCCCCCCCCCCGCTCTGGTATGACGGATCCTGGCTGTATACACTGCCCCCCCGCTCTGGTATGACGGATCCTGGCTGTATACACTGTCCCCCCCCCCGCTCTGGTATGACGGATCCTGGCTGTATACACTGCCCCCCCGCTCTGGTATGACGGATCCTGGCTGTATACACTGTCCCCCCCCCCGCTCTGGTATGACGGATCCTGGCTGTATACACTGCCCCCCCCCCCCCCCCCCGCTCTGGTATGCCGGATCCTGGCTGTATACACTGCCCCCCCCCCCGCTCTGGTATGACGGATTCTGGCTGTATACACTGCCCCCCCCGCTCTGGTATGACGGATTCTGGCAGTATACACTGCCCCCTGCTGCAGAGCTCTGGTATAACAGATCCTGGCAGTATACACTGCCCCATGCTGCAGAGCTCTGGTATGCCGGATCCTGGCTGTATACACTGCCCCCCCCGCTCTGGTATGCCGGATCCTGGCTGTATACACTGCCCCCCCGGTCTGGTATGACGGATCCTGGCTGTATACACTGCCCCCCCCCGCTCTGGTATGACGGATCCTGGCTGTATACACTGCCCCCCCCGCTCTGGTATGCCAGATCCTGGCTGTATACACTGCCCCCCCCGCTCTGGTATGCCGGATCCTGGCTGTATACACTGCCCCCCCCGCTCTGGTATGCCGGATCCTGGCTGTATACACTGCCCCCCCCGCTCTGGTATGCCGGATCCTGGCTGTATACACTGCCCCCCCCGCTCTGGTATGCCGGATCCTGGCTGTATACACTGCCCCCCCCCCCGCTCTGGTATGCCGGATCCTGGCTGTATACACTGCCCCCCCCGCTCTGGTATGCCGGATCCTGGCTGTATACACTGCCCCCCCAGCTCTGGTATGCCGGATCCTGGCTGTATACACTGCCCCCCCGCTCTGGTATGCCGGATCCTGGCTGTATACACTGCCCCCCCGCTCTGGTATGCCGGATCCTGGCTGTATACACTGCCCCCCCGCTCTGGTATGCCGGATCCTGGCTGTATACACTGCTCCTCCGCTCTGGTATGCCGGATCCTGGCTGTATACACTGCCCCCCCCGCTCTGGTATGCCGGATCCTGGCTGTATACACTGCTCCTCCGCTCTGGTATGACGGATCCTGGCTGTATACACTGCCACCCTCCCCCCCCCCCCCCGCTCTGGTATGACGGATCCTGGCTGTATACACTGCCCCCCCGCTCTGGTATGACGGATCCTGGCTGTATACACTGCCACCCTCCCCCCCCCCCCCCCCGCTCTGGTATGACGGATCCTGGCTGTATACACTGCCCCCCCGCTCTGGTATGACGGATCCTGGCTGTATAAACTGCCCCCCCGCTCTGGTATGACGGATCCAGGCTGTATACACTGCCCCCCCGCTCTGGTATGACGGATCCTGGCTGTATACACTGCCCCCCCGCTCTGGTATGACGGATCCTGGCTGTATACACTGCCCCCCCCCCGCTCTGGTATGACGGATCCTGGCTGTATACACTGCCCCCCCCCCGCTCTGGTATGACGGATCCTGGCTGTATACACTGCCCCCCCCCCCACTCTGGTATGACGGATCCTGGCTGTATACACTGCCCCCCCGCTCTGGTATGACGGATCCTGGCTGTATACACTGTCCCCCCCCCCCGCTCTGGTATGCCGGATCCTGGCTGTATACACTGCCCCCCCCCCCCCTGCTCTGGTATGCCGGATCCTGGCTGTATACACTGCCCCCCCCCCCCCCCGCTCTGGTATGCCGGATCCTGGCTGTATACACTGCCCCCCCGCTCTGGTATGACGGATCCTGGCTGTATAAACTGCCCCCCCGCTCTGGTATGACGGATCCAGGCTGTATACACTGCCCCCCCGCTCTGGTATGACGGATCCTGGCTGTATACACTGCCCCCCCGCTCTGGTATGACGGATCCTGGCTGTATACACTGCCCCCCCCCCGCTCTGGTATGACGGATCCTGGCTGTATACACTGCCCCCCCCCCCACTCTGGTATGACGGATCCTGGCTGTATACACTGCCCCCCCGCTCTGGTATGACGGATCCTGGCTGTATACACTGTCCCCCCCCCGCTCTGGTATGCCGGATCCTGGCTGTATACACTGCCCCCCCCCCCCCCCCTGCTCTGGTATGCCGGATCCTGGCTGTATACACTGCCCCCCCCCCCCCCCCCCCCCCCCGCTCTGGTATGCCGGATCCTGGCTGTATACACTGCCCCCCCCCCCACTCTGGTATGACGGATCCTGGCTGTATACACTGCCCCCCCGCTCTGGTATGACGGATCCTGGCTGTATACACTGTCCCCCCCCCGCTCTGGTATGCCGGATCCTGGCTGTATACACTGCCCCCCCCCCCCCCCCTGCTCTGGTATGCCGGATCCTGGCTGTATACACTGCCCCCCCCCCCCCCCCCGCTCTGGTATGCCGGATCCTGGCTGTATACACTGCCCCCCCCCCCCCCCCGCTCTGGTATGCCGGATCCTGGCTGTATACACTGCCCCCCCCCCCCCCGCTCTGGTATGCCGGATCCTGGCTGTATACACTGCCCCCCCCCCCCCCGCTCTGGTATGCCGGATCCTGGCTGTATACACTGCCCCCCCCCCCCCCCCCCACTCTGGTATGCCGGATCCTGGCTGTATACACTGCCCCCCCGCTCTGGTATGCCGGATCCTGGCTGTATACACTGCCCCCCTCCGCCCTGGTATGACGGATCCTGGCTGTATACACTGCCCCCTGCTGCAGAGCTCTGGTATGACGGATCCTGGCTGTATACACTGCCCCCTGCTGCAGAGCTCTGGTATGACGGATCCTGGCTGTATACACTGCCCCCTGCTGCAGAGCTCTGGTATGACGGATTCTGGCTGTATACACTGCCCCCTGCTGCCGAGCCTTGATATGACAGATCCCGCCGGCACACACACACTGGCTGTACATACAGGGCACAATACACACTTGCAGCACGAGTGCAAGGTACACGGCGCTGCTCGCGGGGAGACAACGGCTGGAGGTGATCACGTACTCTGCACCTGCAAGTCCATCTCCCTCATTTCCGTAAACCTGTCGCGCAGATCCATGGGAAGCTGCTCGATCACTGCGGAGAGACAGGAGGGGGAGAGGGCAGTTATTAGGCAGCTCCGTCAACAGTCACAACCCGCTCCGCACCGCACGGCGGACGGTCCCGGCGCACGGCGGCACACTCACTCTCCAGGTAATCCTCCAGGTACAGCATCTTTCCCTCTCAAGTCACCACAGAAACAACAGCTGCCGTTTATTACTGCGAGTCAAAATGGCGCCTACTCAGCAGCAACAAAACACTGGGCGAGACGAGGAGGCGGCCAGCGGACGATCTGATAGGCTCCGAGGAGCGATGACGTCAGCTGGCGCGGGGAGATCTGGGAAGTGTATTTCATCAATTAGAGCTGAGCGCGCGCTGCCCTCGACATAAACCTCTGTAGACTGGAAGAGGCAGGCAGCGCCGCCACCGGCCACTATACCTCACTACGCAGCGCCGCCACCGGCCACTATACCTCACTACGCAGCGCCGCCACCGGCCACTATACCTCACTACGCAGCGCCGCCACCGGCCACTATACCTCACTACGCAGCGCCGCCACCGGCCACTATACCTCACTACGCAGCGCCGCCACCGGCCACTATACCTCACTACGCAGCGCCGTCACCGGCCGCTATACCTCACTACGCAGCGCCGCCACCGGCCACTATACCTCACTACGCAGCGCCGCCACCGGCCACTATACCTCACTACGCAGCGCCGCCACCGGCCACTATACCTCACTACGCAGCGCCGCCACCGGCCACTATACCTCACTACGCAGCGCCGCCACCGGCCACTATACCTCACTACGCAGCGCCGCCACCGGCCGCTATACCTCACTACGCAGCGCCGCCACCGGCCGCTATACCTCACTACGCAGCGCCGCCACCGGCCGCTATACCTCACTACGCAGCGCCGCCACCGGCCACTATACCTCACTACGCAGCGCCGCCACCGGCCACTATACCTCACTACGCAGCGCCGCCACCGGCCACTATACCTCACTACGCAGCGCCGTCACCGGCCGCTATACCTCACTACGCAGCGCCGCCACCGGCCGCTATACCTCACTACGCAGCGCCGTCACCGGCCGCTATACCTCACTACGCAGCGCCGCCACCGGCCGCTATACCTCACTACGCAGCGCCGCCACCGGCCTCTATACCTCACTACGCAGCGCCGCCACCGGCCACTATACCTCACTACGCAGCGCCGCCACCGGCCACTATACCTCACTACGCAGCGCCGCCACCGGCCACTATACCTCACTACGCAGCGCCGCCACCGGCCACTATACCTCACTACGCAGCGCCGCCACCGGCCGCTATACCTCACTACGCAGCGCCGCCACCGGCCGCTATACCTCACTACGCAGCGCCGTCACCGGCCGCTATACCTCACTACGCAGCGCCGCCACCGGCCGCTATACCTCACTACGCAGCGCCGCCACCGGCCGCTATACCTCACTACGCAGCGCCGCCACCGGCCGCTATACCTCACTACGCAGCGCCGTCACCGGCCGCTATACCTCACTACGCAGCGCCGCCACCGGCCGCTATACCTCACTACGCAGCGCCGCCACCGGCCGCTATACCTCACTACGCAGCGCCGTCACCGGCCGCTATACCTCACTACGCAGCGCCGCCACCGGCCGCTATACCTCACTACGCAGCGCCGCCACCGGCCGCTATACCTCACTACGCAGCGCCGTCACCGGCCGCTATACCTCACTACGCAGCGCCGTCACCGGCCGCTATACCTCACTACGCAGCGCCGTCACCGGCCGCTATACCTCACTACGCAGCGCCGTCACCGGCCGCTATACCTCACTACGCAGCGCCGTCACCGGCCGCTATACCTCACTACGCAGCGCCGTCGCCGGCCGCTATACCTCACTACGCAGCGCTGCCGCCGACCACTATACCTCACTACACCGCGGTGTCACCAGCCACTATACCTCACTACACAGCGCCGCCACCGGCCACTATACCTCACTACGCAGCGTCGCCACCGGCCACTATACCTCACTACGCAGCGCCGCCACCGGCCACTGTACCTCACTACACAGCGCCGCCACCGGCCACTATACCTCACTACACAGCGCCGCCACCGACCACTATACCGCGGTGTCACCGGCCACTATACCTCACTACGCAGCGCCGCCACCGGCCACTATACCTCACTACACAGCGCCGTCGCCGGCCACTATACCTCACTGCACAGCGCCGCCACCGGCCACTATACCTCACTGCACAGCGCCGCCACCGGCCACTATACCTCACTGCACAGCGCCGCCACCGGCCACTATACCTCACTGCACAGCGCCGCCACCGGCCACTATACCT
The DNA here is from genome assembly GCF_046119375.1 of Phyllobates terribilis. Classification (NCBI taxonomy): domain Eukaryota; kingdom Metazoa; phylum Chordata; class Amphibia; order Anura; family Dendrobatidae; genus Phyllobates; species Phyllobates terribilis. The sequence continues at coordinate 220,892,698 of NW_027362771.1, forward strand.
CACTACACAGCGCCGCCACCGGCCACTATACCTCACTACGCAGCGCCGCCACCGGCCACTATACCTCACTACGCAGCGCCGCCACCGGCCACTATACCTCACTACACAGCGCTGCCACCGGCCACTATACCTCACTACACAGCGCCGCCACCGGCCACTATACCTCACTACGCAGCGCCGCCACCTACCACTATACCCAGGGGTGGATTAAGAATAGCAAGGGCCCCGGGCAGTTTAGAAGGCGCGTCCCCCACACACACACACACACACACACACACACCTACCTGATTTATCACGTGACATGTCACATGATCCCCTGTGATAGTTCACGGGAAATTAATTTGCCACAATATTAATTGTGCTGCCTCATCTGAGAGCAGCACAATATTGGGGCAGATACCCTGATTCCAGAGATGTGTCACTTTTTCAGCTGCTTGTTGTCATTTTGAGAAAATCACCGTTTTATCTGCTGCAGATCTAGCAGCTCTCTGAATGCTGCGCTCTGTATAGCCCCACCCACACCACTGATTGGCAGCTTTCTGCCCATGCTCAGTGTACACAGAAATCTACTGATCAGTGATGGGGGTGGGGTCCTACAGAACTTACTAGTCATCTAGTGATAATTACCTTCTGACAAATCAATGATTTTATCAAAACAACACTAAGCAGCCCAGTAAGTGACACATTACTGGAATCAGTGCCTCTAACCCTACATTATGCTGCTCTCAGATTAGGTGGCAAAAACCTGATGACAGATTCCCTTTAAAGGAGCTGTAAACACAAAAAGGTTTGTATTAAAAAAAATACAAGCCATTTGTGAAATTAACTTTTTTTCATTGTTAATTCACATTAGACTGTATCTTCAACACTTTTGTCAGCAGGTCTTATTACAGACTCTGAATAGGGCAGCGCTCTCCCTCTCCCTCAGCAGAAAGTCACAGCATGGTGAAAAAACGGGATCTTTTATGATTTTCTCATAATAAATAAAAAAGGACATGCAAGTCCTCCAAACTATTTTCCGTTTCTCTATAGGGGAGGTCCTAAATCTTTCTTGTTCTTTAGTTGATCACATGTCAAAAAGGCAAAGCATTTACTATGAACTCGCCTAAAAAAATATACACTTGGAGAGTAATATCATCATCTGCATGTAAATATTCCTTGACTCTAAGGGCTCGCTCACACTGTCGTATAACACGGCCGAATGCTATGTGATGTTTTATCGGATAGGACTCGGCCCTATGTTATACTATGGGACTGTGCGATTATTGGCATGAGAAAATAATCTCATTCGATATTCGGACCATGTGCACCCATACAAGTCTATGGGTGCACGTAAAACATTAGACTGCACTCGGATGTCATCCAAGTGCAGTCCGATGAACACTCACAGAGACTATGGAGAAGATGGAGAAAGTAAGTTCTCCATCTTCTCCATATCTGTGCTGCGAGAGAATCGGATCACACTCAGTTGAAGCTCTGAGTTTGAGCCGAGTGTCATTAGCATAATTGGCCCTATTCTCTTGCATGAGAGAATATATGGCTTAGTGAGTGGACCCTAAAACTGAATAGTAGTGACGGACAGGCACCTCACAAGCGGGATCCATGTAGCTCTCAGATGTCATGTAGGTAGGGCTTCATTCCATGGGGTAGGGCTTAATTTCAAGGTATATGAAAAAAAATGGACTTCAAATAAAAATTAAATGAACACAAAAAGCACTAATTGAATTATTTTTTTCGTATTTATGTTTGCAGCCCCTTTAAAAACCCTTTGAGGACCAAGGCACATATATGTCCCATAGTTTTAAACTGGAAAAAAATTTGATTGAATAAAATTTAAGGTCCTCCAAGGTTTAAGTAGGTCATAAATTCATATGAATACTTGCTCATACAATTTCACATGCCAAAAGATGAAGAAGAACAGAATCAAAAATATGACATTAAGTGGAGCACTTACAGGTATTCAAGGTGAAAGAGACCAGCAAAGGCATAGTCTCGAATGACAGTAAATGAGATAGAATTCAGCAAGCTCAAAATGAAGACAGCAGGTTAGAAGCGAACCAGACTTTATGGTGCTCAGAATTAGTCAAGCAGAATTTATTGACTGCTCTTGCAAAGCACTGAGACTCCCGCTGTGTATAGATGGCGCCATGCGGCCTCCCGCTGTGTATAGATGGCGCCGTGCGGCCTCCCGCTGTGTATAGATGGCGCCGTGCGGCCTCCCGCTGTGTATAGATGGCGCCGTGCGGCCTCCCGCTGTGTATAGATGGTGCCGTGCGGCCTCCCGCTGTGTATAGATGGCTACGTGCGGCCTCCTGCTGAGTATACGTGTATAGATGGCTACGTGCGGCCTCCTGCTGAGTATAGATGCTGCACGGCGCTCCCCCCAGAGACAGCAGGAGGCCGCACAGCGCCATCTATACTCAGCGGGAGACCGCACGTTGCCATCTATACACAGCAGGAGGCCGCACGGCGCCCCCCCCAGAGACAGCAGGAGGCCGCACAGTGCCATCTATACTCAGCGGGAGGCCGCACATAGCCATCTATACACAGCGGGAGGCCGCACGGCACCCCCCCCAGAGACAGCAGGAGGCCGCACAGCGCAATCTATACTCAGCGGGAGGCCGCACGTAGCCATCTATACACAGCGGGAGGCCGCACGGCGCCCCCCCCCAGAGACAGCAGGAGGCCGCACAGCGCAATCTATACTCAGCGGGAGGCCGCACGTAGCCATCTATACACAGCGGGAGGCCGCACGGCGCCCCCCCCCAGAGACAGCAGGAGGCCGCACAGCGCCATCTATACTCAGCGGGAGGCCGCACATAGCTATCTATACACAGCAGGAGGCCGCACGGCACCCCCCCAGAGACAGCAGGAGGCCGCACAGCGCCATCTATACTCAGCGGGAGGCCGCACATAGCCATCTATACACAGCGGGAGGCCGCACGGCACCCCCCCCCAGAGACAGCAGGAAGCCGCACAGCGCAATCTATACTCAGCGGGAGGCCGCACGTAGCCATCTATACACAGCGGGAGGCCGCACGGCACCCCCCCCAGAGACAGCAGGAGGCCGCACAGCGCAATCTTTACTCAGCGGGAGGCCGCACGTAGCCATCTATACACAGCGGGAGGCCGCACGGCGCCCCCCCCCCAGAGACAGCAGGAGGCCGCACAGCGCCATCTATACTCAGCGGGAGGCCGCACATAGCCATCTATACACAGCAGGAGGCCGCACGGCACCCCCCCAGAGACAGCAGGAGGCCGCACAGCGCAATCTATACTCAGCGGGAGGCCGCACGTAGCCATCTATACACAGCGGGAGGCCGCACGGCGCCCCCCCAGAGACAGCAGGAGGCCGCACAGTGCCATCTATACTCAGCGGGAGGCCGCACATAGCCATCTATACACAGCGGGAGGCCGCACGGCACCCCCCCCAGAGACAGCAGGAGGCCGCACAGCGCAATCTATACTCAGCGGGAGGCCGCACGTAGCCATCTATACACAGCGGGAGGCCGCACGGCGCCCCCCCCCAGAGACAGCAGGAGGCCGCACAGCGCAATCTATACTCAGCGGGAGGCCGCACGTAGCCATCTATACACAGCGGGAGGCCGCACGGCGCCCCCCCCCAGAGACAGCAGGAGGCCGCACAGCGCCATCTATACTCAGCGGGAGGCCGCACATAGCTATCTATACACAGCAGGAGGCCGCACGGCACCCCCCCAGAGACAGCAGGAGGCCGCACAGCGCCATCTATACTCAGCGGGAGGCCGCACATAGCCATCTATACACAGCGGGAGGCCGCACGGCACCCCCCCCCAGAGACAGCAGGAAGCCGCACAGCGCAATCTATACTCAGCGGGAGGCCGCACGTAGCCATCTATACACAGCGGGAGGCCGCACGGCACCCCCCCCAGAGACAGCAGGAGGCCGCACAGCGCAATCTTTACTCAGCGGGAGGCCGCACGTAGCCATCTATACACAGCGGGAGGCCGCACGGCGCCCCCCCCCCCAGAGACAGCAGGAGGCCGCACAGCGCCATCTATACTCAGCGGGAGGCCGCACATAGCCATCTATACACAGCAGGAGGCCGCACGGCACCCCCCCAGAGACAGCAGGAGGCCGCACAGCGCAATCTATACTCAGCGGGAGGCCGCACGTAGCCATCTATACACAGCGGGAGGCCGCACGGCGCCCCCCCAGAGACAGCAGGAGGCTGCACAGCGCCATCTATACTTAGCGGGAGGCCGCACGTAGCCATCTATACACAGCGGGGAGCCTCACGGCGCCATGTCTACACAGCAGGGGGCCGCACGGCGCCATCAATACACGGCGGGGGGCCGCACGGCGCCATCTATACATAGCGGGGGGGCGCATGTAGCCATCTATACACAGCGGGGGGCCACACGTAGCCATCTGTACACAGCGGGGGGCCGCACGGCGCCCCCCCCCAGATACAGCAGGAGGCCGCACGGCGCCAACTATACTCAGCAGGAGGCCGCACGCAGTCATGCACACACACAAACATATACAGACATATACACATTTGAAACACAAAAATACATATAAACAGACATGACACAATGATATCTGCCCACACACACATACAAACAGACATGACACAATGATATCTGCCCACACACAAACACATACAAACCGACATCACACAATGACATCTGCCCACACACACACAAACAGACATCACACAATGACATCTGCCCACACACACACAGACATCACACAATGACATCTGCCTACACACACATACACACACACAAACAGACATCACACAATGACATCTGCCTACACACACACACACAAACAGACATCACACAATGACATCTGCCTACACACACATACAAACAGACATCACACAATGACATCTGCCCACACACACACACACAAACAGACATCACACAATGACATCTGCCTACACACACACACACACAAACAGACATCACACAATGACATCTGCCTACACACACACACACACACAAACAGACATCACACAATGACATCTGCCTACACACACACACAGACATCACACAATGACATCTGCCTACACACACACACAAACAGACATCACACAATGACATCTGCCCACACACACACACACAAACAGACATCACACAATGACATCTGCCCACACACACACACACAAACAGACATCACACAATGACATCTTGCCACACACACACACACAGACATCACACAAACAGACATCACACAATGACATCTGCCCACACACACACATCACACAATGACATCTGCCCCCCCACACACACAAACAGACATCACACAATGACATCTACCCCCCCCACACACAAACAGACATCACACAATGACATCTGCCTACACACATACACATCACACAATGACATCTGCCCACACACATACACATCACACAATGACATCTGCCCACACACACACAGACATACACACACAAACAGACATCACACAATGACATCTGCCCACACGCATACATACACACACACACACACTCACTCACCATCCCCCGGCTCGGCTCCAGTCCTCCTGCTCCTCTCCCGTGGTAAGTAGCAGTGCAGGCCGGGCGCGCACTGCGTGACGTCACAGCTAGGAGACACAGCCGCGCACAGGGCCGTGTCTCCTAGCAGTGACACGGCCGGGCTAGCACAGGGAAGTTAACTGCTGCAGTGCTGGCCCGGCCGATGAAGAAGTAGCGGCGGCTGCTGCTGGGGGAGCGGTACGGGGCCCCCCCTCCCGGGCCCCCCCTCCCGCCACTGCTACCGGTATGTGCCGCGGCGGCCCGCACATATAATGAGGGCAATCCGGCATTAGACACCCCGCCCGGAGCCGCGGGGCCTCTGCAGGCTCGGGGCCCCGGGCGGTCACCCGGATTGCCCTAATTATAATCCGCCTATGACTATACCTCACTACGCAGCGCCGCCACCGGCCACTATACCTCACTACACAGCGCCGCCACCGGCCACTATACCTCACTACACAGCGCCGCCACCGGCCACTATACCTCACTACGCAGCGCCGCCACCGGCCACTATACCTCACTGCATAGCGCCGTCACGGGCCACTATACCTCACTACACAGCGCCGCCACCGGCCACTATACTTCACTACGCAGCGCCGCCACCGGCCACTATACCTCACTACACAGCGCCGTCACCGGCCTCTATACCTCACTACACAGCGCCGCCACCGGCCTATATACCTCACTACACAGCGCCGTCACCGGCCACTATACCTCACTACACCGCGCCACCACCGGCCTCTATATCTCACTACACAGCGCCACCACCGCCCACTATACCTCACTGCACAGCGGTGTCACCGGCCACTATACCTCACTACACAGCGGTGTCACCGGCCACTATACCTCACTACACAGCGGTGTCACCGGCCACTATACCCCACTACACAGCGCCGCCACCGGCCACTATACCTCACTACACAGCGACGCCACCGGCCACTATACCTCACTACACAGCGACGCCACCGGCCACTATACCTCACTACACAGCGCCGTCACCGGCCACTAAACCTCACTACACAGCGGTGTCACCGGCCACTATACCTCACTACACAGCGGTGTCACCGGCCACTATACCTCACTACACAGCGGTGTCACCGGCCACTATACCTCACTACACAGCGGTGTCACCGGCCACTATACCTCACTACACAGCGCCGCCACCGGCCACTATACCTCACTACACAGCGCTGTCATCGGCCATTATACCTCACTACACAGCGCCGTCACCGGCCACTATACCTCACTACACAGCGCCGTCACCGGCCACTATACCTCACTACACAGCGCCGTCACCGGCCACTATACCTCACTACACAGCGCCGTCACCGGCCTCTATACCTCACTACACAGCGCCGTCACCGGCCGCTATACCTCACTACGCAGCGCCGCCACCGGCCGCTATACCTCGCTACACTGTCACCGGCCGCTATGCCTCACTACACCGTGGTGTCACCGGCCACTATACCTCACTACACCTCACTACACAGCGCCGTCACCGTCCGCTATACCTCATTACACTGCGCCGTCATCGGCCTCTATACCTCACTACAGAGCGCTGTCACCGGCCACTGCCTCACTATTGCAGCGGTCTCCAGCTCCCACAGGCTCTGAAGATGGCAGCTATTCACCCGAGCACTCACATCTCTTACTGTATATCTGTATTCAACAAGTTCTTGGAAATTGTGATAAAATAATGTATTAATACAAAATAATGTCTTAAAGGAGTTTTCCATTTTCATAGGTAAAAAACATAAGTGACACCCTCCGTCCGCTGCTTTGGTCCATGGTGACAGGCTGCAGTGGTTGCGTCATCATGACTTCAGTGCATATGACCCCTGCAGCCAATCGCTGAGCTCAGTGGTTCTGGCAGTGTAGATGCACAAGGCTGATTGGCTCTGTGCTGCAATATCCTTTACAGTAGAAACTAGTACTGCCTGCTTTCATTCATAGGGAACCTGTCACCAGGTTTTCCCATATAAAGTACGACCACCACCATTAGGTTCTCTTTTACAACAATGCTTAAAAAAAAAGAGTCCCCAGTCCAGTCTGCAGATTTAAAAAAATAGCTTTTAGTTTTGTTACAGATGGGGTGGTCCAGTCCGATGGACTTCCCTCATTCCCTGCTACGTGTGGATGATGTGTCCTACGTCATCCACACAGTTTCCTTCATCACGCCCCTGCCAGGCGCACTTCTATCTACTCTGCCGATGGTAGATCGCAGTACTGTAATACCCATGAGCCGGGAAAGGCCAAAGAGCACCTATGACCTGGAAGTAAAGCCGGCACATTGCGCACTACAGTGCTTTGCTCTGTCCTCAGCAGGGCAGAAAGAAATACACCTGCGCAGGAACGTGATGGAGGACACTGTGTGGATGACGTGAGATGTGTCATCCACACGAAGCAGGACAGGAGGACAGTGATAAGAAGAGAGGAGGCACCGGATCAAGATCAGAGACGCCAATAGGACCGGACTGCCCTGTCTGTAAATATAATAAATGCTATTTTTTTTAAATCTGCAGACTGGATTGGGGACCATTTTACAGCATTCTACCATACTGTAAAAGCTATATGTTAATGGTGGTGGCCGTACTTTACATGTGGAAAACCTGGTGACAGGTTCTAATCTGGAGGCAGATTCAAATACTGATCAGTGCCCGACCCATAGTAAGGAACCGCTCATTTACATATGAGAAAGCGTGGATATCTCTGGAATACGACATCGGATCGCAATTATCAAGGTATCATTTTATTCAGCTTCCTATGACCGACATGCCTATATAGACATCTTGGAAGGGTTGATCCTAAGCCGCATATCTAGTGCATAAAATACGCAGCACTTTACAGTACCAGCAAAGTATTGAAATCTCGTGTACACACTGCTTCTTTTTTCGACTTTTTTTGGAGCTCTGCTGTGTTTATGCCAAAATGCAGCATACGACTTGTTTCAGCCTTTTTGCATATTTGCAGCATTTTTGCCCACATCTTTTTTCTTTTAACAAACTTTATTAACATATACTGTTAACAAACTTTATTAACATATACTGTTGACAAAAGCACACATTAAATCCCCCTGGAAAATGCACCAAATAATACAGCAAAAACACCTGTAAAACACATAAAAAAACAAGTGTAAAACCCAACAAACTTGGGCCACATTCACATGTTCAGTATTTTACCTCAGTATTTGTAAGCCAGAACCAGGAGTGGGTGATAAATACAGAAGTGGTGACGTGTTTCTATTATACTTTTCCTCTGATTGCGCCACTCCTGATTTTAGCTTACACATACTGATGTAATATACTGACCAAATACACAATGTGCGTACGTGGCCTTAACCACTTCGTTCCAGAGCCCGTTTTCGCCTTCTTGACCGGGCCAATTTTTACAATTCTGACCACTGTCAATTTATGAAGTAATTACTCTGGAACGCTTCAACGGATCCCCCTGATTCTGAGATTTTTTTTTTCGTGATATATTGTACTTCATGATAGTGGTAAAATTTCTTCGATATTACTTGCGTTTATTTGTGAAAAAATTGGAAACTTGGCGAAAATTTTTAAAATTTTACAATTTTCAAACTTTGAATTTTCATGCCCTTAAATCAGAGAGATATGTCACACAAAATAGTTAATAAATAACATTTCCCACATGTCTACTTTACATCAGCACAATTTTGGAACCAACATTTTTTTTTGTTAGGACGTTCTAAGGGTTAAAAGTTGACCAGCAATTTCTCATTTTTCCAACAAAATTTACAAAAACATTTTTTTAGGGACCACATCTTATTTGAAGTGACTTTGAGGGGCCTTTATGACAGAAAATATCCAAAAGTGACACCATTCTAAAAACTGCACCCCTCAAGGTGCTCAAAACCACATTCAAGAAGTTTATTAACCCTTCAGGTGTTTCACGGGAATTTTTGGAATGTGGAAGAAAACAATGAACATTTAACTTTTTTTCACGAAAATGTTACTTTAGACCCAATTTTTTTATTTTCACAAGGGTAACAGGAAAAAAATGGAATACACAATTTGTAGCGCAATTTCTCATGAACACGCTGATACCCCATATGTGAGGGAAAACCACTGTTTGGGTACACTGCAGGGTTCGGAAGGGAAGGAGCGCCATTTGACTTTCTGTATGTAAAATTTGTTTGAATAATTACCGGACGCTGTGTCGCGTTTGGGGAGCCCCTGATGTGCCTAAACAGTGGGAACCCCCCACAAGTGACACCATTTTGGAAACTAGACCCCTTAGGGAACTTATCTAGATGTGTGGTGAGCACCTTGCACCTCCAGCTGCTTCACAGAAGTTTCTAATATTGAGCCGTAAAAATAAAATGTTCACATTTTTCCCACAAAAAATGTTTTTCATCCCCTAATTTTGCATTACTATAAGGATAACAGGAGAAATTGCACCATGAAATTTGTTGAGCAATTTCTCCTGAGTACGCCGATACCCCATATGTGGGGGAAAACCACTGCTTTGGTGTACGGCAGGGTTCGGAAGAGAAAGGAGTGCTATGTTGGCTGGGATAGGTTGTAGACACCATGTCACATTTGAAGAGTTGCTGACATGCCGAAACAGCAGAAACCCCGACTAGTGACCCCATTTTGTAAACTACACTTCTCAAGGAATTCATCTAGGGAAGTAGTGAGTATTTTTTAATTTTTAAATTTATACCATTGGGCAGTGAAGAAAACATAATTATATTTTTATCACAAATAAATGTTTTACCCTCAGATTTTACATTTTCACACAGGGCAATGGGTAAAAATGGTGCCGAAATGCGTCACACAATTTCTTCTAAATGTGGCAATACCCCATATGTGGCTGTATTGTACCGCTTAGCCATACGGCGAGATCTGGGAGGGACGGAGCGCTATTTGACAATTGGAGAACAAATTATTGTAGAATAGGCATTTGGATTTGGGAGCACAAAATTTTCTGAATTTCTTTTGGGGGGCAAGGGCCATTTTGCTTTTCCAGAGCCTTTCTGCTACCAGTAACTTGGAAGTCCCTTATATTTTTAACAGATAACGGACCTGAGTGGGAACTAGCTTTGTTTTGAGGACTGAGTTGAAGCTTTTATTGGGAACATTTTATATAACATTTATTCGGCGCTCTATGCTGAGCACTTACATCTGGGTTTCCATCTAAATTTCCAAATGATGTAATTCAGATGAAACCCCTGTGGGATCCATTCACTGAAATGAGGCAGCAGAGTTACTCTGGACTCCGTCTTGGCTCTGTTTAGCGGTGTCCTTTTTTTCAGAAGTGCACCAAACTGTGGCCAACCGCACTTTTATGCATGTCTAAAAAAACTTACCCCATGGGATCACAGGCCAGTTGGCATCCACAGTGACCTATATCTGCCTCATTACAGGGAATATTCCGTCATGAGTCACGTATTTCAGAGATTTACACGGAAACTCTGGTGTAAGTGCTCAGCGCAGAGCGCAGGATAAATGTGAGCAGAGCCTTACTGCAATCTTTTGGAGACATAATAAACAAATCAGTAGCAGGTGAAGAATTGGTTTTATTTATTTTTTATGCTGTTCCTCGTGTGGCATAACTGATAAGATTACTTTATTCTTCGGGTCGGTGCGATTACTTCGATACCAGATTTATATCGGGTTTTTATGACTGACAGCTGTCACACACTAAAAGACGCTTTTTTTTGCAAAATCTAGTTTTTGCACCGCCATATTTTGAGAGCTATAATTTTTCCATATTTCGGCCGACAGAGTCACATGACGGCTTGTTTTTTGGGGACGAGTTGACATTTCATTGGTACCATTTTTGAGTACGTGACATTTTTTGATCGCTTTCTATTCCATTTTTTGGGAGGTAACATTAACAAAAACCAACAATTCAGGAATTGTTTTTTGAGGGTTTTTTTTATGCCGTTCTGCGTGTGGTAAAAGTGATCAGGCAGCGTTATTCTTCGGGTCAGTACGTTTACAGCGATACTACACTTACCGTATTTTTTTTATGTTTTGGCGCTTTTACACAATAAAACAATTTTATAGAAAAAATATTTTTTTTGCATTGCTTTATTCTGAGAGCTATAACTTTATTTTTCGGCTGATGGAGCTGTATGGCGACTTTTTTTTGCGGCACAAGATGACGTTTTCAGCGGTACCATTTTTATTTCCATTTTGCTTTTTGATCGCATTTTATTCCACTTTTTGTTTGGCGATATGATGAAAAGCACAGTTTTTTGCTCCGTGTTTTATTTATTTTTATTACGGTATGCACAGAAGGAGTTAATTAGTGTGACAGTTTTATAGACCGGGTTGTTTTGGACGCGGCGATACCAAATATGTGTACTATTTTTGTTTTTGCATAAATATACGGATTTATTGGTTTAATATTTTATTTATTTTTGTAACATACCTGGCGGCGTCCTTGCATGGTGGTCCATCTCCCACTGTGCAAGAGGGCGCACTTGATCTCCTGTCCAGAATGTCTCTCTGGCTTCCCTCCATGCTGTCTGTTTGTGTCTGTTTCTGCTGCTTAAGGGCGGCGCCCGATCACTTCCTGCCTTTTGTACCTGCTGTGGGTCACACCCCTTGTGCGTCCTCAGCCTATTGCTGTCTGTCACTTGGTATATAGCACAGCAGCTCCCTTCTATCCCTGCCTGAGCATAGTGTTTCCTTCAGTGTGTGCTTGCACTCTGAAGGTGCCAGGTCCCGTCTCTTGTCTCCTGCTTTTTGTATCAGCTCCCGTGTCTGAACTGAGTCCTGTATGTCTCCTGCTTTGCGGTATCAGCTCCCGTGTCTGAACTGAGTCCTTTCTGTGTTCTCTTGTCTGTCCTGTCTGAACACGCTCCTAGCCTGTTCCTCCTGCCTTCTAGGGGCCGATTACCTAGACCCGTTCCTGTATCTTGTCTGACCTGTCTGAACTCGCTCCTAGCCTGTTCCTCTCGCCTTCTAGTGGCCGATTTCCTAGACCCGCTCCTGTGTCTGGTCTGTCCTGTCTGAACACGCTCCTTGCCTGTTCGTTCCGCCTCTCTGGGGGCCGTATTCCCAGACCCGCTCCTGTATCCCTCTGCAGTGTCGGTCTCCTCCGTACACTCAGTTCCAGTCTGAACTCTCTCCTCTCCTTTACCTGTTTTGCCTCTATGTCCGTTCCCTTCCTTTTTCTGCAGAGTCTGAACTCGTACCTAACTCCTGCTTGTTGTCTCTGCAAGTACTGTGTGAGTATCTGGCTCTGTCTTTCCCTTCCTGTCTGTTCCGTGTGAACAGAGCCCTGTCCTCCCTGCTCTGCCTTGTCTGCACTCTAGCTGTGCTTGCCTGTAACCCTCTGCCTGTATTGTTCCTGAGTCCCGGTGTGTACTGGGTCCTATCCCGCCTGTGTTCCTACCTGCTAGTGCCTCCCTGTCTGCACTCTAGCTGTGCTTGTCTTTACCCCCCTGCCTGCATACCCGCCTGCCTGCATACCAGTCGTGCCTGCCTATACCCACCAGTCTGTGTGCCAGCCTACCAGCCTGTTCCTGTATTCCCCTGTGTGGGTCAACAGCCGTGTCCGGGGTCTGTCCTGGAGTAGCACCTGGTCCCTCTGCTCGGTTCCTCCTTGGTGCACTGGCGTCGTATGCCGTCGTGCGACCCTGGTCGGATCGGGTGAATACCTAGTCACGCCCCTCCAGGCATTCACTCTCCGGCACGGTCCAGTGGAATCACTACCAATCACACGCACACGCCGCTTAGCCCGGGCGTGTGCATAACAGCATGCTCAGGCCATGGTTCCCGTTGAGCCCCACGGCCTTCGCTCTTTGAGAAGTTTTTCCAGCGAATACATGCATTAAAATAAAATAAATAAATTTTTTTTCCCCCTTTAGCTGAGTTCCAGGCGAATTACGCACCCGTCCAGATGGATCTATCAGCCCTCGTTCCTGCGGATCCGCCACGTTACTATGGGGATCCAAGACAGTGTCGTGCATTTGTGGAGCAATGCATGCTACACTTTAAGGCCTACCCTCTCTATTTTCCTTCCGATTGGGCTAAAGTGGCCTTTATGATTGACTACCTAGCGGGTGATGCCTTGCAATGGGTCACCCCCCTATGGGAAGCATGGGATCCTGTCATCCTTGACCTGCAGGCCTTCCTGGTGGCCTTTCGTATGGTCTTCGAGGACCCTAACTCTGAAGCCCCTGCTGAAGCTTCACTTCCCAATATCCCGGAGCAGCCCCGACGGGTAATGTGTGTGGGTAGCGCAATAGTCCTCCAGCCCAATGAGACTACTGCCCACCCAGAATCCTCACAGGGTGACTACGCTTTCCGGAATACTTCTCTCAAACTCAAGAGGCAGTCCAGACGTGCTAGACTTAGAGGCAAGCCGTCACGCCAGGGTCTGTCCTCCCTGAGACCTCCTGACCCCAACCTTGAAGTCCCTACTGAAGCTTCATCTCCCTGTATCCCGGAGAAACCCCAATGGGTAATGTGCGTGGGTAGTGCACCAGTTCTCCTGGCCGAAGAGACTTCTGCCCATCCAGACTCCACACAGGAGAACTTCCTGCACCCGGCATCAGATGCTTCTTTCTCTTTAACCGGTGTGCATGTCCAAGGATGCTCCAAAGCTGTGGTTACCTCAGAGTCTGTGCACCTCTACTACCTGGCGGAGGATCCCCTGTTGCCTCCTGAACCCTCCGGGATACCACTCGATGACAAATGGAGAGAGACTTCTCTACACCCGGTACTCAATACTTTGTCCGCTTCGTCCTGTGAGCCTGACAATGGGTACCCCAAAGTGGTAGTTACCTCCGAGTCTCTACACCCCTCCGACCAGGCGGAGGATCTCCAGTTGTCTCCTGAACCCTTCGGGGTGCTACCTGGTAGCGAAAGGACAGAGACTCTCCTATACTCTGTACCTGATACCTCGCTCGCTTCGTCCAGTGAGTCCAACCTAGTGTACTCCGAAGCAGAGGTTACTCCTGAGTCTCTACACCCCTCCGACCAGGCGGAGGACCTCCAGTTGTGTTCAGAATCCTTCGGGGTGCCACCTGGTGGTGAATGGACAGAGACTTTCCTATATCCTGGATCTGATACCTCGCTTGCTTCGTCCAGTGAGTCCGACCTAGTGTACTCTGAAGCAGAGGTTACCCGTGAGTCTCTACACCCCTCTGACCAGGCGGAGAACCGCCAGCTGTCTCCAGAACCCTTCGGGGTGCCACCTGGTGGTGAATGGACAGAGACTTTCCTATACTCGGTACCCGATACCTCGCCTGCTTCCTCCAGTGAGTCCGACCTAGTGTACTCTGAAGCAGTTGTTTTCTCTGAGCCTCTGCACTCTTCTGACCCGGCGGAGGACCTCCAGTTGTTTCCTGAATCCTCCGGGATACCACCAGATAACAAAGAGACAGTGACTTTTCCTCATTATGTACCTGATAACCCGTCTATTTCTTCCTGTGAGCTTGACAAGATGTACCTCGAAGCAGAGATTACCCTTAAGTCTCTGTCCCCCTCCAACCCAGTGAACGACTGGTCCTCGAATTCCCTGCGGAAGATTCTGGCAGGCCTGAAGAAGAGGGGGCGTAAGGGGGGAGGTACTGTAACATACCTGGCGGCGTCCTTGCATGGTGGTCCATCTCCCACTGTGCAAGAGGGCGCACTTGATCTCCTGTCCAGAATGTCTCTCTGGCTTCCCTCCATGCTGTCTGTTTGTGTCTGTTTCTGCTGCTTAAGGGCGGCGCCCGATCACTTCCTGCCTTTTGTACCTGCTGTGGGTCACACCCCTTGTGCGTCCTCAGCCTATTGCTGTCTGTCACTTGGTATATAGCTCAGCAGCTCCCTTCTATCCCTGCCTGAGCATAGTGTTTCCTTCAGTGTGTGCTTGCACTCTGAAGGTGCCAGGTCCCGTCTCTTGTCTCCTGCTTTTTGTATCAGCTCCCGTGTCTGAACTGAGTCCTGTATGTCTCCTGCTTTGCGGTATCAGCTCCCGTGTCTGAACTGAGTCCTTTCTGTGTTCTCTTGTCTGTCCTGTCTGAACACGCTCCTAGCCTGTTCCTCCTGCCTTCTAGGGGCCGATTACCTAGACCCGTTCCTGTATCTTGTCTGACCTGTCTGAACTTGCTCCTAGCCTGTTCCTCTCGCCTTCTAGTGGCCGATTTCCTAGACCCGCTCCTGTGTCTGGTCTGTCCTGTCTGAACACGCTCCTTGCCTGTTCGTTCCGCCTTCTAGTGGCCGATTTCCTAGACCCGCTCCTGTGTCTGGTCTGTCCTGTCTGAACACGCTCCTTGCCTGTTCGTTCCGCCTCTCTGGGGGCCGTATTCCCAGACCCGCTCCTGTATCCCTCTGCAGTGTCGGTCTCCTCCGTACACTCAGTTCCAGTCTGAACTCTCTCCTCTCCTTTACCTGTTTTGCCTCTATGTCCGTTCCCTTCCTTTTTCTGCAGAGTCTGAACTCGTACCTAACTCCTGCTTGTTGTCTCTGCAAGTACTGTGTGAGTATCTGGCTCTGTCTTTCCCTTCCTGTCTGTTCCGTGTGAACAGAGCCCTGTCCTCCCTGCTCTGCCTTGTCTGCACTCTAGCTGTGCTTGCCTGTAACCCTCTGCCTGTATTGTTCCTGAGTCCCGGTGTGTACTGGGTCCTATCCCGCCTGTGTTCCTACCTGCTAGTGCCTCCCTGTCTGCACTCTAGCTGTGCTTGTCTTTACCCCCCTGCCTGCATACCCGCCTGCCTGCATACCAGTCGTGCCTGCCTATACCCACCAGTCTGTGTGCCAGCCTACCAGCCTGTTCCTGTATTCCCCTGTGTGGGTCAACAGCCGTGTCCGGGGTCTGTCCTGGAGTAGCACCTGGTCCCTCTGCTCGGTTCCTCCTTGGTGCACTGGCGTCGTATGCCGTCGTGCGACCCTGGTCGGATCGGGTGAATACCTAGTCACGCCCCTCCAGGCATTCACTCTCCAGCACGGTCCAGTGGAATCACTACCAATCACACGCACACGCCGCTTAGCCCGGGCGTGTGCATAACAATTTTTATTTATCTTGTGTTTTTGTTTTTTGTTTTTATCAGTTTGAAAACATTTTTTAGACTTTTTTTTTACATTTTTACTTAGTCCCTCTATGGGACATTAACCCTTTCGCAATCTTGGGTTTTGTCGTTTTTGCTTTTTCGTTTTTTGCTCCCCTTGTTCCCAGAGCCATAGCGTTTTTATTTTTTGGTCAATATGGCCGTGTGGGGGCTTATTTTTTGCGGGACGAGTTGTACTTTTCAACGCCATTACTAGTTTTACCATATCGTGTACGGTAAAACGGGGAAAAAATTCCAAGTGCGGTAAAATTTCAAAAAAAGTGCAATACAACAGTTGTTTTTTATTTTATTTTTTTACCACGTTCACTGAATGCTAAAACTGACCTGCCATTCTTATTCTCCAGGTCATTACGAGTTTGTAGACACCAAACATGTATAGGTTCTTTTATATTTAAGTGGTGAAAAAAAATTCCAAAATTTGGTAAAAAAAAAAAAAAAAAAAAAATAGCACCATTTTCCGAGACCTGTAGCGTCTCCATTTTTCGTGATCTGGGGCTGGGTGAGGGCTTATTTTTTGTGCGCCGGGCTGACGTTTTTATTGATAACATTTTGGGGTAGATCCGATGTTTTGATCGCCCGTTATTGCAATTTTGCGGCGACCAAAAAACTTAATTCTGGCGTTTAGAATTTTTTTCTCGTTACACCGTTTACCGATCGGATTAATTCTTTTTTTATATTGATAAATGGGGCGATTCTGAACGCGGCGATACCAAATATGTCTATGTAGTTTTTTTTTATATATATATTTTATTTTGAATGGGGTGAAAGGGGGGTGATTTAAACTTTTATATTTTTTTATATTTTTAAAAACTTTTTTTTTTTCACTTACTGCATGCTTCAATAGTCTCCATAGGAGACTAGAAGCAGCAGTTGTCTGATCGTCTCTGCTACATACAGGAGACGAGCAGATCCCCTGCATGCAGCAGAAATGGTCTTGTGCTATGAGCGCCGACCACTAGGTGGCGCTCATAGCGACCAGATCATGACAACCACAGGCGTCTGCTGCAGACCCTGGGTTGTCATGCCCACCCATCGGTGACCCGCGATCACGTGACGGGGTCGCCGATGGGCGGGGCTTATGAAGCGCTACCCGGAAGCGCGCGTTAAATGCCGCTGTCGGAGATTGACAGCGGCATTTAACATGTTAACAGCCGCGGGTGGATCGCGATTCCACCCGCGGCTGTTGCGGGCACATGTCAGCTGTAAGAATCAGCTGACATGTGCTCGGTTCAGTGAGGACTCAGCGCAGCAGCCCTCACTGAACGGGGGGTACGCAAATGTGCGTACTAAGACGTCATGGGTTGGAAAGGGGTTAATTTTTATTTTTCTAATTACTGTTCTCATGCAATGCAATAGAGATGCATTGAATTGCATGAGAGCTTTGCTGACAGTTTCATACTGTCAGTGTCTCCTGCTAGACTTCAGCTGCAGGCTGAGTCTAGCAGGACACCGTACTTGGCAGACCAGGAGGCGGTCATGTGACCTCCGGCTGCCATGACAACAGCAGGTCCTGTCGGACATCAGGGGGCCGTCGGAGAGGTAAGTGGATGACCCCCTCTCCTCTCACTATCTTCTAAATGCCGCGATCACTATAGATCGTGGCATCTAGAAGATAGCAAAGGGTTAACATCATTGGGACCTGATCCAATCAGGTCCCGATGATGTCCCCTGTCACTGTTACTGATCTGAGCCGCAACTGCAGCACCTGCAGGACCCTGGGGGTCCTGAGCGCTGCAGGACCACCAACCGTTTATAAACGTCGGCGCTGCACAGAGCCCAGGCAGCGCCGACGTTTATATACAGTGGGCAGTCGGGAAGCGGTTAAAGAGGTATTCCCATCTCCAAGATCCTATCCCAATATGTAGTAGGTGTTATAATAATAATATTAGCAAATACCTCTAATTAGAAATGTAGTATAGTTTTTCTGATTCGCTATGTCTGTTTACTCATGTGCAGGAATTGCAGGACCTTATGTATCTATGGTTACGACCACTAGCAACTAGCTAAATAATTGTTACTATATCGGTGGTTGTAACCATGGATACCTAAGGTCCTACCATACCTGCACATGAGGAAAGAGACATAGCAAATCAGAAAAACTATACTACATTTCTAATTGGAGGCATTTGCTAATATTATTGTTATTACACCTACTACAAATTGGGATAGGATCTTGGAGATCGGAATACCCCTTTAAGTAAATATGGTTGCTTGCATTTTTAAGTTTGGTTTTTGTGCATGCATTTTTATCGAGTTTTTCACGCTGTGGTTTTTGTCTCTTGTTGCTATGTCATGTTATAAATAAAGCTGCTTTGTTTTTGGTACTACCTGGTATTTGGTTTTATCAAAACTTTATTAATACAGTCATATGTACAGATTACATGCATTTTTGATGTTTTTCCACTGTGGAGAAGCACTAAAAACTCATGTGCGTTTTTTACCTACGGATTGTCCGAATCTAATGTAAATCTATGGGAAAATTTTGCATATAAAACTCAGCGTACTCGCAAGAGAAATTGACATGTTGCCGCAGGTCAGTTTACGCTGAGTAAAATAAATGCACAATGGGCATGAGATTTCTATACACTGTATTCCAAATTATTATGCAAAAAGTGTTTAGGAGTGATAAGGTAAGAATTTGTTTGTTTGTCAGTTAAACTCATTGATGGTGATGTGTGTCAGGGCTCTTTATATCACTGTAAGCAATTGCAGACACCTGTGCTAGATAGTTTGGCAGGTGTGTCCAATGAAAGGCAAGACTACTTAAGAAGGCTGTCCCACATTATTAAGCAGCCTACATTTTCTGGCTATATGGGAAAGAAAAAGGATGTGTCGGCTGCTGAGAAGCAACAAATTGTGGAGTGTTTAGGTCAAGGCATGATTACAATCAACATTGCCAAGACACTTCATCCTGATCATCGCACAATCAAGAAGTATGTAGCTGACTCACAGTACACACGTGTGCGTGCTGATAAGGGAAAATTGAGGACTCTTTCCTACAGGCAATTACGTCAGGTTAAAAGAGCAGCGGCAAAAAAGCCTTGTCATAGCAGCAGACAAGTTTTTGAAGCTGCTGGTGCCTCCAACGTCCCCCGAACAACAAGATGCAGGGTCCTTCAGAGGTTTGCAGCTGTGCGTAAGCCATCCTGTCGACCTCCTCTATCCACTGCACACAGGCAGAAACGGCTCCAGTGGGCCAAACAATACATGAAGACTGACTTCAAAACTGTTTTGTTCACCGACGAGTGCCGTGCAACGCTCGATGGTCCAGATGGATGGAGTGGAGGATGGCTGGTTGATGGACACACCATGCAAACACGGCTACGGTGCCAACAAGGAGGAGGTGAAGTAATGTTTTGGGCTGGAATCATGGGGAGAGAGATTGTCGGCCCCTTTAGGATTCCTGAAGGGGTAAAGATGAACTCCATAATGTATGTGGAGTTTCTCAAACATCACTTCCTGCCATGGTTCATGAAGAAGAACCGTGCATTCCGCAGCAAGATCATTTTGATGCATGATAATGCACCGTCTCATGCTGCACATAACACATCTGCATCTCTGGCTGCTATGGGCATAAAATGGGACAAACTTATGGTGTGGCCCCCATGCTCCCCTGACCTCAACCCCATTGATAACCTCTGGAGCATCATCAAAAGGAGTGTCTATGATGGCGGGAGGCATTTCACATCTAAGCAACAGCTCTGGGAGGGTATTCTGTCCTCATGCAAAACAATTGAAGCAGAAACCATCCAAAACCTGACAAATTCAATGGACGAGAGAGTTCAGAAGCTCCTTTCGAACAAGGGGTCCTATGTGCAAATGTAACATCACCTAGAATAAAGTTTTGAGTTGAAAACTGTTTGATTTCAGTTTGTAATAACCTGCTAATGCTGTAAATTTCAAGAATGACCATTTTTTTGTACTTTATTAAAATGAAAAGGTTGAAAACTCTGCTGTGCATAATAATTTGGAACTTGCATTTTGAGTGCAGTTTGAGTGTTTTATTTTTTTAAAAATATACTGTTATCATAGGCAGTTTGTACAAAAACCTTTCAATTGTACTCTAATAGTTATTTGACTGGAAAATTACAATGACTGCAATTCATATAGGTAATTTGGGAAAATCTGAGAAAATATTATTTGCATAATAATTTGGAACACAGTGTCTATCCCAACCACTTTGATGTAACTGTAAGGCGCTGTGTTTTTGATGCAGTGAAAATATGGGCATACAGCCTTAGGGCTCGCTAACATGAGCGTATAAATCGGACAAGTGCAATGCGAGAAAACATTGCATTGCACTCTGACCAATGTTATTAAATGAGTCAGCGGTCATCTGTGAGTTTTTTCCTCCGATCTAATCGGACTGAGGAAAAAATTGCAGCCTGCTACGAGTGGATGCGAGAATCTGATCACACTCGCCAATGCAAGTCAATGGGTCCGAGAAAAAATTTACACGGCACATGGACCATTCGCGTCCATTCAATTTTTACGCACACATCTCAAAGGAAAGCAGACATTTCATTAGCCAAGCACAGTAAATTCACAGCGCGAACCGTCAGAATAGTTCAGAATAGAATAGATTGAATAGATAGATGTCATGTAGAAATTTAATGTCACAAGCCTACATGTAATAAAGTAGCATCTGTTAGTGCCTATGTGTTTAGTCTTATTAAACCTATTAAATAATTTAA
The DNA here is from genome assembly GCF_046119375.1 of Phyllobates terribilis. NCBI lineage: Eukaryota > Metazoa > Chordata > Amphibia > Anura > Dendrobatidae > Phyllobates > Phyllobates terribilis. The sequence continues at coordinate 220,913,948 of NW_027362771.1, forward strand.
AAAAAAAAATGACGTGGCGTCCCCCCTATCTACTATATAATCGACTAATCCCGTCTGTCTGTCCATCCTGGAAATCCCGCATCACTGATTGGTCCGGCCGCGGCCAATCATCGACGCGGGATTTTAGAACAAGATGGCGGCCATTAGCGGCTCATCTGCCGCAGCAGAAGTACCCCGACCGGCGGCCTAGGCGGCACCGCTCCCCGATCCTCCCTTCACATCTCCCGAAGGTAGCCGCATGGAGGTCAGCGGCGATGCAGCCGGGAGATGACCCGCACAGGCAGCACCGGTCCCCGGTCCTCACTAACACGGTGCGTTGATTGGCGCAGCCCGGCTGCGAATTGGCGCCGGATTTGAAACACGCAGGCCACCGTCGGGAAATCAGCGGCGACGCAGCCAGGAGATGACCGGTGCTAGCTGGTCATCTCCCGGCTGCTCGCACCAGAAGTACCCCGACCGGCGGCCTCGCTCCCCGGTCCTCCCTTCACACTTGCCGTCGAGAGATCAGCGGCCCTAGCCGCTGATCTCCCGACGGTAGCCGCATGGAGGTCAGCGGCGATGCAGCCGGGAGATGACCGGCGCTAGCCTGTCATCTCCCGGCTGCTCGCAGCGGAAGTACCCACACAGGCAGCGCCGCTCCCCGGTCCTCACTAACACGGTTCACTGATTGGTCGCGGCCGCGACCAATCAGCGATATTGGTGCCAAATTTAAACACCGCTCTGCTGATTGGTTGCGGTCGGTCGGCCGCATACATATTCTAGAATACCCGATGCGTTAGAATCGGACCACCATCTAGTTTTCAGTAACCAGCTTGGAATTTTTTTCCTGTACACAATATGGTAAAACTAGTAATGGCGTTGAAAAGTACAACTCGTCCCGCAAAAAATAAGCCCTCACATGGCCATATTGACTAAAAAATAAAAACGCTATGGCTCTGGGAACAAGGGGAGCAAAAAACGAAAACGCAAAAACGGAAAATGCTCCGGTCCTTAAGGGGTTAAGCAGCATAATCCCTGCGAGAAGGTGGATGAGACTGTTGTTCGGAAAAAGATCCAGGGTCTTCGCACAGTCTATAAAAAAGAGCTGAACAAGGTGGAGACGTCAATTAAGTCTGGTGCCGGCACAGATGAGGTTTATGTGCCTTTGTTATGGTACTATGACTTGCTTGGCTTCACCCGTGACCAGGAGCTGCCGCGCACAATAGTATCTTCAATGCGGCAGACCCTGGATCAAGACCCTGTGATCCCGACTGACACCCCTGTTGGAGATCTAAGTACCTTCTTTGCGTGCTTCCCTGTAAATAGCATTTAAACTTGGTATGTACATGTCATAGTTGAATAGAAAATATTAACTAATGTTTTACCTGCTTAATTCTGCAGTTTACAAAAGTTATCCCTTCCAGTTCAGATAAGTACACTCCTTTACTATTTTCACCCCACTCAGTTCTCATACCGTTAAATGACATTTCATATCCTGTACTGCTAGTGCTTCCCCTCACATTTATTTCCAGTGCACGTTTACCCATGCTGGTCATGATATATCCAATGCCAACACATTTCTGTGGTGTGGTGCTGGATGTTGTAAAATAATTTTTGGGTTTAGCTTTAACATTAATTTTCTGTTCCCGCAGCAACATCAGCAAGATCTGTCAACCACAACAAGTGACGACATCCTGGGTGATGAACCTAGGCTGGCGGAGGCTACTGAGGGGTCGAGTGAAGACCCTACACCCTCAACTCAGCTACTGTACCTCGGCGAATAATCAATTCACGTAAAAGAGAGACCACCTTGTCGCCATCAACAGAGCTAGTCTCTTTGGCAAAGCAAATTTTAAGCCAGCAGACCAAGACCGGCATGGACAGCTTTGCCAACTTCGCCGCTAATCGACTTCAGAAGCTGGATGACACACAGAGGATCCATGCCGAAAGGGTCATTTTCGAGCCTTTAAGTAAAGCGGCAGCCGGTCAACTGGATGAAATGTCAACTGTACATAGTAGGATCGACCGTGATCCTTGTGCAAGGCAGTCATGGACCCAAATGCCTGAGCCACTGCATAGCACACCAGTGCGACAGATTGTACCTCAGCAAAACCTGCCGCTTGCCATCCCCCCCCCTACAATATCCCAGGTTTTCTCATTCTTTCCTTGCAGAACTGTCTTCTTCGCCCAGGCAATGATTTTTGAATGCAGAAAACCAATATCAAGATCTTTAATGACGTTTTACTCTTAGGGTTTAAGTTTAATGTTTAAATTGTTAAGTTATTGTTTATTTAATAGTTAATTTAATTGTTTATTTATTAAAATATTTGTTCTTAATAAAAATGTTTTTTGGATTAAAACTTGCAGCCTGCTTTACTGAATTCAGCATATAGTTATTAGCAGGTCTACTAGGCGGGGTAATGGACTGGGTGCATCTATACAGATGCATACATATAATGGGTGTGAGTGATGAAACATGTTATTTGTTTGTAACAGCGTACACAACAGCGGATATAAACTTTAACTTTTTTTATAACAACAAAAAAAAAAAATATAGTAACAACAAAAAACAAAAAAGTTAGTGGCTGCCGCACCGCTGTTGGGCCGCCACAAACCTTGCCAGCATCACTCTGTGCTGTTGGACTGCTTCTGTTAGTGTCCGCTGTGACGCCAGGAGGTCGTCTAATGTAGGGATTTCTACGGAGGGAATGGTAAAACTTAAGACGAATAATTCTGTACATTCATCTAATTAACAGGTACATGTTTGTTATTTAACACTTACGGTTTTCGGTTTGCTCGGGTGATGATGAGCTGATGGACCACCCGGATCCTCTGGCATCACCGGCTAGGGAAAGACACAACACTTCATAGTACATGACAGCCCTATACTTTCCAAGTTGTATGGACCTTATTTTATGTGAAAGAATTACCGGAAGACAAAGCTACACCCATATCACGGAGTGATGCTTGCGAGCCTGTAGGTGACTCCTGCTGGGGCTCCGGGTCAGCAGGTGACTCCTGCTGGGGCTCTGGATCAGCAGGTGACTCCTGCTGGGGCTCCGGGTGTGCAGGTGCTGGAGAAAATAGAATTAGACTTACCGGTAATTCGGTTTCTAATAACCCACCACGACAGCACCAAAGAAGGAGGATGTCACCCCACCCTAATAGTGACAGGAAACACAAAGAGGTTAAATAGCCCCTCCCTCATCCTCCCTCCAGTGTTTTTATAAAGGACCACACAAGTATGGATGCTTCAAATTATATTTATTCATATTAAATGATTGGCTAACCAAGCCTGGGAGGGAATTACCAGTGCTGTCGTGGTGGGTTATTAGAAACCGAATTACCGGTAAGTCTAATTCTATTTTCTCCAATAACCCCCCCATGACAGCACCAAAGGAGGAGTACCAAAGACTCATGTTTAGGGAGGGACAATGGCCTGAAGCACTTTCCGCCCAAAGGCCAAGTCTTTAATGGCATTAAATTAAGTTTGTAATGCTTGGTGAAGGTATGGACCGAGGACCATGTAGCTGCTCTACATATCTGCTTGAGGGAAGCGCTAGCCTTTTCTGCCCAGGAGACGGACATGGCTCTAGTAGAGTGTGCTTTCAGTTTCTCTGGTGGTGAGAAATTCTGGATTTGATATGATTCCACAATTGCTTTCTTGATCCAAGTAGCGATGGTCACCTTTGAGACCTTCTTCCCTCTGTTCTGACCAGATGGCTGAATAAAGAGGTTCTGATCCTTCCTCCAGGCCTCTGTCTTTTGGAGGTAGTGAAGAACAACCCGCTTTACGTCCAAAGTATGGAATTCTTCTTCCCTTTTATTTTTGGGTTTTGACAAAAGGAAGGCAGAATTATTTCCTGAGATCTATGAAAGTCTGAGACTACCTTTGGCAAGAAAGATGGGCCCAGTTGTAGAATAATCCTATCATCCAGGATTCTCAGATATGGGTCATTCACCGAAAAGGCCTGGATTTCTCCCACTCTCCTGGCAGTGGTAATCGCTACTAGAAATGTTGTTTTCCAGGCTAATTTATCCAGCTCTATTGAGGCCAAAGGTTCAAACGGTGGTAGCGTCAGACCTTTAAGGACGATATTAAGATCCCAGGAGGGAATGTGGTTGATTATTCTGGGACGCAGACGAGTAGCTGCTGTCATGAACCTTTTTACCCATCGGTGTTCGGCTAGGCTCTGGTCAAAATAGATACTTAGCGCCGCGATCTGAACTGCTGGGTTTAAGGCCTTTTTCCAGCCTCTCTTGTAGAAAATCCAAGATTTGGGTCATGTCAGGATGCCGAAGATCTGGTACATTTGGTTTATACCATGTTAGGAAGGTCTTCCATATCTTGCTGTATATGGAGTTTGTGATTTGTTTCCTACTTTTTTGTAGGGTATGAATTACTCGGTCTGAGAGTCCTTTTGCCTTCAGGATTGTGAACTCAGAAGCCAGGCCGCTAGATGGAGGTTCTCTGGATCTGGATGGATTATTGGACCCTGATGGAGAAGGTTTTTGATTGCTGGCAAAATGAGAGGTCCTTCTATGCTTAAACTGTTCAGTGCACAGAACCAGCTCCTTTTGGGCCAAAGTGGGGCTATCAAAATTATTTTGACCTCTTCGGTCCTTACTTTCTGTAAGGTCCTGGGTAGCAAAGGAATTGGGGGAAAAGCGTAAGCCAGATGGAAACGCCACGGGTGAGCGAATGCATCGATCCTCAGGCATACGTCATCTGGATCTAGGGAGAAGTATTTTTCTGCCTTGGTGTTCTGGCGTCTTGCAAAGAGGTCCACCTCCAGACGACCCCATTGTCTGGTCAGCATGTGGAAAATGTCTGAGTCCAGCTCCCATTCCCTCAGATGGATATTCCTTCTGCTCAGAAAATCAGCCTGGATATTGTCTGAGCCTTTTATGTGCAGACCTGATAAGGAACGAAGATGTCTTTCCGCCCAGAAGAATATTCTTGCTGAGATACTTTTTAGATTCTCGTATCTTGTACTCCCTTGATGGGACAGGTGAGCTCCGGTAGTCATGTTGTCTGAATAGACTTTTACGTGTTTGCCCGAAATGATTGGAGCCGACATTTTGAGTGCCTCCTCTACTGCCTTTAACTCGCGAAAGTTGGAGGATCTCCTGCTGGTCTCTTCTGTCCAGACCCCTTGGAAAGGAGTTTGAGCAATGACAGCTTCCCATCCTATCTTGCTGGCATCTACCGTGACTGTTACCAGAGGGAACTGAGACCATGGAACCCCTGTTCCTAGGTTTCTTGGGCTGAGCCACCATGACAGGGATGTTTTCACATAATGAGGGATCATGATCTTCCTGTTTAGGGAGTCTGGGGATCTGCCCCACTGTGCAAGAATATGGGTTTGCAATACCCTGGTGTGAGCCTGGGCCCAGGCTACGGATTGGATGCAGGCTGTCATGGAGCCGAGGGTTGACATGGCAAACCTTAGGGACACCCTGTTCAGGGTCTTCAGATTCTATATCTTGGATCTCAAAAGTATCTGTTTGTCCTTTGGTAGGAAGGAGGTTTGTCTGGCGGAGTCTAGTAGAACACCCAGGAACTTTTTTTCTGTGGCAGGGACCAGGTCTGACTTTTGATGATTTATCAACCACCCTAGGGTGGTCAGGATTTGGATTGTTCTCTGCAGATCTTCCTGAAGTGCTTCCACTGAGGGACCTACTAGTAAGAAGTCGTTAAGGTAGGGAATGATGCAGATTTTTTCTTTTCTGATTGAAGCCACTACCTCTGACATAATTTTGGTAAATATACTCGGTGCTGCGGATATCCCGAAACGGCAATACGTTGAATTGAAAATGTAATGTCTGATCTTCTTGAACCACCGCAAACCTTAGAAATTTCCAGTATGTTGGATGTATAGGGACGTGATAGTATGCGTCCTGTAAGTCGATGGTTGCCATCACATATCCTTGTCCTATCAAGGGAACTGCTGATCTGATGGACTCCATTTTGAATCTTCTGTAGATGATGTATTGGTTTAGGGGTTTCAGATTTATTATTATTCTGTAGGTGCCGTTTGGTTTCCTTATCATGAACAGGCGTGAATAGTGGCCTGTGTGTCTTTCTGTTTTTGGGACCGGTGAAATAGCCCCCAAGGATAGTAGGTTTTTTAGGCTGGACATCAGTGCGGTCTTTAATCTCGGGGAGGTTAGACGAGTTATCCTTACTTTTCTTGGAGGATATGAGGAGAATTCGATCTTTACCCCTTTTTGAATTACCTTCAAGACCCATTGACTGGAGCAGATCTTTTGCCATTGGGGAAAGTATTTCATGATTCGTCCCCCCACTACTCTGGCATCACCGCTTCTGTTGTCGCTGTCCTTTTGGGAAAAAATTATTCCTATCTTTCCCCCCTTTGGGGTAGCTCCATCGACCGGACTTGCCTTTCCCCTTGTACTGGGGATTCTGTTCCCAAGGGGGTCTTCATGTAGTGTCTGGGTTCAGGCAGGGATTTCTTTTTATCAGCCGCCTTCTCCAGGAGGTCGTCAAGGGCCTGGCCAAACATATATTCTCCCTTAAAGGGAATGGAACAAAGTTTTATTTTAGAGGCCACGTCACTGTTCCACGATTTCAGCCATAGTGCTCACCTTGTGGAGTTTGATAGGACTGCGGCCCTGGCGGTTACCCTCACAGATTCTGCTGAAGCATCCGCCAGAAAGTCAGTGGCCTTCTGCAGTAAAGGTAGGGAAGCTTGTATCTCCTCTCTGGATGTGCCCATAGCCAGATGCTCTTCAAGCTGGTTGAGCCATCTTGACATGGACCGTGCAACACACGTGGAGACTACGTTTGTGTTCAGAAGGACTGCTGATGTTTCCCAGGATTTTCTGAGAAGGCTGTCCATCTTGCGGTCCAGAGGATCCTTTAGTTGCGACGAGTCCTCGAATGGCAATACTGTCTTTTTAGCGACTCTTGCCACCTGAATATCGACCTTAGGTATCTCGGTCCAACATTTTGAGGTCTCTTCATCTATCTGAAACCTGTCTTTCAATTCTGCTGGTGTATTCAGTCGTCTTTCAGAATTTTCCCATTCGTCCAGGATTAGATCCTGAATGTTTTTATGTATCGGGAACACCATCTTTTTCTTTGAGCGGAGACCACCGAACATCTCTTCCTGGACTGATCTAGTGGGCTTCTCTTCTTCCACTTCCATTGTTCTTCTTACTGCCGAGAGGAGGTCTTCCATAAATTCCATTGAAAAATAATATTTCTTATTTTCCAGACCTTCCTCTGCTGGGCTGAGTTCACCTTCCTCTATAAGTTCTTCTGGAAGGGATACTTCATCCTGGGAGTCTGAGTCTCTTTTTTCTTCCAGGGAAATCTTCCTCTTTTTAGCTTTTGGAGGCGAATCAGAAGTAGATCGGGAAAAGGAGGCCAATGAAGACTGAACCTCCTGACGGACTATCCCTTTAATTTCGTCTATGAGGGACGGCTGCTCTTCCCTAATAATCTTCTCCGTGCATTTCTGGCATAAATATCTTTTGCTTGAAGAAGATAATTTTTTTTGAACATATAGCACATTTCCGGCTAGATTTATTTCCTGGTGCAGGATCCTTGTCCCCCTAAAAAAGAGGGAGAAGGGTAATTTATGTATCAATTCTAACCTGCACCTAGGAAAGGACCCCCAGTGCCAGACTTACTGGGACTGGAATTGCGCTGGGCTCCGCAGACATGGAGAAGGTAAATTCCTGACCATCCAGTGTAAGAATACAAAACGGATTAGGTCCTACCTTAGATGTCTTCAGTCCAGGGCTCTTATATAGGCGACTCGACTAAGCGCTCTCCCTCTTTCCCTGGGGTGGGGGGTGGCAAGGCTCCTTCCCTTTGGTCCAATTGGTGAAGCAGGAACACCTGCGATCACCTGCGGGGTTATTTATTTATTCTCTTTTTTTTTTTTTTTTTTTTGCTGCTGAGAGATCCGGAAGTGACCTGGGGGACCCTTTTCCGGCGTCCCACGTCACTTCCGGCCTCTTCCTAAGTTCTTGCGTTCCAGGTTGGAACGCACACCGGAAGTGACGTTATCGGCGGTCCGCGTCACTTCCGGGATCCAGCGCGCGTCTCTCCACTATGGAGACCGCCGGAGGCCGCCTTGAGAGGGGGGAGGAGCGGGGCTGGAGAGCTCGAGGAGGCCTCCAGCCCAACACCCATCGGACCTTACCCGCAGGCGCGGACTCGGTGGAGATAGGGGTCCCGAGTCCCGGAGGAGACGGGAGCAGCATAAGGGGAGGAGAAAAAAAACTGCCTGTTCCCAGCTGCCCGGCTTAAAAGTATACTGGGTGTCTGCCGCCGGCACAGAGCACCCTGGATGACCTCTTCATCCCAATAGGGACAGGAAAAAACACTGGAGGGAGGGGCTATTTAACCTCTTTGTGTTTCCTGTCCATATTAGGGTGGGGTGACATCCTCCTTCTTTGGTGCTGTCGTGGGGGGTTATTGGAGAAACAATAACTTATTACATACCTGAGGTACTGCACTGTAATTACAGTTGTAACCAATGTGCTACCATATACTGTGCTAACCTATGTTAACACCACTCACCACGATGGGGCAGGGTCTGTGACCGGATTCTGGTGATGCGGTCACTAGATCTGTACCTCAGATCTGCCAGCTTCTTTCGGATCTGGGTACTGGAGCGCTGAACCCCAAATCTTCGGGCCAGGCCCCGACTTATCGTCCGCAGCACAGCCTGCTTATGGAGCACTGGATGTCCTGGGTGCTCATGGCACTCATAGTCCCTGACATCCAGCTGTGCTATCAGGTAGTGCACCTCTGCATCCCCCCATGGAGCTGCCCGTCTCCTGGCCGCCATGTTGCCGCCTCTCCTGACAAGCTAGGCCGCAACAACGTCTTAAAACCCGCCCACGATGCATCAACGCCATAAACTACGCCCATGACGCATCAACGTCGCCCATAGTGGGGCGCGGCTTATTAGAGGATGCTACTGCGTGCGCGAAGGAAGCAGCCTGAATTCAGAGTATCTCCATCAGACTGGAGACGCTGCTGCGTTCGAAAAAATGATGATTAATACAGCGTCTCTGGTCACACGGGAAGACTGGTGTGTTGGTGGTTTTATGTATGGATATATATCTATATTTTTAGATAGGTATGCATACTTGTATGTCTGTGACTATGTATGTGTATATGTAGGTATCTGTATATACAGTACAAACCAAAAGTTTGGACACACCTTCTCATTTAAAGATTTTTCTGTATTTTCATGACGTTGAAAATTGTACATTCACACTGAAGGCATCAAAACTATGAATTAACACATGTGGAATTATATGCTTAACAAAAATGTGTGAAACAACTGAAAATATGTCTTATATTCTAGGTTCTTCAAAGTAGCCACCTTTTGCTTTGATGACTGCTTTGCACACTCTTGGCATTCTCTTGATGAAATTCAAGAGGTAGTCACCGGAAATGGTTTTCACTTCACAGGTGGGCCCTGTCAGGTTTAATAAGTGGGATTTCTTGCCTTGTAAATGGGGTTGGGACCATCAGTTGTGTTGTGCAGAAGTCAGGTGGATACACAGCTGATAGTCCTACTGAATAGACTGTTAGAATTTGTATTATGGCAAGAAAAAAGCAGCTAAGTAAAGAAAAATTAGTGGCCATCATTACTTTAAGAAATGAAGATCAGTCAGTCCGAAAAATTGGGAAAACTTTGAAAGTGTCCCCAAGTGCAGTTGCAAAAACCATCAAGCGCTACAAAGAAACTGGCTCACATGAGGACCGCCCCAGGAAAGGAAGACCAAGAGTCACCTCTGCTTCTGAGGATAAGTTTATCCGAGTCACCAGCCTCAGAAATCGCAGGTTAATAGCAGCTCAGATTAGAGACCAGGTCAATGCCACACAGAGTTCTAGCAGCAGACACATCTCTACAACAACTGTTAAGAGGAGACTTTGTGCAGCAGGCCTTCGTGGTAAAATAGCTGCTAGGAAACCACTGCTAAGGACAGGCAACAAGCAGAAGAGACTTGTTTGGGCTAAAGAACACAAGGAATGGACATTAGACCAGTGGAAATCTGTGCTTTGGTCTGATGAGTCCAAATTTGAGATCATTGGTTCCAACCACCGTGTCTTTGTGCGACGCAGAAAAGGTGAACGGGTGGACTCTACATGCCTGGTTCCCACCGTGAAGCATGGAGGAGGAGGTGTGATGGTGTGGGGGTGCTTTACTGTTGACACTGTTCAAAATTGAAGGCATACTGGACCAGCATGGCTACCACAGCATCTTGCAGCGGCATGCTATTCCATCCGGTTTGCATTTAGTTGGACCATCATTTATTTTTCAACAGGACAATGACCCCAAACACACCTCCAGGCTGTGTAAGGGCTATTTGACCAAGAAGGAGAGTGATGGGGTGCTACGCCAGATGAGCTGGCCTCCACGGTCACCAGACCTGAACCCAATCGAGATGGTTTGGGGTGAGATGGACTGCAGAGTGAAGGCAAAAGGGCCCACAAGTGCTAAGCATCTCTGGGAACTCCTTCAAGATTGTTGGAAGACCATTTCCGGTGATTACCTCTTGAAGCTTATCAAGAGAGTGCCAAGAGTGTGCAAAGCTGTCATCAAAGCAAAAGGTGGCTCCTTTGAAGAACCTAGAATATAAGACATATTTTCAGTTGTTTCACACTTTTTTGTTAAGTATATAATTCCACATGCGTTAATTCATAGTTTTGATGCCTTCAGTGTGAATGTACAATTGTCATAGTCATGAAAATACAAAAAAATCTTTAAATGAGAAGGTGTGTCCAAACTTTTGGTCTGTACTGTATGTGTGTATATATGTAGATTTTTATGTATCTGAATATGTATGTGTATATGGATGTATCTGTATACATATGAGTACACGTATGTACAGTACAGACCAAAAGTTTGGACGCACCTTCTCATTTAAAGATTTTTCTATATTTTCTTGACTATGAAAGCGGGATTTCAACGATCAAAAAAAGGTCCAGACCTTTCCGACACAACCAGTGATTTCACAGCAGGGGCCTGGTCGCTACTTGTCACACAAAGCGAGATCGCTACTGAGGTCGCTGTTGCGTCACAGAACTTGTGACTCAGAGATCTCGCTTAGTGTGACGGTGCCTTTATTCCAGAGAAATCCATGTATTTCTTATATGTAAATGAGCTGTTAAGATCTATGGGCCAGACACAGATCTGCATGAGAATCTGCCTCCAGAGCTTATTTTTTATGAAATGGTGAGTTACCATTGTGAGACATGTAACTGATAAAGAACTGTAGAACTGAACTATCTCATAACAAACACGTTAGCAGCTGTAGCTCTCCCAACTCTGCTGTATTACGACAATATTGCAGCCCCGTCTGCCTGTGAGGCTGGAAGCTGAGAGGAACCTGCAGATGTGTCAGGTATAATCACACACAGCTCTGCAGTGAGATCAGGAGAGCAGAGAACGGCCATCACACATCACACTGGTATCTCTCCCTAATTATAAGCTCTGGAGGCAAATTTTCAGGGAGATCTATGCCCTGCCCATAGCCTGAAACAGCTCATTTACATATAAGTAAAACATAAACATGGCTTTCTGTGAAGTAAGACATCAGATCGAAGATATCAAGGTATCATTATATTCAGTTTCCTATGACCTACATTCACATACAGACGGCTTAGGAGGATTGATCCTACTGATAGATTTCCTTTAAGTCCATGTGCAGATGTTCAGGATTTGGTCAGTATTTTACATCAGTATTTGTACACCAAAATCAAGAGTGGAACAATCAGAGGAAAAGTATAATAGAAACACGTCACCACTTCTGTATTTATCACCCACTCCTGGTTTAGGCTTACAAATACAATGTAAAATACTGACCAGATACTGAACGTGTGAACATGATCTTAATCTAGCAATGTTTCATGCAAAAAACAGATGGGACTAGTGCATGCTGTGAATTTCTTACACACAGACCCAAGGCCGAGTGAAAAATCACTCGTGCACTAGTTAGAATTATCTTGAATTGACCCATAATGTTGTTTTTATATAAATGCAAAAATAATATTTACCATCAAATGGATCCTATCTATCGACTTTCCCAGATCTGGGGTTTCTGCTGTTGTAAGCCATGCCTAACTTGCCAAGGACAGGTTTCTTAATAGCTTAATGCAGGGACTGCACCATACATGCCAAACTCTGGCCCGCAGGGTGGTTTTATTTGGCCCGCGACACCAGAACCACCACCCCTAAGTGGGGCTATTATTCTGTATGGAGGACTATGTAGTACCCATAATACTGTATGGAGGACTATATGGGGTCCATTATTCTGTATGGAGGACTTTGTGGGGTCCATTATCGTGTATACTGGTTGGCCCTGACTTTGTCCAAGTTTTTAATTTTGGCACTCTGTGTGTTTGAGTTTGCCATCCCTGGGCTACATGGTGAGGTTGGATTATTTTCTGCTATTGTAAATACAATATTGTGTTACATTTATGTTTATATCCCCGAGTTCTCAAAATTATAGGACAACTTTGTTGTAGAGAGATATTTCTTTTACTTCAATAAAACAGTTTTTTTAAGTAATACTGCGTCTTTTTTATTTATTTTATATTTTATTAAGGAAGACACAACCACTTGGATAAACCAACCCCACAGCCATTTAGGTCCACACCCTGTGGAACCATGTTGGGACTAACATATGAAGCAGAATACCCTGAACACACACAGAATAATTTGCCCTCAAATGTGGGCTGAGTTTTGTTCTACTACATGAAGAATACAGCAACAGCCAAAACGCAGCAAAACCATTACATGGATATGTGCCCTGCTGTGAAATGTCTGTCATCAATCCAGACAATTAAAGTGCATTCACACAGTGCGACAGATTTCCATTCTGGGTCTTAAACAGGTTGTCCACTACTTTAACATTGATGATTGGTCAGGGTCCAACACCCGTCACCCCCGCCGATCAGCCATTATCAGTGGTGGCGTCTCCAGCCGGAAGTTCTCACTTGCTTAGCTTGCCGTCTTCTAATATTGGATGCCGGGTACTGTACATCCGCCTCCTATTGATTTGAACTACCAGAAAACAGAGCAGTTCAGCTAGTAAGTACTTCCGGCCGGCGGCAGCCGCCGACACCAATAATGGCTGATTAGTGAGGATGTTGATGACCTATCTTTAGAATAGTGTGAGAAAAAGTAAATAAGGGCACTACTGAATACCAATGGGATCATATCATACCAAAACCCCACTAATGATCAAATAGAGCAATGGTAAAGAAAATAATGAACAGCTATCCTCTGTGGATAGTATGATGATATAGATATGAAGATTGCTGAATACAGACACAATCCTGATCTCTGGTCAAAAAAAACCTTGGTGTATAATAAGAAAGTTCGTAGTGCAGTCCAATGGATGGAGCAAAAATAAAGATGGTGAAGAGTCTCACGCGTTTCGCCACCTGCCTAGTGGCTTCCTCAGGGGTAGAATCTTTATTTTTGCTCTATCCATTGTACTGCACTATGAGCTTTGCTTGTTATACACCAAATAGAATGCAGCGTTTAGACGCAGCGAAAATATGCTGCGTCCAAAATGCTGCTATTCCTGATCGTGGGCACGCAACCTTAAAATTGTGGCCTGTTATTGGGGCATTAAGGCTACATTCCTATGATAAGTATTTGGTGAGTTTTTGATGCTGCAGATTTTCTGCACCATTTCTCTGCATCTATTAGGTAAATTAAGTTACTCACGTTTTCTCATTTAATTTTTTACTGCATTTTTTTACATGCATTTTTATCGTGTTTTTGACACTGCGTCTTGAGTCTCCTTTTGGTGTGTCATGTTTTATATAAAACTGCTTTGATTTTTATACTTACTAGTATTTAGCTTTGCCAAAATTTAGAGATGCAGTCATATGCAAATGACGTGTTATTAGTGTGTTTTTTTTCTTTACCTACAGATTTTCTGCATCTAATGCAATCTTATGGAGAAAATCCACACGTTAAAATCAGCGTACCTACAAGAGAAAGTGACATTTTGCATATTTCAAACATGCACCACAAGTCAGTTTACTCTGCTTAAAGGGGTTGTCCACTACTTTCACATTGATGCCCTATCCATAGGATAGGGCATCAATGTATGATCGGCCAGGGTCCCGCACCTGGCATCCCCGCCGAACAGCTGTTACTGGTGCCGGCGGCCGCAGGCAGGAAGTGCTTACCTGTGGTGCTTGGCCGTCAAGTTATAGTGGCCGTGCTTACTGCACATCCGCCTCCTATTCAATTGAATGGGAGGCGGATGTGTAGAACCCCACTGCGGCCACTACAGATGGACGGCCAAGCACCGCAGGTAAGGATTTCCGGCCTACAGCCGCCGGCACTTCTAATGGCTGATCAGCGGGTATGCCGGGTGCGTGACCCCGGCCGATCATACATTGATGCCCTAGCCTACCGATAGGGCATCAATGTGAAAGTAGTGGACAACTCCTTTAATAAAAATCACAGTGGGCATTCGATTTCTATAAATTACATCCTCTCTACTGGAATTGTAAGATGCTACAATATTGCTGCAACAAAAATATGCAACGTGAAAAATTCAACGAAAACTCATAGTGGGAACATAGCCTAAAGGGGATATTCCGAGTGAAGTAAAAACTTGTGGGGGAGTGTAACATTGGCAATCCTAAGAATGTAATGTATGTTATGTTTCACAGTTCCAGCAGTCAACGCGTGATCTCTGATATGTGATTTGTATTCTTGTATGCTGACCACTTTCTCTTCCTCTTTTCTCAATGCTTCGATGGGATCTTTTTAAAAATGGATCTATCACACTAGTCATCAGCGGTCACATGCCAATCATTGAAGACATTGACTTTCTGCAGGAATCACAGGCACATTGTCAGCATATCACAACTGCATGACAGTTTACAAAGACCATCAGGATCACTAGAATGACATCGCTTGAACAATGGAGGATATTCTCCAAATGAGTAAGGCCACGGTCACATGTTCAGTATTTGGTCAGTATTTTACATCAGTATTTGTAAACCAAAGCCAGAGGAAAAGTATAATAGAAACACGTCACCACTTCTGCATTTTTTACCCACTCCTGATTTTGGCTTACAAATACTGATGTGAAATACTGAACGTGTGACTGTCACAGAGTGGATATTTTGGACATCCCCTTCAACCTATATATTGGGGCATTATGTCAGCCATTGTTACAGAAGACAAACAGCTGGTCTCATAAAATGTCTACTAGATGACTAAATCTTAGTAAAATGCTTGAACAACATAATGACTGTCACTACTATCAAGAATGATATAATAATATTTTTATTTATATAGTGCCAACATATTCTGCAGCGCTTTACAATTTACAGACATCATCATCACGTTCCACATTGGGGCTAACAATCTACATTCCCTATCAGTAGGTCTTTGGAATGTGTGAGGAAACTGGAGAACCTGGAGGAAACTCATGTAAACACAGGGAGAACATACAACCTCCATGCAGATGTTGTCCTTGGTGGGATTTGAACCCAGGACCCCAGTGCTGCAAGGCTGCAGCACTAACCACTTAGCCACCATGCTGCCCATATATATATTTAACATCTTAGATCATAGTTGGGCACAGTGCGGTCTGTGGGCCCCATCCGGCCCTCTGGCTGTTCCATTCCATGGCCGAGATAGCCAAAGGGCTGAAACAGTGGCCCACGGGCTGCACCATGCCCTCATCCGCCGTCTGCCCATCGTCGCCCACTGTGACCACTATCCGCATCCTCGGGATTTAGACAGCAGTGAATACATTGGTGGAGGATGGAGCTATCGGTTCCTTCTTCCACCAATCAGTGTGTATAACGGAGAAAGCAGACACGATAATGTCACTTCATTGTGTCTGCCGTGCGGAGAGTCAGTGCACAGGAGACTGGAGCAGAGTAACGGGGGAATGGGAATGAGGTAAATATGTGTTGTTTTTGGGTTTTTTTTTTCATATGTGTATGGGATGTTTCCATGTATTTAGAAGGCTGTGTGGAGGCTCATAGTGTATATAGGAGACTATGTGGGGGCTCATAGTGTATTTAGCTGGCTATGTGAGGGCTCATACTGTATATAGGAGGATATATGGGGGCTCTTACTGTATATAGAGAGGCTATCTGGGGCTCATACAGTATATTGATGCTATGTGGGGTTCATACTTTATATAGGAGACTATGTGGGAGCTCATACTGTATACAGGGGGCTATATGAGGGCTCATACTGTATATAGAGAGGCTATATGCGTGCTCATAATGAACATAGAGAGGCTATGTGGGTGCTCACACTGTATGTAGAGGGCTATGTGGGTGCTCTTACTGTATATATGGGGCTATGAGGGGGCTCATACTGTATATAGAGTAGCTATACGGCGGCTCACACTGTATACAGGGGGCTGTGTCGGATCTCATGCTGTATATAGGGGATTATGTGTGGTCTCATACTGTATATAGAGGGGCTATGTGGGTGCTCATACTGTATGTAAGGGGCTGTGTGTGGGCTCTAATGGTATATATGGGGCTGTGTGTGGGCACATATAGGGGGGCTGTGTGCGTGCCCATACGGTATATAGGGGGATGTCTGCATCCTCAATTCTGCTCAATATTAACCCCTTTACCCCCGAGGGTGGTTTGCACGTTAATGACCAGGCCAATTTTTACAATTCTGACCACTGTCACTTTATGAGGTAATTACTCTGGAACGCTTCAACGGATCCCCCTGATTCTGAGACTGTTTTTTCGTGACATATTGTACTTCATGATTGTGGTAAAATTTCTCCAATATCACTTGCGTTTATTTGTGAAAAAAACAGAAATTTGGCAAAAAGTTTGAAAATTTTGCAATTTTCAACATTTGAATTTTTATGCCCTTAAATCAGAGAGATATGTCACACAAAAGAGTTAATAAATAACATTTCCCACATGTCTACTTTACATCAGCACAATTTTGGAACCAAATTTTTTTTTGTTAGGGAGCTATAAGGGTTAAAAGTTGATCAGCGATTTCTCATTTTTCCAACAAAATTTACAAATCCATTTTTTTAGGGACCACATCACATTTGAAGTCACTTTGAGAGGTCTTTATGACAGAAAATACCCAAAAGTGACACCATTCTAAAAACTGCACCCCTCAAAGTGCTCAAAACCACATTCAAGAACTTTATAAACCACTGTTTGGGCGCACGGCAGGGCTCAGAAGGGAAGGAGCGCCATTTGACTTTTTGATTGTAAAATTTGCTTGAATAATTAGCGGACGCCATGTTGCGTTTGGAGAGCCCCTGATGTGCCTAAACAGTGGAAACCCCCCCACAAGTGACCCCATTTTGGAAACTAGACCCCCCCAAGGCACCTATCTAGATGCATAGTGAGAACTTGGAACCCCTAGGTGCTTCACAAATTGATTCGTAAAAATGAAAAAGTATTTTTTTTTCCACTTTTTCATTTTTACGAATCAATTTGTGAAGCACCTGAGGGTTCCAAGTGCTCACTATGCATCTAGATTGGTGCCTTGGGGAGCCTAGTTTCCAAAATGGGGTCACTTGTGGGGGAGCTCCACTGTTTAGGCACATCAGGGGCTCTCCAAACGCGACATGGTGTCCACTAACAAATTGAATGGAAAATCGGCTCAAATTGTTAGCGGACACCATGTTGCGTTTGGAGAGCCCCTGTGTGCCTAAACATTGGAACTCCCCCACAAGTGACCCCATTTTGGAAACTAGACCCCCCAAGGCACCTATCTAGATGCATAGTGAGTGCTTGGATCCCCCAGGTGCTTCACAAATTGATTTGTAAAAATTAAAAAGTGGAAAAAAAAACACTTTTTCATTTTTACGAATCAATTTGTGAAGCACCTGGGGGTTCCAAGTGCTCACTATGCATCTAGATAGGTGCCTTGGGTGGTCTAGTTTCCAAAATGGGGTCACTTGTGGGGGAGCTCCAATGTTTAGGCACACAGGGGCTCTCCAAACGCAACATGGTGTCCGCTAATAATTTGAGCCGATTTTCCATTCAATTTGTTAGCGGACACCATATCGCGTTTGGAGAGCCCCTGATGTGCCTAAACAGTGGAGCTCCCCCACAAGTGACCCCATTTTGGAAACTATACCCCTCAAGGATTTTATTAAGGGGTATAGTGAACATTTTGAACCCAGAGGTACGACACAGAATTTGATAACATTAGGTCATCATATTGAATAAGTTGTCATTACTCTTGAGCGCAAGTGCTCGCTACTTGAGTTTGCATCGGGTACTCAGGTATGCACCATGTATCACGGGTGCTCAAGTGAAATGCTCGAGTCCCCGCCCGCATGTTTCACGGTTATTAGACACCCCAAAAAAAACATGCAGGGATCGCTCGTGCATGGCAGGCAATCCCCGCGAGGTTTTTTTTGGCCGTGAAGCATATGGGGCGGAGACTCGAGCACCCGCAATACTCAGTGCATACCCGAGCACCCGATGCAAACTCAAGTAGCGAGCACTTACGCTCAACACTAGTCGCCATATCGTCATCTTTTTTTGGAAAAAAAAAACAACCCCAACCCTAACATTAGCACAACCCCAACCCTAGCGTTTATTTTTTTACGCCGTTCCTCGTGCGGTATAAGTGATGAGATTACTTTATTCTTCGGGTCGGTGCGATTACAGCGATACCAGAATCATATCGGGTTTTTATGATTGACTGCTGTCACACACTAAAAGACACATATTTTGTAAAATCTAGTTTTTGCATTGCCATATTTTGGCCGACAGAGTCATGTGACAGTTTGTTTTTTGCGGGATGAGTTGATGTTTTTATTGGTGCCATTTTCAGGCACGTGACATTTTTTGATCGCTTTCTATTCCTATTTTTGGGAGGCAGAATAAACAAAAACCAACAATTCAGGAATTGTGTTTTTTTACATTTTTTTATTCTGCTCCGGGTGTGGTAAAATTGATAAGGTAGCTTTATTCTTCCGGTCAGTACGTTTACAGCGGTACCACGTTTATATCGTTTTTTATGTTTTGGCGCTTTTACACAGTAAAAGCTATTTTATTGAAAAAATTATTCTTTTGCATCGCTTTATTCTGAGAGCTGTAACTTTTTGATTTTTCATATAATGGAGCTGTATAGTGGCTTGTTTTTTGCGGGACGAGATGACGTTTTTAGCGGTACCATTTTTATCTATATTCGTCTTTTTGATCGCGTGTTATTCCATTTTTTGTTTGGCGGTATGATGGTAAAGCATTGTTTTTTGCTTTGTTTTTTATTTTATTTTTTTACCGTGTTCACTGAAGGGGTTAACTAGTGGAACAGTTTTATAGACCAGGTCGTTACGGACGCGGCGATACCAAATATGTGTACTTTTATTGTTTGTTTGTTTTTTTTTCATAATAATATTTATTGATGGGTACATTATATTTTTATTTTTAGTGGATTCTTTTTTTTATTTTTTTTTTATATTTTTACAATTTTATTTTTTTTTCACTTTTTGGGAGTTTTTTTACTTTGTCCCACTATGGGACTTTCACTTTTTTTATTCTGATCGCCTGCATGGCACAGGAATGCAGCACCATCCCTGTGCCATGCAGGCAGTCAGCGCTGGACAGGGAGAAGATAGTTTAGAGATGCACTGCGCATGTCCAAACAATCTTCCTGCTGTCTGGTGACCCGGATGTTGTCATGAAGACATCGGGTCGTCATGGCAACACCCGGGAAGCCGCGGCAGACAGCGCTAGAGGCCGGAAGAGGAGGTGAGTATACCGATCACCTCCCCTTGCCACCGCAATGCTGCGATCGACTTCGATCGCAGCATTGCAGGGGTCAATGTGCTGGGAGTGGTGCGGGACGGCTCCCTGCACATAGCCCTGGGGGTCAGCTGTGACAATCAGCTGACACCCGGCGGCGATCGCGCCCGCACAGCCTGTGTGCGCGCGCGATCGCGATGACGTACTAATACGGGTCAGGCTCTTAAAGCCCAGGGCACTGATGCGTATTAGAACGTCATGGGCTTTAAAGGGGTTAATATTGCTATATTAATTATAGGAATATTAATTGTATCACTTAAAACATAACAGTTTTAATTTTTATTACATGAAAATAAGCAGCCTTGTAATATATCTTATCAGAGAAATCTACCTCTTTCTCTGCTAGAATTAATCAGTCATTATTAAAATTGAGGTAAAATGTGCATTCAGTGAAGACACACTGTTCTATTACTGAGGTAGGAGATGGCAGCTGCTACGGATATAATTATGTAGACGAGAGGAGGGAAGAGCTAGAGGCAAACCTCCTCCCTCCTGACTACATAGAATCTCCTCAGTAGCAGCCGCCATCTCCTATCTCAGTAATGGGAAAGTCCGTCTTCACTGAATAAAGATTTTGCCTCAGAATTCAGAATTTTGATAATGACTGATCAATTCTCAAATATCAAAAGAACTGACTGTCACTTCCAAAACAGTAAACCGGTGTGTACAGGGGCTGTGGCATTAGACTGAAGTCTACATGTAGAAAGGTAGGATCCTGCTATAATTAAAACCGCCTGATGCTGATGGGTGGAATGCTCAGTCAGAAAGCCTATTGTGACGATACAGCCTAAAATCTTAAAAAGTCAGACATTTAGATTTGTTAATCCAAGAGCAACACTCTATTATCTTTGTGTATTTGTGTCTGGTCAATAAGAACACCAGTAATTGTATAACCCTGAATGTTGAATTCTATTCCTTTGGAAACAATCATGTTTACTATGCTAATGACCAATTGTACTAAAAGCTAGCTAGAGGTTTATTACAGCCCCTGTGATACCAACTATGTAAATAGATTAGCTCAAACAATGATAGGTGAGCCCTGCACCTTTACCACTTACTTGTGACTAATGACCCTTGACCTGTGGATGTGTACTTAAAAAGGACATGTGCTTCTGTAGCAGAGAGACTTTAAACAGTGATGTCTGTAGTGCTGCAAGCAGAATCAAGGAGCATTTGAAAGACTTTACAAGGAGAATGAGAGACATCCTTCAGGACAGCAGATGGATTGCATGGCATTACCCAAAGAGACACAGATTAGAATTCTACATGATTATAGCCTAAGGGTACCGGCCCTGACTGGAAAGATTCAGATCTGCTCTATTGACCATCAGAGAGACATGGATACATTTTGGAGAGACCAGGGTGGAACAAAGAAGTTGAGGTAGTCGGCCCTGGAAGTCTCCAAAGTCGCAGCTGTTCTATCCCAGGCGGGCAAGACTTTGTAATGTTGTACCATCTTGGGTATTTGCTGGGACTATTCTATGTGTTTTATTGTCCGCTTTGTGGTTTAATAAAGTATTGCCAGGCTGTTTTACCCTCACCCTGTGTTGTCTGAGTAGTGTTACGCCCACGGAAGACCCAGGGTCTTCACACCTATGTATACAAATATCAAAAGACTGACCATCACTTCCAAAATGAAAACAGGTGTGTACAGGTGCTTACTAAGAGTAGCCATCTCCATATATAACTAACAAATAAAGTAGCACTATAGTATGCAAATGTTACGCACACGCCCGGGCTGACTGGCGTGTGCGTGATTTAGTGATCCCACTGTACCATGAACCGAGGAGTGCCTGGAGGGGCGTAACTAAGTATCTACCTGATCCAACCAAGGTCGCACTGCGGCTAACGACTCTGTGAACCAAGGAGGAACCGAGCAGAGGGACCAGGTGCGACTCCAGGTCTGACCCCGGTCACAACTGTTGGCCCACACCGGGGAATGCAGGAACAGGCAGGTTAGGCTGGCATACAGACAGGTGGGTATTGGCAGGCACGGCTGGTATGCAGATTGGTAGATACTAGCAAGCACGGCTGGTATGCAAACAGGTGGGTGCTGGCAAGCACGGCTGGTTTGCAGACAGGGGGGGGTATTAGCAGGTTGGAGCACAGGCAGGATAGGGTCCTGTACAGACTGGGATTCAGGAACAGAACCGCAGATGTGGTAGACAGGCAGAGCAGAGCGGAACCGCCGGAGCGGTGAACAAGGCAGAGCAGGGAGGAACCGCCGGAGCGGTGAGCAAGGCAGAGCAGAGAGGAACCACAGGAGCGGTGAGCAAGGCATAGCAGAGAGGAACCGCCGGAGCGGTGAGCAAGGCAGAGCAGGAAGGAACTGCCGGAGCGGTGAGCAAGGCAGAGCAGGAAGGAACCGCCGGAGCGGTGAGCAAGGCAGAGCAGGAAGGACAGGGTTCTGTTCACACTGAACAGACTGGAAGGGATAAGCAGAACCAGATACACACAAGGTACTTGCAATGAAGTAGCGAGTGGACTCTAAACTCACAACAGAAGTACAGAGACAACAAGTAGGAGTTAGGTGCAGGTTCAGACAATGCAGGAGAAAGGGAGGGTACGGACATAGAGACAAAATAGGTAACAGGCTAGGATACAGTTCAGACAGGAACTGCTACTGCAAGAGATACAGGAGAGAGTCTGGGTATACAGCCCCAAGAATGGCAGACAAACAGGCTAGGGTACAGTTCAGACAGGAACTGCTACTGCAAGAGATACAGGAAAGAGTCTGGGTATACAGCCCCAAGAATGGCAGACAAACAGGCTAGAGTACAGTTCAGACAGGAACTGCTACTGCAAGAGATACAGGAGAAAGTCTGGGTATACAGCCCCAAGAATGGCGGACAAACAGGCTGGGTACAGTTCAGACAGGAACTGCTACTGCAAGAGATACAGGAGAGAGTCTGGGTATACAGCCCCAAGAATGGCGGACAAACAGGCTAGGGTACAGTTCTGACAGGAACTGTTACTGCAAGAGATACAGGAGAGAGTCTGGGTATACAGCCCCCAGAATGGCGGACAAACAGGCTAGGGTACAGTTCAGACAGGAACTGCTACTGAAAGAGATACAGGAGCCAGTCTGGGAATACAGTCCCCAGAGTGGCGGAAACAGACTAGAAGACAGAGGTAACAGGACAGGACCTGGCTATACAGAATGCAAAGACAAACTGAGTGAAGGTGTTGCTCAGGCACCTCCTACTGGGTGGAGGGGGTTTAAATATCCAGAGACTCACAGCAATAGGCTGGAGACGCAATAGGGGTGCGCCCACAGCAGCTATAAGAAGCAGGAAGTAACCGGGCCGCCGCCCTAAGCAGTCAGACCAGAGCATGCCCACAGTATGAACAGGAGCACGGCTTACAAACTGGACTGAAGGCTAAGATTGCGATCTTGCATAGTGGGAGATGGTGCACTATGCAAGTACGCCGCCAGGTATGTTACAGTACCCCCCCCCTTACGCCCCCTCTTCTTCAAGCCTGCAAGGGTCATCTGTAGAGAATTTGGAGGCCAATCCTTCTTTTCAAGAGGATTACTTCTTCTGTCCACTAGAGGAAACGAAACTGGTCTCATCACCTTCGTGAATAGGATGCTTCCTCCCATCGAGCCATAGTCAGTAACAGATGAAGTGGGTGAAGTACCAGGAACAGCACACAAGAAAGTCTCTCTCCATTTGTTATCAGGTAGCACCCTGGTGGATTCACGAGACAACTGGAGGTCCTCCACCTGGTTGGAGGGGTGCAGAGACTCGGGGGTAACCACCGCCATGACATACACTTTGCCAAGCTTACTGGAAGAGGTGGGTGGCGTACCAGGTACCGGTGTAGAAAAGTCTCTCTCTGTTTATCAGGTAGCACCCCGGGGAATTCAGGAGACAACTGGAGGTCCTCCGCCTGGTTGGAGGGGTGCAGAGACTCGGGGGTAATCACTGCTTCAGAGTTCACTTTGCCAGGCTTACTGGAAGAAGTGGGCGAAGAACAAGGTACAGGGTGCAGAAAAGTCTCTCTCCATTTATTATGAAATAGCACCCCGGAGGATTCAGGAGGCAACTGGGGTTCCTCCGCCTGGTTGGAGGGCGCCAGAGACTTGGAGGTAGGTACCGCCTTTATGGACTTGAGACCAGATTTATTAGAGATGGAGGGTCCTTGCTTAGGGACCATCTTCAATCTGGTTTCAAGGATAACATGTCTGTAAGGTGGGACGGTACCTGAAGCCAGATTATTGGTACAATCGTCGAGACTGTGTGGGGACATCGCCTCCGCTTCTCTTCCTTCGGAGACTTTAGCGCACAGCGAGTCAGCGACTAGAAGATCTGGTGAAGAAGAAGAAACTGCTGACTGTCCTGAAGATATGGGGACTGGATACCCCTTGTACCTTAGCAGTCCCCCAGGATACCCCATGCAGGATCTCCAGACCTGAGCGGGCACAAGATCTCTCGGCTCTGGACGACCTATGGGTAAGTCAGTCAGCACCTGGAATGTGAACTTCTTCATGTGTAATGCTCCAATCTGGAGCTTAATTTGTACAGACATATTTTGACTGTTTCTGAGTAGGGCTCGTCCTTCTGCTGACAATGCCCAAACCGGGCTTCTGGAGTTGTCAGAGGGGAATCAGACACCGACTATTCAAGGCTTTAAGCCTGAAACTTCCGGTTAATCCGAGGCCTTCACTTGTCATGGAGACAGTCATGGTCATCTGTGGAGAGGAAACACTAATGCCAAGGGCAGCCTCTCTTACAGGATTAATGTCTTGGGATACTCCAACCTTCGCTGGACAAAGACCGTCAGGGGGTCCCAGACCACCGCAGCGGGACCGCAATCCGATTTTGTGACTGAGTTCTGGCTTCTGCTTTGCCTGATGAACATAGTCATCCTTCATGGATTCTGTGCGGAAAGCTGCCTCTACAGGCTGGGGAACAGGAGGTCTTTGGGAGGACAGAACCTGGCGTGACGGTTTACCTCTACGCCTTGCACGTCTGGACTGTCTCTTGAGGTTGGGAAGAGAAGTATTCTGTGGAGCATAGTCACCCTGTGTGGATTCTGGGTGGGCAGCAGTCTTTTCGGGCTGGAGGACTGGTAGGCTACCCACACACATTACCCATCGGGGCTGCTCCGGGATATTGGGAAGGGAAGCTTTAGCAGAGGCTTCAGGATTAGGGTCATCGAAGACCATTAGAAAGGCCACCAGGAAGGCCTGCAGGTCAAAGATGATAGGATCCCATGCTTCCCAAAGGGGGGTGATCCACTTCAAGGCATCACCCGCTAGATAGGACATCATAAATGCCACTTTAACCCGATCTGTAGGAAAATAGTGAGCATAGAACTTGAAATGCAGCTCCACAAACGCACGGCTTCATTTTGGATTCCCATAGTACCGTGGCGAATCCGCAGGAACGAGTGCTGATAGATCCATTTGGGCTTGTGCATAAATTGCCTGGGCCATAGCTTGAGAAAATTATTATTATTTTTTTTTTAATGCACGTATTCGCTGGACACGGACTCAAAATGCCTCTGAGAGCGAAGGGCAGTGGGGCACAACGGGAACCATGGCCTGAGCAAACTGTTACGCACACGCCCGGGCTGACTGGCGTGTGCGTGATTTAGTGATCCCACTGTACCATGAACCGAGGAGTGCCTGGAGGGGCGTAACTAAGTATCTACCCGATCCGACCAAGGTCGCACGGAGGCTAACGACTCCGTGAACCAAAGAGGAACTGAGCAGAGGGACCAGGTGCGACTCCAGGTCAGACCCCGGTCACAGCTGTTGGCCCGCACCGGGGAATGCAGGAGCAGGCAGGTTAGGCTGGCATACAGACAGGTGGGTATTGGCAGGCATAGCTGGTATGCAGACAGGTGGATACTGGCAAGCACAGCTGGTATGCAGACAGGTGGATACTGGCAAGCACGGCTGGTATGCAGACAGGGGGGGTATTAGCAGGTTGGAGCACAGGCAGGATAGGGTCCAGTACAGACTGGGATTCAGGAACAGAACCGCAGATGCGGTGAGCAAGGCAGAGCAGAGAGGAACCGCCGGAGCGGTGAGCAAGGCAGAGCAGAGAGGAACCGCCGGAGCGGTGAGCAAGGCAGAGCAGAGAGGAACCACCGGAGCGGTGAGCAAGGCAGAGCAGAGAGGAACCGCCGGAGCGATGAGCAAGGCAGAGCAGAGAGGAACCGCCGGAGCGGTGAGCAAGGCAGAGCAGAAAGGAACCGCCGGAGCGGTGAGCAAGGCAGAGCAGAGAGGAACCGCCGGAGCAGTGAGCAAGGCAGAGCAGGGAGGAACCACCAGAGCGGTGAGCAAGGCAGAGCAGGGAGGAACCGCCGGAGCGGTGAGCAAGGCAGAGCAGGGAGGAACCGCCGGAGCGGTGAGCAAGGCAGAGCAGGGAGGAACTGCTGGAGTGGTGAGCAAGGCGGAGAAGGGAGGAACCGCCGGAGCGGTGAGCAAGGCAGAGCAGGGAGGAACCACCGGAGCGGTGAGCAAGGCAGAGCAGGGAGGAACCGCCGGAGCGTTGAGCAAGGCAGAGCAGGAAGGAACCGCCGGAGCGGTGAGCAAGGCAGAGCAGGAAGGAACCGCCGGAGCGGTGAGCAAGGCAGAGCAGGAAGGAACCGCCGGAGCGGTCAGCAAGGCAGAGCAGAGAGGACAGGGCTCTGTTCACACTGAACAGACTGGAAGGGACAAGCAGAACCAGATAAACACAAGGTACTTGCAATGAAGTAGCGAGTGGACTCTAAACTCACAACAGAAGTAGAGAGACAACGAGTAGGAATTAGGTGCAGGTTCAGACAATGCAGGAGAAAGGGAGGGTACGGACATAGAGACAAAACAGGTAACAGGCTAGGATACTGTTCAGACAGGAACTGCTACTGCAAGAGATACAGGAGAGAGTCTGGGTATACAGCCCCAAGAATGGTGGACAAACAGGCTAGGGTACAGTTCAGACAGGAACTGCTACTGCAAGAGGTACAGGAGAGAGTCTGGATATACAGCCCCCAGAATGGCGGACAAACAGGCTAGGGTACAGTTCAGACAGGAACTGCTACTGAAAGAGATACAGGAGCCAGTCTGGGAATACAGTCCCCAGAGTGGCGGAAACAGACTAGAAGACAGAGGTGACAAGACCTGGCAATACAGAATGCAAAGACAAACTGAGTGAAGGTGTTGCTCAGGCACCTCCTACTGGGTGGAGGGGGTTTAAATATCCAGAGACTCACAGCAATAGGCTGGAGACGCAATAGGGGTGCGCCCACAGCAGCTATAAGAAGCAGGAAGTAACGGGGCCGCCGCCCTAAGCAGTCAGACCAGAGCATGCCCACAGTATGAACAGGAGCACGGCTTACAAACTGGACTGAAGGCTAAGATTGCGATCTTGCATAGTGGGAGATGGTGCACTATGAAAGTACGCCGCCAGGTATGTTACAGCAAACATGAAATATATGAAATTTTAATTGCATTACTGCTCTAGAAAATAGAAATAAATGAGAATTCTTAGAGCATAAATTGGCCAATTCATGTGTACCTGGTTGCCACGGTAAGGCGGCTCTCGTTGCTGGAAACCTGCCTAGTTTGAATCCTCTCTTAGACTGAAGTCTACATGTATATGGGAAGGTAGGATCCTGCTATAATTAAAACCGCTTAGGGGTGGAGTGCCCAGTCAGAAAGCCTATGTATACCAATGTCAACAGACTAACCTTCACTTCCAAAACAGAAAACTGCTGTGTGCAGGTGCTTACTAAGAGAAGCCATCTCTATATATAACGAACAAATAAAGTAGCACTCTGTAGCGCTATAGTTCATTGCGTCTGCTGTGCAGAGAGTCAGTGCACAAGAGACTGGAGCAGAGTACCAGGGGAACAGGAGTGAGGTAAGCATATGTTGTTGTTTTTTATATGTGTATGGGATGTTTACATGTATATAGAAGGCTATGTGGGGGCTCATACTGTATATAGGAGACTATGTGGAGGCTCATGCTGTATATAGGAGGTTATATTGAGGCTCTTACGATATATAGGGGGCTATGTGAGGGCTCATACTGTATATAGAGAGGCTATATTGGGCTCATACTATAAATTGGGGCTATGTGGTGCTCATACTTTATATAGGAGGCTATGTGGGGGCTCATACTGTATATAGGGGAATATGTGGGAGTCTCACTGTATATTGAGAGGCTATGTGGGTGCTCATACTGTACATAAGGGGCTATGTGGGGGCTCATTCTGTATATAGAGAGGCTATGTGGGCACTTACACTGTATGTAGAGGGATATGCAGCAGCTCACACTGTATACAGGGGGCTATATCGGATCTCATGCTGTATATAGGGGATTATGTGTGGTCTCATACTGTATATAGAGAGGCTGTGTGGGTGCTCACACTGTATGTATTGGGCGGGGTGTGGGCTCTAACTGTATGTATGGGGCTGTGTGTGGGCTCATATAGCATATAGGGGGGTTGTGTGCAGGCTCATGGTATATAGGGGGATGTCTGCATCCTCAATTCTGCTCAATATTAATATTACTATATTACAATTAATATTGTTAAATCACTTAAAGCGTAACCGTTGTTTTAATTTTTATTTCATAAATCAATAGTACACATGAAAATAGACAACTTAGTAATATATCTTATTAGAGAAATGTGCTTCTTTCTCTGCCAGAATTGATCAGTCGTTATCAAAATTCTCAATTCTGAGGTAAAATCTGGATTCAGTGAAGACAAACTTTCCCAATACTGAGGTAGGAGATGGCAGTTACCTCTCGCTCCTCCCTCCTCCTATCTACATAGAATTATATCCGTAGCAGCTCTCATCTCTGATTTCTCAGATAAGATATATTACTAAGCTTCTTATGTTCATGTGTACTATGGTTACGCTTTAAGTGATACAATTAATAATTTTATAATTAATATATTAATATTGAGCAGAATTAATTTCAGCCCATAGATTTGGCCCTCCACAACAGTCACGGTCTCTCTTGTGGCCCCTCGGTAAAATGAATCGCCCACCCCTGTCTTAGATGAATGTGGTGTACAATGATGGGACATCTGATACTTTTTTCTAAACTCACTGTACAGGAGATTCTCAGCATATGACAATTCAATAGCCACAGTCTCAGGGCTAAGTGCATGTACAAAACAAAAAGCTTACCATAAAATACTTATAAAAGAAGAGCTGAAAAGCTGGCTGGGCGGACACCACCTGAACTGTTTCTCCACTACACCCATTATATTTTTAACTAAATATTTGATGACTGTGTCAGAAAGTGACTTGAGCTTCCTAAAGTCATTTTCAATAATTCTGATGGAAATGAATTTCACTGTTTGCACAGAGAGAGGATGAGGATCTACAGAAAAAAACTATTTAAACCCCATTTTCAGAATGGATATAAATAGATAAAGCAAGATGAACTTCAGATAAGTAGGACACTAGTGTTACAGGATGGGCAGACAGAGCAAAAGTAAACTTCTGAAAACTATAAATAAAATATTCTTTCTGCAGTCGCCTGTTTCATTCTAGTAAGACCTATTTTCCTCATTTATTCCCAATATATAGTTATAGTCCGATCATGGCTCTCCCAACTACTTATATTAGTACTAAAAACCTCTGTGCATTATTATATACTAGATGGTGGCCCGATTCTAATGCATCGGGTATTCTAGAATATGTATGCGGCCGACCGGGTGCAATCAGCAGAGCGGTGTTTAAATTTGGCGCCAAAATCGCTGATTGGTCGAGGCCGGCAACCGTGACCAATCACCAAAGCGGTTTTAAAATTTGGCGGCTATATCGCAGATTGGTCACGGCCGGCGGTCGCGACTAATCAGCAGAGCGGGGTTTAAATTTGGCGCCAATAATGCTGATTGGTCGCGGGCAGCGAACGTAACCCTGACACACCCTGAGCTTACTCCATTGATAACCACCCTCTGCTTTCTATCACTCAGTGTAGTGCCGGCGTCCCTGCCCTCTGCTAGGCAGGGACGCTGTTCCCCTCACCGCTCTGCTCCGTGCCCGGCGTCCCTCTCCCGCTCTGCTGGCAGCGCGCGCTCCTTCCCGGCCACTGTGCTTAGGGCGCGCGCGCGCGCCCTCCCTCCCTCTTAAAGGGGCCGCGCACGCCGTCCTAAGGAGTCCCCGGCCAATGGCCGGAGGACTTTACCATATATAAGGCACCTCCTCCAAAATGGAGGTGCCCGAGCAATGTTGTTGCACCGTTCTACTCTGCTTCAGCCCTCAGGTCCCGTTGCCAGTTACCTGCCAGTTACCTGCCAGATTCCTGCCAGCTTGCTGTCCTAATCCTGCCTGATTTCCTGTTACCTGCCTGCCTGCCTGAGGTCCGACGGTCTGCCTTACAACTCCGGTCAGTCTGTCTAAGGACCAACTTGCCCGCTCACTTGGGAGCGCACATCAGCTACCTGCCTGCTTGCCTGAGGTCCGACGGTCTGCCTTACAACTCCGGTCAGTCTGTCTATGGACCAGCTTGCCCGCTCACCTGGGAGCGCTTCTCCGCTACCTGCCTGCTTGCCTGCCCAGAGGCTCCGCTGTCACGTGCTGTGACCACCAGCTATTCCAGACTCTTGCCCGCTCACCTGGGAGCGCTTCTCCGCTACCTGCCTGCTTGCCTGCCCGGAGGCTCCGCTGTCACGTGCTGTGACCACCAGCTATTCCAGACTCTTGCCCGCTCACCTGGGAGCGCTTCTCCGCTACCTGCCTGCTTGCCTGCCCGGGGGCTCCGCTGTCACGTGCTGGGACCACCAGCTATTCCAGAGACTCTTGCCCGCTCACCTGGGAGCGCTTCTCCGCTACCTGCCTGCTTGCCTACCTGGAGGCTCCGCCGTCACGTGCTGTGACCACCTGCTATTCCAGAGACTCTCGCTTGCTCACCTGGGAGCACACATCCTCCATCTGCCTTGCTAGCCTACCTGGAGGTTCAGCCATCACAGGTCGTACCTACCCTTTACCTAGAGACTGCCCCGGTCACTTGCAGTGACCTCCAGCCCGTTCTTCCAGAGACTGCCCCGGTCACTTGCCGTGACCTCCAGCCCGTTCTTCCAGAGACTGCCCTGATCACTTGCCGTGACCTCCTGCCCGTACACCCAGAGACTGTCCCGGTCACCTGCTGTGACTGCCTGCCTGGTCGCCACCCGCTCCCTTACAAGGACCGCTCCCTTGTATAGTAGCCCAGAGGTTCCGCCTCCCAGACCCGTTACAGTTTGCTCGGGCCATGGAACCCGGTGGCACCCAAGCTCCCTCGCTCTCGGACCTGTGTCATGAACTGTCCCGTCAAAGGTCCCAACAGGAGTCCATCCTGGGTCACCTGCGGAATGTCAATACTCGCCTGGACACTCTGACTGCTCCACCAACAACCTCCGCCAGTGCCATGTCTCGCAATCCGGCAGCTCCGCTGTCCACTAACACCATGATATCCTACCCCGGACCTCGGCTTTCTGCACCTCCTCGCTTCGGAGGCGACTCAGCCCAGGCTCGGGGCTTCATAAATCAGTGCACCCTGCACTTTGAACTATTGTCCCACCAGTTTAACTCCGACCGAGCCAAAATTGCATTCATCATGTCCCATCTCACCGGGGAGGCCCTGGCCTGGCTAAATCCTCTATGGGAGAGAGGAGACCCCCTGGTGTCCAACTTGCCTGCTTTTCTCACGGCTTTCCGGAAAGTCTTCGACGAACCCGGACGAAAGACCTCATCCGCATCATTGTTGCTACGCCTCCGTCAGGAAAGTCTCACCGTGGGCCAATATGCCATACGGTTCCGTACCCTTGCCTCGGAGCTGGCCTGGGATAACGACGCTCTGGTTTCCGTCTTCTGGGAGGGTCTGTCCGGCCGTATTAAAGATGAACTTGCCGGTCGGGACATTCCTACCACTCTCGATGACTTAATAACTCTTGCCACCCGGATTGACCTACGGTTCCAGGAGCGTGCCAGAGAGGTCACCCGTGAGAGGAGGTTACCACGTCTAGCTCCTACTTTTCAGAAACCCGTCACTCCTTCTGTCTCTAACCAGGTACACCCTCCTGAGCCTATGCAGGTCGACCAGACCAAGATGGTCAAGACCCGTCAGGACTTACGCCGTGCCGAGGGGACCTGCTTCTACTGTGGCAGTAAGGAGCACCGGATCCGTGCCTGCCCGGAGAGGTCGGGAAACGCCTGTGTCTAGGTTCGCTCAGAGAGGTCCACCTAGACAAGAATAAATCCTCTCCATCCCTGCTGTTGTCAGTTTCAATCGTCTACGGGGAGAACCGTTATTTCGAACTAGCCCAACTGGACTCTGGAGCAGCCGGGAATCTTATTTCACAGTCCCTGGTAGAGAAATACCGCATCCTCACCAAACCTCTGGCTGTACCCTTGTCTGTTGCTGCCGTGGATGGGGGGCTCTTACCACGCCCCATCCAACTCATCACCGAATCCATTACTCTGCAGGTGGGAATGCTGCATTCTGAAAGTATTTCCTTCCATGTTCTGCCTGGACTCTCTCACGCCCTCTTGCTAGGCCTACCTTGGCTCCAGAAACATGCACCCGTTCTTGACTGGCAGACCGGAGAAGTCCTTCGCTGGGGACAGGGCTGCCATAAGACCTGTCTGGTTCCCGTTCATCCCGTTCGTCCTTCTCCTACCCCAGCTAATCTACCTGGACTTCCGATTCCTTATTGGTCTTATGCTGATGTCTTTAATTAAAAGGAGGCAGAGACACTACCCCCTCATAGACCATACGACTGCCCTATCGACCTGTTACCTGGTACTTCTCCTCCCCGTGGGCGTATTTATCCATTATCCGCTGCTGAGACCCGGTCGATGTCCGAATATATTGAGGAGAATCTGGCCAGGGGATTCATCCGGAAATCTACCTCCCCGGCGGGAGCAGGCTTCTTTTTCGTCAAAAAGAAGGACGGCTCTCTCCGTCCCTGTATAGACTATAGAGGCCTTAACCAGATCACGGTGAAGAATAAGTACCCCCTTCCGCTCTTTCCGGAGTTATTTGATCGTCTGAGGGGGGCTAGAATCTTCACCAAACTGGACCTCCGTGGGGCGTACAACCTGGTTCGTATCCGTCAGGGGGATGAATGGAAGACGGCATTCAACACCCGGGACGGCCACTATGAATATCTGGTAATGCCCTTTGGCCTCTGTAACGCTCCTGCCGTCTTTCAAGAGTTGGTCAATGACATCTTCCGGGACCTTCTCTACTCCTGCGTAGTGGTGTACCTGGACGACATCTTGGTCTTCTCTCTGGATCTCCAGACTCACCGGAGGGATGTTCGTCAGGTCCTGCTCAGGCTCAGGCAGAAACATCTCTACGCTAAATATGAGAAGTGCCTCTTTGAGCAGACCTCGCTTCCGTTTCTGGGCTACATTATCTCTCAGACCGGCCTACAAATGGATCCTGAGAAACTGTCTGCCATCGAGAAATGGCCCCGACCAGAGGGGTTGAAGGCTATTCAACGGTTCCTGGGCTTTGCCAACTATTACCGCCTCTTCATCCCGCACTTCTCTTCCCGGACTGCCCCAATTTCCGCGCTCACCCGTAAGGGTACTAATCCCAAAGAGTGGCCGCCCGAAGCAGAGGAGGCCTTTCTTTCCCTAAAACAGGCCTTCTCTTCCGCCCCGGTGCTGCATCGCCCGGACGGCAACAAGCAGTTCTTCCTGGAAGTTGACGCCTCCTCCTCTGGAGCCGGAGCGGTACTTACTCAAAAATCATCTTCCGGGAGAATGGTAACTTGTGGCTTCTTCTCCAAACTCTTCTCCTCTTCTGAGCGCAACTATTCCATAGGAGACCGAGAGTTATTGGCCATCAAGCTGGCGTTGGAGGAGTGGCGTTGCCTACTCGAGGGGGCTCTTCATCCGGTAATAATTTACACTGACCACAAGAACTTGGCTTACCTCCAGCATGCCCAGAGACTTAACCCGCGCCAAGCCCGGTGGTCCTTGTTTTTTGCTCGCTTTGATTTTGTTCTTCATTTTCGCCCGGCTGACAAAAACGTCAAAGCAGACGCCTTGTCCCGATCCTTTCTGGTGTCCGATCTCGAGGAAGAACCTAAACATATCATCGATCCCGCCAGAGTAATGCAGGTGGCTCCCGTGAGTCTAAATCGTCTCCCTCCCGGTAAGACGTTTGTTTCAGTACCTGATCGGGAGAAGATCCTACACTGGGGCCATTCGTCTAAACTAGCTGGCCACGCCGGTCAGAAAAAGACCCTCCAGCTTATTGCCCGGCACTATTGGTGGCCTACCCTGCACAAGGACATAATAGACTTTGTTTCTGCCTGTGTGTCCTGCGCCCGCAACAAAGTCCCGAGACATCTGCCAGCCGGACGCCTCCTTCCGCTTCCTGTACCTGCTGCCCCCTGGCAGCATATAGCAATGGACTTTATAACTGATCTCCCCGTCTCTGCCGGTTGTACGGTCATTTGGGTGGTCGCTGACCGCTTTTCCAAGATGGCTCACTTTATTCCCCTGCCAGGCCTTCCGTCTGCACCCGAGCTGGCTAAAGACTTTATCCGCCACATCTTCCGTCTTCATGGCCTGCCCCTCCACATCGTGTCGGATCGTGGGGTACAGTTCACCTCACGTTTCTGGAGAGCCACTTGTAAACTACTAGACGTCACCCTGGACTTCTCTTCCGCTTACCACCCACAGTCCAATGGTCAAGTGGAGCGGATCAATCAGAACCTGACCAGTTACCTCCGGCACTTCGTTAATGCCCACCATTCTGACTGGGTGGATCTCCTACCATGGGCCGAGTTCTCTTATAATAATCACGAGAGCGAATCCTCCTCCAAATCCCCGTTTTTTGTAGTCTTTGGTCAGCATCCTCGGATTCCTTTTCCTGTCTCCACCTCTGTGGACAACCCGGCTGCGGAATCTCTCGTTAGCAAATTTTCCTCCATATGGGAGAGTACCCGGTCCGCACTCCTTCTGTCATCCGAGCGTATGAAAAGACACGCTGACAAAAAACGCCTGGATCCTCCACAATTTCGTCCAGGAGATAAAGTCTGGCTCTCATCTAAATATGTTCGACTCAAGATACCTTCTTACAAGTTAGGGCCTCGGTTCATCGGTCCTCTGGAGGTCATCAGTCAGATCAACCCGGTGGCCTATAAATTGAAACTCCCGGCCAACTTACGGATCCCTAACTCCTTCCATGTATCTCTCCTCAAACCCGTGGTGCTTAACTCTTTTTCCAAGTCTACAGGTACGCCTCCTGCTCCGGTTTCTGCTGAGGACGAGTTTGAGGTAGAGAACATTCTTGCCACCAAAAGGGTAAGAGGAAAGACCTTTTTTCTGGTAGATTGGAAGGGGTTTGGTCCTGAGGAGAGAACGTGGGAGCCCCGGGAGAACATCCATGCCCCTCTCATCCTAGCTAAATTTCTATCTGGCCTAAAAAAGGGGGGGCCTAAAGGGGGGGGTACTGTAGTGCCGGCGTCCCTGCCCTCTGCTAGGCAGGGACGCTGTTCCCCTCACCGCTCTGCTCCGTGCCCGGCGTCCCTCTCCCGCTCTGCTGGCAGCGCGCGCTCCTTCCCGGCCACTGTGCTTAGGGCGCGCGCGCGCGCCCTCCCTCCCTCTTAAAGGGGCCGCGCGCGCCGTCCTAAGGAGTCCCCGGCCAATGGCCGGAGGACTTTACCATATATAAGGCACCTCCTCCAAAATGGAGGTGCCCGAGCAATGTTGTTGCACCGTTCTACTCTGCTTCAGCCCTCAGGTCCCGTTGCCAGTTACCTGCCAGTTACCTGCCAGATTCCTGCCAGCTTGCTGTCCTAATCCTGCCTGATTTCCTGTTACCTGCCTGCCTGCCTGAGGTCCGACGGTCTGCCTTACAACTCCGGTCAGTCTGTCTAAGGACCAACTTGCCCGCTCACCTGGGAGCGCACATCAGCTACCTGCCTGCTTGCCTGAGGTCCGACGGTCTGCCTTACAACTCCGGTCAGTCTGTCTATGGACCAGCTTGCCCGCTCACCTGGGAGCGCTTCTCCGCTAGCTGCCTGCTTGCCTGCCCAGAGGCTCCGCTGTCACGTGCTGTGACCACCAGCTATTCCAGACTCTTGCCCGCTCACCTGGGAGCGCTTCTCCGCTACCTGCCTGCTTGCCTGCCCGGAGGCTCCGCTGTCACGTGCTGTGACCACCAGCTATTCCAGACTCTTGCCCGCTCACCTGGGAGCGCTTCTCCGCTACCTGCCTGCTTGCCTGCCCGGGGGCTCCGCTGTCACGTGCTGGGACCACCAGCTATTCCAGAGACTCTTGCCCGCTCACCTGGGAGCGCTTCTCCGCTACCTGCCTGCTTGCCTACCTGGAGGCTCCGCTGTCACGTGCTGTGACCACCTGCTATTCCAGAGACTCTCGCTTGCTCACCTGGGAGCACACATCCTCCATCTGCCTTGCTAGCCTACCTGGAGGTTCAGCCATCACAGGTCGTACCTACCCTTTACCTAGAGACTGCCCCGGTCACTTGCCGTGACCTCCAGCCCGTTCTTCCAGAGACTGCCCCGGTCACTTGCCGTGACCTCCAGCCCGTTCTTCCAGAGACTGCCCTGATCACTTGCCTGACCTCCTGCCCGTACACCCAGAGACTGTCCCGGTCACCTGCTGTGACTGCCTGCCTGGTCGCCACCCGCTCCCTTACAAGGACAGCTCCCTTGTATAGTAGCCCAGAGGTTCCGCCTCCCAGACCCGTTACACTCAGCCAGCTATTTACCCACTTGCACACATTATCCCCCAGACCAAGCATTCTCATTTTATATACCAACCTTTTGTGTGGCACGGAATCAAACGCTTTGGAGAAGTCAAGGTATACAACATCCACTGACTCTCCCCGGTCCAGCTGTGAGCTCACCTCCTCGTAGAAGGCGATCAGGTTTGTTTGGCAGGAGCGATCCCTCATGAATCCATGTTGATATGGAGTTAGACAGTTATTATCATTAAGATATTCTACAATAGCATCTCTAAGAAATCCTTCAAACAATTTACCCACAACAGACGTTAAGCTGACTGGTCTATAGTTCCCAGGGTCACTTTTAGACCCCTTTTTGAATATTGGTACCACATTTGCTTGGCGCCAGTCTAGTGGGACAGTCCCTGTCCATAAAGAGTGCTTGAATATAAGATACAGCGGTCTGTCTATCACATTACTTAATTCTTTTAGTACCCGGGGGTGTATGCCATCTGGGCCTGGTGACTTGTCTATTTTGATATTATTTAGGCGTTTCTGAACTTCCTCCTGGGTTAGGTGGGTGATATTTAGCGGAGGGTTTACTTTATCACTCTGCATTTCCTCCGATAAATTGTTTTCTTTTGTGAAAACAGTGGAGAAGAAGCCATTGAGTAGGTTTGCTTTACCCTCATCGCCCTCTATGATTTTACCCAGGTTATTTTTCAATGGGCCAACGCCATCAGTTTTAATCCTTTTACTGTTTATATAGTTAAAGAACAGTTTGGGATTCGTTTTACTTTCCTTGGCAATTAGTCTCTCTGTCTCCTCTTTTGCTATTCTTATTTGTTTCTTACAGATTTTGTTTTTTTCCCTATAAGATATTAGCGCTTCCTCGCTGCCGTCTTGTTTAAGTTTACCGAAAGCCCTTTTTTTGTTTTTCATTGCCCTCTTGACTTCCTTATTTAGCCACATTGGCTTCCTCCTATTCCTAGCCCTTTTATTCCCATAAGGTATGTACCTTCTACAGTGACTATGTAGGACTGTTTTGAAAATTTCCCATTTTCTATCCGTGCTCCTATTACTAAAGATACTATCCCAGTCTATAAGGTGAAGGGCATCTCTTAGCTGATCAAACTTTGCCCTCCTGAAGTTCAGTGTTTTTGTGACTCCCTTGCTGGGCACCCTACTGAAGCACATGTGGAATTGTATAATGTTGTGGTCACTATTTCCCAGGTGCTCCCCGACCTGCACCTCAGTTATTCTGTCTGGCCTGTTAGTTAATATTAAGTCTAAAAGGGCCGTCCCTCTAGTTGGTTCCTGCACAAGTTGTGACAAATAATTGTATTTGATAATTGACAGAAACCTGTTTCCTTTCTGAGATCTACAGCTTTCGGTTTCCCAGTCTATATCGGGGTAGTTGAAGTCCCCCATAATAATCACCTCGTTATTTTTTGCTACTTCGTCTATTTGTCTCATTAATAGACTTTCCGTGGCTTCTGCTATATTTGGTGGTTTATAACAGACTCCTATGATAATTTTATTATTGTTTTTTGCCGAATGTATCTCCACCCATAAATTTGGCACCAATAATTCTGATTGGTCACGGCCACGACCAATCAGCAGAGCGGTGTTTAAATTTGGCGCCAATAATGCTGATTATTTGCGGCCGGCAACCGCGACCAATCAGCAGAGCGGTGTTAAAATTTTGCGCCAATATCGCTACTTGGTCGCGGACGGCCACCGCCACCAATCAGCAAAGCGGTGTTTAAATTTGGCGCCAATATCGCTGATTGGTCACGGCCGGTGGTTGCGACTAATCAGCAGAGCGTTGTTAAAATTTGGCGCCAATATTGCTGATTGGTCGCGGCCGGCGACCGCGACTAATCAGCAGAGCGGTGTTTAAATTTTGCGCCAATACTGCTGATTGGTCGCGGCCGGCGACCGCAACCAATCAGCAGAGCGGGGTTTAAAGTTTGCGCCAAAATCGCTGATTGGTCGCGCACGGCGGTCGCGACCAATCAGCAGAGCGGGGTTTGAATTTGCCGCCCATATCGCTGATTATTCGCCGGGGAGCGGCGCTGCCTGTGCGGGTACTTCCGCTGCGAGCAGCTGGGAGATGAGCGGCCGCTCGCAGCAGAAGCATCCTGACCGGCGGCGCCACTCCTCGGTCCTCCGGCGGCCGCAACCAATCAGCAGAGCGTTGTTTAAATTTGTCGCCAATCTCGCTGATTGGTCGCGGCTGCCGTCGGCGACCAATCAGCAGAGCGTTGCTTAAATTTGGCGCCAATCTCGCTGATTGGTCGCGGCTGGCGTCCGCGATCAATCAGCAAAGCGTTGTTTAAATTTGGCGGCAATCTCGCTGAATGGTCGCGGCTGGAGTCCGCGACCAATCAGCAGAGCGTTGTTTAAATTTTGCGCCAATCTCGCTGATTTGTCACGGCTGGCAGCCGTGCCCAATCAGCAGAGCGTTGTTTAAATTTGGCGCCAATCTCGCTGATTGTTCGCGGGTGGCAGCCGCGACCAATCAGCAGAGTGTTGTTTAAATTTGGCGCCAATCTCGCTGATTGGTCGCGGCTGGCAGCCGAGACCAATCAGCAGAGCGTTGTTTAAATTTGGCGCCAATCTCGCTGATTGGTCGCGGCTGGCGTCCGCGCCCTATCAGCACAGCAGTGTTTAAATGTGTCGGCAAGATCGCTGATTGGTCGCGGGCAGCGTCCGCGACCAATCAGCACAGCAGTGTTTAAATGTGGCGCCAAGATCGGTGATTGGTCGCGGCCGCTATTTAAATGTGGCGCCCAAATCAGTGATTGGTCGCGGGCAGCGGCCGCGACCAATCAGCAGAGCAGTGTTTACCTTTAGCGCGAAGATCACTGATTGGTAACGGGCGGAGAGCGCGACCAATCAGCGAATCGTATTGGTGAGGACCGGGGAGCGGAATTGTATCGGTGAGGATCGGGGAGCGGCGCTGCCTGTGCGGCTACTTCTGCAGCGAGAAGCCGGGAGATCAGCGACTGCTCGCAGCAGAAGTATCCCAACCCGCAGCGCCGCTCCCTGATCCTCCCTTGACTCCTTAGCCGCAAGGATGTCAGCGCCGCTGCCTGTACGGCTACTTCCGCTGCGAGCAGCTGGGAGATGAGCGGCCGCTCGCAGCAGAAGTATCCCGACCCGCAGGTCGAGGTCCTTCTGCTGCTATCGGCCGGGAGATGAGTGCCTCGCGCTGGTCCTCTCCCGGCTGCATCTCCGTCCCGCAGATGAGCTGCTAACGGCTGCCATCTTTTTTCAGAAATCCCGCGGCGCTGATTGGCCGCTGCCGGACCAATGAGCGACGCAGGATTTCCAGGACAGACAGACAGACAGAAAGACAGACAGACAGACAGGTGGGATAAGACAATTATATATATAGATCACCTGATCCCTGAGTTGCCCACTCTTACCCCCTTCCCTCTGTGGCCAATTTTCGCTTTTGCACTTTTATTTTTTTCTCTCCTTCTTCCACGAGCCATACATTTTTTTTTTATTTTTACGTCGACATAGAATTGTTTTTCATGGGACAAGTTGTAGTTTTTGAGGACACCATTCACACTATATAATGTACTAAAAAAAGTAAAACAAATTCTATGGGGGGGGGGGTGAAATGATGTAAAAACCACTTGGGTGTAATAATGACCCGATAACTTTATGCTCAGGTCTGTACGATTATGGCAATACCAAGTTTTTATTTATTTTTTTATTTTACTGCTTTTAAAAAATGTATAACTTTAAAAAAATTGGTTTGTGTTGCCATTTTTTGAGACCCATAGTTGACTTTTTATTCTTTCAGTGATGTAACTATGTGAGGGCTTGTTTTTTTATTTTTAGAACGAGTTGCTGTTGTTTTGGTACAATTTTGGGGTACATATGACTTTTTATTCCATGTTTATAGGGGTGAAGTGACTGAAAAAACAGCATTTCTGGTGTTTTTGTAACCTTTATTTTTTTTATTTGTTTTCAATATTTTTTCTTTTAATCTTTACTGTTTTTTGTACATATTTTTGAAGTTCCCACAGGGGACTTGAACCTGTGCTTGCTTCAACATTACACTGCAACACATTGGTATATAGAAAGTGGTTATATCAGTGGATGGAGAGTTGTCAGTTGGTGATGGGCAACATTAGGGCAATTCATAGCATCCTGTGTGGGGTTACTACTGTCAGCTGTATAATACAGCAAGCACCCACAATGTACAAAGCAGACTGAACTACTAAACCAGCTCCATACACCCACAGCCGACATGTGACATACATGTAAGTGCCTATCGGGAAGAGATTGATGTGTAACTCGTTTCAGGTTACTTTTTAGAATCTATGTGTATTTTAGTAATGACTTTATTTGTGACCATTATATGACTTGTATTTTCCATTTTTAAGCAATTTTCTCCTATGCAGGCACCTTAATTATTTCGTTTTTCCCAAGCTCCAGAGAGCTGGGATTAGCTGTTATTATGTCTCCCATACACGGAAGACAAAGAAAAGAGGAGACTCTGCTGCCATATCTGTCGCATATAGATGAAGGACATTCTATCTACTATTATGAAACAATAGAACACTTATTAGAAGCAACAGCAATGTCTCCATGCCTCGCTCTCTTTCTGCATCTGATCCATCCTATTCCTCCTCCCTCTTCATAGACTTCTATGGGAGCAGTTGTAACTTGATCTCTCAGTGAACTGATAATCCAATCCACATTCATCTCTGCCTTTAACTAGTTGATGTAAATACTTTTATGCCCCCCCAAAAAATCTAAATTATTCTAGGAGTGATACCTTTATTGGCTAACCAGAAAATTATATTTGCAAGTTTCAGAGCACAGAGGCTCCTTCATCTGACAGGTTTACAAATGAATTACTGAGATAAGAGCAGTGAATTAAAGGGGTTTTCCCACATACAAAAAAATATTTTAATCAATAGTTCTTGGAATGATAATAAGTTCCACAATTGCATGTATTTAAATAAAATGTTCCTGTGCTGAGATAATCTTATAAATGTGCCCCTGCTGTGTACTGTGTAATGGCTGTGTCTGACCGTACAGGGATATGGTCTGGTCATACCACAGCTCCTGGGCAGGGGAGGAAGCAAAAGAGAATATACAGACATTAAGGGGTGGCTTAAGAGTAGCCAGGGCCCCAGGCAGCTTAGAAGGCAGGCATCCCCCCCCCAGGTACTTGATGTGTCACATGACGTGTCACGTGACATGTCACATGATCCCCTTTGATAAATCATGTGATAGGTCATGTGAGCAACACACAGGTGGTTTGGTGCATATCTGTAGATATAGAAAAAAAAGCAGATAGCGCAAATTTTTCCCTTGTGTACAGCATTATACATAACATAGCGTTATACAAAATAGAGCAGGAGTGGGAGATAAATTTTCCCAAGGGGCCACATGAGAGACCGTGACTGTTGTGGAGGCCGCACCAATAGACTGAAATTCATTGTGCTCAAAATTAATATTAACATATTAATTGTAATTATTTGTTTACATTAATTGTATAACTTAATATTGAGCACTATTAAGTATGCTGACATCCCCCTATATACAGTATGAGCCCCCCATAGCTGGTTATATACAGTATGAGCCTCCCCTATAGCTAGTGATATACAGTATGAGCCCCCATAGTTGGTTATATACAGTATGAGCCCCCCATAGCTGGTTATATACAGTATGAGCCCCCCATAGCTGGTTATATACAGTATGAACCCCCATAGTTGGTTATATACAGTATGAGCCCCCCAATATCTGGTTATATACAATGTGAGTCCCCATAGCTGGTTATATACAGTATGAGCCCCCATAGCTGGTTATATACAATGTGAGCCCCCCATAGCTGGCTATATACAGTATGAGCCTCCATAGCTGGTTATATACAGTATGAGCCCCCATAGCTGATTATATACAGTATGAGCCCCCCAAAGCTGGTTATATACAGTATGAGCCCCCATAGTTGGTTATATACTGTTAGAACCCTCCTGTTAGTTTTTGCTACCTTGTGTTTTGCGGTCACGTGACCATCTGTCTATATATTCTAGCTCCGCCCTTCTGGCTTTGCTGGACTTCAGTGTTGTTTGACTGTCTTTCCAGCCAGGTGCTTCGGTGCCTATCTCTGTCAGTTCGCTTGGTCCTTTGGGACCTCTAGTACTTTTTGTCAGTTTGTCTTGTGTGCTCTGCAACAACTTCTGTTAAGGAGGTGTCCCATTTTTGTCCCAGTCCTTAGTTCATTTAGGGACCCCTCCCTTAATTCTATAGGTCTTCGTTCAGACTAGCCGAGGACTAAGGCGGGTCTGTTCACAAGGAACAGGTTGCCCGCTATATCGTAGGGATTCAGCTTAGTCTTACTGTAGGGACAGCCTTCCCGTATCTTTCCTTAGTACATGTTGCAGATCATAACAGTAAGTCCAGCCCAAAA
Organism: Phyllobates terribilis; assembly: GCF_046119375.1. Taxonomy (NCBI): domain Eukaryota; kingdom Metazoa; phylum Chordata; class Amphibia; order Anura; family Dendrobatidae; genus Phyllobates; species Phyllobates terribilis. Next base: position 220,956,816 of record NW_027362771.1, read on the forward strand.
AAAACTAAAAGGAAAGAAATTCGGGGATCAGTATGGTTTCCGTCCAGGATTTGGCTCAACGCCTGCAGGTATTGTCTCTGGAGGTGGCCGAGCTTCAGCAACACGTGAGTAGCTGTCCTGGAGCGCATTTTGTCAAACCCAAGGTAGGACTGCCTGATGTTTTTTATGGTAAACAGCAATCTTTTTTTTTCCTTTAAAAATGCTTGTTTGTTATATTTTCGTTTGAGACCAAGATCCTCTGGGAATGAATCACAGCGCATTGGTTTTATTATGTCACTTTTGCGCAAAGAACCACAGGGGTGGGCCTTTTCTCTCCAACCTAATGATCCGTGTTTAAGTTCTGTTGAAGAATTTTTTTCTGCTATGGGGCTATTATATGACGATCCTGATCGAATCTCATCTGCTGAATCAGAACTTAGACGTTTGAATCAGGGGTCAGATGATGTTAAAAATTATTGCACACACTTCAGGAGATGGGCCTCAGAAGTTAAATGGAATGATTCTGCGCTGAGATGTTTATTTCTTGCTGGTCTGAGTGAAAGGGTTAAGGATTTGCTAATTGCATTCCTTGCACCTGAGACTCTGCAGGAAGCTATGCAGTTAGCTGTTCGTGTGGACAGGAGCCTGAGGTCCAGCGTTAATGATGTAAAAACTCCTGTAACTTCAGGTCCTAGTTCCCAGAAAATCTGCTCTGACAGCGGAGAACCAATGGAGGTTGGGGTGATGTCACTCCGCTCTCAGGAAAGAGATCGGAGATTCGCCGAGGGTTTGTGTCTTTATTGTGGTAAAGCTGACCATTTGATTAAGTATTGTGAGCGTCGTTTAAGTAAAGAAAAAAAAAGGGTCAGTTACGCCCATATAGCTTGTTTACGCTCTGCAGGAGTGTTTCTTTCTGGGAGTACTACTCTGCAGGGAGATTTGATTGAATTTCAGGTATTTGTGGATTGTGGTTCAACACTTAATGTGATTGATAAAGGGTTTTTGGAAAACCTTAAATTGAAATCCAAACCTTTGTCATCACCTATTTCTGTGGTTGCAATTGACAACACTCCTTTGAAATGTATTACTCACAAGACTGCTGCATTTCCTCTCACTATCAATGGAGGTCACCAAGAAATTTTGGACTTGGTTGTTTTGGATAATTTGCCCTCTACAGTTGTTCTAGGGTTGCCTTGGTTAAGACTGCACAATCCTTTATTGGACTGGTCTACTAATGTGATTAAGTCTTGGAGTCCGAAGTGCTATGATCAATGTTGTAATGGTCGCATTGCGGCTGTGGAAAAAGGGGAATCACCGGTACCTATTCAAGATTTTTGGAGGGTTTTTTCGGAAGAGGAGTCGCAAGTTTTACCTCCTCATAGGGATTATGATTGCGCCATTGAGTTTGTTCCAGGTGCTACTCTTCCCAAAAGTCACTTGTTTAATCTGACTATCCCTGAAAGAAAGGCCTTGGAGGAGTACATACAGACTAGCCTGGCTGCGGGTCACATTAGACCTTCTATGTCACCTGTGGCAGTTGGATTCTTCTTTGTTAAAAAAAAGGACGGCGGTTTACGTCCATGTCTGGATTTTCGTGAAATTAATAAGATTACCGTACGCAATTCCTACCCATTGCCGTTAATTCCTGACTTGTTTAACCAGTTAGTGGGAGCCAAGTGGTTCTCCAAAATTGATCTCCGGGGGGCATACAATTTGTTACGTGTGAAGGAGGATGATGAATGGAAAACGGCTTTTAACACTCCGGTAGGTCATTTTGAGAATCTGGTGTGGCCTTTTGGTCTTACCAATGCACCTGCATTTTTTCAGAACCTTATTAATGACATCCTGAGACCTTTGATTGGTAAGAATGTGGTTGTGTATTTGGATGACATTTTGATTTATTCACCAGATCTCGAGTCCCATTGGCAGAGCATACGTGAAGTTTTGCAGTTATTGAGTGATAATTCACTCTTTGCTAAGCTGGAGAAATGTGAGTTCGCTGTGCATAAAATTAGTTTTTTGGGCTTCATTGTCTCCAGCGAGGGCTTTGAGATGGACCCTGTGAAGGTTCAGGCTGTGCAGGAATGGCCTAGGCTTATTGGTTTGAAATCTATACAGAGATTTTTGGGTTTTGCCAATTATTACTGGAAATGCATTAAGAATTTTTCTGTAATTGTTAAACCTCTAACCGATCTCACCAGGAAAGGTGCGAATACGGCCCAGTGGACTACTGAGGCCATTGAAGCGTTTGAGTATCTCAAAGAGAGGTTCAGTTTTGCCCCTATCCTTATACAGCCTGATGAGACCAAGCCTTTTTTGGTCGAGGTCGATGCTTCATCAGTGGGGGTCGGAGCAGTTTTGTCTCAAGAGAACAAGGGTGGAGTACATCCTTGTGCCTTCTTTTCGAAAAAATTTTCTGAAACCGAACTGAATTATGATGTTGGAAATTGGGAGTTGCTGGCTATTAAACTTGCGTTTGAACACTGGCGTCATTTTTTGGAAGGCGCTAGATTTCTATTCAGGTGTTCACAGATCATAAGAATTTGATCTATCTGGATGCTGCTAAGCGCTTGAATGCCCGTCAAGCTAGGTGGGCACTTTTTTTTTCTAGGTTTCATTTTTCTGTTACCTATATCCCTGGTTCTAAGAATGTTAAAGCCGATGCTTTATCTCGCAGCTTCTCTCCTACAGTCGGTGCCGAGGAGGAGGAAATCATTTTACAGAAAGGAGTTGTGGTGGCGGCTTTGGACTCCGTTTTGGAGAATGGGATTCTGAATGCTCAAGATGATGCTCCATCTAACACTCCCCATGGGAGGTTGTTCATGCCTAGAGCCTTTAGGAGAGATTTGTTTGTGGAGTGTCATGAGTCTCGGTTGGCAGATCATCCAGGAGTTTCGGAGACTAAGAGACTTATCAGTCGCAGTTTTTGGTGGCCTGGATGGCAGAAGGAAGGCATCAAGTCGGTGCGTCAGTGTACTGTGTGTGCTAGGTCAAAGGCTTCACATACTCCTGCTGCGGGGTTGCTTTGCCCTCTGGAGGTTCCTAGTGCGCCTTAGACGCATCTCACTATGGATTTTATTACTGATCTTCCTGTGTCCGAGGGTTTTACTGTCATCTGGGTGGTCGTGGACCGTTTTAGTAAGATGTGTCATTTGGTTCCATTCATTAAGTTGCCCTGCGCCAAGACACTCGCTAAGGCGTTTGTTAAGGAGATTGTCAAGCTCCATGGCGTTCCCACGGATATTGTTTCTGATAGAGGACCTCAGTTTGTGGCTCGCTTTTGGCGTGCTTTTTGTGACAGGTTGGGAGTCCATTTGTCATTTTCATCTGGTTATCATCCGGAGTCGAATGGACAGGCTGAAAGAAAGAACCAGGATGTTGAACAGTTTTTGCATTGTTTTGTGGCAGACAATCAAGAGGTGTGGTCTGAGTTTCTGCCTCTCGCAGAATTTGCTCTTAACAATCATACATCATACAATTTTTTTGTTGTACTGGGAGACATCTGTCTTTTGGTTCGTTCTCCAATTTGGGGTCGGCGGTACCGGAGGAGGAGAATTTTTCCGGTGATTTGGAGAGAGTTTGGACTAATGTACATTGTAACCTGCAAGAGGCTAACAAGAAGTCCAAGAAGTATTTTGACAGGAAACGTAAAGAGGTTTTGTTTACTGTGGGTGACATGGTTTGGTTGTCCTCGAAGAACCTGCAGTTGAGGATTCCTTCTAAAAAACTGGGTCCTAAGTTTGTGGGTCCATTTAAAGTGCTTCAGGTTGTTAACCCGTCTGCTGTTAGGTTGAATGTCCCTACTTCCTGGAAGATTAATCCTGTGTTTCATGTTTCCTTGTAGAAAAAGGCTGACTTATCTAATAGAAACGCCACTGTCACAGTTCCTCCTGTGGTGGAAGATGGCGAATATGAAATTTCTCGTATTTTGAATTCTATATGGCATAGAGGAAAATTACAGTATCTTGTCTCCTGGAAGGGTTTCGGTCCCGAAGACAACTCCTGGGTAAGGACGGATGATGTGTCTGCTCCTAGGCTTGTTAAAGCTTTCCCCAGGTTTCTTGATAGGCCTGGGCCTGGATGATCCTCATAGAAGAGAGGGTACTGTTAGAACCCTCCTGTTAGTTTTTGCTATCTTGTGTTTTGCGGTCATGTGACCATCTGCCTATATATTCCTGCTCCGCCCTTCTGGCTTTGCTGGACTTCAATGTTGTTTGACTGTCTTTCTAGCCAGGTGCTTCGGTGCCTATCTCTGTCAGTTCGCTTGGTCCTCTGGGACCTTTAGTACTTTTTGTCAGTTTGTCTTTTGTGCTCTGCAACAACTTCTGTTAAGGAGGTGTCCCATTTTTGTCCCAGTCCTTAGTTCATTTAGGGACCCCTCCCTTAATTCTATAGGTCTTCGTTCAGACTAGCCGAGGACTAAGGCGGGTCTGTTCACAAGGAACAGGCTGCCCGCTACATCGTAGGGATTCAGCATAGTCTTACTGTAGGGACAGCCTTCCCCAATCTTTCATTAGTACATGTTGCAGATCATAACATATACAATATGAGCCCCCCATAGCTGGTTATATACAGTATGAGCCTCCATACCTGGTTATATACAGTATGAGCCCCCATAGCTCATACTGTATGAGCACACAACACATACTCACCTTGCTCCCGTGCCCCCGATGCTGTGCTCCAGATGGTACCTGGGGCCATTCCCGCTCTGCCTGACGTCATGAGGCAGGGCGGGCACAGCATCTGCGCGTGATAGTGACAATATGCGGCCACGGCGGCTGGCTAGGAGAGGCTGCGTCGTGACGTGAGTGGGCATAACTGTTAAATAGACTCGCCCGGCCGCTCGCGCTGTGTATGCTGGTTCCGCTCTGCTTGACGTCATGCGGCAGGGCGGGCTCAGCATCATTCAAGCTGCCTGCGGCCGCGGGCCCCCAGTGGTGACTTGGCACATGGGATTGCGAATGATAATGGGGGAAATTCATGGGCCGCCTGGAGCCTCGGGCCCCAGGCGATAGCCCAGATTGCCCTCATTATAATCTGCATATGCAGACATTACAGCATGGGATCACAGCTGATTCTTTCTTTGAAGAAAAACATTGTTTAAAAACAGGCTGGGAAATGTTTTACCTCAAAAATGAATCAGCTGTGATCCAGTGCTGCCCTGTCTGTATACTATTTTGCTTCCTCCCCTGCTCAGGAGTTGTGGTATGATCAGGCCATGTTCCATACACAGTCAGACACAGCCATTACACAGAGGAACATTTATAGGATTATCTCAGCACAGGAACATTATATTTAAACACATCCAATTGTGGAAGTTATTATTATTCCAAGATCTATTGATTAAAATTTACTTTCGTTCGTGGGACAACCACTTTTAAGGGAACCTGTCATGTCTTATCTGATATTTAAACTGCCTCCATAGCGTTGTTATTGATGCAATGTGCATCACTAACACGCTTTTTTAATTAAAATTAGTGGTAAAATAATGAGGACATAACATGTTATGTACTTATAATCATACCTGCGTGTTCAGTCATAGGGGTGTGATTCTCACATTCAGTAATGGGCGGGCACAGCATTCAGTCAGTGCTGGCGCCGCCCACGTATTTAAATTTTGCTTCCGGCGAGCACTGAAGTTGTGGGGCGCTTGCACAGTATCACAGCCAGGCAGTAAAGCTTCCAACGCTGCAAGCCGCGCATGTGCTATGATGAGTGGCTCCCCGCGTCTGCGCAGTGAGGCTGTGTACTTTCCAGCTTCACTGCGCATGTGCTATGACGAGCTGCTCCCGGCGCATGCGCAGTCAAGTTTCCAGCTTGGAAGTATCTTGGACCCGCAGAAGCGCTTGGATAGGCGCGAAATGGCTGTTGTCCTGATCCATCTCCCCACTCCCCCTACTTTTCTAAAAGGATTGTCCCACCACGTAAAATAAAGGACACTATTTTTAATTAAATGGTGAGTGCTGATTTTTCTATTTTTTTTCTTTTATTTGAGATTATTAGGGCCATAAAAGGAGTTGTCCAGTAGGCAAACAACCCCTTCTGTTATCCTGCACTAAAATAATAACAATTATACTCACCTCAGGTGCCGGCGCCGTTCCATCGATGTCGGCTCTGGCTCACAGGGGCTTGCGTGACATAGCAATGTTACGTCAAGCAATCTCTGCGTCCAATCAGCAGCAGCTTCACTCTCCTTTTCTATTGACGTAATTTACAACCGGAGGAAGTGAGAGGACAGCAGCAGTTCTGACTTCTTCCTGATGTCTTGATTTGTCTGAAGAAAGTGAAGCCAGCACTGATTGGATAAAAATGGCCCGCGAGCCCAAGGAGAGTCAGTGCCATCACCGCAGGAACGTCTCCAGCACTTGAGATGAGTATAGGTGTTATTATTTTACTGGGGGGAAACCCAAGGATTCAGAAAGGGCTGTCCGAGTAGTGGACAACCCATTTAAGTGACACAAGTAATAACTTATTTTAAATAGTAATTTCATGCAAAGCCAAAAAAATGAATGTGCCTTTCCCAACCGATACAATTTACATGAATATAATTATTTTTTATAATCTGCAGAATATATAGTTTAGAGCTGTCCTTGTTACTACATACAAATCAATTTTTGGTGTGTTACTCCCGTCTTATGACTTTTATGACTTATTGCATTTGTGTAGATTATTACATAAGAGGGAGTCTCATGGCCAGCCCCAGGTTTTCGTGCACCCTGGGCGAAAGAGTCTCAGTGGGCCCCTTTAAGTATTATGAGCAACTCATAGTCTTCCATACAGTATTATAGGTACGACATAGTCCTCCATACAGTATTATAGGTACCACATAGTCCTCCATACAGTATTATGGGCACCACATAGTCCTCCATACAGTATTATGAGCACCACATAGACTTTAATATACAGTATTATAGGTAACACATAGTCCTCCATACAGTATTATAGGTATCACATAGTCCTCCATACAGTATTATAGGTACTACATAGTCCTCCATACAGTATTATAGGTACCACATAGTCCTCCATACAGTATTATGGGCACCACATAGTCCTCCATACAGTATTATGGGCACCACATAGTCCTCCATACAGTATTATGGGCCCACATAGTCCTCCATACAGTATTATGGGCACCACATAGTGCTCCATACAGTATTATGGGTACCATATAGTGCTCCATATAGTATCATGGAGCCCATATATTTCTCCATAAAATATAATGTGCCCCATAAATTGCTCCATATAGTATAATGGCCCCATATATTGCTCCATACAGTATAATGGGTACCACATAGTGCTCTACACACTATAATGGGCCCCATATATTGTCTCATACAGTATAATGAGCCCCATATATTACTAAATACAGTATAATGGGCCCAACATAGTCCTCCATACAGTATAATGGGCCCTATATTTTGCTCCATACAGTATAATGGGCCCCATATATTGCACCATACAGTTTAATGGGCCTCATATATTGCTCCATACAGTATAATGGACCCATATATTGATCCATACATAAAAAATAAATAATCAAATACCTCTCCACGTTCCCCCGCTGCTCTGGTCTCCTCAGCGTCTTCTGACTCTCTGCACTGTTCGGCACAGAGGCCGCACTGTAGTGATGTCATCATGCCCTCTGCACTGAGACGTCACAGAGCTCAGATGCTCCCTCTCACATCATTGTTGATTTAACATGTCCCTTTTGACACATTATTTTCAGGGGTACCATCATTTCTGTCCAGGCCTATTTTTTAAAAAATTCTGTGGAAGCAGGGTTGAAAAGCAATGTCTGACTTTCATGTGTTCATTTTCATAGATTTAGTTTATTATTACTTTTGTCAGATTCAAGTTATTTCTGTGACCATTGTGGGTTTTTCTTTGATTAAACGAGGGGTACCAACAATTTTGACCCCGTGTGTAAAACATAATAGTTGCAGCATCTTGCTGTGGGTATGCTTCTCTCCAGTAGACTGAAGTTAATGGCTTGCAGAAATATTCGTTGTGATCCAATCAAATGTGATAGCCTAGTGTAGGCTGCAAATGAGCTGCAAAATCAAGAGCAGATCTATTGCTATTTCTCCATTTATGGTCCCCCACTGGTTTTGTCTTATAAATGTTAATGAAGAATACTGACCAATTTACTGCCTTGTCAAAGTGGCCTTAGGGTAAGACCAAACAGAGGGGCTAATTTGCAGTTGTTGTGTAACTATGAGGTTGCCGAAGACTGCAGCGGTGACTTTGATGTAACACCTACAGTGGGGAAAATAAATATTTGATACACTGCCGATTTTGCAAGTTTTCCCACCTACAAAGAATGGAGAGGCCTGTAATTTTTATCGTAGATACACTTCAACTGTGAGAGACAAAATCTAAAAATAAAAACCAGAAAATCACATTGTATCATTTTTACATAATTAATTTGCATTTTATTGCATCAAATAAGTATTTGATACAATAGAAAAAGAGAACTTAATATTTGGTACAGAAATATTTGTTTGTCACTACAGAGGTCGGAAGTTTTCAGTAGTTCTTGACCAAGTTTGCACACACTGCAGCAGGGATTTTGGCCCACTCCTCCATACAGATCTTCTCCAGATCTTTCAGGTTTCGGGGCTGATGCTGGGCAACATTGAGTTTCAGCTACCTCCAAAGATTTTCTATTGGGTTCAGGTCTGGAGACTGGCTAGGCCACTCCAGGACATGAAATGCTTCTTATGTAGCCACTCCTAAGTTGACCTGGCTGTGAGTTTCGGGTCACTGTCATGTTGGAAAACCCAGCCATGACCCATCTTCAATGCTCTTACTGAGGGAAGGAGGTTGTTGGACAAAATCTTACAATACATGACCCAACCTCCCTTCAATATGGTGCAGTCGTCCTGTCCCCTTTGCAGAAAAGCACCCCCAAAGTATAATGTATACTCAAACATGCTTCATGGTTGGGGCGGTGTTCTTGGGGTTGTACTCATCCTTCTTCTTCCTCCAAACACTACGAGTGTAGTTGACACCAAAGAGTTCTAATTTGGTCTCATCTGACCACATGACCTACTCCTATGCCTCCTCTGGATCATTCAGATATTCATTGGTGAACTTCGAATGGGCCTGGACATGTGCTGGCATGAGCAGGGGGACCTTGCGTGCCCTGCAAGATTTTAATCCATGACAGTGTAGTGTGTTACTAATGGTAATATTTGAGACTGTGGACCCAGCTCTATTCAGGTCATTGACCAGGTCCTCCGATGTGGTTCTGGGCTGATTCCTGACCTTTCTCAGAATCATCCTTACCCCACAAGGCAAGATCATGCATGGAGCCCCAGACCGAGGAAGATTGACAGTCATCTTGTGTTTCTTCCATTTTCTAATGATTGTGCAAACAGTTGTTACCTTCTCACCAAGCTGCTTTCCTATTGTCCTCTAGTCCATCCCAGCCTTGTGCAGGTCTACAGTTTTGTCCCTGGCATCCTTAGACAGCTCTTTGGTTCAAACAGGTGCAATTAATACAGGTAATGAGTGCAGAGTAGAAAGGCTTCTTAAAGAAAAACTAACAGGTCTGTGAGAGCCAGAATTCTTGCTGGTTGGTATGTGATCAAATACTTATTTAATGCAATAAAATGAAATTGAATTATGTAAAAATCATACAATGTAATTTTTTTTTTTAAGATTCCGTCTCTCACAGTTGAAGTGTACCTATGATAAAGATTACAGACTTCTAGGTAACTTAGGTTGAATAAAGACCTATGTCCCTCAACTTCAACCTTCCTCCCCCAAATGTACATTTTGTGTAATTTAACTGTAACCCACAATGTTATGTGTATCAAGGAAATCATCCAGCCCTTTTTTGAAAGTTGTTATAGTGTCAGCCATTACTACCTCAAAAGACTGGAGCCTACATCCAGCGACTTAGACCGCTTGGCCATGCTACCTTTTTTAAATCTGTTAATTCTGGCAACAGTTTCATTCTTTGGGAAAACTTGCAAAATCGGCAATGTATCAAATACTTATTTTCCCCACTGTATATACAGCATCCTAGAATACTGTGTATGAAGGCTTACAGGTGCTGGCCTTACTTTTTATGGGGAAAACCTGGCTTGACAGGTTCCCTATAAGATTTTGTAATGAAAGTTATGTTATTAACCTTACTTTCATCTTATGTGTTAACAAAATGTCGTCTTGCCAATAATTTTGAAAATTGTTCTTGTGCTCAGTGAGATATTAAAATCTTACTTTTCAAAGGGGGTGTACTCATTTATGCTCAGCACTGTAGCTATAAGAATTTTCTGTTTGTGATAATACAGCTCTAAATAATTACATTGATATTATAATAAAAAAGTCACCAAACAATACCACTACACTACAAGAATAGTTTATACCTACATTTGGACATTCCTTTTGTCTGTTCTGTTTAGAAGAAACAGAATTTATCTATATCATGTACAGTATAACGGAGGCAAACAGAAACAAAAGGACCACATTGATTATATTATGGTGTCTGTTTGGATTCTGCTATCTGTCAGTTTTTAGAATGAAAAAAAAACCTTCTGCATGATGCACTTTTTCTACCATTTTGAAAACGGAAACATAACAGAACCCAGAAAGATTCCATAATAATCAACCGTGTCCCTCTGCTTCCACTTGCATAAGTTATGCAACGTATCCATTATGGACATTAATCCCTTAACAACGAGGACTTTACATGTACAGCACTTGTCTAAAGTACATGTACTCTACTCGCATCGGATGTGATACGCTGGTGTGTCTCCGGCCTAAAGCCACAGCCCCACTATCAGTATTTGGTCAGTATTCGGTCAGTATTTTTTTCTCAGGACTGGGAGTCAAAACCAGGAGTGGGTGATAAATGCAGGATTGGTGTCTTGTTTCTATTATACCTTTTATCTGATTGTTCGTCATCTGGTTTTGGCTCCCACTCCTGAGAAAGAATACTGACCAAATACTGATAATGGGGCCGTGGCCTTAGCTCGCACCCCCAGATGATGTTGTGTTATTTAATCATCTGCCTCTAGCAGCCGTGGGTGGAGCTTTGCTTGCCCCCACTGATGTTAACCCCTTTAAAGCCCAAGACGTATTAATACATATCTGCGCCCTGGGCTTTAAGAGCCTGATACATATTAATACATCTTTGCGATCACGCCCGCACACAGGCTGTGCGGGCACGATCGCAACCGGGTGTCAGCTGATTGTCACAATTGACACCCGCTGCTATGTGCTGGGAGCAGTCCCGCACCGCTCCCGACACATTAATCCCCGCAATGCTGCGATGGAAGTCGATCGCAGCATTGCGGTGGCAAGGGGAGGTGATCGGGATACTCAACTCTCCTGCCGGCCTCCAGCGCTGTCTGCCGCGGCTTCCTGGATGTTGCCATGACGACACGATGTCGTCATGACAACATCCGGGTCACCAGACAGCAGGAAGATATTTTGGTCATGCGCAGTGCATGACCAAAATATCTTCTGCATCTGCAGCACTGACAGCCTGTATAGCACAGGGATGGTGCTGCATTCCTGTGCTATACAGGCGATCAGAATAAAAAAGTGAAAGTCCCATAGTGGGACAAAGAATAAAAGTAAAAAAAAAGTGTCAGAAAGTGAAAAAAAAAAAAATTGTTAAAATATTTAAAAAATACATATATAATAATCCACCAAAAATAAAAATATAATGTATCCATCAATAAATATTATTATGAAAAAAAAACAATAAAACTACACATATTTGATATTGCCGCATCTGGAACGATCTGACCTATAAAACTGTCCCACTAGTTAACCCCTTTAGTGAACACGGTAAAAAAAATAAATTAAAAACGAAGCAAAAAACAATGCTTTATCATCATACCGCCAAACAAAAAATGGAATAATACGTGATCAAAAAGACGAATATAAATAAAAATGGTACCGATGAAAATGTCATCTTGTCCCGCAAAAAAAAACAAGCCGCCATACAGCTCCATCAGCTGAAAAATAAAAAAATTATAGCTCTCAGAATAAAGCGATGCAAAAAAATAATTTTTTCTATAAAATAGCTTTTATTGTGTAAAAACAAAACATAGAAAAACAATATAAATGTGGTAACGCTGTAAACATACTGACCTGAAGAATAAAGCTACCTTATAAATTTTAGACTGATCAAGGAAAAAATAGCGACATAAAGTCCATAAACATTACTTAGGTATAAAAATATGTAAATTTTATTAAATATATCTTAATTAAAAATCCATCAAATTACATAAGGAGAATCCAACACCGATAACCATGTGCAAAAAAAGAAAAAAGAAGAACGGACATATCACACAGCCAGCCCTTATGGCTTAACAATATTATCAATAGTTGAATTAATATGCTCCAATCCGTCACACTACTCTAATATTCTCCTGCATCTAGAGTAGTTTATACGTCATGATTTCATGTATGTATAAAGTATGTAGCTACCTTAAATGCGGAAAGCCAGGAGTGTGCCAACAGCTGGGTGGTGTATATCCACCCCAACGTGCGTTTCGGCGAACCTTTGTCAGGGGGTATGTGTCTGTGTCAATGTGATCCCTTTTTAAATGCACCCACGCTAATCACCACGTGTATAGAACGACCGGATGTCCATAGTCTAATCCATTAGTCTGAGGACCTTTGATGAGCGTGACGATGGGCGGGGCGGCCCACGGCGTCGGCATCACGTGACGCCCGCGTCACGGTCAGCTGACCGTGGCGCAGGTCCTCACAGTGAGATGCCGAGGGCCGGGGGGCGTGCCTCCAGCATGACGCGCAAGCATACTTCAGTCCCCAGAGTAACAGTCTGGGAATGAATCATATGGATTAACATAATTATACCATGCCTAAACCTAAGCCACAATAAAGCCATGGTTATATCATACCCATCGACCCAAAAGCCAGGCTAGCTTACCTACGGATCGATCAAGTAGGTCAGATCCCTAAACATATATCTGCACATAAGATCAAGCGAAGATGTAATGTAACATACATATATTGTAACAAATACAAGTAATACAGATTTTGACAATTAAGTCATTGTACAATAATAAATATTAATAGTTTACCACACACCTAGAGATCTTTATCAGGAATAATACCTAACACTACATAATATAGTGTCAATAATTACATGTTTATAATGTTACAGTCCTCGATCTTGCAGCTTTAATACTTCATAGTAGCTTGGACTTTTTAGCTCTATTGGGTAGTTGCAGATATAGGTATCTTCTTAATTGTAATACGTAACATGCATAATGACGACTCCCACATAATATGCAAATAAATAGTAGAATAATGGCATCCATAATAAATCAAAGTGAGGCATGTAGATAAACGCGTTAACATCTAGGGATAATTAAAAAGGAAAACATAATTAAAAACACTTAAAAAACAACAATTCAATTATGCACATATATTTGCAGTGGGTGATCACAAAAATGGGACGAAGCTCAAATGTTCATTAAGTCCCTTGGGATGAACGGTATCCAAGATCCAAATCCAGCAAGCTTCTAATTGAGCCAAACGTTGGTTTGCCTTTCCACCTCGTGTGGTATTACCAAGTTGATCTATGCCTCTAACTTTAAGTTGTGTACTATCGCAATCGTGATGCAATTTAAAATGACGGGGTATGGTCCTGAGCGTGGACGCATCCGAGTGGCCGACTGCTGCCTGAATGCCCAATACGTGTTCTCAGATCTTTACTTTAAACTGTCGAGAAGTTAGACCCACATATATGAGTCCGCAGGGACATGTTGCAAAATATATGATATACCTAGATGTACAATCAATACGTTTGCGGATCTCATAGGTCTTAGAGCCTGATGAATCATAAAATTGAGTAACATGGTCAACATTTGGGCATGCTAAACATCGTCCACACGGCCTGCATCCAGGGCGCAGGACCAACCCCATCAATAAAAGTCCTTTCTGACGTATCTTGATAATGACTACGTACCAAATAGTCACGTAGGTTTTTTGATCTCCTAATTGTCACATTTGGAGTGGGGTATTATGGATGCCATTATTCTACTATTCAATTGCATATTATGTGGGAGTCGTCATTATGCATGTTACGTATTACAATTAAGAAGATACCTATATCTGCAACTACCCAATAGAGCTAAAAAGTCCAAGCTACTATGAAGTATTAATGCTGCAAGATCGAGGACTGTAACATTATAAACATGTAATTACTGACACTATATTATGTAGTGTTAGGTATTATTTCTGATAAAGATCTCTATGTGTGTGGTAAACTATTAATATTTATTATTGTACAATGACTTAATTGTCAAAATCTGTATTACTTGTATTTGTTACAATATACAGTACAGACCAAAAGTTTGGACACACCTTCTCATTTACAGATTTTTCTATATTTTCATGACTATGAAAATTGTACATTCACACTGAAGGCATCAAAACTATGAATTAACACATGTGGAATTATATACTTAACAAAAAAGTGTGAAACAACTGAAAATATGTCTTATATTCTAGGTTCTTCAAAGTAGCCACCTTTTGCTTTGATGACTGCTTTGCACACTCTTTGCATTCTCTTGATGAGCTTCAAGAGGTAGTCACCGGAAATGGTCTTCCAACAATCTTGAAGGAGTTCCCAGAGATGCTTAGCACTTGTTGGCCCTTTTGCCTTCACTCTGCAATCCAGCTCACCCCAAACCATCTCGATTGGGTTCAGGTCTGGTGACTGTGGAGGCCAGGTCATCTGGCGTAGCACCCCATCACTCTCCTTCTTGGTCAAATAGCCCTTACACAGCCTGGAGGTGTGTTTGGGGTCATTGTCCTGTTGAAAAATAAATGATGGTCCAACTAAACGCAAACCGGATGGAATAGCATGCCGCTGCAAGATGCTGTGGTAGCCATGCTGGTTCAGTATGCCTTCAATTTTGAATAAATCCCCAACAGTGTCACCAGCAAAGAACTCCCACACCATCACACCTCCTCCTCCATGCTTCACGGTGGGAACCAGGCATGTAGAGTCCATCCGTTCACCTTTTCTGCGTCGCACAAAGACACGGTGGTTGGAACCAAAGATCTCAAATTTGGACTCATCAGGCCAAAGCACAGATTTCCACTGGTCTAATGTCCATTCCTTGTGATCTTTAGCCCAAACAAGTCTCTTCTGCTTGTTGCCTGTCCTTAGCAGTGGTTTCCTAGCAGCTATTTTACCATGAAGGCCTGCTGCACAAAGTCTCCCTTAACAGTTGTTGTAGAGATGTGTCTGCTGCTAGAACTCTGTGTGGCATTGACCTGGTCTGACCTTAATTTCTTAAAATAATGATGGCCACTAGTTTTTCTTTACTTAGCTGCTTTTTTCTTGCCATAAAACAAATTCTAACAGTCTATTCAGTAGGACTATCAGCTGTGTATCCACCTGACTTCTGCACAACAGAACTGATGGTCCCAACCCCATTTATAAGGCAAGAAATCCCACTTATTAAACCTGACAGGGCACACCTGTGAAGTGTAAACCATTTTCGGTGACTACCTCTTGAAGCTCATCAAGAGAATGCCAAGAGTGTGCAAAGCAGTCATCAAAGCAAAAGGTGGCAACTTTGAAGAACCTAGAATATAAGACATATTTTCAGTTGTTTCACACTTTTTTGTTAAGTATATAATTCCACATGTGTTAATTCATAGTTTTGATGCCTTCAGTGTGAATGTACAATTTTCATGAAAATACAGAAAAATGTTTAAATGAGAAGGTGTGTCCAAACTTTTGGTCTGTACTGTATGTATATTACATTACATCTTCCCTTGATCTTATGTGCAGATATATGTTTAGGGATCTGACCTACTTGATCGATCCGTAGGTAAGCTAGCCTGGCTTTTGGGTCGATGGGTATGATATAACCATGGCTTTATTGTGGCTTAGGTTTAGGCATGGTATAATTATGTTAATCCATATGATTCGTTCCCAGATTGTTACTCTGGGGACCGAAGTATGCTTGCGCGTCATGCTGGAGGCGCGCCCCCCCGGCCCTCGGCATCTCACCGCGAGGACCTGCGCCACGGTCAGCTGACCGTGACGCGGCGTCACGTGATGCCGACGCCGCGGGCCGCCCCGCCCATCGTGAAGCGGCTAGCGTCATCAAAGGTCCTCAGACTAATGGATTAGACTATGGACATCCGGTCATTCTATACACGTGGTGATTGGCGTGGGTGCATTTAAAAAGGGATCACATTGACACAGACACATACCCCCTGACGAAGGTTCACCGAAACATGCGTTGGGGTGGATATACACCACCCAGCTGTTGGCATGCTCCTGGCTTCCCGCATTTAAGGTAGCTACATACTTTATCCATATATGAAATCATGACGTATAAACTACTCTAGATGCAGGAGAATATTAGAGTAGTGTGACGGATTGGAGCATCTTAATTCAACTATTGATAATGTTGTTAAGCCATAAGGGCTGGCTGTGTGATATGTCCGTTCTTCTTTTTTCTTTTTTTGCACATGGTTATCGGTGTTGGATTCTCCTTATGTAATTTGATGGATTTTTAATTAAGATATATTTAATAAAATTTACATATTTTTATACCTAAGCAATGTTTATGGGCTTTATTTCGCTATTTTTTCCTTGATCATTCTGTTCAGTTGCCTTTGCGTTGTCCTTTGTTATTTGTCCATAAGTCTCCCTATTGAGGTGGTGCAGTAGCTGCATGATTATGCGGACTAGTCTGTGGTATGTTCTAATCTTATAAATTTTACCACACACAGAACAGCATAAAAATTAAAAAAAAAAACAATTCCTGAATTGTTGGTTTTTGTTTATTCTGCCTCCCAAAAATCGGAATAGAAAGCGATCAAAAAATGTCACGTGCCTGAAAATGGCATCAGTAAAAACATCAACTCATCCCGCAAAAAAAAGCCGTCACATGACTCTGTCGGCCAAAATATGGAAAAATTATAGCTCTCAAAATATGGCGATGCAAACACTAGATTTTACAAAAAAATGCGTCTTTTACTGTGTGACAGCTGTCAATCATAAAAACCCGATATGATTCTGGTATCGCTGTAATCGCACCGATCCGAAGAATAAAGTCGTCTAATCACTTATACCGCATGAGGAATGGCTTAAAAAATAAACTCTCGGGTTAGGGTTAGGGTTGGGATTACGGTTAGGGTTGGGCTAGGGTTGGGGTTAGGGTTGGGGTTGGGGTTTGGGTTGGGCTAGGGTTAGGGTTGGGCCAGGATTAGGGTTGGGCTAGGATTAGGGTTGGGGTTAGGGTTAGGCTAGGGTTGGGGTTAGGGTTGGGCTAGGGTTAGGGATGGGCTAAGGTTGGGCTAGGGTTATGGGTTGGGATTTTTTTCAAAAGTAAAAAAAAACAAAAACAAAAAAAGATGACAATATGGTGACTAGTGTTGAGCGCAAGTGCTCACTACTTGAGTTTGCATCGGGTGCTCAGGTATGCACTGAGTATCGCGGGTGCTTGAGTGACATGCTCGAGTCTCCGCCCCATATGCTTCGCGTCCAAAAAAAACTCGAGGGGATTGCCTGCCATGCACGAGCGATCCCCGCATGTTTTTTTTTTGGGTGTCTAATAACCGTGAAACATGCGGGCGGGGACTCGAGCATGTCACTCGAGCACCCACGATACATGGTGCATACCTGAGTACCCGATGCAAACTCAAGTAGCGAGCACTTGCGCTCAAGACTAATGACATCTTATTCAATATGATGACCTAATGTTATCAAATTCTGTGTAGTACCTCTGGGTTCAAAATGTTCACTATACCCTTTGATAAAATCCTTGAGGGGTGTAGTTTCCAAAATGGGGTCACTTGTGGGGGGTTTCCACTATTTAGGCACATCAGGGGCTCTCCAAACGCGACATGGCGTCTTCTCTCAATTCCAGCCAATTTTGCGTTCAAAAAGTCACACAGTGCTCCTTCCCTTCTGAACTCTGCCGTGCGCAGAAACACTGTATTTTCCCCACATATGGGGTATTGGCGTACTCATGAGAAATTGCACAAAAGTTTTTGGGGTCCATTTTCTCCTCTTACCCTTGTGAAAATAAAAAAATTGGGGCTAAAACATAATTTTTGTGGAAAACGTTTGATTTTTTTATTTTCACGGCTCCATGTTATAAACTTCTGTAAAACACTTGGGGCTTCAGGGTGCTCACCACACATCTAGATAAGTTCCCTGAGGGGTCTAGTTTCCAAAATGGTGTCACTTGTGGGGGGTTTCCACTGTTTAGGCACATCAGGGGCTCTCCAAATGCAACATGTCGTCTGCTAATTATTCAAGCAAATTTTACATTCAAAATGTCAAATGGCGCTCCTTCCCTTCCGAACCCTGCTGTGCGCCCAAACAGTGGTTTTCCCCTACATATGGGGTATCTGCTTACTCAGGAAAAAATTCACAACAAACTGCATGGTACAATTTCTCCTGTTACCTTTATGAAAATGCAAAATTGGGGGCTGAAAAACATTTTTGTGGGAAAAATGTGAAAATGTTATTTTTATGGCTGAATGTTATAAACTTCTGTGAAGCACCTGGGGATTCAAGGTGCTCACCACACATCTAGATAAGTTCCCTGAGGGGTCTAGTTTCCAATATGGTGTCACTTGTGGGGGGTTTCCACTGTTTAGGCACATCAGGGGCTCTCCAAACGCAACATGGCATCCGCTAATTATTCAAGCAAATTTTACATTCAAAAAGTCAAATGGCGCTCCTTCCCTTCCGAACCCTGCCGTGCATCCAAACAGTTTTTTTTCCCACATATGGGGTATCTGCGTGCTCAGGGAAAATTGCACAACAAATTTTTGGGTCCATTTTTTCCTGTTACCCCTGCGAAAATAAAAAAATTGGGTCTAAAGTAACATTTTTGTGAAAAAAATTAAATGTTAATTTTTTTCTTCCACATTCCAAAAATTCCTGTGAAGCACCTGAAGGGTTAATAAAGTTCTTGAATGTTGTTTCGAGCACCTTGAGGGGTGCAGTTTTTAGAATGGTGTCACTTTTGGGTATTTTCTGTCATAAAGACCCCTCAAAGTGACTTGAAATGTGATGTGGTCCCTAAAAAAATGGTTTTGTAAATTTTCTTGGAAAAATGAGAAATCGCTGGACAACTTTTAACCCTTATAGTTCCCTAATAAAAAAAAAAATTTGGTTCCAAAATTGTGCTGATATAAAGTAGACTTGTGGGAGATGTTATTTATTAACTTTTTTGTGTGACATATCTCTCTGATTTAAGGGCATAAAAATTCAAATTTTGAAAATTGCAAAATTTTCTAAATTTTCCATTTTTTTCACAAATAAACGCAAGTGATATCGAAGAAATTTTACCACAATTTTACCACAATTATTTTTAACGCCTTTCTTCGTGCGGAATAAGTGATTAGACGACTTTACAGCGATTCCAAATTCATATCTGGTTTTTATGATTGACAGCTGTCACATGCTAAAAAACCCTTTTTTTTGCAAAGACTAGTTTTTGCATCGCCATATTTTGAGAGCTATAATTTTTCAATATTTCGACCGACAGAGTCATGTGATGGCTTGATTTTTGCGGGACAAGTTGACATTTTTATTGATACCATTTTCAGGCATATGACATTTTTTGATTGCTTTCTATTCCGATTTTTGGGAGGCAGAATAAACAAAAGCCAACAATTCAGGAATTGTTTTCTTCTGTTTCTTTTCTTATGCCGTTCCGTGTGTGGTGAAACTGATAAGGCAGCTTTATTCTTTGGGTCAGAAGTGGTACCACATTTATATAGTTTTTTTACGTTTTGGCGCATTTACACAATAAAAACTATTTTATAGAAAAAATATTTTTTTTGTATAGCTTTATTCTGAGAGCTATAACTTTTTTTGGGGGGGCTGATGGAGCTGTATGGTTTTTCCTGTACCGGAAATATACGGACGTGTGAAACCTGCCTAAGGCCACGGCCCCACTATCAGTATTCGCTCAGTATTTTTTTTCAGGAGTGGGAGCCAAAACCAAGAGTGGGTGATAAATGCAGAATTGGTGCACTTGTTTCTATTATACCTTCTCTCTGATTGTTCCTCACCTGGTTTTGTCTCCCACTCCTGAGAAAAAATACTGACCCAAATACAGTAAAATTGACCTGGCAATATAATTCTGCAGGTCAATTATGGTGATACCAAATTTGTAGTCATTCTGTGCAGACTGTTTGTATGTTTTCCCCGTGTTTTTGTGGGTTTCCTCCGGGTTCTCCGGTTTCCTCCTGCAAACCAAAGACATACTGATGGAGAATCTAGTTTGTGAGCCCCAATGGGGACAGTGATGACAATGTCTGTAAAGCACTGTGGAATTAATGGTGCTATGTAAGTGAGTTACATAAATAAGTAAAAGATTGGGCGCCTGCATGTCAGGTGTTCTTTCTCTCCTGCCTGACTCTAATAAGATGTGAACAGAGCAAGAGCTACTGATTGACTAATGCATGAGCCTTTGTTTCTGCCGGACAGGGTAGCGTGTTGTGAGGCAACCAACACCGATAAGTTCGAGCTTAGTCAACGAGTACCAAACAAGCAATAAGTACTGGAACAAAGTTTTAGTGTCTCGCTCATAGCCTAAAGTTAAACACATGCCTTCCTTCCTTTAATAGATACTGTCTGGTGCCGCAGACTTGGTATGTGATGCTGAATTTCACTTGCAGTATAAAATGGATCAATCATGGAACTAGACGTACGGACATTTCTCCAGAGTGTCCCAGGAGTTTTCTTCAACATGACAACGCCAGGTTACATGTTGTTTGTGTTACTGTGAGCATCCTGCATGCACTAAACATACTACCATGGCCTGCAGCGTCTCTGGAATTATCTCCTATTGAGCACATCTGGGAGGCCATTGGTCGAAAATTTGAATGAGAACTGCCAGCAGTGGATTTTGATGATTTCTCAAGTGCATTCATTGTGTGAATACTCTTCAGACAACCATTAATAACCTCATTGCTAGTATGCCAAGGTGTGTAAGGGCATGTTTTTTGGCACGTGGTGCTCATACTCTATACTAAATAAATGGAGATGTTTTTAATTCCCCCCCCCCATTTTTTCATAATTTGCACAACAAATTTATCAATGTTGTGATTTCCATAATTCCACGACTTTTCCTTGTTAATACTGCAATTTCATTGTTGAGAAGAGTATATAAATATTTATCTATATAAATACATGATCTAACTATTTGTGTAAACAGGCACCTGTGTACAGTAGAGGTAATCTTTATATATATTACATATATAAAGCTATCTACTGCTGCTGCACACAGGTGCCTGTTAACACGAATGGATGTGCTGACTACATAAGATAATTTTAAAGGCTGCAAAAAACAATTCAATCATTGAAAGTGATCATGGATGTGTTTGGACTGAAAATGGTTGTGAACGACGGGTTTTGCAATCCTATGGGTTATTATTGCCCCGTGTGAAAAGCACTCGTGTCTGATCCACTAGACTGTGGGGGGATAGAAAGACAAGTGGACTCTGCGTGATAGAAATGAAGTCAATGAAAGCTGGAGTTTTAGGTTGTTGCCTGTTTTTTTCTAGTACTTTATCTCCTCCAATAATATGCATTATGGTTATGATGCCTTCCTGATATGACTACTACCCCGGGTGGCCACAGCAGGACACCTCCATGTCAGAATAAACTTCACAAATGCATTTCCAGCAGCAGTTTAGAAAGCTATTCCTGGAAGTCTAGTGTCAGTATTGTGAAACATATGCATGCATGTGGGAAATCGTGCTGTGCCCAGTAAGAGGCAGAGTCCCGGGGTGAGTTATTCCTAGAGTTATCAAATGTCTGACAGCACCAACCCTGACTGTGGGAGGCCGGCCGCGCATGCGCGATGCACTACTTTCCCTGCTGTTGGGACTTGGCAGAGTTTGGAGCAGCTGAGAGCTCTGCAGAAGACTCTGCTCCGTACAGGAAAGGTAGAGAGATGCGGCTCTCTGCACACGGGGGAGAAGCACAGAGTTCTTCTATCAGCAGCGCACTGATCAGGTAATGCACGTGGAGTTGTCACAGTTGTGTGGGACGGGGGTAGGCTGGGAAGCTGTCACTGGTGGAGAAGTGCCGGAGTACTGTGCCAGTCACTGCATGTACACGGAGGGTCGCATTCCTGCTGGTGCTGGCAGCAGAGATAGCGCAGCTAATGAATGAGCGCTCAGTGCAGAGTGTGAAAGTGTCTGAGCTTGTATTCCGCCACAGCTGCAGACACAAATGGCTGCAGGTCACAGCCCCCGGCTGGAGGAGCCGGCATTCCGAAAGTGCACAGCCCAGCTAGCCTCACACAACCGGCACAGGGCTGTGACAGCGGAGCGGGCACCCTGCACAGGCACCGAGGTAACCTGCGGCACCCCCTCAGCCTGCACAGGCACCGAGGTAACCTGCGGCACCCCCTCAGCCTGCACAGGCACCGAGGTAACCTGCGGCACCCCCTCAGCCTGCACAGGCACCGAGGTAACCTGCGGCACCCCCTCAGCCTGCACAGGCACCGAGGTAACCTGCGGCACCCCCTCAGCCTGCGTCACTCTGCACAGGCACCGAGGTAGCCTGCGTCACTCTGCACAGGCACCGAGGTAGCCTGCGTCACTCTGCACAGGCACCGAGGTAGCCTGCGGCACTCTGCACAGGCACCGAGGTAGCCTGCGGCACTCTGCACAGGCACCGAGGTAGCCTGCGGCACTCTGCACAGGCACCGAGGTAGCCTGCGGCACTCTGCACAGGCACCGAGGTAGCCTGCGGCACTCTGCACAGGCACCGAGGTAGCCTGCGGCACTCTGCACAGGCACCGCGGTAACCTGCGGCACCCCCTCAGCCTGCGGCACTCTGCACATAAATTTTCAATAGGATTGAGATCAGGGCTTTATGATGGCTACTCCAAACTATGGACTTTGTTACACTTAAGCCACTTTACCATTTTGGCAGTATGCTTCGGGTCATTGTCCATTTGGAAGACCCATTTCCGCCCAAGCTTTAACTTACTGGCTTATTGTAATCATAATTTATATAGTGTATGTAAACTTCTGGTTTCAACTGTGTATGTATGTGTGTGTATATCCCTAAGGCCATGTTTCCATATAATGTAAATCCTGCGGTTTTTGTGCAGAAAATGTAACAGTTCATGCGAAGTGATGTGAATTAATGAAACCTCATGCTTAGGCTGCGTGCCCACTATGTGTTTTTCAAGCGTTTTTGCCCCGGAATTTCTGCAGCGAAAACACTTAAAAAACGCTTGGTAATACGTGCCCCATGTTCCCCAATGATAATCCACATGTGCTGTGCACATGCTGCAGAAATTTCCGCTGCGGATTATCATTGCGTAAAAATCCGCAGCATGTCCATTAATTTTGTGGATACGCAGCGTAATTGCCACCATTGACTTTCATTGAATCGCTTAATATCGGCATGACTACATGTGAACATGCGGATATTAAGCGATTCAATGTGCAGATGGTACCCGGGTCTGGAGAAGAGGAGACTCTCCTCCAGACCTGGGTACCATAGAACCTGTTAAAAAAAAAAGAATTTAAAATAAAAAATAAACATATACTTACCTTCCGATGGTCCCCGGTGCGTCCTGTCTCTTGCACTGCTCGCGATGGTCTAAAAGGACCTGCATTGATATCATTTAGTCATGTGACAGGTCACGCGACCGGGGGCCATTGGAAGGAAAGTATAATGTTTAATTTTTACCATTTTTGTTCTTTTTTTTAACTATTAACTTGGTCACACTATGTAAATACATGCCTGTTGCATGAATTTATATAGTGTGACCAAGTTGTCAAGCACTTTCCAAGTGATGCTAAAATCGCTTGGAAAAGCGCTTGATAACCCGCATGCAGAAATGTATGCAAAAACGCTTGACAAACGCTTCTACCTGGCAGGAAAAATGCATGTAAAATCAGCATGCGTTTTACCTGCCAGGGAGATGCAGAAAAAATCTGCAGCATTTCTGCATCGTGGGCACATAGCCTTAGTGTGTGTTCATAGACTCTGGAGCTGTCTGTCTTTGTACAAGTATTTGTTCAAAATGTATGGATGGATAAATATTTAATAATGCCATATGCACAATATTTTTGTTTTTCCTTTACACCATATCTTGTCAGTACATACATCAGGTGTATATGCCGATATATGAAGTTTTCAGGTGTATACTGTGCCCTACGTATGGAGTTATGTATGGAGTTCTATAGTGTGAGAGTATGCCAAGAGTGTCATCAGTGTGATGTTTGGCAGGTCTAGATTCCTTTGTTTCTCTATTGAATAACATACAGTGGGTACAGAAAGTATTCAGACCCCTTTAAATTTTTCACTCCTTGTTTCATTGCAGCCATTTGGTAAATTCTAAAAAGTTCATTTTTTTTCTCATTAATGTACACTCTGCACCCCATCTTGACTGAAAAAAAAGAAATGTAGAAATTTTTGCAAATTTATTAAAAAAGAAAAATTGAAATATCACAAGGTCATAAGTATTCCCCTTTGCTCAGACACTCATATTTAAGTCACATGCTGTCCATTTCCTTGTGATCCTCCTTGAGATGGTTCTACTCCTTCATTGGAGTCCAGCTGTGTTTAATTAAACTGATAGGACTTGATTTGGAAAGGCACGCACCTGTGCCTTTCCAAATCAGTTCTGCAGCATGTCAATTTTTCTTGAGGGTCCGCTAGTGGACTTTCTCCATAGATTAACATCTATGGGGAAAGTCTGCATATGAAAAATAAAATGCGGCCGCTCCTTTGAATAATGAGGGTGAAAGTGGTGCCGCTGTTCTGCAGCGTCGTGAGCACATACCCTTTTAGCACTTCATGGAGTGGGAAAGTCTAACCTGTAATTTATTTTATTATAACTTGCTTTTGCCTAGAAATAATTTTGCAATCTAAAATATTTTTATTGCTGACATAACCTATTCTGTGGTGGGGGAGATATGAAGGTATATTCACACGTGGCAGATTTGTTGCTGACTTTTTTCAGCTATTCCATTCTTTTAAATGAGGCCTGCAAAACATACATATGTGCTTGCCACCGAAAGAAAGCAACAGAATAATTAACCTGATTTGTAAAACTTATTGCAACAAATCTAACACGTGAATATGCCCTGAAGTTCTACAGTTAGGTTTATTCATAATACAATTTAACCGCTTGTTCCTTTTCCATCTGGATGCATAGGTGCGGTATTGTGCTACTTTGCATCCTGTGTTGTGAATTATGTGACGTGCAATCACATTAAGTTAATAGAGCAGAAAATGTCCCCAATAGTGAATCCTATGTCCAGTGAACTTTATCTCGCTTGTACTTCCTGTTAAATATAATGGTCTGCTGCAGGGTTTCCTTATTGCATTCATATTACACTGCCTGCTTATGGAAAATATACTAGCCGATGGCCAATTTTGTTCCTTGTTGTCTAGTGATGTGTAGAAAATATACACAGTACGTAAGTGTGTAGAATGATAAAATAAATCTGTTTTGTTCTAAAAAGCGAGTTATGGTAAAATGTCTGCATTATTGTGAATAAGGGAAGCACCAGCAGAGACCTCAGCACAGAGCCTGTATGTTGTACAGAGATGTTCTTCCCTAGAAGTAATACGGAGTCTGAATGCTACATACTACCACAATTTTGAAATTACACTGTGTTCCAAATTATTATGCAAAAAGTGTTTAGGAGTGATAAGGGAAGAATTTGTTTGTTTGTCAGTTAAACTCATTGATGGTGATGTGTGTCAGGGCTCTTTATATCACTGTAAGCAATTGCAGACACCTGTGCTAATTAGTTTGGCAGGTGTGTCCAATGAAAGGCAAGACTACTTAAGAAGGCTGTCCCACATTATTAAGCAGCCTACATTTTCTGGCAAAATGGGAAAGAAAAAGGATGTGTCGGCTGCTGAGAAGCAACAAATTGTGGAGTGTTTAGGTTAAGGCATGACTACAATCAACATTGCCAAGACACTTCATCCTGATCATCGCACAATCAAGAAGTATGTAGCTGATTCACAGTACACACGTGTGCGTGCTGATAAGGGAAAATTGAGGACTCTTTCCTACAGGCAATTACGTCAGTTTAAAAGAGCAGCGGCAAAAAAGCCTTGTCATAGCAGCAGACAAGTTTTTGAAGCTGCTGGTGCCTCCAACGTCCCCCGAACAACAAGATGCAGGGTCCTTCAGAGGTTTGCAGCTGTGCGTAAGCCATCCTGTCGACCTCCTCTATCCACTGCACACAAGCAGAAACGGCTCCAGTGGGCCAAACAATACATGAAGACTGACTTCAAAACTGTTTTGTTCACCGATGAGTGCCGTGCAACGCTCGATGGTCCAGATGGATGGAGTGGAGGATGGCTGCTTGATGGACACCCCATGCAAACACGGCTACAGCGCCAACAAGGAGGAGGTGGAGTAATGTTTTGGGCTGGAATCATGGGGAGAGAGATTGTCGGCCCCTTTATGATCCCTGAAGGGGTAAAGATGAACTCCATAATGTATGTGGAGTTTCTCAAACAGCACTTCCTGCCATGGCTCAAGAAGAAAAACTGTGCATTCCACAGCAAGATAATTTTCATGCATGATAATGCACCGTCTCATGCTGCACATAACACATCTGCATCTCTGGCTGATATGGGCATAAAAGGGGACAAATTTATGGTGTGGCCCCCATGCTCCCCTGACCTCAACCCCATTGAGAACCTCTGGAGCATCATCAAAAGGAGTGTCTGTGATGGTGGGAGGCAGTTCACATCTAAGCAACAGCTCTGGGAGGGTATTCTGTCCTCATGCAAAACAATTGAAGCAGAAACCATCCAAAACCTGACAAATTCAATGGACGAGAGAGTTCAGAAGCTCCTTTCGAACAAGGGGTCCTATGTGCAAATGTTACATCACCTAGAATAAAGTTTTGAGTTGAAAACTGTTTGATTTCAGTTTGTAATAACCTGCTAATGCTTAGAATTTAAAAAATGACCATTTTTTTGTTCTTTATTAAAATGAAAAGGTTGAAAACTCTGCTGTGCATAATAATTTGGAACATGCATTTTGAGTGCAGTTTGAGTGTTTTATTTTTTAAAAAATATACTGTTATCATAGGCAGTTTGTACAAAAACCTTTCAATTGTACTCTAATAGTTATTTGACTGGAAAATTACAATGACTGCAATTCATATAGGTAATTTGGGAAAATCTGAGAAAATATTATTTGCACAATAATTCGGAACACAGTGTAGAAGCGTATAGGGTTACTGGCTCATTCATCTTTATGCAGCCTTATTACAGCTCCATTGAAAACATCCGCCTTAAGGGTATGTGCACACGATGCAGAAATGAAGCAGAAAATTTCTGCATCTCCCTGGCAGAAAAAATGCATGCAGATTGTGCATGCGTTTTTCCTGCGGAATACATGCGGATCCACATGCGTTTCCGCATGTAGATTGACAAGCGCTTTCCAGGCGATTTTAGCATCACCTGGAAAGTGCTTGACAACTAGGTCACACTATATAAATCCATGCAAACAGCATGGATTTATATAGTGTGACCCGAGAGAGTGTATATACTTACCTCCGATGGCCCGCTCTGTCCTGCTTTACACTCCGT
This sequence comes from Phyllobates terribilis, assembly GCF_046119375.1. NCBI lineage: Eukaryota > Metazoa > Chordata > Amphibia > Anura > Dendrobatidae > Phyllobates > Phyllobates terribilis. The sequence goes on from NW_027362771.1 coordinate 220,984,375, forward strand.
TCTCCCGGCTGCCGGCAACTTTGAATTGAAAGACCTGCCGACGTCAGCGTCACGTGACCCGTCACATGACTCTGACGTCAGCGCAGGTCCTTCAACTCACTGCAAGTGCCGGGAACCAAGCAGGAGCGCTGCGCGGGCCGACAGATGGTAAGTATATATATATATTTTTTATTTTATTCCTTTTTTTACAGCTTTTTTAATGGTACCTGGGTGTGGATGAGACTCTCCTCTCCTCCACACCCGGGTAGCATCCGCACATTAGAACGCGCCAATAACGCAAGTACAAATGTAGTCTTGCGGAATTGGCGTGTTCTAATGCAAGTCAATGGCGGCGAAAACGCCGCGTTTACGCAAAATTAATTGACATGCTGCGGATTTTTGAGCGGAAACGCATTAAATACGCATCGTGTGAACTCAGCCTAAAAGTCACAATTTGGACTTTTTAAATGGTATGAGTAAAACACTCAAAGGGAACCTGGCACCAGGTTTTTCCTATATAAAGTAGGGCCAGCACATGTAAACCCTCATATACAGCATTCTAGAAATCTGGATCTGTCCCCAATCCGTTCTGCATAACACAAAAAAAATACCTTTTATTATACTCGCTTATGGCTCCTCCTCTCTTTTTGCAAACGCTGTCCTCCTTGCTTCATGCGGGTGTCGCTTCCTACTTCATCCATATGGTGTCCTCTAACGCGCTCGTGACCAGGCTCACTTCTCTCTGCCGTGCAAAGGGCAGAGCACAGTATTCTAGTGCGCATGCACCGCAGCGCTCTGGCCTTTCCCTGCTCATGCACATTACAGTACTGTGCTCTGCCCTCGGCAATGCAGGGAGAAGTGCGCCTGCGCAGGAGCCCCATGGAGAACACTGTGTGAATGATGTTGGATGCGTTATCCTCAAGAAGCAAGAACGAGGACAGCGATTGCAAGAAGAGAGGAGGCGCCAGATCAAGACCAGCGACACCCATCAGGCCAGACCGCCCTATGGGTGAGTATAATAAAAGCTCTTTTTGTGTGTTATGCAGAGCAGATTGGGGACATATATACAGCATTCTAGAATACTGACCCTACTGTATATGGGAAAAACCTTCCCATTTAATTATCACTTTCCTTTAATTATCACTATCCTATAATTTATTAGTGAGCTTCATGACATATTATATTTTTATGTGTGTATTACTGTTATAATACATCTTACTCCTATTTCACTGTGTGGTTATACCATCGACTATCCCAACGTGCCCGCAGGCTTGTGTCTTGAAGTATATCTTGCCTACAATAATGGAAGGAGCAGAGTAAGAGGCCGGACAAGAGGGTGCTTATCACACACTTATTACTTATGATCACAGTTTTTATATGTAATCTGGTAATAAGTTCAGATACAATCTGATACAGATACAATCAAAATGCTAATTATTGCAGCGTCTATTTTGGCTCTTTAACCCCTAAAGGATGCAGACTATTTTAGTTTTTGCACCTTCATTCTTTCCGCCTCTTCTTCAAAGAGCCATAACTTTTTTTTTTATTTTTCCTTCAACAGAGCTGTATGTGGGCTGAATACATTTAATAGACGTATAATAGACTGAAAAATTCCATGTGATGTGAAAAAAATTCCAAGTGAATCAAAAGATATAGCTTGTTCATTCTCGCCCTTTGGGCACGTGCAGACGACCGTGTATGCTCTTATCCAAGAGAATCAGGTCATTTATGGAAATCACACTCTGATCAAGCTCTGATCAGAGTTTGGTCATAGTTAGTATAGTGTGATCCTATAATTTTGGATGAGGAGAAAATGGAGAAAAAAAATTCTCCATCTTCTCCATTGTGTCAGTCCGAAGAAATAGGACTGCACTCAAATGTCGTCCAAGTGCAGTCTGATGTTTTCCACAGACTCATTGACTTGCATGGCTGAGTGCGATCTGAATATTGGATCAAACTTGAGCATTCAGCAATTTTTTTTTTTCTCAGTCCAGCTTGGTGTGAGGAAAAAAATCTGAAATGTACATGGCCCCATAGGCTAACATTTGTCTGAATGTGATCCGATGTTCTGTCGGATCACACTTGGACTGAAAATACCCTCGTCTGCACCTGCCCTTATGTTGGAAAGTACAAAGAAGAGAAGCTGCAAAAAACCACAGCAAAGCTGGCAGTGAAACCGCTTGAGAAAAATGACCTCCAGCTTATTCCTGAAGCAGCATTGCATAGAAAAACCTGGCGGCTCTTCTGCTGGGATAAAAGGTGTCGTGACCATATAACCTTACCTGTCTGTGTCTGACATAATAGGCCGCATTACTTAGGTGACCATATCTATCACATTGTCACCTAAATCATGAGGAAAGTTCTACTAGTAAAAGGAGAGATTTTGATGATCAACCTAAATTGCCGCATTCCTCCGTATGCAAATGTACAACTTTATAATGATCCTGACGTTATTATCCCAAACCTAAGACTCAATCCTGGAATAATTCAGAAAGTGAGATTTATTATTCTGTAATGCAAAGATAAAATGATTGATTAACTTTTTGAGTTATAACTTCTGTGCAGATATTAATGATGTAGAATTACAGAGAGACGTCTATAAATAAGAGCTGCAGTGTAGTGTCTGGCTGGGGTATGCAGCAGCGTTACGCACTCTTCTGGATAAAATGATCTTGTCTTTCATGTGCTACAAGTCATATAATTATTTGCAAGCTGATCCTTTTCCTCCTCTTTCTTTTTTGAAGTGCTCTGAACCTGCGGTAGTCCCTGGAGAGGATGAAGTGGTGAAAGGATGGGGCTTTCTCCTGCGAGATTGCACAATGGCCAGAGAGGACTCTGTGAAGTGCCTGCGCTGCCTCCTCTACGCCCTCAATTTGCTTTTCTGGGTGAGTCAAGAGGGCCAGGCAGTTCCAGTTCGTCAAGCAGGTGGCAATGCCTCGACTCGGGTTACAGCTGGCCAAGAGAGCAAGCACCAAAGGGCACAGCTAAGCATGAATTCATTTAGCAGGATTACTATGTATTTTCCGAAGATCTAAGGGTTGTCTTCTAGTAGCTCCTTTGATCAATATCCACTGCTGCCGCATGTGCCATTTCTCGTGCCAGCTTTTTTCTCCTTTATCAAAGGGAAAGGGTGATAAATAACTGCCCTGGAATTATAGAAGCAGTATGTTTCTTTCATCATCCTCCTAAATGGTCCCAGTCATATGCTCTACAGCCATAGCTAGAATTATTCATTAACTTCTTAAGTGTGAAATGAATATTCAGACCCTGATCAAGCCCTCGACTGCATTCATTTGAAAGTGATAGAGTAGGACTTTCCATTGGCATGCAAGATGGTAAAAGTCTACTGAAAGTGAATGCTGGCGTTTGTAGTTCCAAACAGCTGAGATAACTATGAGCTACTCTTTGTTCCATTATTAACATTGTGCAGGGTTTAAAAAAAAAAAAATCCCAAGAGAACTGGGTTCTGCTGTCCTTGTCCATGTCATTCATTGGTAGGAAGCACATCCTCGCTGGTTTAATGAGAAAAGCATTTCTTCTTATCTGGACTGGATTGTGCTTGTTTAACCCTGAACGTTGAGGCCAATAATAATAACAGTATGTTTTGAGAGTTACTATAATTTTCCGTGGTAAGATACAGTTTATTCCAGGAAAAATGTTTTGAATGTATGGTTTACAGGAGTGCACAGTGCGAGGAAGTTATTAAGCACTGCGCGCCAGAACTGTGGATGACAAAACCCGAGATTATTTCACACCAGCCATTTGCACAATTTTTTTTTTTGGCCTTTTTTTCTAAAGGTGTGGGGTTTTATCAGAGGTGAATTAAATATAATTTACACTATAAATTGAAGTAAATTATAGTGCAAATATACACAATGCTATACCTGGTGTGGATGGATATAAGTTTCTGCAACCTGGATGGACAGCAATACACTTTATTGTGTTAATAGGTGTGAATGAAATAGGCACCTCTTATGAAATGTCATTCATAATAAAGTCCCCCGTGTATTTGTATATCCCCCTAAAATTTTCTTCAGCAGGCAATATCTGGTATATGTAGGAACAGTTTTTTCATGTCACTGATTATTTATTTTGGTAACATATATTTGTAAATGGAGCAAGGACACAAGATGCATCATCTTAGTGGCAGAGAGGTACAAAGTACTATCAAGTACATTTATTAAGCATGGACTTGACGTATTGGAATTATATCTTATATTAGGTGTCAAAGTTGTGGGCTGGCAGCTAAAATGTATTTTCTTATTAGTTGTCTTTACACCCTAACCACTTTTGTAATTTCCTTTATTACACAATTCCCTACATTTCTCCTAATCTACCTAATCTTTAAATGCTTTTTTTTCTCTCTTTCCTGTGATGTTTCGTTTGAGAGGAGTCTCAAACATGATGTCAGAGGAGGCTGGGACTGCACTCACTCCCCACAGCGTCCATCGCCCCTCCTGGAGCAAGACCACATAGGGAGCAGCAGCTGCAGTTGCTGACTAGTTTCTTGCATTACCCTTTGAAGACATCCTGGGTGATGGACGCTCTGGGAAATGTGAGTGCAGAGCCATCCCTCTGCTTCTATCTCCATCGCTTCTGTCAAAGAAAATGTTGTTAGGGGGCGGAGATCAAAGCAGTGAGTGACATCAGCACCGCCCTCAAATAAGTCATCATCAAGGGAGCAGTGTGTTACACCAGCACTGCCCACAGCTTCTAGCACCACCCTCAAACAAATTGTCATCATGGGAGGCACTAGTGTCACTCTCTGCTTCTATCACCATTCCCTGATGACTGCTTATTTGAGGGTGGTGCTAGAAGCTGTAGGGCGGCGCTGGTATACAATACTGCTTCTATCTCCACCCCCTGATGACGTCGTCTTTCATGGATCCTACGACGGCTGAGATAGAAACAGAGAGCCAGCACTGCACTCGCATCTCCCACTGAATCAATCACCAGTATCCAGGACATCTTCACAGGGGGCCTCGATGCAAAAAACTAGTAAGTGCAGCGCTGCTCCTTGTGACGTCCTGTTCCAAGAGGGGCGATGGGCGCTGCCAGGAGTCAGTGCAGCACCTGCCTCCTTTGACATCACATTTGAGCCTTTTCTCAAACGAAACGTCACAGGAAAAAAAACACATTTAGGGATTAGCTAAATAGGGAAAAGTGTAGTGAATTGTGTAATAATAAAGCAAATTTAAAAAGTTGTTAGGGTGTAAAGATAATTAGATAATTCATTTTAGGTGCCAGACCAACTCTTTAAAGGGAATCTGTCACCACATTCCCTGCTGAAAACAGTCCTACTTGTATGCCTCATATCAGATGTCTTTTTGTTGATAAATCATCTTTTATCACTTTGTTAATGATCGCTTCCAGAATATGGGGAGGATGTTGCCTGAGAGATACAGTTGTGCTAAAAAGTTTACATACCCCGGCAGAATTTTTCCTTTTTTGGCCTTGGTTCAGAGAATATGAATGATAACAAAAAAACTTTTACTCCACTCATGGTTATTGGTTGGATGAAGCCATTTATTGCCAAACTACTGTGTTTTCTCTTTTTAAATCTTAATGACAACCAAAAACATCCAAATGGCCCTGATCAAAATTTCACATATCCCAGTTCTTAATACCGTGTATTGCCCCCTCTAACATCAATGGCAGCTTGAAGTCTTTTGTGGTAGTTGTGGATGAGGTTCTTTATTTTCTCAGATATTTCTTCTTGGCAAAAAGCCTCCATCTTTCCTTCAACTTTTACCAAGTTTCCTGTGCTTTTGTAGCTCACACATCCCTAAAACATCAGCGATCCTCCTCCGTGCTTTACTGTAGGAATGGTGTTCCTTTCACCATAGGCCTTGTTGACCTCTCTCCAAATGTAACATTTATGGTTGTGGCCAAAAAGTTCAATTTTGGTCTCACCACTCCAAATTACCTTGTTCCAGAAGTTTTGAGGCTTGTCTCTGTGCAGTTTAGCATATTGTAGGTGAGATACTTTGTGGCATTTTCACAGTAATGGCTTTCTTCTGGCGACTCGACCATGCATCCCATTTTTCTTCAAGTGCCTCCTTATTTTGCATCTCGAAACAGCCACACCGCTAGTTTTCAGAGAGTCCTGATTTTCAGCTGTTGTTACTTGTGGGTTTTACTAAAATACCTCTGTATTATTGCAGTATATAGAACAAACAATCTCTGGGTCAAGTTCCCTTAGGAGACTATAAAATAATCCTGTGTGTGTATACATGTATAGCTCTTGCAAAAGTATTCATTCACCCCCCTCCCCACCCCCCCCTTGCCATTTTTTGCGTTTTGCTACCGCACAATCTAGAATTTCACTTTTTGGGGGGGTTTGCATCAGTTCATGTAAAGAACATGCCTACAACTTTGAACATTTGGTTTTCTTTTTTTGTGAACAAAGCTTAAAACTTCAATGTGCATAACTATTCACCCCCCTAAGGTAGGTACTTTGTAGAGCCTCCTTTTGTGGTAATTACAGCTGCAAGTCGCTTTGGATAAGTCTCTGAGCTTTCCACATCTTGCCACTGGGATTTTTGCCCATTATTCAAGGCAAAACTGCTCCAGCTCCTTCAAGTTAGATGGTTTCTTCTGGTGACTACAGATTGACAATTGGTTTTAAGGTCTGGGCTTTGACTAGGCCATTCCACAACATTTATAGGTTTCCTCTTAAACCACTCAAGCGTTGCTTTGGCATTATGCTTTGGGTCATTATTTTGTTGGAAGGTGAACCTCAGTCCCTGTCTCAAATCACTGGCAGACTGAAACAGGTTTTGCTCAAGAATATCCCTATATTTCCCACCATACATCTTCCCCTCAACTTGGACCATTTTCTCTGTCCCTGCTGCCGAAGATCAGCACCACAGTGTGATGCTGCCTCCACCATATTTTACTATGGGGATGGTGTTTTTTGGGACGGTGAGCTGTGTTTTGTTTGGCCCCAGATATAGCGTTTACCTTGGTAGCCAAAAAGTTCAATTTTGTTGTTATCTGATCACAGCGCTTTCATCCATACATTTGAGGAGTCTCCCACATGTCTTTTGGCAAAGTCAAAATGAGCCTTCCAATTTTTTGGGGGTAAGTAAAGACTTTTTTTCTGCCCACTCTTCCATAAAGGTCACCTCTATGGAGTGTATGGCTTATTGTGGTCATATGGATAGATAATCCAGTCTTTGCTTGGAAACTTTGCAGCTCCTTCAGGGTTACCTTTTGGTCTCTGTGATGCCTCTCTGATTAATGGCATCCATACCCAGGCTGAGCGTTTTGGTGGCCGACCCTCTCTTGGCAGGTTTGTTGTGGTACTATGTTCTTTCCTTTTGATGATAATTGATTTGATGATGCTCTGGGGAATCATCATAGATTTGGGATATTTTTTTAGAACCCAACCCTTACTTGTACTTCTCAACAACTTTGTCCCTGGCTTGTTTGGAGATCTCCTTGGTCTTCATGGTGTTGTTTGGTTAGTGGTGCCTTTTTCTTAATGGTGTTGCAGCCTCTGTGGCCTTTCTGAAAAGGTGTGTGTATACTAACAGACCATGTAACACTTAGATTGCACACAGGTGAACTTCCTTTCACTAAACATTTGACTTATGAAGGTAATTGCTCGCACCAGAAATTTTTAGGGTCTTCATAGCAAAAGGGGTGAATACATTTGTACATGCCAATTTTTAGTTATTTGATCCCATAAATGAAATTTATGCCTATATTTATCTCACTTTACTTCACCAACTTAGACTATTTAGTGCTGATTCATCACACGCAAATCGGATTACAAAAATATTTTAACAGAGGTTGTAATGTAACAAAATGGGTAAAAAGCCAAGGGGGTGAATACTGTTGCAAGCCACTGTTTATAATTAACCACCCCACTTTTCCTGGCTCAGTAATAAAGTTCTAAAGAAAGTAAACACTTTAAAGAAAGAGGAAAAAAATTGGAACTCCAGAATTGCAATTTTTTTTTCTTTGTTGCTGCACTGTCCGTAAAAAAAAAATTGACGTGTCCGTGATTTTTTTTTTTTTTTTTGAAGCTGAAGAAACTTGTACAGATTATTATGACTGTACATATCACCCTTTTACAGTTCACAGCAAAGGTACTACTGTCTGAATATATAGGAGTTATGGGCTGTAGACATATATCACTTATCTTAATAATTTGCCGACTTTGGACACCTTATATGAAGAGAAGGACATCATGGTTGGAAGAATAGAATGAACTAGGCGAAGAGAAAGACCAGCAACTTGATGGCTGAACGCAAGCAAGAAAACAGAGAAAACCCTGGTGGACCTATCTAGGCTTGCACAATATCGATCTTCCTGTAGAGCATTCATCCATCAAGTCACCATGGCTAGAGATCGAGCTGAAGGCCGTTAATAAAATAAAAAAAAGTGTCCATAAAAAAAAAGTTGTCCGTTCGTGATTTTTGGAGAAGAATGAAAAATAATTTTTCCAGTTTTCGCTTTTATTTTATCTCCACTACCCTTCTGAGTAGTATTTTTTATTTTTTCAAATATTTTTTTTTTTATCCGCAGTACAGTTGCAGCGTGATGGGATGTTGATGTGATTTTCTTACAAGGTAATAATTCTGAGCAGCCTAAAGACAATCCCTCATGGTAAGGAGGACAAAAATTTGCATTTTGGGTACGCTAAATAAAAGGCCCAACTATCTGGAACTGTATGGCGCATTTAAAAAAAAATAAAATAAAAACATAAATGCTCATGGAGCAGCAGAAATGACATAAGAGCAAAAACTGGCCACTTTCTTTCCTGGTAACAGGACTCGTCTCAGGCCTTATCTTTAAGCTATGCTAGAGATGAGTGAATAAATTTGATTGGAATTGAATTGTGCTTGAATTTTTACAAAAAATCCGCTTTTGCCCCAATTTTTTTTTTTTGTAATTCAATTCTGCACTGATTTCTCAAAATTGTGGACACTGAGCACCATTTTGTATAACTGCAAAAGTCCATAAAAACGTTAAAAAATACTAAAAAACTAAACATTATGACGTCTCGGCGTTGGCTGTAACCTCTGCAGGTGCATGCACAAAGCCCTCCCAGGCCTACCAAACCCAGAAGCCCCAGCCTAGCATAAGAGGCCTGGAGATTTCAGTGCAGCTGATGGTAGCCTGAAGCTGTGACAAGGATATGGTCAGGTGGCGGTAAGGAGCCGAGAGGCCAGAGAAGTAAACTTTGTGATGTGGTGAGTATAATGATTTTTTTCAATTGTTACATATTACGTTTATTATTCTCTGAGGCCTATGGAGACCTGCCTCCTTTTTGAAATTCTGCGCCACCGCTGCCGTCATTGAGGTGGGGGCGCCTGCACTGTTTGATTCCACGGCAGGTCGAGATTACAGCTCAATGGCGTCTTCATTGAGCTAAAATCTCGATCTGCGCATGCGTCACTTACGGCGACATTTTATTGAAGGCCTGACGACCGGTTTTGGAATCACACTGCGCACACGCCCCCTCCACAATGACTGCAGTGGTGGCGCAGAATTTGAAAAAGTAGGCAGGTCACTGAATAATCAGTTACCTGTAAAAGAAACACAGGAGGCCGGTGGTGGGGCTAAGGACCAGGAGAAGACCCTACCCCCTAGGCCCGCCCCGATGCATAGATTTATCATTAGAAGAAAACTTTAGAGACTGATTAAACAACAACCGCTGATCGGATTTCTTCACTGCAGGTATCAATTTATTCAGCATAAAAGTGCCATTACTGCCATGTCTGTACTTTATAGTGCTAAATCCTGCTGACACATTCTCTTTAAGCTCATCTCCATTAGGCTAGAGCTGTGATCTGTGTCTATAGCTTAGCTACAATATATAAAGGGTACAGAGTGTTCAGTGCTCAGAGACATGTCCAAGCTATGGAAGACCTGAAGCCTGACCGCCACTGAACAAGACACAGAAGTGGAAACATCAAGACTGGGCCAAGAAATATCTGAAGACAGGTTTTTTTTTTTTGACTGTTGAGGTGAGATGGACTCTTAACAGACCAGATGGATGGATCACTAACGGGAACAGACCTCCACGTCGACTCACATGCCAGCAAGGTAGATATGTTGTATGGCTATGGGCTGGTAGTATTAAAGATTAACTAGTGGGACTTTTTCGAGTTTGAGACTGACTCGAGATCAACTTTCAAACCTACTGCGAGTTTTTGGAAGACAGTTTATTTAAAAAGCGGTACATGAAAAAGTATGCATCTTTCAAGAAAACCAATATTTGCATGCAGGACAATGCTCCATTGCATGCATCAAAGTTTTCAACTTCTTGGCTAGCAAGTAAAGGCCTTAAAGATGGAAGAATAATAACATGGCTGGCCCCCTTCCTCACCTGACCTAAGCTCTATAGAGAACTTGTGGGATCTTCTTAAATGGAAGATTTATGGTGAAGGAAAACAATACACCTCTCTGAACAGTGGGAGGCTGTGGTTGGTGCTGCCCAAAAAGTTGATCGTCAACAGATTAAGAAACTGACAGACTCCATGGCTGGAAGGCTTTATGACTGTTATTGAACAGCAGGGTGACTATATTGGTCACTGATATTTTTTTAAATGTCAGAAATGTATTTTTGTACATTTTGAGTTGTTTGGTTATTACTTTCGCTTTAACAGACGAAAATAAACAATTGAAATAGGAAAATTTACATTTTTTGTTTAAGTGCATAATAATTCTGCATACTAATAATTGCCCAATAATTATGCACATACACACTCTCCTAAGAAAGATAAAACCTCACTTTTACATTCTCAAATATTCAGGTTTAATAACCTTTTGGATTGTCTGACAGCACTGTAGTTGTTCAATAATAAAATCATCAAAAATATAAATTGCCTAATGTGCACAATGGGAAGTCTTATCAATCTCTAGTTTTTATCTGTATAAATAGGGAGTTTTTAGGTTCACATTGGCCCATATGTTGTGAAGGCACTATATCTGCATATGTTATTGACGACTTCTCTGCAGATCAGTGGGGATTTGATACCAAGCATCCACACTGACTAGCACTGATCGGACACTGCAGTGCAGCTTCTCTTCTTTTATATGAAAGCTGTGCTGCAGTACCCGGTAGCAGCTGCTACACCTCGATCAGAGCTACGCTCAGCAGCTCCGTTCGAAGTGTTTACATCTGATCGACGCCAGAGCGAAAACCAGCTGCACAGTGGGGGGCCGCCGGGTGTCCTCACTGATCTGCTATTGATGACCTATTCTGTAAATAGGTCATCAATACCGTATGCCTGCAACTAAATCACCACAATTAATACACTCCTTCCAAGCTCAAAATACTCTTTTATACATGGAAAAAAAGGAGTATTTTTATTCTGCTGGAAGATTTAGTGCGGCTTATCATTATGTATAAGTTACAAAGTTCATAACCTGCTAACTTTAGAGTCACTTGAAGTTCACCCATTGTTTACAACTGGTTTTGTGTAGTATAGATTATTTAGATAATTTTTATGACCAGGCGCTCCTTTTTTGTGTCGAAAAATATAATCTTAAGGTCAGTGAACCAATACTAAGAAAGGCTTGCCAAAACCAGGGCTGTGGAATCTGAGTCGTGGAGAAGGAGTCGGTATCAAATGGACCGACTCCAGCTCCTAAAATATATAATGAATTGGGTACAGTAGTTCAATGCAGTTTATGGGGAATATTTTTTTCATAAGAATTTGGTAAAGTTATGAAATGTCCTATAAATGTCGGTCCTATTCCTGATCTAAGGGTCTAGACTTTTAGCGGAGATGAATCTGTGCTACAGTAAATTCATCACTTAAACATGAGCCATGTATGAGGGAGTCAGAGGTTTGGCTTACAGACTCCACAGCCCTGGTCAAAACACATATGCAATCATGGCTGTAAAACTGCCCATCAGGACAGTGTATACTATATACTGTAACAGATAATATAGTTTTGGTGTAAAAGCTAATACCTGCTGATTAATTGGTCTAACATAGGCTATATTCACATCATATCTTCCCCCTACGTTCATTTGCTCCATCGGCACTTACATCTGAATCCCCGCAAAACCTAATTCGGGCATTTGCATTTAAGGGCCATTGACTGTAATGACGCAGACAGTTTGCTCTGTCATGCATGATTTTTGACCGTATATGCATATTTGAGGCTAATTGGCAGCTTTCTGCCTATGCACAATCAGTGGTGGGAGTGGGGTTATGCAGAGCTCATGAATATGGAGGACTACATGGCAACACTAGTCCTCAAGTGATAAAATCACAGTTTTATCTGCAGGGTGATTTTCAAAACTACAGCAAGCAGCCCAGTAACATAATGCTTAAATCAGGGTCTCTGTCTCTACATCATGCTGCTCTCATATTAGGTAGCAAAAACTTGGTGTCAGATTTAGTCCAGTGTGCCAGAAGCTTGTCCTCACAGGTATACTGTCATTTTACTTCTGTTTAGTTAGGATTCCACTTCTGTTAGTTAACAAGTATCCACTTCAGGAGCCCAACCATGAATGAAAGCACAATAAATGTATTTTCCATCTGAAAATCGTATTTACCATTGTAGTCTGTGATGCATGCCATTGTTTTAGCAAAATAGAACATCTGCTCAACCGTGATGATTTCGTGCACAGAAGACAGACATACGTCTAAATAACAGGATAACGACTTCGGCACTGAAGAATGAAGATGCTCCAAAAAATTGCTGAATAAGTAATATTTAATAAATTCTGACCAATGAGATAGAGATTAGGAACTGACGTTTTTGCCTGTTGATGCTTTTGTCAAGGGAGGAATGGTGGAAGCAGTGTCAGGAAAGTTAGGTGTCCAGGTCTTAGCCGCCCTTGCAGACCTGTGATAATTGCCTCTTGACTAGTGTTGAGCGAATTTGTTCAGCATTTCAAATTTGGGTTTGTGTTCGGGGTTCTGGCTTGTTCACACTGTTATCCCGGAGCATGGCAAATCAGGGATGTTCATGGGCGAAGCTGATTTTTTGCGGCGCGAACAAGCCAGAACCCCGAACACGAACCCGAATTTGAAATGTTGAACAAATTCGCTCAACACTACTCTTGACTTGTATTCAGGCAGGTGAAGCTAATCCAGCACCAGTTTCTATATTTACCATTTGACTCCTGTGGCCCTTATGGGAACGATGGCTACTAAATGCCTGTATATGGTGGTTCTTCCACAGATACAATAATTATAAACCATGATGCCGGGGGTGAAGGAGGACGATGGCCATTTCGTGCAGTGAGTCTCTCTTCTACGGGTCTGCGCGAAACTGCTGTCGTCCTCCTTCACCCCCATCCCCCGTGTCCACCGCTTACGTGTTTCCATGATCTGTATTAAAGGATTCTAAGACCAACAGCCTGCGGTGAGTGCTTTCTTGGTCATGGTTCACATTATTGCCTCTTCACTGTTTTCAGTGATAACCACCAAAACTCTAAATATAACTCTGGACTACTTTACAGGCTATAACTTGGTATCATTTCAATATAATTAATGCAATGTGTTCTCAAATTTACTCAGCTTCAGTATAACTATATTGTATCTAAGCAGTAAGTGGTGTTCATAGGCGCAGATACAGAAGAGTGCTAGCTGTGAGCCTGCGGACTAATCATTAAGAAGTGAAAAAATTGTTTATAGTGTCTAGTTATTACATAATAGTAATATTATAAGTAACTTTGTGGATACTTTGCATTACTGCACTTGTATTAGTCCCAAGATAAGATTTCTTTAAATATATTTATATAATAATTTTTCAAACCAGCGAAAAACATTTGGTGGCTTGAGAAATTATAACTAAAGGTCAGAGTGTGAATCAGATTTCTCCAGGTGAAGAGCTTCATTACTTAAACAGAACCGGTCACCTGGTCAAAAGGGAAAAGTTTTTGCTCTTGTTTTTTTTCCACTGCTTCACTATTTTTCTTTTCTTTTAAAGCCGCTGTGCTGTTTTAGAGGTGTGGGCCTTTTTATTTGGTAGTAATTTTATGGTCTTTACAGCGGGGGTGTTCCTCACAGGGTAATAATGCAGAGCAGTCCAAAGACATGCCCCAGAGAATCCTGTGAGCATCGCCCCCTTCGTGAAGGCCAATCACTGAGCTCAGTGGCTCTGCCGATTTTAGTGATGGTACGAAAAGGGAACACCATTTAAAATGTATTCTAGTGGTCCTAAGTTGTTGGAAAAAATGTAAAATATATCAAAAATAGACACGCAATTTTTTTTTTTATATTCTACCTCAATAACCGTAAAAAATAAATATAAAAATGTCATGAAAACTATTTGAATATCTGAAAAAAATTATTTTAGAGCTCTTAAAAAGGAAAAATTGTGCCTGGTCATTAAGTGGAAAAATAGCCAAGTCTTGATCTAATTTTTAGCATATAGTATGTTTGCCCAATGTGTGATAGCGTTATTTCATTAAAAGAAATAGCTCCTTGTTGATACATTGGAATCTGCTTCAATGTACATTGTATATACATTTCTTTTCTGCAGCTCTGTCCCTGGTTATTGTCTGACGCTGGGCATATCACTTGCAAGGCTATTTGCTTGTGATTTGTGATACATTTACTTAATGTCTGGTTTGACTCACACAAGAAAGGATATGTCTACTTTGCTTAGTTTAGTTCTGCCTGTGTTGTGTTTTCTTTAAACCACAGACAATACATTGAATTATAGTATAATCCGATTTTCTTAAAGATTCTTTATAATATAGTCATTTCCAGTAGAGCAGAACAGCAGGAAATCTGGGCATTGAGGAGGCACTTTTATTTATTTCCATTGGTTTTAGTGAAAGGTCCTTGATTCAGCAGAATGCAGCCACGTATGTGGAATCACTGGAGCAAGAAAGAAATAGTTTATTGGTGAGAGAATTGTAATGATCATTGTATACTGTGCAAAGAAGAGTGACTGGAGTCTGTGACTTAATATAACCTCTGTTTAGACATGCATTACTGGTGAGAACACAGTGTGACAATTTGCTATATAAAATGCAGGATTTGTGTACATGCAGTAGCACAGTCAATTTGTATCTATATAAAGTTGTCCATATACATTAACTATTGGTGGAAATTGGAAAATGGCCTGCTGCCACCTTAAAAGTTACAAATGTTGGTAGTTTCAGAAAGTTTGTGTCTGTAAAGGCACGTTCATTTAAAGTTGGCCAACTTGCAGATTTCCGCAGGATCAGCCAACTATCCAATGTGTATGGGATCCTCTCGGTTTGTACGCAAACAGATAATATGGTGTAGGTGAAATTTAAATATTGGGCAGTTTGATGGAAAGGGAATCTGTCTTCTACCTCCTCCCAAAAAAATTACATGTGTGTTGGTTGTGGTGCAGAAGGGAATCCATATCTTTATTAACCCCTTCGCCCCGAAGCCTGTTTTCATCTTTCTGACCAGGGCAAATTTTACAAGTCTGACCACTGTGTGTGATTTTATTTGTTTTTGAAGAGAATATGTAATATAATTTTATCACCTGACCAATGTATAAATATAATCGAACCGCCAAAATTCTATATAAGGTGTTGTTCAAACTTAATTTCAATATAGCCCCACAAAATAAGAGAAAATGGATAACAAGCACATTGAAGGCCAGACACCAGAATACAGGAAAAGTTATGATTTATTGCAAAACCGAGGCAAACGGACAGCTAAAGAGCAGGAATTGGTACACACATTACAAACGATAATACGGTAAACTGCCACATGTAACAGTATACAATACATGGTGTACACTCTATCATACTTTAAAAAAAATTCAATAATATTAAAGCCACAGTTGGCGCTCTGGAATAGCACAATATAAAAAATAAAGAATACAATAAAGTGTAAAATTACAGTATTAAGTGTATCAAAGTGATCATTTAAGTCAGGAGTGGGAACCCCCAGCCCTCAAAAAGATGACCTTTTCTCTGGCCCCCCAGAAAGATTCCCGGGGACAGCAGTGTATGGGCCGACTTTGCCAGCTGACGGCCATTTAAACCCTTCCTGCACTGCGATCATGCTCACACAGCGTTCACTATTGTTGTCTTGATGCTGGCCAACCTCAATGTCTCCTGTGATGTACCGTATATAGGCTCCCGCCCCAATATCTCCTGTGATGTATATAGGCTCCCGCCCCAATATCTCCTGTGATGCATATATGCTCCAGCCCCAATGTCTCCTGTGATGTATATAGGCTCCAGCCCCAATGCCTCCTGTGATGTATATAGGCTCCAGCCCCAATGCCTCCTGTGATGTATATAGGCTCCAGCCCCAATGCCTCCTGTGATGTATATAGGCTCCAGCCCCAATGCCTCCTGTGATGTATATAGGCTCCAGCCCCAATGCCTCCTGTGATGTATATAGGCTCCAGCCCCAATGCCTCCTGTGATGTATATAGGCTCCAGCCCCAATGCCTCCTGTGATGTATATAGGCTCCCGCCCCAATGTCTCCTGTGATGTATATAGGCTCCTGCCCCAATGCCTCCTGTGATGCATATAGGCTCCCGCCCCAATGCCTCCTGTGATGTACATAGGCTCCCGCCCCAATGCCTCCTGTGATGTACATAGGCTCCCGCCCCAATGCCTCATGTGATGTACATAGGCTCCAGCCCCAATGCCTCCTGTGATGTATATAGGCTCCAGCCCCAATGCCTCCTGTGATGTATATAGGCTCCAGCCCCAATGCCTCCTGTGATGTATATAGGCTCCAGCCCCAATGCCTCCTGTGATGTATATAGGCTCCAGCCCCAATGCCTCCTGTGATGTACAGTACAGACCAAAAGTTTGGGCACCTTCTCATTTAAAGATTTTTCTGTATTTTCATGACTTTGAAAATTGTACATTCACACTGAAGGCATCAAAACTATGAATTAACACATGTGGAATTATATACTTAACAAAAAAGTGTGAAACAACTGAAAATATGTCTTATATTCTAGGTTCTTCAAAGTAACCACCTTTTGCTTTGATGACTGCTTTGCACCCTCTTGGCATTCTCTTGATGAGCTTCAAGAGGTAGTCACCGGAAATGGTTTTCACTTCACAGGTGTGCCCTGTCAGGTTTAATAAGTGGGATTTCTTGCCTTATAAATGGGGTTGGGACCATCAGTTGTGTTGTGCAGAAGTAAGGTGGATAAACAGCTGATAGTCCTACTGAATAGACTGTTAAAATTTGTATTATGGCAAGAAAAAAGCTGCTAAGTAAAGAAAAACGAGTGGCCATCATTACTTTAAGAAATGAAGGTCAGTCAGTCCGAAAAATTGGGCAAACTTTGAAAGTGTCACCAATTGCAGTTGCAAAAACCATCAAGCGCTACAAAGAAACTGGCTCACATTAAGGCCGCCCCAGGAAAGGAAGACCAAGAATCACCTCTGCTTCTGAGGATAAGTTTATCCAAGTCACCAGCCTCAGAAATCTCAGGTTAACAGCAGCTCAGATTAGAGACCAGGTCAATGCCACACAGAGTTCTAGCAGCAGACACATCTCTTCAACAACTGTTAAGAGGAGACTTTGTGCAGCAGGCCTTCATGGTAAAATAGCTGCTAGGAAACCACTGCTAAGGACAGGCAACAAGCAGAAGAGACTTGTTTGGGCTAAAGAACACAAGGAATGGACATTAGACCAGTGGAAATCTGTGCTTTGGTCTGATGAGTCCAAATTTGAGATCTTTGGTTCCAACCACCGTGTCTTTGTGCGACGCAGAAAAGGTAAACGGATGGACTCTACATGCCTGATTCCCACCGTGAAGCATGGAGGACGAGGTGTGATGGTGTGGGGGTGCTTTGCTGGTGACACTGTTGTGGATTTATTCAAAATTGAAGGCATACTGAACAAGCATGGCTACCACAGCATCTTGCAGCGGCATGCTATTCCATCCGGTTTGCGTTTAGTTGGACCATCATTTATTTTTCAACAGGACAATGACCCCAAACACACCTCCAGGCTGTGTAAGGGCTATTTGACCAAGAAGGAGAGTGATGGGGTGCTACGCCAGATGACCTGGCCTCCACAGTCACCAGACCTGAACCCAATCGAGATGGTTTGGGGTGAGCTGGACCGCAGAGTGAAGGCAAAAGGGCCAACAAGTGCTAAGCATCTCTGGGAACTCCTTCAAGATTGTTGGAAGACCATTTCCGGTGACTACCTCTTGAAGCTCATCAAGAGAATGCCAAGAGTGTGCAAAGCAGTCATCAAAGCAAAAGGTGGCTACTTTGAAGAACCTAGAATATAAGACATATTTTCAGTTGTTTCACACTTTTTTGTTAAGTATATAATTCCACATGTGTTAATTCATAGTTTTGATGCCTTCAGTGTGAATGTACAATTTTCATAGTCATGAAAATACAGAAACTTCTTTAAATGAGAAGGTGTGTCCAAACTTTTGGTCTGTACTGTATATAGGCTCCATCCGCAATGTTTCCTGTGATGTATATAGGCTCCATCCCCAATGTCACCTATGATGTATATAGGCTCCAGCCCCAATGCCTCCTGTGATGTATATAGGCTCAAGCCCCAATGTTTCCTGTGATGTATATATGCTCTAGGTCCAATGCCACCTGTGATGTCCACACCAGCCTCAATGCCTCCTGTGATGAATATATGCTCCAGCCCCAATATCTCCTGTTCTGTATACTCCAGCCCAAGTGTCTCCTGTGATGTATATACTCCAGTCCAGTTGTGTCCTATGTGATGTATATGTACCAGTCCCACATAAGCAGTATTACATTTTCCACCTTGAAGAGACATGTAGTGTAATCTAAAACTGTGTTTGAAATGACTACTGCTGCGATTTCTTTATAAAATTGATCTCAAAAAGTCGCCTTCGCTCCAGACTGATGCCAGTCTGAAAAAGCAGTTACAAGTAGCAATATCATCCATACTACCTAACATCACAATCTCACCAAAGAGAAGCAGCTCCAGCCATCACATTAGGGGTGAATTAATTGTTTGACCAACTTACTGTACCAGGATCATTTTAAAGTTGATAATTTAGTACGGCTCCGGAATATTGTTGTAAAAATCCAAATGGCCCATGGCTGGAAAATGGTTCCCGACCCCTGATCTAAGTGCGCATTTATCACCTATGACTTAATAACATGTTGTTATAGATGACCTGATTATTGTTCCAATTGTGCCCCTCTTTCTCAAATGCTGCATACTAAATATCACAAAGTCTTTCTCAAATGGTATGTTTTGAATTTCTTTTTGGATAAATTATGGTAAAAACAGCAGGATTGCCTTGTGTGAACATACCCTTAAAGTGTAAAATGTATATAGTTTTTTCAAACTTTACACGTTTGCTTTCTTTCCTGGAATATTTATATTCTAAATCATTATAAACGTTACATATTATTCCTATAAGACTAGTTAAACAAAAGCGTTGAACTTGGCATACACTACTTGAGAAACAGAACAAAGTTTTAGAATATCCATTATGAACAGACGAACACACACATCCCTACAGTCTTTGTAGCACATATCAGAAAAGCTCTACGGTAATCTGTTTAATGAGAAGTAGCAGCATTAGGTGTAACACGGCTTTCTAAAGTATCCCGAGTTCTATTACGAAGGAAAGTCTTTAAAATGATTTGCATTATAACTAAAAATAATTAGATGGGAAGCGATTGCATTTGGGGATCAGTACAGTTGATCCTCTTTCCCTACAGAGCAGAGACATTTAATAAAGCACAACATCACTCTCTTACTGATGACAACTGTCGAGCAGAAATCCATAGCCAACCCTCGGCTCCTGCTGAGCTCAGCTGATCACACTGGTTTCAATACATTATTTCTGAATGTGAACTAATTTAAAAGAAAACACAAGGAAACGAGCCCAATACGTATAATTATCTTTTTTTTTTTCCTGCAAAGAAATAGAAAAATAATGTCCACCCCCGAAGATTTTTCTTTTTCCAGATTGATACTTTAAAAAAGCGATCTCGGAAATTTAATGCTCTCCAGAAAGAATGCTAAGTGTTTCTGCTGGCTTTATGGCCCCCATCGGAGTCAGACATTTTCTATTATTTTTTCGTTCTCCACAATATATAAAATTCATGAAAGACTTCAATGTACCTCACAGTAACAATGGGAACTTGATTTTGCTTCTTACTCCTTTAAAGGGGTTTTACCTTAATAAAAAATCCATTCTATCTTTAAGATCTTGGAAAAATTGTATTCTCTTAAAATAGAATTCACTTCCAGAAATTTCCTTTTTTTTATATCAGGCATACTTATGTAGCCTGATCACTGGTCCTCTGATTTGATTCTAACTGTCTAGTCAGGCTTCTCCTGCTATGGCCGAGCATGTGTAGATGATATCTGTAGTTGAGTCCAATGGAAATCGCACATATCCTTCACATGGGCCCGAGGCCGCGAGTGCGCTGTGATTTGTGACCCTCTTTTATCTTGAATCAAATTTTTTTCTCATAGTAAAAGTGCTATCAGTATGTTAGTTTTTAATGGCATTTATATTTATCTAAAGTTGTAACAAATATTTTTTATCCATTTTCAACTCCTATAAAGAAACCTGTGAGAAAAATGGCAGAAAAAAAAGCCCACTCTAAAAAACGAGCAAATGATGGGTAAAGTCACTTTCCTTTTGGTCTTGTGATATTTTTTTTTTTGCGCCAGATTTTTGCTGGCTGATGGCTTATTTTTTGCCTGCTGAGCTGACGTTTTTATTTATACCATTTTGGGGTAGATATGATGTTTTGATCGCCTGTTATTGCATTTTATTGCAATGTTGCAGCAGCCCAAAAAAAGTAATTCTGGCTTTTTGATTTTTTTTCTTGTTACGCCGTTTACCGATTGGATTAGTTATTCTTATATTTTGAAAAATTGGGCCTTTCTGAACGCAGCGATACCAAACGTGTGTTTTTTCTTTATAATTTTTATTTTGAATGGTACAAAAGAGGGGTAATTTGAACTTTTATATGTTTTAAATTATATTAAAAACTTTTTTTTTTTTTTAGAATTTTTACTTGTTACAATAGTCTCCTTAAGAGACTTGAAGCTGCAGTCGTCTGATCGCCCTGCTATGTGTAGCAAAAATCATCATCTTCTATGAACGCCTGCCACGGGCCGGCGTTCATAGCAGATCAGCAATGACAAGCATGTCTTCTGCAGACCTCGGGTTGTCATGCCAACCCATCAACGCCCCTTGATCATGGGACAGGGGCGCCAAGGGGTGGGGTTTGTGACTCTCTTCCGGCGCGATCATGTTAAATGCCACTGTCAGAGATTGATGGGGGCATTTAACATGTTATCAGCCACGGGTGGATTGTGATTCCATTTGCGGCTGTTAGGGGCACATGACACCTGATCAAATCAGCTGTCATGTGGGGGAAAAGATGCAGGCTCAGCATTGAAGCCTGCATCAAAAGGGGATACACGACCTATGATGTACCTATACGTCTTAAGTCAAAATTGGTCTTTATTTTTGTCTTTATCCTTTTTTTGCTAATTTTTAAAGCAAAAACTCACACATCTTGCAAAATGGTGCAAAAATTGTGCCACAATATCTTCCGCACGTAAAATCACTCCATGGGGGGTTTGAAATACATTTGTTACTAAGTATGAAAAGTCACAAATTAAGAATCGGGCAAAACCATCTGAACTTTGCCCTCAGAGCCTAACTTAAAAAAAAAAGGTTTTCACATATAAAATAGACTTCAAAATAGGAGCAAGTGGAAAAATTAATTTGGCAGAAACCAAAAATGGCTCAAAATACAAAAAAATGGACAAAAGACAGGTGCAAATGCAATAATAAATCTGACCCTCTGTGTTTTGAAAAAATCTCACTGATGATAAACGTGCATTTAATATTTCAACATAAACTTTAATCCCTTCACAACCTTTGATGTAAGTTTACGTCATAGGTTGGGAAAGGGTTCACGACTTCTGACGTAACCTTGCATTATGGTGATCATGTAGGCATAAGAGTTGTGCTCACACGAAAATCGCATTTATCCTGTGCTCTTCACTGAGCGCTCACTCTGGGGTTTCCGTGTAAAACACTCAAATACGTGATTTAGACGGAACCTACGGCGGAAGATTCCCTATAATGAGGCAGATGGAGAGACTGTGAACGCAGTGGCCTATGATCCAGCAGTGTCCGTATTTTTAGGTGGGTATAAAAGCAAGGTCTACCACAGTTTTGTACACCGCTGAACAGCAGCCAAACAGAATCCAGAGTAATTCTCCTGCCTCACTACAGTGAATACTTCCCTCGGGGGTTTCATCTGAATCACGTCATTTGAAGATTTAGATGGAATACGCAATGTGTAAGTGCTCAGTGTAGAGCGCAGGATTAATGTGATCCAAAATATTGCGTAAAATGCTCCCAATAAATGCTTCAACTCAATTCACAAAAAATCCAAGTCCCCACTCGGGTCCTTCATCTGTCTATTAAAATATACGTGGCTTCCATGTTACTGGTAGCACAAAGGCTCTAGAAAAGCTCTATGGCTCCCCACCCCCTTTTCTCCCCAAAACAAATCCTGCAAATTCTGCGCTCCCAAATCCAAATGCCCACCTCCCTTCTGAGTCCTACAGTGTGCATTTAACATCATCGTTTGGCATTTTTGTAGCAATAAGAGCTTAATTTATGGGGTCCATGTCTCCAGAAGCATGAGCCGGGCACAATGTATGGGGACTACAATGTACGGTCACTACAATGGCAGATTTTCAATTTTCCCTCAGCAACATCCACTGCTGCTTGTTTCTGGAAAACACTCATGGAGTCAAAATAGTCACTATACCTGTAGCTAAATTCCTAGAGGGGTGTAATTTCCAAAATGGTGTCTGTTAAGGGGGATTCTACTTAGGGGCTCTGTATATGGAGTCTGCAATCCATTCTACAATAATTTGTTCTCCAAGAGTCAAATAGCGCTCCTTCTCTCCCGAGTCTTGCCGTGTCGCTATGCAGTTCTATACAGCCATATATGGGATATTGCAACGTTCAGCAGAAATTGTGACACATGTAGTATTATTTTTATCCACTTTCCCTTGTGAAAAAAATATAATTTTTGTGGCAAAAATTTAATATTTTTTTCTTCACTGCCCAATGGTATAAACACACACACCTGTGGTGTCAATGTGATCACTGCACCCTTAAATGAATTCATTGAGAGGTGTAGTTTGTAAAATGGGGTCACTTATGGGGGGGGGGGGGTCTGCTGTTCTGGCACCTAAGGGACTCCATGAACTTCCAGTGGGTCATGGCACCCTCAAACCATTACAGCAAAATCTGAACTCCAATATGGCGCTCCTTCCCGTCTTAGCTTTGCACTGTGCCTCAAAAGTAGTTTATGACCACATATGTGTCATACTTAGGAGACATTTCGTAACAAATTGTGCTGTTCATTTTCTCCTATTATCCGTTTTGAAAATTGAAAAGTTGGGGCCATTGCAACATTTTAGTGGAAAAAATTGAATTTTCCATTGACTCAGCCCAATGTTATACAATTCTGTCAATCCCCTGAGGGTTAAAAATGCTCACTACACCCCTAGATAAATTCATCAAGAGGTGTGGTTTCCAAAATAGGGTTACTTGTCGGGGGTTTCCGCTGGTTTGGCTCATCAGGAGCTCTGCAAACGCGATACGGCGATATTCAGTGTACTCAGGAGAAATTGCACAACAAATTGTACTGTGAAGCACTTGCGGGTTCAATGTGCTCACCACACCTCTAGATAAATTCCTTGAAGGGGTGTAGTTTCCAAAATGGGGTTATTTGTGGGCGGCTTCCACTGTTGTTGGCAGAGCCCCTGATGTGCCTAGAGACATTGCGTCTATCGATTCCAGCCAATTTTGCACTCCAAAAGTCAAATGTTGCTCATTCCCTTCTGAGCCCTGCCGTGCGCTCAAACAGTGGTTTTCCTCCACATGTGGAGTATCCATCAACTCAGGAGAAACTGCGCAACAAATTTTATGTTTCATTTACTCCTGTTACCCTTTTGAAAATTTAAAATTTGTGACTGAACAACGTTTTTGAGGGTAAAAAGTAAAATTGTATTTTTTTCCTTTCACGTTGCTTTAAGTTCTGTGAAGCCCCCTAAGGGTTAATTAAACTTCTTGACTGTGGTTTAGAGCACTTTGAGGTGTGTAGTTTTTAAGCGGGTGTCACTTTTGGGTATTTTCTGTCACCTAGACCACTTAGTCACTTCAAATGTGATGTGGCCCCTAAATTAAAATTGGTTTTGTAAATTTTGTTGGAAAAATTAGAAATTGCTGATAAACTTTTAACCCTTCTAACTTCCTAGCAAAAAAAAGATTGTTTCAGAAATTACACTGATGTGAAGTAGACATTCGGTAAATGTTATTTATTATCTATTTTGTGTGGCATAACTATCTGGTTTAAGAGACTAAATATTCAAAGTTTGAAGATTGGAAATGTTAAAAAAAATATTTTTTGTAGAATCTTCAATATTTTCAGAAATAAACGCAAATCATATTGACCTAAACTGCTATCTTGAAGTACAGCATGTCACGAATAGTGTTGAGCGATACCTTCCGATATCAGGAAATATCGGATCGGATTGGATCGGGCCGATACCCAAAAAGTATCGGATATCGCCGATTCCGATACCGGAAACCAATGCAAGTCAATGGGACACAAATATCGGAATGAAAATAAACCCTTTCTTTCCTTGTAGGTTAATTCTACATGAAGGAAAACAACTAACAATAATGCAGAATGTACTGGGGGAGGTGGTTGCCCAAATCGATGGGAACAGTGCTCACAGTGAAACATGAAAAGCCGGCAATTCAGCAGCGGCATACACCGGTACCCGACAATTTAGAACAGAAAGAATAGAGCTTCACACATAGATTAGATAGATAGAAACATGTCAGTCACATATATATGAAGTACAGTGACAGTGTTGCTTACTGTACTTGTCATTTAGTGTAAAGGATTTATTAAAAAAAATATTAGTGTTTTCATGCACCGTCTCTTTAAGAAAAGCCGGCCGGCAATTCAGCATCTGTACCCGACAATTTAGAATAGAAAGAATAGAGAATCACACATAGATTAGATAGATAGAAACATGTCAGTCACATATATATGAAGTACAGTGATAGTGTTGATTACTGTACTTGTCATTTAGTGTTAAAATAAAGGATTTATTTAAAAAAAAATTGGCGTGGGGTTCCCCGTAATTTTAGTCTCTAGCGGAGGTTAAGCAGACGGCTGGGGCAGATGTTTGAAGCCTGGGAAGGGGGTAATACCCACGGAGCTCCCCCGGCTACTAATATCAGCCCCCAGCTGAATACCTAGCCTTTACTATCTATTAAAATGGGGGACCCCCCCCAAAAAATGACGTGGGGTCCCCCCTATTTTAATAGCTAGCAAAGGCTAGGCAGACAGCTGGGGGCTGATATTAATAGCCCAGGAAGGGTGCCATGAATATTGGCCCCCTCCCAGGCTAGAAACACCAGCCGTCAGCCGCCCCAGAAATGGCGCATCCATAGGATGCGTCAATTCTGGCACTTAGCCTCGCTCTTCCCACTGCCCTGTAGCGGTGGCAGTGGGGTAATAGGGTTGGGGTTGATGTCAGCTTATAATGCCAGCTGACATCAAGCCCAGGTTAGTAATGGAGAGGCGTCTATAAGACACCCCCATTACTAACCCCATAGTCAAAGTTAAAAAAAAACACACACACCCAGAATAAAATCCTTTAATTGAAATAAACACACAATTCTTTATTGTTCTAAATTAAACCATACTTACCTTCACGCCCATTCTAGCTGAAGCTAACGATCTCCTGCAATAAAAGAAAAATAATAAAGCAACATCATCCTTACCTTCCCATGGTTCCCAGGACAGCTTCAGCTCTGCTAAATCGAGATGACAGGCTGGACCGCAGCAGAACGCTGCCATCCAGCCTGTCATCCCGCGGACACTGAGAAGCGCAGGCATGCTTGCGCTCCTCAGTGTCTGGCTGTGACGGCATCCAGATGAGCCGACAATGAACTCAGCTCACCTCATGCACGTCACTGACAGCGTGGGAGAATTTTCCTACGCATGCGGTGAGCGTGAGAGACTCGGCTCATCTTTATGCCGTAGGATGCGCCAATTTTGGCGCTTTGCCTCGCTCTTCCACGCTGCCTTGGTGCGGTGGCAGGGGGTAATAGTGGTGGGGTTCATGTCAGCGCCAGCTTCCATGAAGCCCAGGTTAGTAATTATGGGCGTCTATAAGACACCCCCATTACTAACCTACAAAGTGTTAAAAAGAAAACACACACTACACCCAGAAAAAAATAATTTATTTGAAATAAAACACACCATTTTATTTAATTCTTAGTTTACTAAAAAAAATAGTTACCTGTCCACGTTCCTGCGCTGATTTCCCATGCACAGCTGTCACATCTGGAGATGGTGACAGCTGTGCATGGCTGCTGTAAGCTTACGCTGCCGGGAACACGTCCGCTCCCGGCAGCGTGAGCCCTGACTGAGGTCACCGGAGTGCATTCAGTCAGCGCTGCTCCCGAGACCTCCTTTACGGCACTGCTGTACCGTGGGAATTTCTCACGATACAGCAGGGCCGTAAAGCAGCTAACCGGAGCAGCGCTGCTTGAACTCCGGTGAACTCGCTTATGCAATGACGGGGCTGCTTTACGGCCCCATCATTCTAGCGGCGGCAGCGGTTCAGAGCGGTCACATTCTATGTGGCTGCTCTAAACTGGAGATCATCGTGGGACACTCGTGGACTACTACGGAGGGGTAAGGATAAGGTTGTGGTTTATTATTTTACATTTTATTACAGGAGATCGATGGCTTCGGGGAATTAGGTGTCTAGGTGAGTATAGGTGTAGTTTTTTATTTTTTACTTTATTTTAGGTGGCAATCGGCGGGGACAGGTAATGTATGAACTAATTTATTTTAGGTAACCACTGGCCACCAATGACATGTATTTAAAATTTATTGGGGACACAGTAGGGCAATTTAAATAGCAGGATCAGGCTGATGGGAACTACTGCTCCCATCGAGCTGATCTTGCTGGGCACGAGTGGACGGGGGACAGACATAGGCCGATGGGAGTAGTAGTGTCACATCGGCCTATGTCTGCCTGCACGCACACACCCGCAGACATCGCACAGACACCGCGCACACACCAATCATGACGGGCTGATGGTCTGGGAGGTGAGGCTGACCTGTGCTGCCGTGGGAAAGTTCATGTGAGTTCATGCAATGCAGTCAAGCATGAACTCACATGAACCCTCTGAGAGCACCGCGGCTACTTCAAATGAACAGCTGATCAGCATCACCTGATACCTCAGCTGTTCATTTGAAATAACCAGCGGGAAAGCGCAGCACAGAACGGGAAAGCCGGCGGTGAAGTCTTTTCACTGCCGGCTTCCCCGCCCGGGTCCTTCGCTCCTCGCTCCTTGGTGCTGCGCTCCCCGCCCGGTCCTAACTTACGATCAGGATGAGGGGAGCGGAGGATCGGGGTGGGAGGCTGCGGGGAAGCAGTATGGGGCTGTGTGATGGTTTAAAAGCCGGCGGCTTTTTACCGCCCGCCGGCTTTTAAACAATCAGGAGAATTCTCCCACGCTGGGATGGCATTCTGATGACGGGTTAGATCGCAGCTGAGCGCTGCCATCCAGCTTGTCATACTTCAGAGACACTGCAGAGCGCAGGCATTATGGGAACTTCCGATTCCGGTATTCGATATAGTAAAAGTATCGGAATTAAGTATCGGAATTCCGATACCGCGAATATCGGCCGATACCCGATATTTCAGTATCTGAATGCTCAACACTAGTCACGAAAAGACATCCTCAGAATAACTGGGTTATGTTGTAGCTTTCCAGAGTTATTACCTCTTAAAGTGACACTGGTCCGAATTGGTCTGGTCAGGAAGGTGAAAACAGGCTGGGTGGTGAAGGGGATAAAGTGGTTGACTAAGAACAGACAAAATAGGGGCAAAAGCAGGTACTGTCGTGAAATATCAATAATGATTTTTCACGCCTTTTCACTCCACACTGCGGTGGATGCCACATGTTCATCTTGGCTCTATTACCTTGAGTCAAGCAAGGGGTTAATGCTCAGTAGAATTCTATTTAAAGCTGCTTATTAGGACACTCCAAAAGTAAGATGCCCTACCTAGAGACTGTTTGGGGGTCAATTATCCAAAACTCATACCATTCATTTGAGAAAGTGACTATCATTTGAAACATAAAGGAGTTATCTCGTCAAGGCAACTTCTTCTCTAAATGGGCATCTGTAAAGTAGACGTGGTAAATTTTATTTATTAACTATTTTATGTTGTGTAACTATCTAGTTAAAGGGCATAAAAATGTAAAGTTTAAAAATTGCTAAATTTTCAAATTTTTTGTCAAATACGTTCGATATTTTCATATACGCAAATTATATTGACCAAAATTTACTACCAACAATAAGTACAATGTGTCACAAAAAACAGTCTCAGATTCACTGGTCTATGTTGAAGTGTAACAGAGTTATTACCTCATAAAGTAACACCGTTCAGAATTTTAAAAATTTGCCTGGTCTGGAAGGTGAAAACAGGCTTGGGTGGTGAAGGGGATAAAGTGGTTGACTAAGAACAGACAAAATAGGGGCAAAAGCAGGTACTGTTGTGAAATATCAATAATTTTTCACACCTTTTCACTCCACACTGCGGTGGACGCCACATGTTCATCTTAGCTCGTTTACCTGAAGTCAAGCATATTCTCCTGTGCAATCCGTAAACTGATGAAGGTTTACTGTTTAGACTGAAACGGCGTCTTGTCCTGGATTGCAGTTGTCTAATAAAATTCTACTTCTTCATCATATTTGAGTGGCACCATATTACAGGACTAGATCCTACTTGAGCACCTCCTTACCACAAGTGCCATGTTTTTTTCTTTGGCAGTTTGTGTTGTAGAAAATGACAATCACTGACCTCGGTGGTGCTGCCAAGGTACATGGCGCAACACTGCTGAGGCCGGTCATTGGCTGCAATCCTAATTGGATTTCTCCAAGGAAAGTTAAAGGGAATCTGTCAGAACAATCTAGCCCCATGAACTGTTTATATGATTATACTGCTCACTAGAAGATAATGTCATTTATTAACCTTCACTGATGGAATCTGTTACAGCACTTTTTTTGTCATTGAGTATTAATTCATATTCAAATGAGGCTACAGTGCTCTGGGAGTGTCAAACCACTTCCCCAGCTTGTCTCCCTGGCTTCATTCCCCACCCAGACCCACCTTTCTCTGCTTGACTGATAGCTCTCAAGCTTGACTATATAGCCAGTCAGTCAAGCAGAAGAAGGTTGGTCTAGGTGGTGAATAGTCAAGGAGGAAGAGGCTTGGGAAGTGCTTTGACACTCCCAGAGCACTTCAGCCTCATTTTCTTACGACAACACGTTTTCTCAGTCAGTGAGCATCAGTAAAGGTTAATAATGCTTTACCTGCCAGAGAGCAACATATAAACCGTTTAGGGAACTGGATCATTCTAAGAGATTCCCTTTTAATTTTCCATATAGCTATCCATTTAGGATGGGAATCAAACAACCTCTCACACACAGTGCCACAATCAATGCGATCAACCTTCTTTTTTTACCTAGAAACACATGAGATATGCCAGAGAAGTTTCTGAATGCCCCAGTGACATAAACAGCAGCCTATAAGATATTACATAGTTATAAAAGCTGTCGAAGAACTACTTCCTGGAGGCAGAAAACCTATTGTTAGGCCAGTTTTGCAGACATTATATTTTGTGTTTAACTTTGTTTTTTTTTTTTTTTGTTTTTTGCTTTTTCCTTGCAGCCAGATGCATTTTAAGAGGCTATCCAAGATAGAAGAAACTTGGACAAAGAAATCCCACAATAAGCATTACTTACCTGCTAGATTCCTTACTTCTCCAGATCCACTTTATCACTGCTTCTCACAAGTTTTTTTTCACAGTGCTGCAGTTGTATTGTCCTGTGTGATACACGCACGCCGCTGGGTTCAGAAAGGGGGAGACGGGTTTCATGAATTCTTTGGAATCCTGGAGGGAACTGTTACTCAGGGAGACCATAGGCTGAAGCTTCTCTCAGGCACACAATAGATTCAATTGCTGACCAGACACATCTGACAAGAGTCTTTTTCAACAGTTTAACAGTGGAATTTAATCTGAAGAACGGCCAGTGCAATTCAGGGATATTACCGCAACAATCTTCATTACAGTACAGTCTGAGTTTCTTGAGCAACCGGCTCCAGTAATAATACAGTAGTTTCTTCACAAGACACAGTATTACAGTCTCTTCAGTAGCATAATTCAGGATAGTTTAGATCTCTTACCAGCATACTTCTATTCATACACAACCACAGGCTTTTTCTTCACAATGTCACAATAGTACATCATTCTTTATCCTACATGGAGATGGAGGGGGGAGGGTTTGATGAGGGAGATGATCCCTGTGACACAATTCCTTCCAGTCCCTATCTTCCTGCCCGAAAATACTCTGCACTGTTAGTTCAGGGAGTTTATCTGACCTGTATTTAGTTTCTCTCCTGATCTGAATCCTGTTCAGTTGCCTTCTGTCAGATCCAGATAACACACCACCTTTCTCTTCGGCTTCAGCCAGACTACAATAACAAGTTCCCCACAATCCCCCTGGGGCTCTGTTAAAACACTCCCCTTCTCCTGTGACTGTGTTAACCCCTCTAGTTGCTGGATGCTTCTGAAGCACAACACTTCCTGTCTCCTGTGCTTGTGTTGTTTGTAACAGTTGCTGGATGCTTTGGAAGCAACAGCACTACTTCTGCTTGTCACATATGCACAACACATGATTACTGTAGAACTCATACTAATGACAGTCTGTGGGGCCGTTCACATGTCCATTTTTTCCTTCAAACAAAGCAGTCCACACAAATGCATGGACTCTTGTTATTGATGCATTGGGGGAAGAGGGGTGCCATGCATACTAGGATTGAGGAGGGGTGAGGGGTGCTATGCATACCAGGATTGAGGGGTGAGGGGTACCCTGCATACCAGGATAGGGATCTGGGGGGGGGTCATGCATACCAGGATAGGGATGAGGGGTCAAGCATACCAGGATAGGGATGAGGGGTACCATGCATACCAGGATAGGGATGAGGGCAGCACATAACAGGATGGGGGAGCAGGATTAGGGAGCACAAATACCAGGATGGGGGCAGCACAAATACCATGATGGGTGCAGCACATACCGCATGGGAGACCATATACCAATAAAAATGCTCGCCACCTGGGCGTAGAGCGGGCCCAATAGCTAGTAAATTTATATTTTGATAGACCAGACTTTTACGGATTTGGCAATACCAAATTTGCTTATTTTTTATTTTTAATGAGGGAAAACTCACATTTGCTATATAGTTTTAATAGTTTTAATTTTTAAATACAATTTTTTAATTTTTTTAGTCTTTTGATCCTGCAAACATCTGATCATTTGTACTATATACAATAATACCATATTATTGCATTATATAGTAAAAATCGTAGTCTACTATGAATGCCAACCACAGCCTGGTTTTCTTAGGACCTTCATTGTGGCATTCAGTAGGCCTGTGTCATGGGAGGCCGGGTTGCCAACTTTTACTTTTATAATTTTTCTTGACAGGTTACCAGAAAATCACAGACAGACTATTTGTTTTTTTTTTACAGAAACATTGGAAAACTATGATAAATCATTATGATTATAAGTGATCCATGTCTACAGCCCATAATTCTGATATGAAGAAATCAGATGCGTTCATTGAAAACTGTGAAGTGATGATAATTACAGTCAAAATAATCTGTATGTTTCTTCAGCTTAAAAAAAAATCACGAACGCCTTACATTTTTTTTTACTGACAGGGCAAAAAAGTGCCTTATTTTTACGGACTATGCTGGCATTTCTGGACTGTTGGGTCAATGGGCTCGTGGAACAGTGTGCCCTCGGAGCTGTGCACTGTATATGCCTCTGTCAGATATTGATAGTGACATTTAAGTGATTAACAGCACCTCTACCCTTGCTGCTATTAAAGGTACTGTAGACGATTGCTATGTGACAAAACCATCATTTGTCGGGAATTATGCAATCTCTGTTTCTGAGCTGGCATCAAAGACTCAGACCAGACATGTGACGTACTAGTACATCATAAATCAGGAAGGGGTGAAGAAAAATTATTCAGTAATTTTTAAAATAGATTTTAAAAAAGAGCACACCTCATTATGTCTTACATTGTGAAATCAGATGACAGAACCTCTTTAAGCAATTCCCAAAATTCTGGTAAAAGTGCCTGAGGTTTTTTAATGTACTGGAAGGAAGTGTTATATCTGAAAAATGAGAAGCCGCCTTTAGTTCTGAAAAGAACAAAGTAAAAACAAAGGCAGATTGCTGTTGCCGTGTGTTTGTACCAGTCTGTGAATATTTACACTTTTTACAGGAGGGATGACATTAGTACTTGATGTTTTATATATAAAGAAAAAGATTCTGTTGGCTATGCTGTCTGCTGTAAGAAATGCTAAGGCTTTCTGGAAAATAACTATTTTGTTTAAGTCGCAAAATAAGTTTGTGCACTTGTGATATTGTCAAAGGGAACCTGTCACATGATATGCCAGTCTAGCGTAGCGGTCGGGGAGAAGCCGGCAGGCACAAACTTTTTGAACTGTTAATCTCGTTGCCGATCGCGCTTTTAATTAATTTATGTTATTCTCTTGCATGCCCCAGTGTTTCAGAGTAAAGCATATGTGTTTGTAATGCAGGAGCTGGTCTCTGATTAATGCTGTGATTAGTGCTACAGGCACCATAAATCATATGACAAGTTTTCTTTAATGTTAAAGTGTAAGTTTATTTAAAATATGTATTGCCTATCAGAATAGCTACCTTCTGATTACTAAAGCTCAAAGATATACTAATATACCCCACTGTAGGTATTATAGCAATTGTCCCGGACTGAGAAAAGGCCATGAATGTTTAAAGCGGTTGGCCAAGACTAGGATATCACTCACCGATCCTTAGAATAAGTCATGAAGCAAGATCTGGTGAGCATTACCTATAGATACTGGCTTATATATCTTCTTTGAACACCTTACTGGACATTTGCTTTAAAGGGAATCTGTCACCCCCTGGGACTTTTCAGACCTCTAATATGGGCATACAGGTGATAGAAATGTAAATCTATACATACCTGTATGGCCCATATTAGAGGTCTGCTTGCTTTGATATATCTTTTTATAAAAATCCGTTTTCCTAGGCTTGGCGATGGGGGGGGGGATGCCAAGAAATGCCCGCCTACCTACTTAATTTAAACATTCCCCCCCCTCCCCTGCACGTCACAGGACCCTGTGACGTGCGCTCTAGATACGCACATCCTGTGCATGCCCCGATCACTTTAGGAGCGTTTTTTTCTCCCTGCCCTATTTTACTGGTGTGCTCTAGTGCGCAGGCGCCGTGCAGTCACTGTGACTTCCGCTCCAGTGACCTCTGGTGTGTGCAACAATGAGGTTTGGTCTCGACATCCTGATAGTTAGCTTATAAGCCAGCAAAGGCGAAACGCGCGTCGGGATATGCGGTGTTCAGTGCCTATACACCGGTGGTAAGCATGTTCATCTCATTTCATCCGTTACCTGCTCCCCTTCCTATCATATGAGGGGATCATTGCTCAAATTGTGGGTACTTTATTTTATTCCATGAACTGTTCTCTCTTCATTTATTTTTTTTTTTTGCATACCTGCACTTTATTTGCACTGTCACTTTACCTTTTCACCACTAGGGGAAATAATTACGATTGTTCATTCCACTATTTTGTGGTTTACACACATTTTGAAGAGTTCCTCCTCTTTTTCTCTATATTTCCACTTTTGAGCCTTTGAATATATTAATTTATTTATATTGATAACATGCATTTTGTGGTCTTGTCTGCATTTACCCACCATGTGGAAATTTAAATACATTTTCATGGGTATCTCATGTTTTAAACATTAATTGCCATCTGTACAATATTATACATATCCCCATGATCGTGCGTATTTGTTTATTTATTTACCTTGGCACTTTACCCTATATACAACACCTGTTGGATCCTGTACTATCCTATATTTGTATGTCTAATTTTATTCAATAAAGTTTTTTTGATTTTCATTATTGTCTGTTGTGCATTCTGGTTGTAGGGGATTATAATCATATGTCTGCACAGCTAATTTTTGCTGATTATTATTATTGCTAATCTATTACCTGTTCATTACCTAATACACAATTGGAAAATATTGTGGCATAATTAATCACAAAATATCTTTGTAACTTGATTTTATTTATTAGATGCAAAGCTGCTGTAGTTATATTAGTTAAATATCTGTAGTTATTTTTCTTTATGCCAATTTAATAATTTTATTGGGTTTAGTGCCGTCTCTTTTCTCCACTAGCATACATTTATTGTTTTTTTTTTTGGTCTTATCCGTGATTGAATAGACAATGAAATGTAAAATAGGTGCCCGAAATGACAAGTGTTAGCTTCCACCGTGGGGACGTATCCTGGAGGATAGAGCATGGCTGCACGCAGCGGATTGCCTGTGTGTGGCACTATACATGCTAATAACATCTTCTCTGTTTGCTTTAGCTGATGTCGATATGCGTTTTGGGAGTTTCCGCTTGGATGAGAGACTACATAAATAATGTACTTACGCTGACTGCTGAAACAAGGTAAGCACTTCCTAATCATCCTACCAAGTAACTTCAAAAGAGAAAGGGCTGATAGCACCAGGGCCATTCAGATCCCCCTGGAGAAGTCTCCGCTTTTTGGCACTTCTGTATTTTCTTTAAGCATAGCCAGTAGTACAGTTGAGGCAATTTCCGCATGAAATATCTTCTGCTTAGTATAAAGCGGCTTTTGCGCTGCAGTTACGAAATATGCTGTGATGGTCGGCTTCTTTTGATCGTCTCCCTTCATCCATGCAGTTGGAAATTGTTTTCTGTTTATTTTCGCATTGTAATGTGCAGACTAATTGACTGGATCTAATTGTAGTTTCTATAATGTACTTTTAGCTTCCAGTTATATTATGTGCTGCAGTAGGAAAATAACAAGTGCACATCGCAATATTGGATTTGTATGCGGTCAATAGGTTAATATGGTTAATAGAACACTAGACGCATAAAAGAGGTGACTGCTACTCTTTAAATAATATCACAATATAGTGTGTACAGTCTGTGTGCTAGTGCTAGTTAGTAAATGCTAAAAGAAGAAGAATATGGCTATTTTTAACTGTCCAAGGCTGAATGCAGCAATGTTCTTGCCATAAAAACAATGAAAACCATAGGGCATCATGGGGATTCATTAAAGAGCATTGTGCCTTCCGTTATGAATGAAGGCCACAACACACATGTGATCAGCACCAAAGTCAAGAGCTAAAGGTTGTCTTTCCAGCTTGAACCAGCATTTGTTCATTGATATTTTGTTTACTGATTTGTATATTTGTCTTTGTTAAGAATTGAGATTTGTGTATGACACAGCCCTCTACACTGTTTAGTGCCCGCTATCAGGTACTGTAACTCAGTTCCTATTGAAGTGCAGAGGAGCTGAGCTGCACTACCTGAGAACGGCCACTACACAGTGTACAGGGTACTGCCCATCCGTCTCTGCACACTGTTTACATCCAACCATTCCTGCAGCTGCACACAGCTGACCTGTGGAGGTGCTAAGCCAATCTGATAAGCTGTATCAAGGCCAGACCATCAGTATCTAGACAGTCGACAACCCCTTAAACTTGCCTACCCAATATTTGAAGCAGTCTAAGGCTGTGTGCCCACGATGCTGTTTTTATGCGTTTCCGCGGCGTTTTTTCCATCAGGTGATCAGTGCCGCAGCAATCAGCTGATGGTCTCACGACCGATCAGCTGATTGCTGAAGCCGGTTATCAGCTGATTGGTCATGAGACCAATCGGCTCATGCTGAGCGTGGGAAGATTCACAAGAATTTTCCCACTCTCTCTATCTCACCGGGGCTCATAAGCTGATCTTCAGCTAATGAACCCCAGTGACCCCTTGCAGCTCTGTATACTGACGGGGTAATTTTACACCCCTGT
Organism: Phyllobates terribilis; assembly: GCF_046119375.1. NCBI lineage: Eukaryota > Metazoa > Chordata > Amphibia > Anura > Dendrobatidae > Phyllobates > Phyllobates terribilis. Next base: position 221,020,343 of record NW_027362771.1, read on the forward strand.
CAGTATACAGTGTTGTATTCTACAGCTGTGACATCAGTGATTGCTGATGTCACAGCTGTAGAAATGATCTGGATCGTATTGGGACCTTGGTGTTACGTGGATTACGTCATTGACGGCGTACAGGTGAGGAATATTGTTGTTTTTTTTTCAGGAGATCGAGGGCTTCACGGAGGCGGGTAATAAAAAAAAAAAAAATTAAAAAAAAATTGTAGAACCATGTCTGTTTTATTTCATTAAAATTTTTTATTCTGGCCATGTCTTTTATTGAAAATGCGCCGACCAATTTACTACGCGTTTAGTAATGGGGGCGTCTTATACACGCCCTCCATTACTAACCTGGGCCTCACGTCAGCCACCAATACAAGGCTGACGTGAACCCCAACCCCATTACCCCCTGCCACCGCTACAGGGCAGCGTGGAAGAGCGAGGCTAAACGCCAGATTTGGCGCATCTTATGGATGCGCCATTTCTGGGACTGCTGAGGTGCCATATTAATAGCCACGGAGGGGGGCTAGTATTCATGGCCCCTTCCCTGGCTATTAGTATCAGCCCGCAGCTGTCTAGTTTAACCTTTGCTGGCTAGATTTTATAGGGGAACCCCACATCAATTTTTTCTGGGGTCCCACTGTAATCTAGCCAGTAAAGGCCAAACTAACAGCTGTGGGCTGATATTAATAGCCATGGAACATTGTTGAGTAATGGCCCCTTCCGCGGCTACTAATATCAGCCCCCAGCGGTCAGCTTTTCCTCTGCTGATTATAAAAATGACGCGGGATCCCACGCCTTTTTTTTTTTTTTTATTTTAGGCTTTGTGCCCATAATTCAGACACAGCACCGCTTTGGACGCAAATTTTTGCTGCGTCCAAAACGTTGCATTCTATTGAACGCTGGTAAATCCACATGTGTTCATTGAACCATGCAGATTTACCACATTCATTACTTTCTAGTGGTCAAATTTCTGTTGTGTAGACTAGCGACTGCACAAGAGAATTCGACTTGCTGCGGTCCTGAAAGACGCACCGCATGTCAGTGTCCGCGGGTGATTCGCAGCCTCCGATGCACGCATAGTGGACATTTGTTTTCTAGAGATCCCAACCACTATGCTGTAACATCTGGACGCTGCGGGTTTGACGCTGTATAAACACGCAGCATCAAACCTGCAGCGACTCCTGACCGTGGCCACGTACCCAAACTCACCCGCAGTATGTGAATTTCTGTAGCGGACATGCTAGTCTCCGCTGCAGATTTTGACCGATTGAAGTGTCGTCATATGCGGTGGATTCACATTTACCGACAACAAAAGTGCGGCATTATAACTCTGCGTTTTGGACGCAGCATAAATACGTTGTGTGCAAAGCGCTGCTGAGTGCTGATCGGGGAGGTGGGACGTAGGGGCTAAGGAACCAGCTGTGAGATGTTAGTTATGGCCAGGGAAAATGTTTGTCTAGTGGCACATTCCCAGGCTAAAAAAAAAAAAAAAAAAAAAAAAAAAAAACGTCTCACAGCAGCCGCATAAATTATGTGAATAGAAATGCTAATGAAGATTGGGTGAACGGGACTAACTCTTTTGTTTGGTGATGTCAAGGTGTCAATCAGACCTTTTCATGACCAAACAAATTAAAGAAACACGCAGACACAGTGTAAACACTTTATTTGAAATACTACAGACCCATTCTTTAATCATTTAAGTGAACCAATATACTCACCCTAGTTCTTAAGGTATTCCAAGGGCTTAAGCAATGTCCCACCAACTTTATTTAGCTCCAAAAATAATTCATTGATGCTCAAAAACGCTTAAAGCGCATGTAAAAATGCAGTTTTTACATGCGTTTTTTCTGGAAAGGAGAGACAAAAACGCTCAGGAAATTTCTGCTTCAAATCTGCATCGTGGGCACTTAGCCTAAATTGTCCTTTTCATCTCTCCTCTACTAATTGCAAACATACATTCATTAGAATGAAGGACAGATGGAGGACAGTATGACTAAAGGATTGTGCTATACACTGCCTATATACAAGTTGTCTTGGGCAATGTTCACACGTGATGTTTTTGCTGTCTCTCCCCTTTTTTCTGCAGAAAATCTGCTGCATTTTACATTACCAGCAGAATCTCTGAGATTTCAGAAATGTCATGCACGCACATCTTTTTTTTTTTTTCCTGACTGAATTTGAGCACTGGATACCGCCAAAAGAAACAATAGGTGTATGTGTGACGCCTCTACTCGAAAGCACTTTTTGTTTACCCTGGGAGATGGGGGACTCGGAGTCGGGTCCTAAGATGGAGAGATGGGGTGCAGACGTGGCCCGGACCCGCTCCGTGCTCAGGGCCGTCACAATTTAAAAAGGATGGTATGGGCTTATCCTGTTTGAGTGGCTGGTTACGACTACGCCACCTCTGGCACCTGGTGAAGGGCCACCAGCGCCGCTTCAGTCCGCTGAGGCATGGTGGTATAGCGGCCGTAGATGTTACTACTCCCCACAGGCGGAGCAAGGTCTCAGGGCAGCGAAACAGGATGGAGGGGGTAGTAGTAGTAGAGGAGACCAGGTGCTGCGTAATGCGGTGTAGCGCAGAATAAAGAGTCCAGAGGCCATAGGGGTGAACTTCCAAGGCTTTACCCACACAAGAGATGGCAGAAGGAAGGCGACTCCCTGCTCCTCGCGGAGTTCTGCGGTCACCAGGTACGGGGGTCCGACAACCTCCGAGTAAGTCCAGCATTAGATCAGGACCCCGCACCAGAGTGTTCCTGAACTACAGACCTTATCCTTTCCTGTCTGCGTATGTGTAGAAAGGCCGGGTCTCCCTCTGAACTTCACTCAGAAAAAGGGCACGGGTGGCAGCTCCGCTCCTTCCGATACCCGATGGGATCCTCAGGGCCTACCGGGCTTTCCCGACCAGGACGTGGAGTAGCAAGGTCGGGGGCCGGTACCCCTCTTGCAGCCAGACTCCCTCTGATTATATCAGGTGGCGAGGACAGGTGGCGTACACCGCTCCGTCTGCATCCTCCCTGGGATCCATTTGCTATGGAGCTACACTCTTAAGCTCCGGGCCTTCTTGATCATGGTCCTTGACCGGGCTGAGACATTCATTATCTGCAACCTGCCCCTCAACCCCAAGGCTAAGGTACGAGGGCCGTGACTCCGTCCTCTGCAGGTCCACACAGGATCCACTCTCAGGGAGGGTGATCACGTAAAAAGAACAGTCAAAAGAACCATCAAAAGACCATGAACCAAGATGACTGTGTATTAAATATGAAATATTAAGTGGCACTAAAATGTGAGTCCTCCATCCTCACCCACTAAATGTTTCCCCTAGCTCTTGGTTCCCCAGTCTCCCGGTAACCAGGAGGGCAGCACCTAGTGCATTCTAGCCCCCTCTGGTGGAGAAATGTGGTGTTGGACGTGGAGGCGGAGTCCTGACCATCACACTGTTCTTACCTCAGAGGAGGAACAGCACACTCCATCAAGGAAGTGCAGCATCCCTGTGGCGGTCGAATCCTCAGGGGCGCCACATATGCAGTCTCTAAAATTATTAAACTTTTATTGAAAATCACCAATAAAAACAAATCTAGACTCAACAGAGCAATTCAATGGAGGATCACATAATAAATTTACATGGTTATGTCTAGTTTCAATAGTGTTAAATCACAGACAGTCCAAGTATTTATTTTAAGATATTATTCAACAACGCCCAAAAATCAAAGCCTCAATGGCTACAGATATATATTGCATGGCGCAAGATTCTAACTTGTTTAAACTGATAGTATGAATCATTTTGAATGCAGGAAAATACCAATGAAATAACTTGCATATATTGCAGATTGGTGTGATATGTGGTCCTAGTGCCCCAATGTACATTTCACCCTTGCTTCATCAGGGGGCGTCTGGAGCATATATTTGTTTTTATTGGTGATTTTCAATAAACTTAAAGACTTTGACACTGCATATACAGTACAGACCAAAAGTTTGGACACACCTTCTCATTTAAAGATTTTTCTGTATTTTCATGACTATGAAAATTGTACATTCACACTGAAGGCATCAAAACTATGAATTTACACATGTGGAATTATATACTTAACAAAAAAGTGTGAAACAACTGAAAATATGTCTTATATTCTAGGTTCTTCAAAGTAACCACCTTTTGCTTTGATGACTGCTTTGCACACTCTTGGCATTCTCTTGATGAGCTTCAAGAGGTAATCACCGGAAATGGTCTTCAACAATCTTGAAGGAGTTCCCAGAGATGCTTAGCACTTGTTGGCCCTTTTGCCTTCACTCTGCAATCCAGCTCACCCCAAACCATCTCGATTGGGTTCAGGTCTGGTGACTGTGGAGGCCAGGTCATCTGGCGTAGCACCCAATCACTCTCCTCCTTGGTCAAATAGCCCTTACACAGCCTGGAGATGTGTTTGGGGTCATTGTCCTGTTGAAAAATAAATGATGGTCCAACTAAACGCAAACCGGATGGAATAGCATGCCGCTGCAAGATGCTGTGGTAGCCATGCTGGTTCAGTATGCCTTCAATTTTGAATAAATCCCCAACAGTGTCCCCAGCAAAGCACCCCCACACCATCACACCTCCTCCATGCTTCACGGTTGGAACCAGGCATGTAGAGTCCATCCGTTCACCTTTTCTGCGTCGCACAAAGACATGGTGGTTGGTACCAAAGATCTCAAATTTGGACTCATCAGACCAAAGCACAGATTTCCACTGGTCTAATGTCCATTCCTTGTGTTCTTTAGCCCAAACAAGTCTCTTCTGCTTGTTGCCTGTCCTTAGCAGTGGTTTCCTAGCAGCTATTTTACCATGAAGGCCTGCTGCAAAAAGTCTCCTCTCTTCAACAGTTGTTGAAGAGATGTGTCTGCTGCTAGAACTCTGTGTGGCATTGACCTGGTCTCTAATCTGAGCTGGTGTTAACCTGCGTTTTCTGAGGCTGGTGACTTGGATAAACTTATCCTCAGAAGTAGAGGTGACTCTTGGTCTTCCTTTCCTCGGGCGGTCCTCATGTGAGCCAGTTTCTTTGTAGCGCTTGATGGTTTTTGCAACTGCACTTGGGGACACTTTCAAAGTTTTCCCAATTTTTCGGACTGACTGATCTTCATTTCTTAAAGGAATGATGGCCATTCGTTTTTCTTTACTTTTCTGCTTTTTTCTTGCCATAATACAAATTCTAACAGTCTATTCAGTAGGACTATCAGCTGTGTATCCACCAGACTTCTGCACAACACAACTGATGGTCCCAACCTCATTTATAAGGCAAGAAATCCCACTTATTAAACCTGACAGGGCACACCTGTGAAGTGAAAAGCATTTCCGGTGACTACCTCTTGAAGCTCATCAAGAGAATGCCAAGAGTGTGCAAAGCAGTAATCAAAGCAAAAGGTGGCTACTTTGAAGAACCTAGAATATAAGACATATTTTCAGTTGTTTCACACTTTTTTTTGTTAAGTATATAATTCCACATGTGTTAATTCATAGTTTTGATGCCTTCAGTGTGAATGTACAATTTTCAAAGTCATGAAAATACAGAAAAATCTTTAAATGAGGTGTGTCCAAACTTTTGGTCTGTACTGTACCTATTGTTTCTTTTGGGGGTATCCATAGTTCAGGTGTGTTTCCAGTGATTATTATTTGAGAATTTATGCTCTTTATGTTGGTAGTCATGAATTTGAGCACTGCTGCGTTTTTGAAAATCTGCAGTGTCAATTCTTTCAGCGTATTTGCTTTTTTTTTTCCCAAAGAAAATAATGAAAGTGTAAAAATTCTGAAAAAAAGACAGCATAACATTTGTGCTGCATTTTTGGTAAATAAAGCTAACTTTTATTAACATGTACTGTAGGCAAATCACACATGTAATCCACCTGTAAAATGCAGCAAAAAAAAAAAGTTGCACAAATTGAGCTATTTTTTTGCGTTTTATACACAGCTTTTTTACTGCCAAGAGTGAAGGTTTTGGATGCAGAAAAAAAAACACTGCAAAAATGCCACATGTGAACATAGCCTTACATGGATACCATATACGTAGGAGCTCTAGATACAAAATGGTAAAATATTTTTTTCAAAATACAAGTTGTGAAGTTGCTGCTTTTTTTATTTTATCTGCTTTGGAGCGCTAAAAACTGTCTGTAAACGTGTATACAGCTTTTATATGATAAAGAAAATACATTGAATTTTTTAAAAGTTGCGGATTTAACATTGAAACTATTTAGGGATGATCTGAAAGACGCTTTTTTTTTACAAAAAACAAGCAAAGTCAGTTTAGAATAGTCTGAATTTCCATTTTTGTTTTCTTTTTGAATATTTTGGCTTTCCTTTTGGCTGTTTCTTTTGATACTACACCGTTGTATTACCCCGTTGCATCTGGCTTATCATTCTAGAGTGGAGGATGCGGTTCTTCTCATCTACTTCCCTGTGTTCCACCCTGTGATGGTTGCTGTGTGTTGTTTCCTTATCATAGTGGGCATGCTGGGTTACTGTGGAGCCGTGAAGAGCAATCTTATACTTCTTGTATGGGTAAGTGTAGTTGGATTTCTAGACTGACTCCCTAACAACTAATGCTGCTACTAGTCATACAATAATGCTACTTGCCACCGGAAATTATTGTTATGGGTTTTTTTCTTTTGTAACATTGGACAATTTTAGCTTCATGTTATGAACTATGTATAAAACGTGAAAAGACAATTTTACTTGTAGGCTACTATTTGTATTTTAAAGGTGTTGTCCGGTCCAAACTGATAAGACTGCAGTCGCTCTGTGTCACTGCAGACTTATGAATCCCCTCAGCTCATTCACTGTGCGCTGTGGGGATCACCGGTTTCAGACCCGGGAATGGAGGATATGTATGAGTTATACATACCGCCGGCCAGTGGCATGGCCTCGCTCTCCATACACTAGACGGCCGCATCACTAGACAGGGTGCAGCCTTTTCTCCATTCAAATGTATGGAGCGAGGCCGCACCCACTGGCCTGGGGTTTGTATAACCCATACATATCCTCTGTTCCCGGTTCTGAAACCGGCGAATCTCCGCAGTGCACAGTGTCTGCACTGGGGGGGATTCACAAGTCTGCAGTCACACAGAGTGACTGCAGACTTAGCGGTTTGGACCGGACAACATCTTTAATTGTTTATTAGCCAGTTCATATATAAGAGGAGATAAATTAAAAAAATTCCAGATGTTTGTTTCTGTCGTGATCATCTGTGCTGGTCAACTGGTCTTTAGGTTCTACAATGAACCCAAGATTCCTGGAAAAAAAATGTTGCGCAGATATAGTGTGGTGCGGGGCCGTTAGCCGCAGGTGAGGCACTCGTCTTCTCTTGTCACCTCCCGACATTCTACAATAAAGAGTGGGTCCTGGCTGGGTGTTGGTGCTCTGAGGGCTTTGCGCTCGTGCAGGCCGCCTGTAGCCGATGGTGTTGGCTGGCCAGGACCATAGGTTTCTGAGTTCGATAAAGGAAACTCCCGATCTAAAACAGTCTTTACTGAACGATAACTTGGTAAGGGTTATGTACAAGGGGTAGGGAGTACAAAGTCTTATGGTTTCTGTCACAGTGTAAAGCATTTTTATACACACAGTATCCTTCCACTGTAATCTACTCCATGGCCGGTGAAGCACACTGTTTTGCCCAACTTCGTCACAGCCTGCTTGTCGCCACAGTCCTGATCAGCACGTCTCTCTACATGCTCAGTAGTGGAAGAAATAGGATGTGGAACCGCTGTCACCCTGGATCTACCGGTCGGGACTCCCACTAGTCCTACAAACTCAGTCCTGTTTAGGCCCGTTACCTTCATCGTTTAGTAAGCTCAGGGTTTCTTGTGACAAGTCGTCCTATCCAAGGAACACTTCAAGGTGGAAGGTCACTCTGTCTAGTCTTCAGCAATATCCAGGTCGCGCTACTCCCTTGTCCCTTAGTCTCCTTTTCGTAGTAGTTCACCCAAATGGCAGCACTGCTCACAGACACTTCCTACTTTAACTTGAACTTGTCCCTATCTATCTACAGGAAGTCTTCTCTTTCCCTAATAGTAAGTCCCCCCCCCACTATGGGCTAGTCCCAAACATTAACTATATCCTTACCCTAATGTCACTACCTAACTATAGTCACCATCTTATCCTACCTATCTCATGTCCTAAATCCTACGATATGTCTCGCCCTAGGCTATACTATGATATCACATCCTACATTATACATTGCTACACATTACATAGGCAAATTTCACATGACACAATATATACAAAAGATGCAGGTCACTATATACATGACGCGATTGGTTCTTCAGGGATAGGAACGCGACAGTCCAGTCCACACTTCTTACACAAACAGAATTCTGCTTTTCCAGATGGTTAGGATTTCAAAGGTGTGAGCCAAAAATTTCAGGTCGGGTAGAGGCACCATATCAGAGACGTTCCACCCCCTTTCTCAAGCACGCATCATGTCCTCATAGCCTTCCTTTTAAAAGTGAACACCGTGTGATACCCAGCACTATTCCTGAGACAAGTCTTTAAAAAGATTATAGAACGAATTAAACTTGTTGCACATGGTGACAATAAAATTTCTTTCTTTGTCATAATAAAAGCTCCATTTATATTCAAAGTATTCTAACTTTCTCACATTAATATACTGTTATCTACTGCCACGATCACTGCGCTATTTCAGGTGCAGGATAATCGCACTGTGAATGCGGAGTTCAATAAAAACACACTGAAGTTGCAATTTTCATTCATGCTTTAGGGCTAACTGTATTTATATGTAAAGATTATATCCAATATACTAATAATTTCCTTTTGAAGTTGTGCAAAATTATAATTTGTGATTCACTCCAGAGTTATACATTTCAAGTCAAAAGATTTAGGTCTAGATTCCCAAAAGTGTTTTTTAACTTCTTCCCTAAATCCGCCATACATGTATATACCCTGCTGATAATGGCTGTGAAACACAGCCAGGATCTGCCTTTTTCAGCCACGAGTGGTGCGGGGCTCTGCCTGCGACTATTAACCTGTTAAATGCAACTGTTAATCTCTGACAGCGGCATTAAAAGTGTGCCGGTATGGGGGCGCATCGTTCCATGCACCTATTGGCTGACCCGCGACGTGATCATGGGGCGCTGAGAGGTTGCAATGAGAGCTAGTGGTCTGTTGCAGACCTCAATGGATGTCATCACAGAGCTTTGTATGTGTGTATATATATGTGTATCTCTCTCTCTCTCTCTATCTCTATCCAAGTCCATAAAAATCAGATCTATCAAGATACACAATTTAAACACTGCAAACAGAAAAATAATTCAAAACGCCAAAATTGTGGGGTTTTTGCTTGCCGGAACACCACAAAGAAATGCCTTAAGAAGCGATCAAAACGTCATATCTATCCAAAAATGGTATTAATACAAACATTGTCTTGCCCCGCAAAAAAAAAGCCCTTAGACAACTCCATTGACTGAAAATTTAAAATGTTATGGGCCTCGGAAAATGGCGACTTTAATTTTTAATTTTTTTTTTACCCAAATTTTTGTTTTCACTACTAAAATAATAATAAAAAATTGGACAATCTTGGTATTGTTGTAATCGTACTGATAAGAAGAATCATATTGCTAGATCATTTTTACCACCTAATGTACGCCGTAGAAACAATTCCCAAAAAGCAATGTCAGAATTGCTGGGTGTTTGCAATTTCACTGCACTTGGGATTTTCTTCCCGTTTTCCAGTACACTATGTGATAAAATCAATGGAATTACAATTTTGGCACGAACAGCACCGAAGAAATACTTATTTAGATAGTTTGGGTGTCAAAATATCTGCTTTTACCAACTCATTAGCTAGCGATCTTAATTTTTTCATAGTTTAAGCTTAGGAGATTAGTAGCTAATAGCAATATGATTTTCTTTTTAAAATGCCGTTGTGGGATTAGATACATGGGCCATACTTCAAGACCAATCAAAATAAGTCTTGCACAACACCAATCAGCTATAAGGCTGTTTTGATGAAAAAAAGAAAAAATCACAGATAGATGAAGGAGGGAGAAACAACTGTTAAACAGTTTAAAGATGTGGTCCTAAATACGAATCAATTTTCATACTAAATGCCTATCTATTTAATGCCATAATCTAATCTATTTTATAATATACTTTAATTAAAAATTTCCCATCTTTCCCGAATTACACTATCTAATTGCTTTACTTTTTGTTTTTCAATTTCCTTCTTTAATGACACTTCGTTTGAGAATCTCAGTGACATCACTTGCCGGGCGGCGCTAGCCTCTGCACGCCAGTTATTCTTACAATGTGCACTCTGTTACCGGCTTGTTACTACTGAACTGAGTCGGCGAGAGAGTGTGCGTGCGGTCATTGTGCACATCACACAGTGACAGAGAAAGGACTAGCCCAGCCCCTGAAACAAGTCACAGATAATGTTTCACTTCAGGGAGGGGCAGGGTCTGTGACAGTGACTACAGCCTCCACCTCCTGACAATGCTTCATTTGAGTATCCCAGCATGCACTGGGATTCTCAACCAAAGCGTCATCAGAAAGGAAGTGGGGAAAAATAAATAGAAAAGCAGATAGATTGTGTATTTAGGGATGGATAGGGAATTTTTAATTAAAGTTTATAAGAAAATAGATTAGTATTGGCATTAAATAGATAGGGATTTAGGATGAAAATTAATATTTTGGACCTCCCCTTTAATGAGACTACTGTCGCAAGACATTTTTGGGAATCTAGACATAAATCTTTTGATTTGAAATGTATGATTTTGGAGGAAATCAAAGTTATAATTCTCTACAGCTTCAAGAAAATTATTACAACGAGAAGTAAATTGAATACTACTCTTTAAATACAGTTAGCTAAGGGCATGAAGAAAAATTGCAACTTTAGTGTGTTTTTATAGAACTCTGCACTCGCAGTGCAGTTATCCTGCACCTGAAATATTGCAGTGATAGTGGCAGTAAATATTTGCATATTAATACAAGAAAGTTAGAATACTTTGAATATACTGTAGATATATATATGTGTATGTGTGTGTATATATATATATATATATATATATATATATATATATATATATATATATATATATATATATATATATATATATATATATATATATATATATATATATATATATATATATATATATCATTTATTATGTTGGTGCTGGGTATCAAGTATCCTTACGTTTTTTAAGGAAGATTATCTCAACAAGTTGTGTGCTTGAGGAAGGGAAGGGGGTGGACCCTCGAAACGTCATCCAGGTGTGGCCGTTCAGTCTCTGATACACCACCTCATCCACAAGTTCCCATATTTGGATCTTTTACATCATGATAAAAGTGATGCAAGTTTGACCATTGAGATTGTAAGATCGATTTATACTTACACTCTGATTATAAAAAAAAAAAAAAAGTATGAAATAGAAACAATGGTGTGACTTTGAAACACCTCTTCACTGTTCCTTCAATGCACTTCTTGCCTGATTTGCATTTGACTAGATTCCTCATGACTGACACATCGAATTTCTACAAAAAAAAGGTATTATTTTTTATTGGTGACAAGGTTCTATACAGTGACAAGGTTCTATACAGCCATCAATGGCGTACAGTCCATAGATGCAGACCACGCAGCCGCTATGGGGCCCGTGAGCCATCAGGGCCCGGAGTCGGGAGATGAAATCCGCTCTGTAAAACTTGTGCATCCTGGGCAGCAGAGGGTGACTCCCCAGCTGCAGTGCAGAGAAGGAGAGGAGGCTCCGCCCACCAGCTGAGCACAGAGCCAGCTTACAGTATGGCCATTGCTCTCCCTGCCCCCTCCCCTGCTCTGCTCTCCCCCTCCTGCCCTGCAATTACACCAAGAGAGCTCTGCAGTCGGGCCCAAGGAGGAAGGGAGGCTACATTATAGAGAAGATGGAAGAACCTGCATCATGTGCAGCCATCTACAGAAAGGGTAAGTCCATGTGCAATGTGTGGTTATAAATATAGAATGTCTAATATGTTTGTATAGAAGTGTGTAATATGTCATGTCTATGTATTTGTGTACATATGTGTATGTGATGCCCATGTATTTATCTGTGGGTACATCCATATATTCACATATGCAGGGCCGGCGCCAGCACCCAGGCAGGTACCGGGACCCTGGACCATCAGAGGGGCTCACTTGCCGTCGGGAACCGGGCCGCTTCCACAGCATTTGTGTAGGACCTCTGGTGCTGCTTGATTGCCGGCATTTCACCTGACATGGCCGTGTGCTGTGTGGCTGTGTGCATCGCCCCTGCCCCGTCATTACTACCAGACACAGTGGCACATCGCACTGGGCACGGCCATGTCAGGTGAAGTGTCGGCAATCAAGCAGCGCCAGAGGTCCTACACAAATGCTGTGGAAGCGGCCCGGGCCCCGACGGCAAGTGGGCCCCCCTGATGGTGCAGGACCATGGCGCTGTATTAGTGGTAGATGTTGTACGACTACGCCACCCGTTGAATGCAGCGAAGGAGCTGCCGCTGCAGGGCAGACCGCTGAGGCCGGTGGTAGGATTGTGCAGCGTGATAGTATCACCCCCAACGGGAGGGGTATGGCCTCAGGGCAGCCGACGTGGATGATGGGGGTAGCAGGAACCACTCGGAGACGGTACGGTGTAGTTCAGGGTCTTTACTGGTGACAAAGATAGACCCTCCCGGAGTACTGGCTAGCGATTGGGGCCTGGTCAGTCCTTGAGCAGATGGGATCTCCCCTGGCCAGGCGGAGTTGTAGGCCTCCCAAACTAACTGTACTCTTCTGGCTACCTTGCTAGAGGCGGGTATAAGTAGCCCACGTCCCTGAGTGTACCGTGTGGTGCTCACCCGTATGGCCGGTGACTCGGGGCCTTCTAGTAGCTTCCGCTCCACGACGGCGGTGCTGGTCCCACGCGTGTGACCGTGCCTTCGGGTTTCTTGGCCAGAGGACCTGAATTCCCCTGCCGGTCGGTTTCTGCTGCTGGATAGGAGTTAGTCCCCACAGCCTCGGACTCCGGGTCCGGTGATAGCTTCTCAGTCAGGGCGAGCTCTGCAGCTGCCAGCCCCTGACTCTTTGTAGTACTGCTCCCACAGAGCTCCTGTTGTTTCTTCCTATGCTGCTTCTGTGATGAAAGCCGGCCGGTGGGTGCAGCTCTCTGGCGCCCCCTTACCTCTCAGGTCAGTCAAGGTACTGCACCTAGAGAAAGTAGTGCCAGGAAGCTGCAACCAGCGCAGGGAACACGGTAGTGTGTTATCCCTTCAACGTCACTAAACCGTAACGTCACTACACAGCACAACTCGCTAGCGCCCTCTTAGCCTCAGGTCAGTCAAGGAACTGCACCTAGGATAAGCGGTCGCCAGGGAGACTGTCCTGTAACCTACTGGGTATCGGGGCCCTCTGTAGTGAGGGCGGTATATATATCTTCCTTGGCCGCGCCAGGAATATATATATCTGAACCTCCGACCGTCACTACCAGCCTTCCCCAATCCCCAGTTGGTATGCTGCCACCAGTCCCTATTTTAGATATACGCCCAGTCCGTGAATGGGCCTATATCGGGTCAGGAACCAACCCTGGGTAGCGTTTTTGGCTTGAGCCGAGCTCACACGGACGTGCGTTCGTTATGCAGAATAAAAGGCAGGCCCACAATTACTTGAGGTAATTGATTATAATAATACACTAGATACACGATATACAACTAAATATACACAGGTATAAGGTCAGGCTAAACTATACAACAATGGAATACAACACACAGAATCACCACAGCATATCAGTTACCGGTTTCTTGATTTTCTTGTGACGCAGGGAGAGGATTCTGCGATCGCAGGCACGGTTCTTTGTTACAGGCTGAGGCCTACCACCGCATGGTCAAACTGCTCCTCCCCTTGGTGGCCTCAGCTGGTGCTCAGATGTTCAGCACACCACTCTTGGGTCAAGACTGACTTGTCTCTTGTCTGTCCTGCTATCTTACCTGCCCCGTCCCGCCCACGGCTGGTGAGGTCAGCTGGCTCAGTCTCCACCCTCAGGTCTAACTTCGATCAGAAGCCCAAATTCTAAGGAACCCAATAACTTCTTCTGGGATGGTCTCAGGATACCCACAGGGGTTCCCACGGATTCGGGCCGCCGTAACCGACCTTTTGATATCAATTATGATACCATACGGTCCTCAGGAATGGCTCCGCGCTATATCTTGGCTTCCAGAGCACGTACAAACGTCTACCGCGGAGGCTTGTGTGCGCAATGGCTCCGGGACGCCGTGATATTTTTTTATTGGCCCATCCCACGCAACATGCGTGTACTATTCATGTTTCTATATCTTATGCCTCCATGCTTGTGACAGACAAAGAAACTAGTCCTATGGGACAAATGGTCAGGTACAGATAGACGACGCACCCCCCCCTGCTGGCTGTGTTTCCTCTCGAAGTCTTTGAAGCTCCTAGCATTCAAGTGTTAAGTAGGCTTCTTATCTTACAGGAGCCTGGATGGGGGGAAACTATCTAGTTGACGTTTTAACAGAAGGTCCCAAGGGTGGGGGCTGCTGAAGTGTGGCCATCCCTGGATATGATTTATCATTACCAAGATGGCGGCTACAGGTTCATCACACCTCCCCCTATACGAGGGCGCGAGGGGGTAGCACATTCCTGTGTTCCCCCGTGCGTCCTTCTGCACCCTCCCCTTGCCGGGATAACCCGTCAGCGTTACCGTGGTCACGGCCTCTTCTGTGGCGAATGGAGAAGTGGTACTGCTGGAGAGCGAGGCTCCAGCGTAGCAACCTGCCATTCGACCCAGAGACCGTGTGTAACCAGCTGAGGGGGTTGTGGTCCGTCTCCACGGTGAAATGGCTCCCGTACAAGTAGGGCTGCAGACGCTGCAGGGCCCATACAATTGCCAGGCATTCTTTTTCCACCGTGGAGTAAGCCACCTCCCGGGGCAGTAGCTTCCTGCTCAGGTACAAGACAGGATGTTCCTGGCCTGTCGTGTTGACCTGACTTAGCACAGCACCGAGGCCAAAGTCACTGGCGTCGGTCTGTACCACAAACGGCCGGTCGAAGTCGGCAGCTTGCAGTACAGGGGAGCTACTTAGGGCGGCCTTGAGTGCCCCGAAAGCTGTCTCGCAGGCGACTGTCCAGTCGACTGCGACGGGCAGCTTCTTCTTGGTGAGGTCCGTCAGGGGCTTGGCCAGGGTGCTATAGTGTGGGACGAACCTCCTATAGTACCCGGCGGTCCCCAAGAAGGACATCACCTGCTTTTTGGTCCTAGGAGTGGGCCAGGATGCGATGGCATCCACTTTCCCCGGTTCTGGCTTCAGAACCCCCCCGCCTACCCGGTGACCCAGGTAGAGGACCTCACTCATGCCCAGCTGGCACTTTTCCGGCTTGATGGTCAAGCCTGCCCGGTGGATCCGACCGAGCACCTGCCGCAGGTGCTCTAGGTGATCCTCCCAAGTGGGACTGAAGACTGCAATATCGTCCAAGTACGCAGCCGCGTACCCTTCAAGTCCCTCAAGCAGCGTATTGACCATCCGCTGAAAAGTGGCAGGGGCATTCTTCATGCCGAATGGCATCACTGTGGACTCGTACAGTCCAAAAGGGGTGATAAAGGCAGAGCGTTCCCTTGCCGCGGGGGTCAGAGGAATCTGCCAGTACCCCCGGCTCAGATCCATGATGGTCAGGTACTTAGCCCCGGCCATCCGATCGAGCAGGTCATCGATGCGTGGTATGGGGAACGCATCGGTGGCCGTTACAGCGTTGAGCCCCCGGTAGTCCACGCAGAACCGTGTAGTTCGGTCCTTCTTTGGTACGAGGACTACAGGCGAGGCCCACGCGCTGCTGGATGCCTGGATCACCCCCAGCTTCAGCATCTCGTCTATCTCTTGGCGCATGTTTCCCTGCACCTCGAAAGAGACCCGATATGCTGAACGCCGGATCGGCGGGTGATCGCCAGTGTCCACGTCGTGGACAGCCATCTCAGTCCTTCCGGGCAGGCTGCTGAACAGCCCCCGGAAGGGGTGCAGGGTGGTCCCCAGCTGGGACCGTTGGTCCTCCGTGAGCTGGTGGCCAACCCCCACATCCTCGATGGACCCACCCGCCTTGGCTTGGGTGAGCAGATCCAGGAGGGTTTCTACCTCTCCTTCCTCGGGAAGGTTGCACACTGGGTGGGCAGTCGCTTCCCGCTCATGATGAGCCTTCATCATGTTCACGTGGAAGGCCTTCCTCCTTCCACGGGCGTGATCCAGGGTGACCAGATAGGTGACGGCGTTGAGTTTCTGGTGCACGAAGTAGGGACCTTCCCAGGCTGCCTGAAGCTTGTTCTGTGGTACGGGGACCAGTACCCACACCTTTTGACCCACCTGGTAGGTCCTCTCACAAGCATTCTGGTCGTACCACCGCTTCTGGTCGGCCTGGGCCTGGGCCATATTGTCCTGCACCAGCTTTGCCAAGGCCATCATCCTGTCCCGGTGGCGCACGACATACTCGATGACCGACACCTCGGGGGTGGCCAAATCCCCTTCCCATGCTTCCTTCACCAGAGCCAGGGGGCCCCGTACCCGTCGCCCGTACAGGAGCTCAAAGGGGGAGAACCCCGTTGAGGCCTGCGGAACCTCCCGGTAAGCAAATAGGAGGTGTGGGAGGTAACGCTCCCAGTCTCTCCCGTGGGAGTCGACCAACATCTTAAGCATCTGCTTTAAGGTGCCATTGAACCGCTCACACAGGCCATTAGTCTGTGGGTGATACGGGCTGGCCACCAGATGTTGCACCTGCATTTGCTTACAGAGGGACTCCATCAGCCGCGACATGAACTGGGTCCCTCGGTCGGTGAGCATTTCTTGGGGGAAACCCACTCTGGAGAAGATCTCCAGTAAGGCGGTAGCCACCTTGTCGGCCCGAATGGACGACAAAGCTACCGCTTCCGGGTACCGGGTGGCATAGTCCACTACCGTGAGTATGAAGCATTTCCCGGAGTGGCTGGGAGTGGACAGAGGTCCAATAAGGTCCACAGCAACCCTCGAGAAAGGCTCTTCGATGATTGGCAGAGTTACCAGTGGGGCTTTGGGGCGCGGCCCCGCCTTCCCCACCCTCTGACAGGTGTCACACGAACGGCAGTAGGCACCCACCGCGGCTCCCATCCCAGGCCAGTAGAAATGCTGAGCTATCCTGGCCTTGGTTTTAGCGATCCCTAGGTGTCCGGCCATCGGAATCTCGTGTGCGATCCGCAACAATTCCGCCCTGAACGGATAGGGTACCACTAACTGTCGGTCCCTGGGCCACGCCTCCGGTGAACCCTGCTGGACCGTTACCCGGTACAGCCGTCCCTGGTCCCAGACCACCCGCTCGCAGTCTGACTCCATGGGAGGCTGTGCCGCCTGTTCCTTGAGAGCTTTCAGGCTGTCGTCTGCTTCCAACGCAGCCTGAAATTCCTGACTTGATGTGGCCAGAATCGACGAAACTGCCACATCCTCTGTCAGCCCCTCCGGGCATGTCACCTGGCCGCTGTCTGACCCGGCAGACACTTGGTCAGAAGTGGGGAAGCCGTCGGACCTCTGCAAGGCTCCTTGGGCTCCGGCGCTCCCACTCCTGGTGACAGCGGCTATGACCGCTGTGACCGTGGGTAGTGCCTGCTTCCCCTCTGTTTCTGACCAAGCCGCCCGATCAGGCAGGCTTCCTAGGCCTTTGGACATCTCGGATGTGGGGAACTCCTGCCCTGGGGTCTTACCTGGCGGCTCCTCTCTTGGGACACCCCCACCTCCCATGGCCTGTTCCTCCCCCTGCAGTGGGCCTATACTCAGCAGCCTGGATACCCCTGGGAGCCCTACACTGCCGGTAGCTGCCCCCCTCTCCATCCCTGAGCTTCCCTCTACAGAATCCTGCCCGCCCCCTCCCTCACCGGAGGACAAGAGGTCACGGCACGCCGGCTGAGCACCTCTGCGGGCATCCCCACACTCCCCACCTGCTTTCACTAACCCTGTTTGTGTTGTGTCTGTGCAGGTGTTACCCTCAGGTTTCACTCCCTCCTCCTCAGCAGGACACACACTACATACAACATGGTTGGCATTAGCAGCAGACAAATCAATACACTCTTGGGGGGCCGAACTTGGGGGTTCAGAGGGTACATACTGCGATACTAGACGCCCCAAGTCGGTCCCTAATAAAACATTTGCGGGAATATTTGGCGTTACTCCCACCTCCCGCATCCCCCTTCCGGCACCCCAGTCCAAATACACCATGGCAACGGGAAGTGCCGGCTCCACGCCTCCAACCCCGGAGACGGAAAGAGTCTTTCCTGGTACCAAGTCCTGGGGGGACACCACCTCAGGCCGTACCAGTGTTCGTTCAGCGCCCGTGTCCCGCAGTCCCATGACCGCAGAACGGCCTATGGTGACGGGTTGGATGTTGTCCAGGGACCTACCACCACCCCCTCCCACACACAAAACATTGGGCGCTCTCTGGGACTGGGATGGGGTCTTTTGGCGCTGGGGACACTCAGCCCTAAAGTGTCCTGGTTTGTTGCATAGATGACAACGTCTTACGTCTGGTCCTTGCCTGGAGAGGGCAACAGGGGGATACACCCCTTGTGTTCTAGGGGCCGGGGAAACAGGGGCATGACTGGGCTTACCCCCTCTCCAGGTGCTGCTGGCAGACTTCTTCAGCTCAGGCGCCCTGTTATTGGCATACTCGTCTGCCAGGGCGGCTGTAGCAGAAGCCCCTGTTGGTTTTCGGTCACGGAGGAACTGTCGGAGGTCCTCTGGGCAGTTCCACAAGAACTGCTCCGTGACGAACAGTTCCTGGACCTCCTGGCGGGTAGTAAGCGCTAGACCCGAGGTCCAGTGCTCTGCGGCTCTCAACAGCGCCCGCATATGATCGGTCCAGGTGTCCTTGGGGCCACGCAGCAGGCTCCGGAACTTCTGGCGGTACGACTCGGGAGTGAGGTTGTACTGCCGGATCAGGGCCCGCTTGATGCAGTCGTAGTTCTGTACCTCCCCGGCAGGTAAGTCCCCCAAGGCATCCAGGGACTTACCCCTCAAACGGGGGGTCAGGTATCTGGCCCACTGATCCCGGGCCAGATGGTGCTGAAGACAGGTCCGTTCAAATGCCACCAGAAAGGAGTCCAGGTCCCCATCCTTCTCCAGTAGAGGGAAGTCCTCAGCTCGGACTTTGGACGACTTGGTCTCCTGATGGGTTGGTTGCTCTAGCGGAAGCCCCCGCTGGGCCAGGTCCAGTTGGTGCTGGCGCTCCGCAGCTCGCTCTGCACGCTCCGCAGCCCGCTCTGCACGCTCCGCAGCCTCCCGGCGCTCCGCAGCTTCGCGCTCCTCCTCCGCTGCCTTCTCTGATGCTGCCAGGAGGGTTTTGTAGACGGCATCGCCATGAGACTGGAGACTTGCCATAGCCGCTTGTAAAAGGGCTTGTGATCTGGACAGGCTGGGCTGGGTAGGTGGTGGGCAGCCCACTGCGGGACCGTATACTGGGGACTGGCTCCCTGAGGTGCCCGGGCTGGACTCCTCCTCGCCATGAGTAACAATGTCCTCCCCTCCTGCCACACGGACCGTAGCATTAGCCTCCTGCAGGGTCTTGCTCCTGGTGCCGTCTGCCATCTTGGTAACAGACACCGCTGCAACCCTGAGTTTGCACACACCTTGTTATACTTTTAGCCTGACCGTCTAACGTTGGGCTGACCTTAAGACTCCAGCAGTGGAAGTTACCACTGGCAGTCTTTAGTGCCTGGGAGTAGGGGTCCCACAACACTATTATTCTGCAATCCCACCGCTCTGCCACCAATGTGATGAAAGCCGGCCGGTGGGTGCAGCTCTCTGGCGCCCCCTTACCTCTCAGGTCAGTCAAGGTACTGCACCTAGAGAAAGTAGTGCCAGGAAGCTGCAACCAGCGCAGGGAACACGGTAGTGTGTTATCCCTTCAACGTCACTAAACCGTAACGTCACTACACAGCACAACTCGCTAGCGCCCTCTTAGCCTCAGGTCAGTCAAGGAACTGCACCTAGGATAAGCGGTCGCCAGGGAGACTGTCCTGTAACCTACTGGGTATCGGGGCCCTCTGTAGTGAGGGCGGTATATATATCTTCCTTGGCCGCGCCAGGAATATATATATCTGAACCTCCGACCGTCACTACCAGCCTTCCCCAATCCCCAGTTGGTATGCTGCCACCAGTCCCTATTTTAGATATACGCCCAGTCCGTGAATGGGCCTATATCGGGTCAGGAACCAACCCTGGGTAGCGTTTTTGGCTTGAGCCGAGCTCACACGGACGTGCGTTCGTTATGCAGAATAAAAGGCAGGCCCACAATTACTTGAGGTAATTGATTATAATAATACACTAGATACACGATATACAACTAAATATACACAGGTATAAGGTCAGGCTAAACTATACAACAATGGAATACAACACACAGAATCACCACAGCATATCAGTTACCGGTTTCTTGATTTTCTTGTGACGCAGGGAGAGGATTCTGCGATCGCAGGCACGGTTCTTTGTTACAGGCTGAGGCCTACCACCGCATGGTCAAACTGCTCCTCCCCTTGGTGGCCTCAGCTGGTGCTCAGATGTTCAGCACACCACTCTTGGGTCAAGACTGACTTGTCTCTTGTCTGTCCTGCTATCTTACCTGCCCCGTCCCGCCCACGGCTGGTGAGGTCAGCTGGCTCAGTCTCCACCCTCAGGTCTAACTTCGATCAGAAGCCCAAATTCTAAGGAACCCAATAACTTCTTCTGGGATGGTCTCAGGATACCCACAGGGGTTCCCACGGATTCGGGCCGCCGTAACCGACCTTTTGATATCAATTATGATACCATACGGTCCTCAGGAATGGCTCCGCGCTATATCTTGGCTTCCAGAGCACGTACAAACGTCTACCGCGGAGGCTTGTGTGCGCAATGGCTCCGGGACGCCGTGATATTTTTTTATTGGCCCATCCCACGCAACATGCGTGTACTATTCATGTTTCTATATCTTATGCCTCCATGCTTGTGACAGACAAAGAAACTAGTCCTATGGGACAAATGGTCAGGTACAGATAGACGACGCACCCCCCCCTGCTGGCTGTGTTTCCTCTCGAAGTCTTTGAAGCTCCTAGCATTCAAGTGTTAAGTAGGCTTCTTATCTTACAGGAGCCTGGATGGGGGGAAACTATCTAGTTGACGTTTTAACAGAAGGTCCCAAGGGTGGGGGCTGCTGAAGTGTGGCCATCCCTGGATATGATTTATCATTACCAAGATGGCGGCTACAGGTTCATCACAGCTTCTCTTCTCTGTCTCTACTTCTTCTCTACTCCCCAACCCTGCCTCAGCCCTAGGTTTATATAGGGGAAGTTCTTCCCCTCCCAGGACTGGGCAGGAGGTGTGGCATGCACAGGATCCCTGACCAAGAGACCTCCCACCTGCTCTCAGACATAACATTGCCGTTACTGTAGAAACCAGACCCCTGGGGTGCCACATATGTGTATGACTGTGTGTATATATTTGTCTGTTTTATGTGTTTTTAAGAATGTGTTCAAATATGTATGTATGTCTGTATGCACGTGTCTGCTTATTGTATGTGTGCATATCTGTGTACCATGTGCATGTGTGTGTATGTTTGCTTACCGTGTGCGTGCATGTCTGCGTACTGTGTGTGTGCAGGTGGGCATGTCTGCGTACTGTGTGTGTGCAGGTGTGCATGTCTGCGTACTGTGTGTGTGCCGGTGTGCATGTCTGCGTACTGTGTGTGTGCGCATGTTTGAATATGTGAAGGATGAGGAGGCAGGCTGGGTCCTGTGTTGTAAACCTATATTTCTCTGCGTCATGTGACACTCCCTCTCTCATCATTCCTCCTCTGCGTCTGACGCAGCGGCATGATGACGCGCCACACTCTGTCAGACAGTGGAGCTGGCAGCTGCTGAGGTGATGACAGAGACGCGCTGCAGAGACTGAAGCAGCAGGGAACGAGGAGCGGTAAGTATGTATTTATTTTTAAATCAGTGAGTACTGATAATACTGGAGGACTGGGGCTGCATTTTTACCCTATGGTGGGGGCTGCATTTTTACCCTATGGTGGGGGCTGCATTTTTACCCTATGGTGGGGGCTGCATTTTTACCCTATGGTGGGGGCTGCATTTTTACCCTATGGTGGGAGCTGCATTTTTATCCTATGGGGGGCTACATTATACTGCATACAGGACCATGGGGAGTGCAATATACTGTGCTGAGGACCATGGGGAGTGCAATATACTGTGTGGAGGACCATGGCGAGTGCATTATACTATGTAGAGTGTGAAGGTTTGTGCGGGGCCATTATACTGTATATAGGCCCATTATACTGCATGGAGGGCTGTGTGGGGGTCACAGTTGGAGGATCATACTGTGTTGGGGTCACCATACTTTGCCAGGGCAGTTGAGGTGAGGTACAGTAGGGTCATTATACTGCGCATGTGGAGGAATTCACCATGGGGGTATCATACTGAGTTTGGGGGACACCTTTGTTGGCATCACACTTTATGGGGCAAAGAAAAAAAGGAATCTAGGACTTCAGCAGGAAGAAAATTACGTAAAGGCTGGAAAGTTGTGAGGTTTACATTTTTTGGGGGGGGAGGGGGAGCCCAGGAGGGGGGGGGGGCCCAATTAGAACTTCTGCTATGGGGCCCCATGATTCCTATGTACGCCCCTGACAGCCATATCAATACTTCTATAAGTATACAAATAGCCTCTTGAGAGAGGAAGAGGACTAGAACTCTAGTGCCACCTATTAGATGTAGCAATTATAAAAGTTAATATCGACCCCCTTTGAGAGCCATGTCACATGACTTGAGATAAAAAACACAAACAGAAACTTAATTTGCAGACTTGTGTTTCAGAGTGTTTGCCCCTTTTCAGTTCAAGGCAGAATATCTTGTTTGGCTAAGTAAGTAAAAGATAATGACCGGTTCCTGTAAAGCACCATAAGGGAGCTTTATTTTATCTTTGATCTAGACCCTCTTTCCTCTACAGCCCTGCTTTTTTCCTCAGTGGTTTTCCTCGAAAACTATACTCACTTATAAAAAAAAACCAATGTTTGCGGTCATGGTATAGTGGCGCTAGGAATCTCTTCTTTTTGTTTTCAGATGAAGATTAAGGTACCATATCCAAACCTCTTTATTCTCATGTTCCTATT
The DNA here is from genome assembly GCF_046119375.1 of Phyllobates terribilis. NCBI lineage: Eukaryota > Metazoa > Chordata > Amphibia > Anura > Dendrobatidae > Phyllobates > Phyllobates terribilis. The sequence continues at coordinate 221,043,454 of NW_027362771.1, forward strand.
AATCTAAATGAATCCACTCTGTTATTATTAATTACTGTAGCGCCATTTATTTTTTATTTTATTTTTATTTTACATTTATTTATTTTTTATTTTACATTTTATTTTTTGGCGCTTTACATGTCAAAAGGGGTATACATTATAAAGAAACAAGTTAAATAATCATGAACAATACAGGTCACCAACTGGTACAGGAGGAAAGAGGACCCTGCTCGTGAGGGCTCACAGTCTACAAGGGATGGGTGAGGGTAGAGCTGGTCGTGCAGCGGTATGGTGGAGCGAGGATTATTTCAGGTTGTAGGCTTGTCAGAAGAGGTGGGTCTTCAGGATCCTATTGAAGGTTTCCACGGTAGACGAGAGTCTGATGTGTTGGGGTAGAGAGTTCCAGAGTAGGGGTGGATGCATGGGAGAAATCTTGTATGCAATTGTGGGAAGAGGTGATAAGAGGGGAGTAGAGCAGGAGATTTTGTGAGGATCAGAGTTTGCCTTCAGGTAAGTACCAGGAGACTAGATCACAGATGTATGGAGGAGACAAGTTGTGAATGGATTTGTATGCCATGGTTAGGGTTTTGAACTGGAGTCTTTGGGCAATATAGAGCCAGTGAAGGGCTTGACAGAGAGGAGAGGCTGGGGAATAGTGGGGGGATAGGTGGATTAGTCGGGCAGCGGAGTTTAGGATAGATTGGAGGGGTGTTAGAGTGGAGGCAACTAAAGCAAGAGGTTGCAGTAGTCGAGGTGGAAGATGATGAGAGCATGGACTAGTGTTTTTGCAGATTCTTGATTAAGGAATTTACAGAGATATTTTTGAGTTAGTCTGCAGGAGGTGTAAAGGGCTTAGACATGGGGTTTGAAGGAGGGTCAGAGTCCAGGGTTACCCCGATACAGTGCGGTTGCGGGACTGGGGGAAGATTGAGCAGCCATTAACTCTGATGGATAGGTCTGTTGGGAGGGGTTAAGTGAGATGGGCTAAAGATGATGAATTCTGTTTTATCCATGTCACGTTTTAGAAATCTAGCAGAGCAGAAAGATTAAATAGCGGACAGACATTGTGGGATTCTGGTTAGTAAGGAGGTGATATCGGGTCCACAGAGGTAAATCTGTGTGTCATCAGCATAGAGATGATACTGAAAGTTCTGGGACTCTGAGCTGTCCCAGGCCGAAGGTGTAGATGGAGAAGAGCAGGGGTACTAGAACTGAACCTTGGGGGACACCAACAGAAAGGGGGCAAGATGATGATGAGGAGGTGGTGTGTGAGTGGTAGACTCTGAATGAATGGTCCGGTCTGTTAGGTATGAGGAGATCCAAGATAGGGCCAAGTCTGTGATGCCAAGAGATGAGTCTGTAGTAAGAGGGAATAGTCCACTGTGTTGAAGGCAGAGGACAGGTCTAGGAGGAGGAGGACAGAGTAGTGTCGTTTTGATTTAGTAGTTAGGTGGTCATTGGTGACTTTAGTCAGGGCAGTTGCAGTGGAATGATACGGATGGAAGTCAGACTGTAAGCTCTGTTTCCATAGTGTACTTAGTGACAGAGGTTGGCGTCTCCTTTACACTTCTTAATTTGATAACATTCACCATTATCATGTGACTAGTGTTGAGCGAGTATGTTCTGTTAACCCTTTTTCCGAGTACGCTCGGGCCGAGCTCCGAGTATTTATAGCTGCTCGGTGATATGTTTGAATCGCTCCCGTGTGCATGATTTGCGACTGTTTGACCGTTTTAGTTACATGTATGGAATGTCTATTTCTTACACATTCCTCACATGTAATAAAGCTGTCAAACCGTTGCAAATCATGCACACGGGAGCGATTCAAACATGACACCGAGCAGCTGTAACTACTCTGAGCTCGGCCCTGGCATACTCAGACAGAACATACTCGCTCAACACTACATGTGACACATTCCATGTGCTGCCAGCTTTGAAGCCTATTAGATGTAGGTCACACCTAGCTAGATCTGAAAATCTAGGCCTCGCTACAAGGGTCTGTGAGGCTGATATTTTTGGTGCATTTCTAATGTTCTAAGTGGTTTAGAGTCCATTTTGGCTGTACCTGTCCAGCAACTTAAGGGCTGGCATGTATGCTGAACATTGCAACACTTTTATCAGAATGATGCATTAATAAATTTGGCTCCTTGTATGACTTCTCTTAGCCATGTGTCTTTTTCTAAACACTTATGTGGTCAATTTACAGCAGAATTTCAAAAGAGATGGTCTTTGTATATTTACATCCACTTTGTAAATTCAACATTTCGGTTCGGTCATAGAAGCAGAAAACTGAGTTAAAGGGAATCTGTCAGCAGGTTTTTGCTATGTAATCTGTAGGATCAGAGACTCCAATTACTGCGATGTGACATTTACTAGGCTGTATTTTGCTTTTTCAGTACAATCAGTATTTTATCAGCAGATTATCAAGAGGTCAGCTTACTTGGTCCAACCACGCTCCCAGCACTGAGTAGTAGCTCTCTGTCACTATACAATGTAAACAGAAAGCTGTGTCGTGGGTTATATACAGCTCGATAACTGAGCTCTGCTAGAACTGCACCAGAGAAAACTGTGAATATTATAACTGCTGCACCGAGTAAACTATGTGATACATCGCTGGATCAGGGTCTCTGCCCCTACATCATGCTGCTGTCCGATTTACATGGCATAAATCTGCTGAGACATTCTTTTAAGGGTATGTGCACACGATGCAGAAATGAAGCAGAAAATTTCTGCATCATTTCTGCATCTCCCTGGCAGAAAAAACGCATGCAGATTGTGCATGCGTTTTTCCTGCAGAATACATGCGGATTCACATGCGTTTCCACATGCGTTTCCGCATGTGGATTGACAAGCGCTTTCCAGGCGATTTTAGCATCACCTCGAAAGTGCTTGACGACTAGGTCACACTATATAAATCCATGCAACCGGCATGGATTTATATAGTGTGACCCGAGAGAATGGTAAAAATAAAAAATAAATGTATACTTTACCCTCCGATGGCCCGCGCTGTCCTGCTCAATCCGTTCTCCCTCGCTGGCAACTTTGAATTGAAAGACCTACCGACGTCAGCGTCACGTGACCCGTCACATGACTCTGACGTCAGCACAGGTCCTTCAACTCACTGCCAAGTGCCGGGAACCTAGCAGTAGTGGTGCGCGGGCCGACAGAAGGTAAATATACATTTATTTTTTATTTTATTCTTTTTTTACAGCTTTTAATGGTACCTGGGTGTGGATGAGACTCTCCTCTCCTCCACACCCGGGTACCATCCGCACATTAGAACGCGCCAATAACGCAAGTACAAATGCAGTCTTGCGGAATTGGCGCGTTCTAATGCAAGTCAATGGCGGCAAAAACGCCGCGTTTACGCAAAATTAATTGACATGCTGCGGATTTTTGAGCGCAGCGTTTACGCTGCGGAGAAATCCGCATCATGGGCACAGCACATGCGGATTTCAATTGGGGAACATTGCTGCCCTTTTACCATGAGTTTTTAATGCGTTTCCGCGGCGTTTCCGCATCTGCAAAAGCGCCGCGGAAACGCATTAAAAACGCATCTTGTGAACTCAGCCTTAAAGCTGTGATGGATCCTTTGCCCAACAGATACCACTGCCACCCGACAGTGTTCGACACAAGTGGAATCATTTTCACTAAGTTTCTTATAGTTTATTACCATTCTTGATGCTATAATGGAAATGATCCTGACATGCTCTCCCAAGTATGAAATGGAAATGTGCATATGCCTAGCAGCTAATCCAAATCAGTCCCACTGTATTATCAGGTATAGACAGAGCAGCAGCCTGAGCCAGTGACTGTACAGGATGCCTCCTATTCCTACTAGACAATGCCCCGATGCCAGCACTGTTTATCGGGTCCTACCACCGCTCCGCTCTAAGGGAGCAGAAGTAAAAAGCAATCAGCCTGCAAATTCTGTGAAGTGCAAGCACTGTATAAAAGTCCGGTTTGATAAATCTCAGCTTTGAGATTATCAATGGCATTAAATGATATTGGATTGGAACATAGGGCACAGAAAACCAGACCAATAACCAGCATTAGTCTCAAAAGAGATAACATAGGTATTTTGCATAGTTCATATGAAGTTTCATGTGATATAGCAGTCATGTGGAAAGCCAAACAACTGGAATCAGAGCAGGAGATGGTTATTTTCTTTACTGGGAGATTAACTGGAGTTTCAGAGTTGGCAAATGTCATCCTGCAGAACAGAGATTAGGCAGCTGTGTTAAGCTTCCTTCACTGGGCTTTTGTGACCTTTGCCCAGACGCATCATTAAATTAGTTTATTGTGAGAAGATAAGAACTCATTTATATTTTGTTATCTGGCTTCCTTCTCCTGAAGGAAGGAGTGGGTAGCCTTCCTCTTGTGCATGAGCCTGTATGAACATGAACTGTACCAGTTCTCTGATGCTTTATATCCAGTCTTTATGCTTCATTAACTTATCCACGGTAATTATGTGCGTCAGACCAGCATGTTAACTGCCACATTATGATGTATGTGAAGTCTACTTTTTAGCATTTTATATACCAGTAACTAGACCATTCTGTCTACGCACGACAAAATCTATATAAAGAACAAAAACTATCATTTTTAACAATATTTTTACAAAATTTTAACTTTAATATATTCATTACTTTTGTCAAATATGAAAATGTATCTCCTCTTCATAATATTATATTCATTGTATCAGTGTCAAGTTAACCCAGTGTTAGTGATTATTTAAGGTAGATTAATAACGAAGGTTTTCAAGTAGCACATCTTGAAGATGCAATACCCATCCAGGTATATACCGTACTTGTAGATGGCTGGTCCCAGGACGGTGACGGTAATAGACAATGCATCCAATTAAGGGCAGCATTCTTGTCCTAGGACAACGACTGCAATCCATAAATATAGAAATATCCATGCTCACGAAAACTATTTAATGCAATTAGTAAATAGTAATAATAGTTGTAATGCAAAGGCATCAGCTGTTTTGGAAACACAAAATACCCAGGATAAACCAATGTAGAGGTTTCTTTGTGTGTTGCCCAACTGGCCTACTTTCGTAGACATTGATGGATTGTTTCCTAAGCTTTTTTTTTTTTATTGTTCGCTCATGTTATTAAAATATTTCATGATTAAACAGCTTTCTGGGTAAATACATTGTCACTGTTTTTCACTAAACTTCCCTGCAAGGGGGATCTAAAACATTGTCAAATCTGCTCTTCTCCTTAATCTTGAAAAGGCAACATAGAATTGTTCATGGCCAAAAACTGTCCCTGGCAAATAAATTCCAGCATGATCAAGTGTTTGACCCCCCCCCCCCCCCCCCCCAAAAAAAAAAAAAAAGTGGAAAAACTATGCTTTTTAATCATACCACCGAACAAAAAGTGGCATAAAACACGATCAACAAAATGAATGTGAATAAAACTGGGGTTTCCGTGTAAATCTCTGAAATACGCGATTCAGACAGAACCCCCCGGCAGAAGAGTCCTTATAATGAGGCAGATGGAGGCACTGTAGAAGCCGTCTGGCCTATGATCCGGCGGTGTCCGTCTTTTTAGGCGTGCATAAAAACGCAGTCCGCCACAGTTTTGAAAACTTCTGAACAGAAGGACAACTCTGAACAGAGGCCAGATGGAGCCAAAAATAAGTCTTCTGCCTATTTATAGTGAATGGATCCCTCGGGAGGTTTCATCTGACTCTCGTCACTTGGAGATTTAGATGCAAATGCTCAGCATAGAGCGCAGGATAAATGTGATCCAATATGTCAAGTAAAATGTTCCTAATAAAAGCTTCAAATCAATCCACAAAAAAGCAAGACCACACTCAGGTCTGTCATCTGTTAACGGAAATATAGGGGGCTTCCATGTTACTAGTAGTACAAAGGCTCTGGAAAAGCTGAATGGCTCCTAGCCCCCCAAAAGTAATTCAGCAAATTCTGATCTCTGAAATCCAAATGTCGCCTCCCTTCTGAGCCTCACAGTGTCCCTTAACCATATTTAGCGTCCACATGTTTAGCATTTCAGTAGCAATGAGAGCCTGCCTAATTTACAGGTGCGTGTCTCCAGATGCACAAGTTGGGCATAAAGTGCTGGGCACTACAACATACGGGGCACTGCAATGGCAGTTTGCAATTTCCACTCAGCAGCATCCACTGCTGGAAAACGCCCATGGAGTCAAAATCGTCACTACACCTGTAGATAAATTCCCAGAGGGGTATAATTTCCAAAATGGGATCACTTGAAGGGGATTCTGCTGTTTTAGCACTTAGGGGCTTTGTATATGGAGTCTGCAAACTATTCTAGGAAAATCTGCGCTCCAGGAGGCTAATAACGCTCCGTCCCTCCCGAGTGTCGCCGTGTGGCCAAGCAGTACTGTACAACCACATATGGGGTATTTCTACATTCACCAGAAACACATTTTGTTTTATTTTCAATGTTTTATTTATTGAAGAAATAGACATAACAGATAAATAACATACACACATTTTTCAATCCGAATCAAATCGGATAAAGAAAAGTGTACAACAAATTTTAAATATTTGAAATGTATGTACATGGATTTGTCATGAAGATTGCAGCAAAACATAGTAATACAGATGATGCAATTTGAATATATGATCAATGTATAACATAAAAGAGAGACGTAATTGTCTCTATATATAAGTAATGACAATATAAGAAAAACAAGAATAAGGATGCGTAAAAAAGAAATGAGAATCAAAAAATCAACTGGGTAATAAGGAGAGAGAAAACTTGGATATAAAAGGGGGGATAGACAAGGTAGGAGAAAGAGAATGAGAGAGGAAAGTGAAGAGGGTGGAGGGATGGGGGAAAGGTCCAGTCACTGTATGAAGAGGTTAAAAAAAAAAAATAGCATATATTAAAATGTTTGTGATAGAGGGATAGGTAGGAGGCGGAGTTTCTAAATTTCTGCCAAGGAGTCCAAACCCGATAAAAGGAGGTGAGATTTTGCATTGACAAGGCTGCCAGTTGTTCAGTTTGGAATAATTGGTCGATTTTTAGAAGCAATTGCTTCTTGCTTGATAAATCAGGTGTACGCCAAAGAGGTGGTATGAACAGCTTACCCTGTGATAGAACAAAAGAGACTAATTTAGATGGAAACTTTTTGTCCGATTTAATTGGGAGGTTTAAGAATGTGTTCAGCGGTTAAGGTCAGGTATGTGTAGTAATTCAAATAGGGTTTGAGCTATCATTTTCCAGAATCTTTGAATAACCGGGCAATTCCACCATATGTGTAAGTATGATCCCTTATCTTTTTCAAACCTCCAACAAAGGTCTGGGGTAGTAGAAAACCATTTATGAGTCTGGATGGGTGTTGTGTACCATTGACATTATTTTATAGGAATTCTCTTGAACCCTGACACATTGTGAAGGACCATGTGAGAAATTATATATTTGTTTGATTTGGGAACCAGTAAAAGAGATACCTAACTCTTTTTCCAATTTTTAACAAGAATGCTCTCTTCTGAGAAATATCCTTCAAGAGTAAGATGTTATAGAGAGAAGAGAGGATTTTCTTTGGCGGGTTTGTTTGTGCGCATAGAGATTCATAAGCAGTGAGTGGTCTAGAGGGATCTCCCTTTATCAAGGCTTGATGAATTGCCATTTTTAAGGATTTGGAATGAAGAAAATTAAAGTTGGACATTGTAGGCAAGGATATCATTTCTTGGAAGGTGATGAAGGAGCCATCCTTCAGTAATTGATCTATTAAGGGGGAGGTTTCTATATGTCTTTCTGTATTAAGTGATTTGGGTTTGCCTAAGCTTGGGGTGAGGAAGTCCTGTGCTCGAGATAATGGAGATAGGAGGGGAGCAAAAGAGTCAGCGACTGTTAACCAACGTTTGACCGTCATGTGGGTTAGTTGGTTGTGAAATGTAATTTTATGTGTTAAAATGAGGTTAGACAGTATTATTGAACGCAGTGGTATAGGTGACATATGTTCTTCTATGGATAGCTTCTTCCCCAGTTCTCTGATCCAATCCGTAGTTCTAGAGAGTATGGCGGCTTAGTAGTATTTATGGATATTGGGTACTCCCATACCGCCCGATCTATTGGGAAGCGATAAAGTTAGAGAGTTCAGTCTTGGTCGGTGTTTGTTCCAAATGTAATTAAAAAAAGAGTGAGTTAATTTTGGATAAGTATGTTTTGGACAGAGAAATGGGAAGCATTTGAAAAAGGTAAATTAATTTGGGTAAAAGAATGCTTTTAATTAGGTTTTTCTACCAAACCAAGAGAGATGAGGACTAGGAGCCCTCCATTTCTTGATGAGGTCTGGGACTGTAACAAGAAGAGGTTTATAGTTAAGTTTAAATAAATCTTTATAAGATGCACTAATCTTGATGCCCAAATAAGTGATGTGACTTTCTGGCCACCTGAACAGGAATAGGGTTTTAAAGCGGTTTATGGTGTGTATTGGTATGTTTTTTCACAGTGCTTCAGATTTGGAAAGATTTATTTTGAAGTTGGACAAGGAACCATATTTGTCTAGAATCTGCATAAGGGCCGGGATCCCTTTGTGGAGGTTGTCATTGAGATGAGAAGGTCATCAGCGAAGGCCATGGTTTTATGGTGGATGCCATCTATATTGACTCCCACTGTCCTCACATAAATTAATGGATCAAGGGTTCCATCACCATAATAAATAAAGGTGGTGAAAGGGGGCTGGCTTGCCTAGTTCCATTATGGATGGTAAAAGGTTTAGAGAGGAAATTGTTGATTTTAATTTTAGCTGAGGGATGAGAGTACATTTGGAGTATTGCCGATGTCACAACAGGAGGAAAATTAAAGCTATTGAGTGCACCAGAAACACATTTTGGTGCAATTTTTACCCATTTCCCGTGTGCAAATGTAAAATCTGGGGCTAAAACAAAATGTTGGTGGTAAAAATGCAATTATTTTTTCTACACTGCCCAATGGTAAAATTCTGTGACACACCTGTGGTATCAATATGATCCCTGCACCCCTACAATGGGAGGTATAGTTTGTAAAATGCTTTCAGTTATGGGGGGGGGGGGGTTCTGCTGTTCTGGCACTTCAGGGGCTCTGCCAATGTGACCTGGCACCCTCAAACTGTTCCAGCAAAATCTCAACTCCAATATGGCACTTTTTCCCTTTTGAGCTTTGCATTGTGCCTTAAAAGTAGTTTTCGACCACATATGGGTACTCAGGAGAATTGCACAGCAAATTTGGGGCCCATTTTCCTTCTACCCTTGTGAAAATGAAAAACAATTGGGGCTAAAACTACATTTTTGTGGGAAAAATTCTCACAGATCAACATTGTAAAACTCTGTGAAGCACCTGTGGGTTCAAGATGCTCACCACATGTCTAGATAAATGTCTAGTTTCCAAAATGGAGTCACTTGTGGGAGGTTTTCACTGTTTAGATACATCATGGTTTCTCCAAACTCCATATAACTCCCGCAAACCATTCCATCAAAGTCTGTGTTCCAAAACGTCACTCCTTCCTTTGAGTCCTGCTGTGCGCCCAAACAGTAGTTTTCCCCCACATATGGGGTATTTGGAGTACTCAAGAGAAAATGGGCCCCACAGTTTGGTGCGCAATTTCTCCTTTTACCCTTGTGAAAATAAAAAAAAATAGGTGTAAGGTAAATTTTTGGTGGAAATAAAAAGTAAAGTGTTCATTAATTCCATTAATTCCTGTGAAGCACCTGAAGAGTTAATAAACTTCTTTAATGTGGTTTTGAGTACTTTGAGGGGTACAGTTTTTACAATGGTGTCACTTTAGGGTATTTACCGTCATATAGGCCCCTCAAAGTTACTTCAAATGTGATGTGGTTCCTAAAAAAAAAAAGAAAAATGATTTTGTTGGAAAAATGAAAAATTGCTGGTCAATTTTTAACCCTTCTGACTTTGAACAAAAAAAACTTGTTTCAAAAATTGTGCTGATGGAAAGTAGACATGTGGGTACTGTTATTTATTAACGATTTTGTGTGACCTAATTCTCTGGTTTAAGGGCATAAAAATTAAAAGTTTGAAAATTTGCAAAAATTTTGACCAAATTTAAAAAATGTTTTCACAAATAAACGTAAGTGATATCAAACAAATTTTACCACTCTTATGAAGTACAATGTGTCACGAAAAAACAAGTCTCAGAAATGATTGGATCCATTGAAGTTATTACCACTAGAGTTATTACCACTAAAAGTGACACTGGTCAGAATTGTAAAATTTGGTCTGGTCATGAAGGTGAAAACAGGCTTGGGTGATAAAAAAGTTGCTACATTTATTGGTTTCCAAGAGCTCCAGCAAGTTGTGTCCCCCATTCCTCCAAATTTCAACACTAGTGCCCCCACCTTTTTGTTCCCTCCAGAGCCCATCCTATAAAAAATTGAGAGGCCAAGAAGTATGCTTCAATGCTAATCCCCCCTGATCTTTGGGTAACTAGTTTTTCAAGTTTAATCCTAGATATTCCTTTTTTTCCATACCAGATCTCTAAAGATGTTATGCATTTTCCTGAACCAAAATTTTGGAATCCAAATGGGGGAGCTGTGCAGTGTATATAGAATACAGAACATAAGGCACATTTTAATGAGATTTGTTCTACCCAGGGCAGTCAAAGGTAATTTTCCCCAAGCACCTATTTTATGCGCTGTTTGGGAAAATCTAATTACATTTTGGCTGTATTGCTTTTTTGACCCTCAGCGGGGTTCTTAAAACGCTACTGTATTTATAAAAGCCATCTTAAAAAAAAAAAAAAGACCTACGAGTGTCATGGAAATCTTACAATAGTCATGACAGATTTGATGAATTTAGATAATTTAATCTAAAATTGCTATTTATCATCTTCCTCCAGTTAAAATTGGCAAAGATTGAGTGAATGATTCTACTGAGATTTTAGTCATTCCTGGCCATTTTAATGGCGATTTTAGATTTCCACATTACAAAGATTTGGATTTATTTCCAGTGTGGTGGATCATCTGACAAAATCAAGGCATTTGAAGTTCGTTATTGGCTGTCATCAGACAGATGCACTAATAATGTCCTTTGGGATATGGCAGTCTTATGTGGATTTGGCTTACTCCGTATAGAAACTACTATTATTTAAAAAAAGAAAAAAACTGAATTTTACAAAAAAACTGTATTTTACAATTTATTTGTTAATCTATTAGTCAGTAAATCACTCAGTCAGATGTCCCATGTACAGTAATAGGAAAAGTATAAGGGAACAAAGAGGAGCTGTTATAATGTTCCATAGACATAAGAGTCAGAAGGGTAAAGTTCATGGAGAACACAATGTCCATTATATCTGCTGGAAATCAGATGGAAGACAAATACAGCATTTCACAGTGAAAAAAACATGGTGGCCTCTAGACTAAAATGTCTTACCTTAGTTTATGCAACCATGAATACTTTAGGCTTAGTGCCCACTATGCAGAAATGAAGCAGAAATTTTCCTGAGCATTTCTGAATCTCCTTGGCAGAAAAACGCATGTTTTTTTTTACATGCATATTTGCATGCGTATTTGCCATGCGTTTTTCCAATGCATTGTATAGGCAAATACGCATGCAGAAACGCACAAGAATTGGTCATGTCCGTATTTTTTCTGCAAGTAAAATCGTCGCAAAAAAAATCCCTACCATGTGCACAGAACTTGCAGAATGTCACAGGAAGTCATGGGATAAGGTATGCATTGCGTTTCTGGAGCGTTTACGCGCTGCAAATACGCACCAAAAACGCATCGTGGGCACGCAGCCTTACCATGTCAGAAATGAAATATTAAATTCTACATCTCAATGTTAGGAAAGAAACAAACGTAAAGGTAGGAAGGATACTAACCAAAGTCCAATTTGAAACAAGTAGTCCATGTTCAAAGACTCTCAAGATAGTTGAATGAAAACTATTTCAAATGATCCCCATACACATGCATGCTTGGCTCTGTTGTGCGTGCGTGTGTGCATGCAGGAAGAAAGGGTATGCAGCCAAAATTCATATCAAACAAATTTTACCATTATCATAAAGTACAATATGTCCCGAAAAAAACAATTTCAGAATCAGTTGGATTCATTAAAGCGTTCCAGAGTTATTACTACATAAAGTGACACTGGTTAGAATTCTAAAATTTGTCTGGGTCTTTAAGATTAAAGTTAGCTCCGTCACTAAGGGGTTAAGACCCTGTATGACACAGGTCTACAAACAAAAAAAAAATTATTATTATTATTTTGAGGGCGCTGATTTAAAAAATCCCATTACTTTTGCTGAATTGGTTTTATCTTTTGAGATAATTCATCCATGAAAATAATGCATTCCCCAAATGCAACTTGTGTGATAACAAATGCCTTATCTTTTGGTCTTTTGACTCTTTAACAGTGTCTTAGGTAATGAAATATCCCCTAGAATTACTTTGTATTTCAATTTGTAGGCTTAAAATGCAAAATGCTATAAAAGCAACTATTCTGGCTTGTAATTAATTATTAAATATCTCAGGAACTAGAGCCAATCTGGCTAAACCAAAGTCATATTCTTAAAGGGGTTGTATGGTACTTTATATTACCCCCCACCTTGTATCCCCCCCCAGGTCCCTAAGACTTTTTGTAAATACTGTACCTTCTGCTGTTGATAATGCCTGTGAGTGGCGCTATCGGTGGCCGCTCACAGGCATCACGTGACCCACGGCTGATATCCTCTGATATCACGATGAGTGCTGGCAGCAGCTGGTGGTCATGATCTTCCTGGTTCCAGGTGGATGCCAGGCTGTGGGTGGGGTTACATGCCTCTCCCCATTCATTAGAAAGCGCGCGATGATGCCGGGTGTGACGCGGGGGGTAACCCCGCCCACAACCCAGCAGCCACCACGCAGACCCCAGCGCTGAGTCACGCCTCACTTGTCGTGATGTCAGCGCGGGGTCACGTGATGCCTGTGAGCAGCCTCCGATAGCGCCGCTCACAGGCATTATTTGCAACGGAAGGTATTTACAAAAAGTCTTAGGGACCCCGAGGGGGATACACGGAGGGCTAATCTAAAGTACCGCACAACCCCTTTAATCAGCACCATAAACTTAATATAAAACGGTTCAGACATCTTTGGCACCAAAATCACTGTATACCAGTGTAATAAAATGCAGACAAAGCTAAATGCCCTGTGTGTTATGTAGGTGTTATGTAGGTGTAATAGTGGGGAAGGACGTAGCCTTCCTTTGGCACTGAAGTAGTTAAAGAAAGTGTTCCCGTAATTAGACTTCTCTGAACTGTTGGTAGACCAAGCTATGGGGTTAGCTTTAGTGGTCCAGTCAGTAGAGTAGAGTGGGAACTTAGTGCCCTGATCAAGCCTTGAATGATATAGCGCTTGTTCCTGGCATAATTCCTCATGGGCTGCAGTACCTGTAAACAGCCACAAGATGCCACTGTCCTGGGTGCAGATGTCAGGTTGAGTCTGCTAGCAGTGTTACAGACAGTGATGAGTTAATGCTGTGTGATGACAGCTCACCGAGGGTGGGCACATTAATAAAATCTCTGTTAGTTTCAAGGTTTAGGAAGTGATTCTTCAGTAAGAGATAGGACAATGAACCTTACGGGCAGCCTGAATATATATTGGCTGCTAGGGTAGACGGGAGCTCCATACCCTCAGACAGTGGGATCACCAGTGTAAAAGTCTCCCTACGCAAGAGCAAGAGTCCTGTTAGCTGGCCGGAGAAACTCATCAGAGGTAGTGAGGACCCAGGGCACTTCTAGTCTGCAGGAAGCAGAGGAAGATAAATAGGACTCCAGGCTAAGACGTGGGGGAGAGATATCGGATCCAGATCACTGTTGGTATTGCAGAAGAGTCTCTTGGGCTAGAGATTAGAGTCACACAGATGCTTCACTTAAAGAGGGAACCAGGGCTGAAGAAGTTGACAGCGCCTGTGAGAGAGATAATAACCTGTCGGGCCTTATCCATTATATCTGCCTGTAAATATTGTACATATTCCTCTTCCCCAAGTAAAGTTCAAGTTCTGGTTAAGAACCTCGTGTCCTCTGAATTTATTGCTGCCCTGGTCCCAGAAGAGAAATGCCTGGAGACAGCCGCGATCGGATTGTTTGAAGTAAGTGGAGAGCCCCACGTACACAGCCACACATCAGAGGCAGGACACGTATTGTCTGTAGGGTGCCAGAGCGAGAGGGGGCTAAAGCTCGCCCACGACTACCTCGCTGGGGCACCTTACATAAGCTGAGCCTATCTAAGCTGTGACAACTAGGTCACAGGCTATTTCTATGCTCATATTTCCATGATCACAGTAAAGAATGCAGATTAGGACTTTCATACTATAGGTAACACGGGATAGGAATCCTAAAATTTGTGTAGAAAAGTGCCCATACAGAATGTAAAAATTGATTTGAAATATTATTGCTACAGGACAGTTTATTTTCCACATGGTGGTTATGGAATAAAGTTCAACTATTACAAAAAAATATCTGAAAAAATGCTGGGGTTTTTTCACAGCTCTACATTGGTTGTGGTGTTTGATATTTGGCATATATCAATAGCAAATAATGCAACAATTTCCAAGCCACATACACACTTCATAAAACATAGTGGAGCTGGTCTCTGATCCATGGTGCCCTTGGTTCGGACACCAGGAATCCGCTGACCCATACCCTTTAAACAGGTATTCCCACTGAGCTAACTAGATTAGCACATTAAGTCATAAGTTTATGCAAAACACCTCCAAGATACTAATGAAAAAACACTACCAGAGATACTGAATCCCTGTACAAGAAGGCACAGATACGCCTCTTTGGAAAATCTGACGAAACCGCGTAGTCGGGGTGGTAGCCCAGGTATACACAGGCCTTTCTTGCTACAATAGTAAGCAACAAAATGTGATTACTCTTGTTTATCCTACTGAATCATACTTTAGGCTGTCCATAGTAATCAAGGAGGTTATATAAACTAAAGTTATTGAACTCTTGTAACTAGAAAGGCACTTGCACTTTATTTACTGATACACAGATTTCCTCCCTATCCCATTTGTTACTGTGGCATTGTACTTTACGATACATAAGAGAAATGAAATAGGTAAAATTCTTGTAACCACTATAGCACTTTATTAATTCATCTATAGAGTTCCATCACCTTTTATCTATCATTATCCTATTGTAGTTTTGGAGAATATACTGATTTTTATTTTGAGACCTGACATATCTGTCCGCTAAATTTTGGGATGCCTTTACTTTTTTTTATAAAATTTATTTTATATATTTGAAACCTAAATAAAGCTTCAATTATTTCAATAGTTATAGTAATTGTGCCTTATTGTACAGGGATTCAGTATCTCTGGTAGTATTTTTTCCACTGAGATAAATGTAGCTCATATATATATATATATATATATATATATATATATATATATATATATATATATATATATATATATATATATATATATATATATATATATATATATATAAACCTCAGATTATTTCTGTCTATAATTTAATTGATTATTTGACTTAAATGCTCCTTTCCAATCCATAGTTATTTACTAGTGTTGAGCGAATGTGCTCGGATAATGTGCTATCCGCGCATGCTCGGTGTTATCCGAGTTTTTTTGGCGTGCTCGGCTACTATGTTTATATCCCTGTGGCTGCCTGGTTTCTGGCTGTAGTCAGTTAGGCAGTCCCTGCATGTGTTGCATCTTTCTACCGCCTTATACATGCAGCCGCGGGGAGGCAAACATAGTAGCCGAGCACGCCGAGAATACTCAGATAAGACCACTCAACACTTTTATTTATTACATTGTTCTCCATGGCCCAATTTGTAAAAATCAGTTTTTGCTAGCAATGTCCACTAGAGGCACAAACTATAGGTGGTCACGAATATGCAATTCTTCCTTTTTCTCCTTTCTTCTTGCCTGCACC
Source organism: Phyllobates terribilis (assembly GCF_046119375.1). Lineage (NCBI taxonomy): Eukaryota > Metazoa > Chordata > Amphibia > Anura > Dendrobatidae > Phyllobates > Phyllobates terribilis. The sequence continues at coordinate 221,059,312 of NW_027362771.1, forward strand.
ACACTGTGGCTATCATTTTCTTAGCTGTTGCTTAAGACAAGCACTTCCAGAACTCCTGTGTCTCTACCTTGCACATGTGCTTTTACATCACGTCTTGCAGCCCTTGAAAGCATCTCATTACTCAAAATGTTTGATTTCCACATCTTTTATTATTTTATTTCCGTGAGTAGACATGCTGTACAGTCCCCTGTAAACCTTATTTTGTGCGTGGAGCAGGTGGTGCACTGACAGCAGTGTGGGAAAAAGTATACTGTTTAACAGAATGATGCTATGACCTGTGAAATGCCGTAGGAAAGACGTCAAACAAATGACATATCTTCAATGACAGGAATGCTTTTGTAAGTCCTTTTAAAATGTAGGACATTTTTATTTCATAATGTTCACCTAATGTCTTGCTTTCCTTCGCTTTGTCCCTAAATTCTCTTCGTGACATACACACAGACATCCTTCTACAACAATAGGTTTGTACGTCTAAATAACTAGATAGATATAGATTTACATTTTCTCGTTGTTTGATGAAACTTATAAAGTCTAGAATTATTCTCTCTTTATGGAATCCTTCTGCACTTTACTAGAAATAAACATACGGCTACTGCACCAACTGGTACGTAACTGCAAAAGCAATATTATGTCAACCAGTAACAAAAGTAGTTGTTAAATCACCAATCTACATTTGTTCTCCATGCTGGGATAGCAGGTACCCATAAGATTTTGGGATTAAGGCAAATCCGCTGATTCTCCAGTTTCGCCATTATGGCTACTTCACAGGCAATGGGTAAAGGCAGTTGGAATATCAGCAGATCCACATTACAAACATTGAATGCTCATTGGTGCTTTTTGTCCCATCATGAAGAACGAGCATTTAGCTTACTTCCAGTGTAAGGACATAGTTTAGTATGACCTCATAAAGTTTCTTGTTGAGATATTATCTCCATTCTTTCTTCATGTATTTTACTAGGCATAACTTTTAGTGAAATGTTTATAGAGTCAAGTGTGCTACTCTTACTTTGGCTGAGACACACACATATCCAGTTTTATTCCTTTTGTCTTGTAAGACTCTCACCTAGTAAACATATATCCATGACCATCTTTTTTTCTGCTTACACAGGATTTGAGAAGCTTTGAAGTCATATTTTCCATAGGGCAATGATTTTGTTTTGTTGCATATAATTCTTAGTGTCTACAAGAACAACCTGTAAACTTGCCTAGAGATAAACCGGCTTTGCAGGCTTTCCAGTGCGCCTTAATCAGCGTATTATAATAAGCTTGTGATATAATGAAATGAAACCTGTCTCCCTGGGAAATAGAATCTGTATATTGAAGCAAGGACAACACCTGCCTGCATCAAATGCCATTATCCCTGCTTCCCATTCAGATGAAAGAGAAGTGGAACGGACAAACACAATTGCATTCTGACATAAAAGAAAAAAAAACACTCGGTGATCAGATTTAAACAGGATTGTGTTAGCGGAACAATATTGGTCTCCAGCAGCTATAATTAACCATTTCTATTTCTATGTGCAAAGTGTTTTTTACTTTATAAACAACATAATTAGTAGGATTCCTACTACATTCCGGTAGATGTTACAAGTCGTAATCTAAATTCATTACTGTCTTAAGATTTACATTTCTGTTCTTGAAGTTTCTACATATTTTACTAAACATTCTTTATTTTCAGTCTAGTAGTTTGTTTGCTTCTTTAAAGTGCACTGTAAGCTTGTGCTACAGAGGCATTGGCAAAGTGCTACTGAAATCATTTTGCATACATTTTGAATCTCTTTAAAGAGCTTAAATTTTGTTGCTGGCACTAACTATATGACTTGCATATTAGGATTCATTAAAAAATGGGAATGGATCCCGATATGGGGAAATAAAAACTTTCTTGACCTTCTTACCCAGTAAAAGCTAATTTACACAATAATATTTCTGCCTATAACAAATACCAATTGACTGTTTGATAAGTTGATTGTGGTTTCTTTTTGAAGTATATTTTACACAAATTGATGTAACCTGTATGGATACGAATGATGGGTAATAAGATGGTGGTGTCCTCATACAGTTTGCATGTTGTCGGCACAATATCCTCCTGATTACACAGGAAGAAATGCTGTTAACAAAAATTTATTTTAGGATGTATAAACATTGCTGTTACCCAACAAATGAGCATCTGCTTGTCCACTGACTTATCGCTGCTCTGACTATATAGGCTAATAATTCATGTAGAAGGCAAATTTTCAGCTTCAAAGGGCCTTAAAATGTACCTGTGATTTAAAATGTCTTCCAAAGATAATCTGGTGTGTCTGTATACAGTACTTGAGGAATATCACTAGTTCTGGACAATTTTTATACCTTATCTTCCATTTTTGCTAGTGCCCTAATTCTAATTCCCAAGCTGTGTGCCCACTATGCGTTTTTTAAGCGTTTCCGCAGCGGCAATTCCGCTGCAGAAACGCTTAAAAAACACTTGGTAGAAGGTCTGCCATGTTCCTCAATGATAATCCGCATGTGCTGTGGAAATTTCGGCTGCTGGTTATCATTGCGGAAAAATCCGCAGCACTACCAATTATTTTGCGGAAGCGCTGCGTTTTCGCCTCCATTGACTTGCATTGGAACGCATGGAATCCGCATCACTGAATCTGTACATGCGGATTCCATGCGTTTCAATATGCGGATGGTACCCGGGTTTGGAGAAGAGGAGACTCTCCTCCGGACCCAGGTACCATAGTACCTGTAAAAAATAGAATAAAATAAATATTATACTTACCTTTTGATGGCCCCCGGTGTGTTTGTCTCGGCTTGCCGGCAGCTCGCGGTAGACTAAAGGACCTGCGATGATGTAATTTAGTCATGTGACGGGTCACGCGACCGCTGACGTCAGCAGGTCCTTTAGTCTACCTCGAGCTGCCATCAAGCCAAGACAAGGACACCGGGGGCCATCAGAAGGTAAGTATATATATATATATATATATTTTTTTTTTTAATGCCGGTTGCATGGATTTATATAGTGTGACCAAGTTGTCAAGCACTTTCCAAGTGATGCTAAAATCGCTTGGAAAGCTCTTGACAACCCGCATGTGGAAATGCATGTGAAGAACGCTTCACTTCCGGTTGTCCCTGGCAGGAAAAACGCATGTTCAATTCACATGCGTTTTTTGTGCCAGGTAGATGCAGAAACGCTCAGGAAAAACTCCGGAGCATTTCTGCATCGTGGGCACATAGCCCCAGTTGTCTTTGAGCTCGTCTTTATAATGTCTCCCTTACACAGTACACAGACAGGAGGGTTTCCTGCTTTCCAGTTTCTATACAAGCTGATGCTGAAAAACGGCAGAATGAAGGACATTAAACAGCAGTCAGTAGTACTCAGGGCTGTGGAGTCTGTCCGTGTCCATTTTGGTGGAGTCCGAGTCGGTATAAAATGGAAGTGAAGCTCCTCCTCTACAGATGAGGGGAAAAAACAAACACACAGGGAAAGAATACCTGCACTCATCTCAGAACTGTTGGAGTGAACAGGAAAGCAGGATTAAGAACAAAGAAGAACAGGTTCTTGCTATTATAACTGATAATGCTTCAAACAAGATAAGTACAAATAAACTGATTAATGAGAATAATGAAGGTGAACAGCAGCTAGAAGAACATTTCAGATTCAATATGTTGGAGATAGAAGCAGGGCTGTGGAGTCAGAGTCGGTGCCCATTTTGGTGGAGTTGGAGTCGGTATAAAATGGACCGACTACTAAAATATATAATAAATTGGGTATAGCAGTTCAATGCAGTTTGTGAGGAATATTTTTTCATAAGAATCTGGGAAAGTTCTGAAATGACCTACAAATGTCTGTCCTATTCCTGATCTAAGGGTCTAGACTTTTAGCTGTCCTACTGTGAATTTATCACTTAAACATGAGCCATGTATGAGGGAGTCGGAGTCTCGGAGTTGGTGTCATGGAAATTGATGAGTCGGAGTCGAAGGTTTGGCTTACTGACTCCACAGCCCTGGATGGAAGGCTACAGTCCTGTTCCCATAACGGAGGAACAGACAATCATTTTGCTGTTCTTCTGTAGTAATATCTATTTACAATTAGATGATCTGGTTGAAGCTACTTCACACCTCTTTCCTATTCATCACAAGCGCTGTATTGTGCTCACGCTGCAGCTGGCAATAAGAGAGGGTCTGCAAGAGGGACATGTTGCAACTCTGATTAGCAAAGTGAGGAAATTGGCTATTGCTGCCAGAACCTCTAAAATCGATTCCATCTTGAAGATATGTGCTGGACAAGGGGCAGTTGTAGAATTACAAAATTTTTCACTAGCTCTCAAAGAAGTAGAAGAGTTCAATCGTTCATCAAAACTGACTGTGCACGAGGCAATTCCTTTATACCCTGAAATTGTTTAAGAAGTTGCCCATGTGGTTACTGCTTTGTGACCAACCCAAGTTAGTGTAGAGAGGTTGTTCTCTAGCCTTAAAATAATTAGGTCAGATTTGAGGTCATCTATGAAGGAGGATCTGATGGAGGCTATAATATTTCTCAGAACAAATTCATAGACTGCACAAATGTTGTTCAGTACGTTTTTGTTGAAAACTGTTTTTTTCCACTTACTGCATAGTGTATAATTAATTGTAAATATGCAAAAGTTTTTTTGTTCTAAAATTGTATTCCAATAATTATATTTTATGTTCTATCTAAATAGCTTGATTATTGTATCATAATAATGATTAAAAGCCTGATGTTAGCATTTTACTACAGTAAATGTATCACTTGAACTTGACCCCTTAAGGACCCTGGGATTTTCCGCTTTTGCATTTTCCTTTTTTGCTCCCCTTGTTCCCAGAGCCATAGCATTTTTATTTTTTAGTCAATATGGCCGTATAAGGGCTTATTTTTTGCGGGACGAGTTGTACTTTTGAACGACATTACTGGTTTTACCATATCTTGTACGGGAAAACGGGAAAAAAATTTCAAGTGCGGTGAAATTGCAAAAGAAGTGCAGTACCATAGATGTGTTTTTTTACATTTTTTTTACCATGTTCACTGAATGCTAAAACTGACCTGCCATTATTTTTCTCCAGGTCATTACGAGTTCGAAGATACCAAACATGTATAGGTTCATTTTTATTTAAGTGGTGAAAAAAAAATCCAAAGTTTCTTTCAAACAAACGAACAAAAAAAAAAAATGGCTCCATTTTCCAAGACCCATAGCATCTCAATTTTTCAGGATCTGGGGCCGGGTGAGGGCTTATTTTTTGCGCGCCGAGCTGAAGTTTTTATTGATACCATTTTGGGGTAGATCCAATGTTTTGCTCACCCGTTATTGCATTTTATTGCAATGTTGCGGCGACCAAAAAAACGTAATTCTGGCGTTTAGATTCTTTTTTCTCGTTGCGCCGTTTACCGATTGGATTAATTCTTTTTTTATATTGATAGATCTGGCGATTCTGAACTCTGCGATAGCAAATGTGTATGTGTTTTTTTTTATTATTATTTTATTTTGAATGGGGTGAAAGGGGGGTGATTTAAACTTTTATATTTGTTTAATATTTTCAAAAACATATTTTTTTTTTTTACACTTTTTGCTTGCTTCTATAGTCTCCATAGGAGACTGGAAGCAGCAACTGTCCGATCGCCTCTGCTACATAAAGGTGATGAACAGATCACCTCTTTGTAGCAGAAATGCTCCTGTGATATGAGCGCCGACCACTAGGTGGCGCTCATAGCGAGCAGTACATGACAACCACTGGAGTCTGCTGCAGACCCAGGGTTGTCATGCCCATCCAATGGGTCACCGATGGGCGGGGTAAGGGACGCGCTTCCGGGGCGGGGTAAGTGACGCGCTTCCGGCGCAGCGCTGTTAAATGCCGCTATCAGAGATTGACAGCAGCATTTAACATGTTAACAGCCGCGGGTGGATGGCGATTACACTTGCAGCTGTTGCGGGCACATGTCAGCTGTATAAATCAGCTGACGTGCCCGGTTCAGTGTGGGCTCAGCGCTGGAGCCTGTGCTGAACAGGGGGTGACAGCCTGGTGCGTACTATTACGCCCCAGGCTGTAAAGGGGTTAAACATGAGCCATGTATGAGGGAGTCGGAGTCAGAGGTTTGGCTTACCGACTCCACAGCCCTGGTAGTACTGGGCAATGTTGCTCTGAATCTAGCATGGGTGTGAACTTGGACAGCATGGGTGTGAACTTGGACAGCACGGGTGCACAGTGGTTACCACTGCTGACTTGCAGCACTTCAGTCATGGGTTCAAGTCCCTCCAAGGACAACATGTGCGACGTCATTTATATGATCTCCCCATGAGTTTCCCCGGGTACTCCAGTTTCCTCCCATACTCCAAAGACCTACCGATAAGGAATTTAGATTGTATGGACAGTGATGATGATGTCTGTAAAGTGCTGTGGAATTAATGGTGCTATATAAGCAAGTAAAATAATAAAAAACTAAATACTAGGAAGGTGCAATACGATCTATTTTTGCCAGTCTTGCCTTTCCTTGCTCCTCCCTCCCAACCCTCTGCTCTCCATAGACTTCTAAAGGCAGCTATAATTTGATACTTCAATGAGCTGGCTGTCCATCTTGTTTTTACCAAGATGTTTTTTTAGCTGCTGTTCAATGTGAATGGTAAGTTGAGGAGGTACGACGGAGAAGTGGCTTATAAGTAGGGAAGGAAGCCGATTCCTCCCATGAGATAGAATACAAAGTTTCTTTCATTTGCTTACTATTGATTTTTGCAAAGTTTGTTGATAATAACATAACATGAACTTTTGCACAGTAAATTAAGTCTTATCTATGAAGGAAGTCATTAAGGGTGGAGTAGATTCATGTAAATGGAGTAAAGACCAGATAGTGTATTATAAAGTAGGTATTTGTTTGAAAATGTTCAAATGAGTCTTTCATCCCAAACTGATAGTTTAAAGTAAGCAGTTAGCCTGGTAATGGATGTATGCCCTATAAAAGCATACTTTTAATTTTCTAATTGCTTCTCTGTTTTCCATAAAATGTAGTTTGATCAGATATGCTAATTAGGGTGCTCAGTGCACTGTTCCACCCATAGGTTTTCTATTTGTCTGTCTTCCTCTCTGTTGATTGACAACAATGGCTTGCCAAGAGTGAGTGATGCCTGTAGAGGAAGTGCAGGTTTGATAGATATGTGATAGATTAGTCAGATAGCTAAGTGGTAAAATAGATGCAGTGGTGTGAAAGTGTTTGCCCCTTCCTGATTTCTTATTCTTTTGCATGTTCGTCATACTTAAATGTTTCAGATCACAAAATAAATGTAAATATTAGATAAAGATAACACAAGTAAATGCAAAATGCAGTTTTTAAATTAAGGTCTTTATATTATTAATGGAAGTAGAAATCCAAACCTACAGGTCCCTGTGAAAAAAAAAAAGTGATTGCCACCACCTTAAAACATTAATCAACTGTGGTTTATCACATCATTGGGAAGCTGAGTTCTATTTCCCTAGCTACACACAGGACTGATTACTGCCACACCTGATCTCAATCAAGAAATCACTTAAATAGGACCTGCCTGACAAAGCGAAGTAGACCAAAAGATCCTCAAAAGCTAGACATCATGCTACAATTCAAAGAAATTCAGGAACACATGAGCAACAAAGTAATTGAGATCTATCAGTCTGGAAAAGGTTATAAATGCTTTTCTAAAGCTTTGGGACTCCAGCGAACCACAGTGAGAGCCATTATCCACAAATGGTGAAAGCATGAAACAGTCGTGAACCTTCCCAAGAGCACAGCGACAACTCATCATAGAGGTCACAAAAGTCCCCACAACAACATCCAAAGAACTGCAGACCTCACTTGCCTCAGTTAAGTTCACTGTTCACGCTTCCACCATAAGAAAGAGACTGGGCAAAATGCAGAGTTGCAAGATGAAAACCACTGCTGAGCAAAAAGAACATAAAGGCTCATCTCTGTTTTGGCAGAAAACCTCTTGATGATTGCCAAGACTTTTGGGAGAATACTCTGTGGACTGACGAGACAAAAGTTGAACTTTTTGGAAGGTGTAAATCCCATTACATCTGGCGTAGAAGTAACACCGCATTTCACAAATGGAAAATCATAGCATTAAAATATGGTGGTGGTAGTGAGATGGTATGAGGCTGTTTTGCTGCTTCAGGACCTGGAAGACTTGCTGTGGTAAATGGAATCATGAATTCTGCTGTCTACCAAAAAATCCTGAAGGAGCATGTCCGGCCATCTGTTCGTGACCTTTGAAGCGCACTTGGTTAATGCAGCAAGATAATGATCCAAAACACACCAGCAAGTCCACCTCTGAATGGCTTAAGAAATACAAAATTAAGACTTTGGAGTGGCCTAGTCGAATTCCTGACCTTAATCCGATTGTGATTCTGTGGCATGATCTTAAAAAAGTTTCTTGCTCAGAAACCCTCCAATGTGGCTGAATTACAGCAATTTTGCAAAAATGAGTGGGCCAAAATTCCTCCAGAGCATTGTAAAAGACTCATTACCAAGTTATCGCAAATGCTTGATTGTAGTTGTTGCTGCTAAGGGTGGCCCAACCAGTTATTAGGTTGAGAGGGCAATCCCTTTTTCACACCGGGCCCTGTAGGTTTGGATTTCTTATTCCCTTAATAATAAAGACCTTCATTTAAAAACTGCATTTTGAGTTTAATTGTTATCTTTGTCTAATATTTAAATTTGTTTTGTGATCTGAAACATTTAAGTGTGATAAACATGCAAAAGAATAAGAAATCAGGAAGGTTGCAAACATTTTTACACACCACTGTATATATGAGATAAATAGATATGAGACAGAGATGTGAAATGGATATATATGAGAAAGATACAGTGCCTTGATCTTTTCCGCAGTTTTTTTATATTACATCCACAAACTTAAATGTTTTTTTATTTGGATTTTATGTGATACACCAACGCAAAGTAGCAAATATTTGTGAAGTGTAAAACGGAATGGTGCATGGTTTTCTAATAATTTTAAAAATATAAATCTGAAAATTGTGACATGCATTTGTATTCATTCCCCTGTAGTCTGATACTCCTAAGTAAAATTCCGAGTAACCAATTGCTTCAAGAAGTCACATAATTTAGTAAATTGAGCCCACCTGTGTATCATTTATTCTCCGTATAACAGCTCTTCTGTGAAGGCCTCAGAGGTTTGTTTGAGAACATTAGGGATCAAACAGCATCATTATTATTTTATGAAAATCCACACCGAAAAGAGCACACCAAACCGGTCAGGAATAAAGTTGTGGAGAATAGTAAAGCAGGGGTAGGTTATAAAAATAGCCTAAACTCTGAAAATCTCACGGAGCACTGTTGAATCCATAATCTAAAAATGGAAGGAGTAGGGTACAGCTGCAAACTTACCAAGACTTGACCGTCTACCTAAACGGACAGCACTAATTAGAGAAGCAGCCAGAGGCCAGTGGTCACTCTGGAGGAGCTGCAGATATCTCAATTCAGTTAAGAGAATATGTCCACAGGACAACTATTTGTCGCATAATCCACAAATCTGTCTTTTATGGAAGAGTGGCAAGAAAGAAAAAAGCCATTTTTGAAAGCAAGACATAAAAAGTCTTGTTTGCAATTTGCAAAACGTCATGTAGTGGACACAGCTAGCATATGAAAGAAAGTGCTCTGGTCAGATGAGACAAAAGTAGAACATTTTGGGCTAAATGCAGAAAACTAACACTGCACATCACTCTGAAAACACCACCCACAAAGTCATGTGGTGGTAGCATGATGCTGTTTGGATGCTTTTCTTCAGCAGGGATAGGGAAGCTGATTGGAGTTGAGCGGAAGATGGATGGAGCTAATCACCGGGCAATCCTGAAGGAAAACCTGTTAAAGGTGGCAAAAGACTTGAGACTAGGGCTTAGGTTTTCCTTCCAGCAGTACACTGCACCTAAACATACTGCCAGAACGACAATGTAATGGTTTAGAAGGATACACATGTGTTGGCAAGACTTGAAAATTCCTGTTCACCGATGCTGAACCATCCAATCTCACTGAGCTAGAGCTAATTTGCAGAGAAGAATGGGCAAAATGTCATCCTCTAGATGTGCAAAGCTGGTAGAGACATACCCTAAAACACTTGCAGCAGTAATCACAGCGGAAGGTGGTCTTACAAAGTATTAACTAAAGGGGGCTGAATACAAATGCATGTCACAACTTTCAGATTTATATTTTTAAAATATTTATAAAGCCATGTATCATTTCCTTTACACTTCACAAATGCTTGCTATGTTGTGTTAGTATATCACATAAAATCCATTTTACGTTTGTGGGTGTGGCGTGAAAAAATGTGGGAAAGTTAACAGGGTAACAATACCTTTTCAATGCACTGCAGATAATCGATAGAGTAGTCAGATATATGATAGCATAGATAGATAGGTAGATATGAGATGGGTATAAGATAGTTATGAAACAGATGGAAAGGCCTCCAAGATAACCTGAAATCTTGGAGAAATTCAGCTCCACATGGGCACTACTGATCAACCCAAAGAAAACCAACATCATGGTGTTCCAGAGGAAAAAGACCAGATTGGACCAGCACCCTTCATTCACTGCGCATTTACAGGAATGGATAAATACACCTACCTGGACCTGGAAATTTACCAGTCACGGAGCTTCAAACAAACCATAGAGACCCTGAAGGACAAGGCCCTTCAAAACCTTCTATGCCATCTTAAGGAAACTCAACAATCTGAAGCTCCTAGTGAGGGTCTGGCTCTAAATCTTTGATGCCATCATCATCACAATCCTCTTATACTGCAGCGTGAAGTCTGTGGCCCTCACACATACCCAGCCTGGTCAAGATTGAATTCCAGCCCAACAGAAATATTCCACTTGGAATTCTGTAAGCACCTTCTCCAGGTCTATCGGAGCACGTCCAACAGTGCCTGTCAGGTTGAGCTGGGCAGATTCCCTCTACACCTAGCAGTTATGAAGAGGACACAGTCATACCAAGCTCACCTACATAGTAGCTGTCCACGCTCCCATCACCATAAAGTCCTATTACATGTAGGTGGGCCACACGAACCAGGACGCCTGGAACAGCTCACCCAAATCCAACCTGGCCAAAATACCAATTACAGCAGCCTGACAAATGCCAGAACCAGGAACATGGTAGATGTGACCCTGGAGAGGTGTCAGTGACTAAAGAAACAATATCATCATCTCAAAGAAACTGATCATGTACTGGAGTTTACAGAGAGACTACAGACTGGCCCCATATCTGTAGAACCTCCTGGGCCACAAGATCCTGAGCCATTATATACTCGATGCCCACAGTCTGGCCATTGAATCAGGCCGGCACAGACAGTTGCAATCCCAGGGAAGACACTGTGCACACACTGTGACCTGGATAATGAGACCCACTTCCTTCTACACTGCACCAAATAATCACCAGTGAGGGACACTCTAACTGCAGGAAACTCTCCAATCTCTTCCTGGATTTCAGCTCCATGAAGGAGGAGAGCAAACATATCCTGCTGGGGTAAGAAGAGCGTGCAACCGATAAAGCAGCACAGCATGTGAGCGCATGCCATAGGCTGTGAGAAACAGAACTGATGTTCCATGGACTTCCTTCGCCCCCCCTGGATGTGCCCCCATCCATCGTTCCTTTAGCACCTCCGCATCATCCCCACAGTCCCTATCCCTACTTTAAAATTGCTTTGACTAAACAAATGTGTCTTTAGTCCTGCCAATGAAGCTTCTTTGAATTTGATATGAGATGGAGACAATAGGAGACAGATATGAGACATATTTAAATATAAGATATAGCTAGATATGAGACAGATATACAGTTGAAACCATAAGTTTACATACACAATATAAAAAGACACATATGCATGTTTTTCTCAATATCTGACATGAAATCAGAATAACCCTTTCCCATTTTGTCAATTAGGATTACCATAATTTTTAATATTTGCCAAATGCCTGAATAATGAGAGAGAGAGAATGTTTTAAGGCATTTTTATTACTTACTGCAAAGTCAAAAGTTTACATACACTAAGATTACTATGCCTTTAAGCAATTCTAGACTGCCCATTTGACGATGGCATGTGTTTGGAAGCTTCTGATAGGTGGTTTGGCAATATCTGAGTTAGAGACACATGTATGTATTTTAATGCACACCTGAAACACACTGCTGCTTTATGTTGCATCATGGGAAAGTCTAAAGAAATCAGCCAAAAGCTTTTGATACTTTTCCAAAAGCTTTTGATACGGTTCCACACAAAAGGTTGATACATAAAATGAGAACAATGGGAATAGGGGAAAATTATATGTATGTGGGTTAAGAATTGGCTCAGTGATAGGAAACAAAGGGTGGTTATTAATGGAAAACACTCAGACTGGGTCTCGGTTAACAGTGGGGTACCACAGGGGTCAGTATTGGGTCCCCTTCTTTTTAACATATTTATCAATGACCTTGTAGGGGGCATACAGAGTAATATTTCAATATTTGCAGATGACACTAAACTCTGCAGGGTAATCAATACAGAGGAGGACAATTTTATATTACAGGAGGATCTATATAAACTAGAAGCTTGGGCTGATAAATGGCAAATGAGCTTTAATGGGGATAAATGTAAGGTAATGCACTTGGGCAGAGGAAATAAAATGTATAATTATATGCTTAATTGTAAAACACTGGGCAAAAAAGTAACTGAAAAAGACCTGGGTGTATTGGTGGACGACAAGCTCACGTTTAGTGGCCAGTGTCAGGCAGCTGCTGCAAAGGCAAATTAATGGGATGCATTAAAAGAGGCACAGATGCTCATGAGGAGAACATAATTTTACCTCTATACAAGTCACTAGTGCGACCACACTTAGAATACTGTGTACAGTTCTGGTCTCCGGTGAATAAGAAAGACATAGCTGAACTAGAGCGGGTACAGAGAAGAGCGACCAAGGTTATTAGAGGACTGGGGGGTCTGCAATACCAAGACAGGTTATTATTACACTTGGGGTTATTTACTGTGGAAAAAAGAAGGCTTAGGGGTGGTCTTATTACTATGTACAAGTATATGAGTGGACAGTACAAAGACCTTTCTACTGATCTTTTTACTCTGAGGCCTGAGACGGGGACAAGGGGGCATATTCTACATCTGGAGGAAAGAAGGTTTAGTCATAATCACAGACTGGGATTCTTTACTGTAAGAGCAGTGAGACTATGGAACTCTCTGCCGCATGATGTTGTAATGAGTGATTCACTGTTAAAATTTAAGAAGGACATGGATGCCATTCTTGAAAAGTATAATATTACAGGTTATAAATACTAGATTCCTTGATAGGGCGTTGATCCAGGGAACTAGTCTGATTGTCGTATGGAGTCGGGAAGGAATTTTTTTCCCCAATGTGGAGCTTAGTGTTTGCCACATGGTTTTTTTTTTTGCCTTCCTCTGGATCAACATGTTAGGCTATGGGTTGAACTAGATGGACTTAGTTTTTAAGATTGAAGGAAGACTATGTTACTCTGTATATCAGGAAGAGAATTGTGAACTTGCACAAGTCTGGCCCCTCCTTGGGTACAATTTCAAGACACCTGAAGCTGCCTCGTTCTTCTGTGCAAACAATTATACGCAAGTACAAACAAGATGGGAATGTCCAGCCATCATACCACTCAGGAAGAAGACTGGTTCTGTGTCCAAGAGATGAACTTGCTTTGGTCCGACATGTGCATATCAACCCAAGGACAAAAGCAAAAGACCTTGTGAAGATGATGGCGGAAACTGGTAAGATTGTCTCAATAACAACAGTGAAACAAGTACTGTATCAACATGGGCCAAAAGGCCACTCTGCCAGGAAGAAGCCATTAATCCAAAAGAAACATAAAAAAAGCCAGATTAATGTTTGCAAATTCACACAGGAACAAAGACTTTAATTTTTGGAGACGTCCTGTGGTCTAATGAAACTAAAATTGAACTTTTTTGGCATAATGACCATTGTTACATTTGGAGGAAAAAGGGAGAAGCTTGGAAGCCTAAGAACACCATCCCAACTGTGAAACACGGCGGTGGCAGCATCATGTTGTGGGGTTGTTTTGCTGCAGGAAGGACTGGTGCACTTCACAAAATAGATGGCATCATGAGCAAAGAAAATTATGTGGCAATACTGAAGCAACATTTCAAGACAACATCCAGGAAGTTAAAGCTTGGGCGGAAATGGGTCTTCCAAATGGACAATGACCCGACGCATACTGCCAAAATGGTAACAAAGTGGCTTAAGTGTAACAAAGTCAATGTTTTGGAGTGGCCATCACAAAGCCTTGATCTCAATCCTATTGAAAATTTATGGGTAAAGCTGAAAAGGCAGGTGCAAGCAAGGCGACCTACAAACCTGGATCAGTTACACCAGTTTTGGAAGGAGGAATGGGCCCAAATTCCGACCAACTATTGTGAGAAGTTTGTGGAAGGATATTCCAAACGTTTGACCCAAGTCATTCAGTTTAAGGGCAATGGTACCAAATACATTTCATTAATATGTAAACTTTTGACTTTGCAGTAAGTAATAAAAATTCCTTAAAACATTCTCTCTCTCTCATATTCTGGCTTTTGGCAAATATTAAAAATTATGGTAATCCTAATTGACCTAAAACGGGAAAGGTTTATTCTGAGTTCATGTCAGATATTGAGAGAAAACATGCATGTGGGTCTTTTTATATAGTGTATGTAAACTTTTGGTTTCAACTGTATTTAGATAGGAAATGGATATGAGATATAAATGGATAGATATGAGATGGATAGGTTGCAAACTGTGGCTGAATTAGAAAACTAAAATGAAATAATGATGTCTAAATAACTAAGAAACAAAGCAGCACACTGCAACGCTAAGTATGCGAACATGAACTATAATAAATTTGAATAGCATTAATGCTCTAGAAAAATAGAAATAAATGAGAAATCTTAGCACATAAATTGGCCAATTCATGTGTACCTGGTAGCCACAATAAGGCGCTTCTCAAAATACCAGGACCCTACCAATGTGAACTCCTCTCTAAGAGACATACGTCTGCTTATGTGTGTGAAAGTAAGATTCTGCTGCAATTAAAGCCGCCTGTGGCCTAGAGGTGGAGTACTCAGTCAAAGCCTAAACATAGAAACAGAAAAAACTGACCGGCACTTCCAGTGCACTTTTTTAGTTGTATATGGAGGTAGCTGCTCCTAGTAAGCACCTGTACACACCTATTTCTTGTCTTGGAAATGCCGGTCAGTTTTTTCTGTTTAAATGATAAATGTCTATAAAGTAGTGTTCAAATTAATAGCAGTGTCTGCATTTGTCTTTACAAACTCACAATATGTGCTCTTTTTTTGAGGATTTAGCATTGCTGTGAATCACTGACCTAATATTTAGTTGTATACCCACAGTTATTTTTAGAACTACTTCACATCTACAGGTGCATCTCACAAAATTAGAATATCATCAAAAAGTTAATTTATTTCCGTTCTTCAATACAAAAAGTGAAACTCATATATTATATAGTCATTACAAACAGTGTGATCTATTTCAAGTGTTTATTTCTGTTAATGTTGATGATTATGGCTTACAGCCAATGATAACACAAAAGTCATTATCTCAGTAAATTAGAATACTTTTTAACAGCTTGAAAAATGTTTTGAAAATCCGAAATGTTGTCCTACTGAAATGTATGTTCAGTAAATGCACTCAATACTTGGTTGGGGCTCCTTTTGCATCAATTACTGCATCAATGTGGCGTGGCATGGAGGTGATCAGCCTGTGGCACCGCTGAGGTGTTATGGAAGCCCAGGTTGCTTTGATAGCAGCCTTCAGCTTGTCTGAATTGTTGGGTCTGGTGTCTCATCTTCCACTTGACAATACCCCATAGATTCTCTATGGGGTTAAGGTCAGGCGAGTTTGCTGGCCAATCAAGCACAGTGATACTGTTTGTAAACCAGGTATTGGTACTTTTGGCAGTGTGGACTGGTGCCAAGTCCTTCTGGAGAATGAAATTTCCATCTCCAAAAAGCTTGTCGGCAGAGGGAAGCATGAAGCGCTCTAAAATGTCCTGGTAGACTGCTGCGCTGTTTTTGGTCTTGATAAAACACTGTGGACCTACACCAGCAGATGACATGGCTCCCCAAACCATCACTGATTGTGGAAACTTCACGCTAGACTTCGAGCAGCTTGGATTGTGTGCCTCCCCACTCTTCCTCCAGACTCTGGGACCTTGATTTCCAAATGAAAATTGGTACTCTGGGACGTTGTGGAGTGTGTCAGTAACTGCCTTCTGGACATCTGTCAAGTCAGCAGTCATCCCCATGATCGTGGAGTCTACTGAAACAGACTAAGGGGCCTTTTTTAAATGCTTAGGAAGCCTTTGGAAGTTTTTTGTTAATAATTTTAATTTACTGAGATAATGAATTTTGTGTTTTCATTGGCTGTAAGCCATAATCATCAACAATAACAGAAATAAACACTTGAAATAGATCACTCTGTTTGTAATGACTCTATATAATATGAGTTTTACTTTTTGTATTGAACTGAAATAAATTAACTTTTTGATGATATTCTAATTTTGTGAGATGCACCTGTATGTTGCATAGAGTCAACCTACTTCTGGCACCTGTCAACTGTTATTCCAGCCCAGGATGCTTTGACTACATCCCACAATTTTATGGAATTTGTTGGCTTTGCCTCAGAAACATATTTTTTTATTTCACCCCACAAGTGTTCTATTGGATTCAGGTCTGGGGATTGGGCTGGCCACTCCATAACCTCAATTTTGTTGAACTGGAACCAACATTTTGCTCGTTTACTGGTGTGTTTACAGTCAGTCTTTTTGAAACACCCATTTCAAGGACATATCCTCTTCAGTGTAAGGCAACATGACCTCTTCAAGTATTTTAATATATGCAAACTGGTCCATGATCCCTGGTATGTGGTAAATGTGTCCGGCACCATAGTAAGAGAAACATGGCCATATCATGATGCTTGCACCATCATGCTTCACTGTCTTCAGAGTGTACTGTGGCTTCAGTGCAGAGTTTGGGGGACGTCTGACTAACTGTCTGCAGCACTTGGACCCAAAAAGAACAACTTTACTTTCATCAGTCCATAAAATGTTTCTCCATTTCTCTTTTGTCCAGTTGATGTGTTCTCTGGCAAACTGTATCCGCTTCAGTACATGTCTTTTTTAACAGTGGAACTTTGTGGGGTCGTCTTGGTAAGATATTAGCTTTACACAGGTGACTTCTAACAGTCACAGTACTCACAGGTAACTTGAGACTGTCTTTGATCATCCTGGAGCAGATCATTGGCTGAGCCTTTGCCATTCTGGCTATTCTTCGCTCCATTCGAATGGTAGTCTTCCATTTTTTCCTGCGTCTCTCTGGTTTTGCTTTCCATTTTAAAGCATTGGAGATCATTTTAGCTGAAGAGCCTATCATTGTCTGCACTTCTTTATATGTTTTACCCTCTCCAATCTACTTTTTAACCCGTTTACCCCCAAAGGGGGTTTGCACGTTAATGACCAGGCCAATTTTTACAATTTTGACCACTCTCACTTTGAGGTAATTACGCTTTAACGGATCCCACTGATTCTGAGATTGTTTTGTCATGAAATATTGTACTTCATGTTAGCGGTAAAATTTATTCGATATCACTTGAGTTTATTTGTAAAAAAAAATAAAAAAATTAAAAAAAAAATGGAAACTTGGCGAAAATTTTGCAATTTTCAAACTTTGAATTTTCATGCCCTTAAATCAGAGAAATATGTCACACAAAATAGTTAATAAATAACATTTCCCACATGTCTAATTTACATCAGCACAATTTTGGAACCAAAATTTTTTTTTGTTAGGGAGCTATAAGGGTTAAAAGTTAACCAGTGATTTCTCATTTTTACAATAAATTTACAAAACCATTTTTTTAGGGACCACATCACATTTGAAGTGACTTTGAGGGGCCTTTATGACAGAAAATACCCAAAAGTGACACCATTCTAAAAACTGCACCCCTCAAGGTGCTCAAAACCACATTCAAGAAGTTTATTAACCCTTCAGGTGCGTCACAGGAATTTTTGGAATGTGAAAGAAAAAAATGATCATTTTTTTTTTTTAAATGTTAATTTAGACCCCAATTTTTTTATTTTTGCAAGGGTATCATTAAAAAATGGACCCTAAAATTTGTTGTGCAATTCCCCCTGAGCACGCCGATACCCTATATGTGGGGGAAAACCAATGTTTGGGCGCACGGCAGAGTTCGGAAGGGAAGGAGAGTTTTGGGAGCCCATGATGTGCCTAAACAGTGGAAACCCCCCATAAGTGACACCATTTTGGAAACTAGACCCTTCAGGGAACTTATCTAGATGTGTGGTGAGCACCCTGAACCCCCAGGTGCTTCACAGAAGTTTATAACATTGAGCCATAAAAATAACATTTTCACATTTTTCCCACAAAAATGTTTTTCAGCCCCCAATTTTGCATTTTCATAAGGGTAAGAGGAGAAATTGCACCATACCATTTGTTGTGCAATTTCTCCTGAGTAAGCCCATATGTGAGAGAAATCCACTTTATGGGCGCAAGGCAGGGTTCGGAATGAAAGGAGCGCCACTTAACTTTTTGAATGTAAAATTTACTTGAATAATTAGCGGACGCCATGTTGCGTTTGGAGAGCCCCTGATGCGCCTAAACAGTGGAAACCTCCCACGAGTGACACCATTTTAGAAACTAGACCCCCAAGTGTTTCACATAAGTTTATAACATTGAGCCGTAAAAATAAAAAAATCTATTTTTTTCCACAAAAATGATGTTTTAGCCACAATTTTTATTTTTTTTTCACAAAGGTAAGAGGAGAAAATGGACCCTGAAAACTGCAATTTCTCCTGAATATGACAATACCCCATATGTGGGGAAAATACACTGTTTGAGCGCACGGCAGGGTTCAGAAGGGAAGGAGCACTGTGTGACTTTTTGAATGTAAAATTTGCTTGAATAATTAGTGGACGTCATGTTGATTTTGGAGATCCCCTGATGCGCCTAAACAGTAGAAACCCCCCACAAGTGACTCCATTTTGGGAACTAGACTCCTCAAGGATTTTATCAAGGGGTATAGTGAACATTTTGAACTCAGAGGTATGACACAGAATTTGATAACATTAGGTCATCATATTGAATAAGTTGTCATTAGTCTTGAGCGCAAGTGCTAGCTACTTGTTTGCATTGGGTGCTCGGGTATGCACTGTGTATCTCGGGTGCTCAAGTGACATGCTCGAGTCCCCGACCCACATGTTTCACGATTATTAGACACCCAAAAAAAAACCATGCGGGGATCGCTCGTGCATGGCAGGCAATCCCCGCAAGGTTTTTTTGGCTGTGTAACCGCTGCAAAACATATGTGGCAGAGACTCGAGCACCTGCGATACTCTGTGCATACCCGAGCACCCGATGCAAATTCAAGTAGTGCGCACTTGCGCTCAACACTGTTAGCCATATTGTCGTCCATTTTTTTTTCTTTAATTTTGTAAGAATCCCAACCCCAACACAAACCTTACCCCAACCCTAGCCCTAGCACAACCCTAACCCTAGAGTTTGTTTTTTACGCCGTTCCTCACGCCGTATAAGTGATTAGATGACTTAATTCTTCGGTTCAGTGCGATTACAGTGGTACCACATTTATATTGTTTTTTTTTATGTTTTGGCGCTTTTACACATTAAGGCTGCGATCACACATTGCGTATTTTTGCGCACTTTTTTGCGCGCACTTTTTGAAAATACGCAATGTGCTTTGTGTCTGCCAGCAAAGTGAATGGGAAATTCACTTTGCCGTTCAGACACTGTGTAATTTTACGCAGCGGGAAAGCGCAGCTGCGTAAAGAATTGGCATGTCATTTCTTTACGCAGCTGCGTCCTGCGCTTTCTCTCTATTGTGCCCTTTATAAGCGATGGAATTACGCAGCGGTGTTCACACACTGCGTAATTCCATCGCTTTTTTACGGGGGCGCAGGATGGATACTCACCTACCCGATGTCAGGGGAGAGGCGTCCGGTCTGGTCCACTCCAATCCCGCGCTTCCAGCATCTGCCTGTGAGCTGATCAGCTGTTAGCTAACCGGCTTGTAACCGGCTTCCGGTCAGCTGATTACTAGCCGGTCAGCTGACAGTCTGCTGATCGCTTCACGGCAGATGCTGCAAGCGCGGGACAGAGCAGACTCATCTCTCATCCATCGGGTAGGTGAGTATCCATAGTCTGTACATACACTGCTAGGGACACACACAGGACACACAGACAGTACACATGTCACCCTTCATTTTCACACTGCGTTTTTTGCTGCGCTTTTTTATGCAGTGTGTGAATGGAGGTGATTTTTTTACCTGCTTAAAAAAACGCAGGTAAAAAAAGCAGGAAAATACGCAGCGTAAAAAAAGCATGGAAATACGCAATGTGCCTTGTGTCTGCCAGCAAAGTGAATGGGAAATTCACTTTGCCGTTCAGACACTGTGTGATTTTACGCAACGCGAAAGCGCAGCTGCGTAAAGAATTGACATGTCAATTCTTTACGCAGCTGCGTCCTGCGCTTTCTCCCTATTGTGCCCATTATAAGCACTGGAATTACGCAACGGTGTTCACACACTGCGTAATTCCAGCGCTTTTTTACGGAGGCGCAGGACAAACTATGGATACTCACCTATCCGATGGATGGGAGAGGCGTCCGCTCCGATCCCGCGCTTCCATCATCTGTCGGTGAAGCGATCACCTGTTAGCTAACCGACTTGTAACCGGCCGGTCAGCTGATCGCTTCACGGCAGATGCTGGAAACCGCAGGACCGGACCGGACGCCTCTCCCATCCATCGGATAGGTGAGTATCCATAGTTTTTTTCTTTTAATAACTTAAGCAGTGTATGTACTGCAGCCAGAAGATGTCTGTACATACACTGCTAGGGGGACACTCACACTCACGACACATAGACACAGACAGTACACACACGACACACAGACACATACATTACATTACATACATACATTACATTACATACAGGTGTCCATGCTCGTCACACTTCATTTCTCCTGCACCTCCGTAAAAAAACGCAGTGTCTGAATGGAGGTGCTTTTTTTTACCTGCGTAAAAAAACGCAGGAAAATACGCGCGCGTAAAAAAACACAGGGAAATACGCAATGTGTGAACGCAGCCTAAAAACTATAGAAAATTTTTTTTTTTTTGTATCGCTTTATTCTGAGAGCTATAAATTTTTTATTTTTCGGCTGATGGAGCTGTATGGTGGCTTGTTTTTTGCTGGACTAGAAGACGTTTTCAGCAGTACCATTTTTATTTGCATTTGTCTTTTTGATCGCGTTTTATTCCATTTTTTGTTTGGCGGTATGATAAAGCATTGTTTCTTTTTTTACCGTGTTCACTAAAGGGGTTAACTAGTGAGACAATTTTATAGGTCGGCTTGTTCCGGGCGCAGCGATACCAAATATGTGTACTTTTTATTGGTTTATTTTTTTTTATAAATAAATATTATGGGTACAATATATTTTTATTTTTTGGGGATTATTTTTTTCAATTTCTTTTTTTATATTTTTACTATTTTTTTTATTTTGACACTTTTTTTACTTTTACACTTTGTACCACTATGGGACTTTCACTTTTTGCAGCCTGATCAGCTGTATAGCATAGAGAGCAGCAGCTCCCTTTGCTATGCAGCCTGTCAGCGCTGCACACAGGGAGAAGTTACTTTGGTCATGCACTGCGCATGACCAAAGTAACTTCCTGCTGTCTGGTGACCCGGATGTTGTCATGACGACATTGGGTCACCATGACAACATCCGGGAGCCGCCGCAGACAGCACGGGACACCGGCAGAGGAGGCGAGTACCGGTGCTTACCTCT
The DNA here is from genome assembly GCF_046119375.1 of Phyllobates terribilis. Taxonomy (NCBI): domain Eukaryota; kingdom Metazoa; phylum Chordata; class Amphibia; order Anura; family Dendrobatidae; genus Phyllobates; species Phyllobates terribilis. The sequence goes on from NW_027362771.1 coordinate 221,081,168, forward strand.
GCTTGCCCCCGCAATGCTGCGATCGACTTTGATCACAGCATTGCATTGGTTAATGTGCCAGCAGTGGTCCGGGACTGCTCCTGGCACATAGCACCAGGTGTCAGGTGTGACAATCAGCTGACACCTAGTGGCGATCGCCCCGCACCGCTTGTGTGCGGCTCGATTATATTACGCGTAACAGTACATAGCTGATTCATAAGGCCCAGGGCGCAGCTACGTACTATTACTGATAAGGTCGGAAAGGGGTTAATCAAAGTACGCTGTTCTTCTGAACAATGTCTCAAATGACCCATACTTCTCAGGCTTTCAAGGAGAAATGCATATACAACATGTGCTGGCTTCACCCTTAAATAAGGGCCACCTGATTCACACGTTTCTTCACAGAATGGTTGACCTCACTAATTGAACTCCACACTGCTATTATTTTGAACACACCCCGTACAATTAATTATTCAAATACACAGACACAAAAACATGCAGATCATGAATGCGGAGTCTGTTGGTTTTCTTAGAATCTACTGTACCAACATAATATAATTTCTACCAAAACAGTGATTAATCTGGTTAGTCATATTGGACTGCTATTATTTTGAACACTACTGTAGGTCATTAGGTAATTTGAACACATTATCACTGTGACCTGTAAATTAGTGTTACTAACAATCAGAAAAACAAGTTCCTCCATTCTAAGGAAGCTGGGCAGTTTTATGGTAAGTCTGCAGAGAGATAGATTCACCGTGGGAAGAACTTTGCATTTCTAGAATTTCCGTTCTGAAGCTGTGCTGTTCTGCCTGCCAGTATCTGGAATAGTTAATAAATCCCATGTTGTGTGGTCAAACTTACCATGGAGAGCTTGATAAATTGGTGCCAAAGGAGAATCTGTGTCTTGCTAGGAATTATCTATGTCTCTCTCTGAGACCGCAATTACAGCTCTGCACATCTTTGATTTGTAAAATGTCACATTGAGTCGAAGTGAGGAAAAGAGCAGAGAAGTGAATCAGCGGGTATAGCCTAACGATTTTAATCAATATTTCCCACTGATAACCTTGTCCTCTGGAGTCTGTTCATATACAAGATCCTGGATATGATGTGATCTGCTTCCCCTTAGTAAATGGCATTGCTAAATATGAAACATGACCTTTGCTTCTTTGTTTTTAATAAAAGGGTTCTGCCTGTGTATGCCGTATATTAATGATCTAGCCATCAGCGTGTTAAAAAAGAATTCACTTTTGAAATAACCCAGACATATTGAAGGGAATGTGGTAAAAAGAACATTATGAGCGATGTCAGCTGAGGATCCCCATCATGTGAGGCAAATGAGGAAGAGGAGATTTCAGATGTCATAAGCAGCCATGTATTATGTATATCCAGTAACTGCATGCAAGTGATTTACCACTGACAAGACACATTAAGGCAATAATCTGCATACTTTTCCTGCCATCTGGTCTTAAATGATGTCAAAGTCTCCTTTAATTCATCTTCTCATAAATTAGCTCAAAGTGCAAATGTGCATGTGAATTGTCTAACAATGTTGAAGTTTCGATCTGCTCCGACTTCTCCATTTTTTATTAAGTATGTGTAATTGGGCATTGTAATATGCTGCTACATTTTTGCTATCTCTTGCCACAGCTTTGATTTGGTGCTTGATGATTATGTGAATGGATAACAATTCCCTGATGTAATATTATTAGAGACAACCTGTCTGCTCTCCTGATAAGTCTGTTGGGACTATGTTCACACACGTTGTGTTTTTTTTCTGCAGCTAAATCTGCTGACAACTTTTCTCTGGCAGGAAAAGAACTGCTTCAAAAATGCACGTTTTCCTGCGTTGTTTTGATGCGTTTTTGCAGCGTTTTTTTCACTGTCCTCCTGTCTCTATTTAGGCATGTACATAAAGTTCTGTGAAAAAAAAGAACCTCATTCTAGTTTGCCATCCAAAAGGCATGTCCGTTTTCTGCTGCATTTTTTGCAGCGTTTTTGCAGCATTTTTTGCAGCGTTTTTGCAGCATTTTTTTTACTTCATTACTTTCTATGGGTGAAAAAACGCTGAAAGAAGTGACACGCTCTATTTTCCAAAAAACGCAAGCAAGGCAGAAGATACGCAGCAAACAAAAAGCAACATGTGTGAACATAGAATTCTGGTTTCTCATAGACTTTGCTGGTACTGCAAGACGCAGCTGAAAATTTGCATAAAAATCTGCTGCAAAATATGCAGCAAAACACAACATGTGTGAACACAGCCTAAGGGTATTCCCTATGAATAAATAATTATGGGGCTTTTTTTTACTTAAAACTGTGTTATACTAATTGACGTCGAGTCTGAGGATAGCAGCAAAAAGTGGTCATTGTCTAGATGTGCAGGGAAATACCCCATTGTCTAAGTGAACGTTAACACCCAGTTGTCAGTTTTTCATATATGTCCAGGAGGAATAACAAATAAGTAGCATAATTAAACATTGCCCCAGAAACGTTATATTATGGTGAGTGCAAATCTTTACGTTAACATGTTAGGACTGCTGACAGCTCCTTTTAATGGGATCACTAACTGATATAATACTCTTTTGGGCACCAGAGTCATCCTAAAAGGGAACATATCACGTTGGAAATTGCTATTTACCTGCAGACATAGGGTTTATCTGCAGGTAAATAATATTACAATGCTTCATGGATATCTTAATGAAAGTGTGGCTACCGGGAGAAAATGAACTTCTTTCCTCCCAGGAGCCACCGTATTTGTGTCATAGGGGTGGAGCAGGGAGCGATCAGTCGCTGCTCACAGCACTATTCACTATACTGTGAGCGGTAGAGGTAAGCATGCCCCGGCACTTTGACAGCCGGCTCGGCACTGATAGAATAGAATAAATAGCCTTTTCTGAGGAGACAGGTTCCCTTTAAGTGACTTGTGCCTCATATGCAAAATAAAAAATAAATATGGGCCTATCAAAATAATAGTAGCCTGAAGTTAGCTCCAGCCAAGTCTTTTATATTATCAAGATGCACAAATCGATGCACGTTTCCATAAATCTGGGAAAGAGATATTTGTCTTTTCTACCTTCCAGAGCAATTTGGATATCAAGACTGTATTCTTAAATTTAGGCACAAATCTTCCTATATAGGCTTATAGTCTATAAAACGCAAAGTCCGTTTCACACATCCATGTTTTGAAGTCTGTGCTTATATTATGGAACACTGACTGGTCACTAGTCTCCTGTCCCAAACTCTGCAGATTCATTTTGTGAGGTAAAATATTGTTTTAAAACAGGCATATTTTACCTCACAAAATGAATCCTCTGCGATCCCCTGCTGTAATGTCAGTATAATTTTTTGCTTCCTCCCCTGCCCTGGAGATGTGGTATGATGAGACCATGTTCCACATACGGTCAGACACAGCCATTGATTTAAAATGAACTTTTGTTTGTGGGAAAATCCCTTTAAATAGGACCTGCCTGACAAAGTGAAGTAGACCAAAAGATCCTCAAAAGCTAGATATCATGCTATAATCCAAAGAAATTCAGGAACAAATGAGAAACAAAGTAATTGAGATCTATCAGTCTGGAATGTTATAAAGCTATTTCTAAAGCTTTGGGACTCCAGTGAACCACAGTGAGAGCCATTATCCACAAATGGCGAAAACAAGGAACAGTGGTGAACCTTCCCAGGAGTGGCCGGCCGACCAAAATAACCCCAAGAGCGCAGCGATGAATCATCCAAGAGGTCACAAAAGACCTCACAACAACATCCAAAGAAGTCTGACTTGCCTTAGTTAAGGTCAGTGTTCATGACTTCACTATAAGAAAGAGACTGGGCAAAATGGCATGCATGGTAGAGTTCTAAAACTAAAACCACTGCTGAGCAAAAAAAACTTAATGGCTCATCTCAGTTTTGCCAGAAAACCTCTTGATGATTGCCAAGACTTTTTGGAGAATACTCTGTGGACTGATGAGGCAAAAGTTGAGAACTTTTTGAAAGGTGTATGTCTCATTACATCTGGCATAGAAGTAACACAGCATTTCAGAAAACGAACATCATACAAACAGTAAAATATAGTGGTGGTAGTGTGATAGTCTGGGGCTGTTTTGCTGCTTCAGGACCTGGAAGACTTGCTGTGGTAACTGGAACCATGAATTCTGCTGTCTACCCAAAAATCCTGAAGGAGAATGTCCGGCCATCTGTTTCGTGACCTCAAGCAGAAGCTCTCTTGGCAGCAGGACAATGATCCAAAACATACCAGCAAGTCCACCTCTGAATGGCTTAAGAAAAACAAAATTAAGACTTTGGAGTGGCCTAGTCAAAGTCCTGACCTTAATCTGATTGAGATTCAGTAGCATGACCTTTAAAAGGCAATTCATGCTTGGAAACCCTCCAGTGTAGCTGAATTGAATTGCAACAATTTTGCAAAGATGAGTGGACCAAAATTCCTCCAAAACGTTGTAAAAGACTCATTACCAGTTATCGCAAACACTTGATTGCAGTTGTTGCTGCTAAGGGTGGCCCAACCAGTTATTAGGTTTAGGGGGCAATCACTTTTTCTCACAGGGCCCTGTAGGTTTGGATTTCTTTCTTTTAGTAATAAAGACCTTCATTTAAGAACTGCATTTTGTGTTTACTTGTGATATCTTTGTCTAATATTTAAATTTGTTTTGTGATCTGAAACATTTAAGTGTAACAAACATGCAAAAGAATAAGAAATCAGGAAGGGGGCAAACACTTTTTCACACCACTGTATGCCAGTAAGGCTCTTGAGTTCAAGTCAGGAGACCCTCAGTGCTTCATTGCTGTTAATAATTGACCAAGTGCAGTTGGCCCTGATGTCAAGATGTCAGCCACTTTTGTGCATAACTGTTAAAGAGAAACTGGCATGTTCCCAAATGCAGTTAACCTGCAGATATGGGGTTACTCTGCAGGTTAATAGTGTTGTAAAGCCGTGCAGCTGCCACACTGAAAGCCTAGCGACCAGGAGGAAATTAACCTTATTCCTCCCAGCAGCCTCGACTTTTCAGTCATAGAGGTGCGGCTACAGTCACAGCTTAGTACATAGTAAGCAGCGGCTATAGCCACTCCTCAGCACTGGCTGACAGCCGGCTTAGGAGTGCTTCAGTGCTGAGCCAGCTGTCTGTTTGTGCTGAGGGTGTGCTTCCAGCCATCGCTCACTAAGTACTGAGCGGTGACTGTAGCCCTGCCTCCATGAATGAAAGCCCAAGGCTGCCATAAGGAGTACAATTAATTTCCACCCAAGCTTTCAGTGCAGCGGCCGCACTGCCTCATAACGTGAATTATCTGCAGATTAACCCCATACGTGCAGGTTAATGGTGTTTTTTGGACATGACAGGTTCCCTTTAAAGGGAAAAATTAACTGAAGTCCCCTCATTATTGTATGTAAGGTCAAATTAATTTTTTACAATATACTCCTATATGTTATGAATTAAGGAGTAAAACATGGCTAATATTATACAAGCATGAATAAAACAAATTTGCGTCATAATATCCAGCTTCAAAGGCACAAAATAATGTTTTATATGTGCTGCTGTATTGTCCTTAATGTTCTGCCTCCCTCTCATACAAAAAGAGCATCCACTATGCCCCTAGTGGACGGAACGTAATTATCCCATGAAGAGGCACAGCTGATAACATATGCAGCAATCTGCTAGATTATAAGTTAAGAGGTTGTCCACTATGAGGAAATTTTCATTGGTGTGAAATATATACATTGCTAGGATTCAGCTTCACTAGCCAAATCCTGCGGTCTTTCTTCACGAGACCCAAGTATGTGATTTTGCACTGTTATGTGTTGACTAGATTCTTCATGTCTCTCAATACAATCTATTCATTGAAGAGGCCAAGACTCTAGTCTGCATGTGACTACAACTATGGAAATCGCATATTTGAGGTCAAATAATGGCCACTGGAATAGGCAACAAGAGCAGAATCCTAGCAGTGTATACATTACACATTAGGATTCATGTTCTGTCTTATGAGTGCACAGTGCTCCGGATGGCACTTCTTAGATGGCAGAGGCAATACACTGGTATCACTCCTACGAATTGACCTGTCTCTACATTGGATAACTGCGCAATAGTCGTTGGGAACTTTGCCCTAATAAACAATACAGGGACAGGTCCGTATTACTGTCCCCTATTTTTTGGCTTATTATATACTGTAGCTAGTGTTGTATACTTAATGTGAATATAAAATTTCTTTCTTTTTTTTTTTTTTAAAGACCAATTTGGGAATTTAAAATAATTTCCTTTACTTCAATTGGCATAAACATAAGGAAAGGTGTCTTTGGCAGATAAAGATATAGTCTACTTTACCTTAAAGGGGTTTTCCAACCTTCGGGTACAAGTCTGCACTCACTCTATGTATATGCAGACTAGTGGATCCTCATAGCGTGCGCACTGAGGATTCTCCGGCTGCTGCGGGTGCGTGACTGCAAGTATGTTATTTGCAGGCGCGCAAATTTGTTAGACGCGCACGGTATCATTCGATGCAAGTGAGGCCTTACATGTCTAGTTGGAATTTGGCTGGAAGTATACAAATCACATCCTTGCGGTGACATAAATATCTGCTTCCAGCACCGGAGAATCCTCACAGTGAGCAGTGCGTGTGCTGTGAGAATTAACAAGTCTGCAGTCACAAACAGTAACTGCAAACTTGTACCCCAAGGCCGGACAAACCCTTTTAAGGCTACGTTCCCACGATAAGTATTTGGTGAGTTTTTGAAGTTGCAGATTTTCTACACCATTTCTGCATCTATTAAGTAAATTAGAGATACCGAAAATTGTAAACGTGAAATAGGGTAAGATGTCCCAAGAGGCATTAACTCCTTTACCCCCCAGGGTGGTTTGCACGTTAATGTCCAGGCCAATTTTTACAATTCTGACCACTGTCACTTTGAGGTAATTACTCTGAAACTCTTCAACGGATCCCCCTGATTCTGAGTTTGTTTTTTCGTGATATATTGTACTTCATGATAGTGGTAAAATTTCTTCTATATCACTTGCGTTTATTTGTGAAATTTTCAAAATTTTCGCCAAATTTCCGATTTCACAATTTTCAAAATTTTAATTTTCATGCCCTTAAATCAGAGAAATATGTCACACAAAATAGTTAATAAATAACATTTCCCACATGTCTACTTTACATCAGCACAATTTTGGAACCAAAAATTTTTTTTATTAGTGCGCTATAAGGGTTAAAATTTGATCAGCGATTTTTTATTTTTTTTATTTTTTTTTTCCAACAAAATTCATAAAACAATATTTTTTAGGGACCACATCACATTTGAAGTGACTTTGAGGGGCCTTTATGACAGAAAATGCCCAAAAGAGACACCATTCTAAAAACTGCACCCCTCAAAGTGCTCAAAACCACATTCAAGAAGCTTATTAACCCTTCAGGTGCTTCACAGGAATTTTTGAAATGTGGAAGAAAAAAATGAGCATTTATTTTTTTTTCACAAAAATGTTACTTTAGACCCAATTTTTTTTATTTTCACAGGGGTAACAGGAAAAAATTTACCCCAAAATTTGTTGTGCAATTTCCCCTGAGCACACAGATACCCCATATGTGGGAAAAACCACTGTTTGGGCGCACGGCAGGGTTCGGAAGGGAAGGAGTGCCATTTGACTTTTTGACTGTAAAATTTGCTTGAATAATTAGCGGACGCCATGTCGTGTTTGGGGAGCCCCTGATGTCCGTAAACGGTGGAAACCCTCCACAAGTGACACCATTTTGGAAACTAGACCCCTCAGGGAACTTATGTAGATGTGTGCTGAGCACCATTGAACCCCCAGGTGCTTCACAGAAGTTTATAACATTGAGCCGTAAAAATAAAAAAAAATCTAACTTTTTCCTAAAAAATTATGTTTTGGCCCCCAATTTTTTATTTTCACAAGGGTAAGAGGAGAAAATGGAGCCCGAAAACTTTTGTGCAATTTCTCAGGAGTACGCAGATACCCGATATGTGGGGAAAATACAGTGTTTGGGCACACGGCAGGGTTCAGAAGGGAACAACGAGCATTGTGTGACTGTTTGAACGCAAAATTGGCTGGAATTGAGAGCGGACGCCATGTTGCGTTTGGAAAGTCCCTGATGTGCCTAAATAGTGGAAATGCTCCACAAGTGACCCCATTTTGGAAGCTACACCTCTCAAGGATTTTATCAAGGGGTATAGTGAACATTTTGAACCCAGAGGTACGACAGAATTTGATAACATTAGATCATCATATTGAATAAGTTGTCATTAATCTTAAGCTCAAGTGCTCGCTATTTGAGTTTGCATCGGGTACTCTGGTATGCTCCATGTATCGCGGCTGCTCAAGTGACATCCTCGAGTCCCCGCCCCGTATGTTTCATGGTTATTAGACACCGAGAAAAAAACATGCGGGGATCACTCGTGCATGGCAGGCAATCCCCATGAGTTGTTTTTTTTTTGGCCGGAAAGCATATGGGGCGGGGACTCGAGCATGTCACTCGAGCACACAGGATACTCGGTGCATACCTGAGCACCCGATTCAAGTTCAAGTAGCAAGCACTGGTCGCCATATCATCATCATTTTTTTTTTCTTTACTTTTGAAAAAATCCCAACCCTAACCTTAGCACACCCCTAACCCTAGTACAACCCTAACCCTAGAGTTTATTTTTTACGCCGTTCTTCATGCGGCATAAGTGATTAGACGACTTTATTCTTCGGGTTTGTGCGATTACAGCGATACCGGGTTTTTATGATTGACAGCTGTCACACACTAAAAGACGCATTTTTTTGCAAAGACTAGTTTTTGCATGCCCATATTTTGAGAGCTATAATTTTTCCATATTTTGGCTGACAGTCATGTGACAACTTGTTTTTTCGGGCACGTGACTTTTTTGATCGCCTTCTATTCCGATTTTTGGGAGACAGAATAAGCAAAAACCAACAATTCAGGAATTGTTTTTTTTTTTATGCCGTTCCGCATGTGGTGAAATGCAGCGTTATTCTTCGGTTCAGTGAGTTTACAGCGGTACCACATTTATATCTTTTTTTTATGCTTTGGCGCTTTTACACAATAAAAACAATTTTCTAGAAGAAAAAATTGTTTTTGCATCGCTTTATTCTGAGAGCTATAACTTTTTTATTTTTTGGCTAATGGAGCTGTATGGTGGCTTGTTTTTTGCGGGACAAGATGATGTTTTCAGCGGTACCATTTTTATTTACATTTGTTTTTTTTATTACGTTTTATTCCATTTTTTGTTTGGTGGTATTGATGATAAAGCATCGTTTTTTGCTTCGTTTATTTTTTTTTTTTTACCGTGTTAACTAAAGGGGTTAACTAGTGGGATAGTTTTTTATAGGTCAGGTCGTTCCGGACACGGCAATACCAAATATGTGTACTTTTATTATTTTGTTTTTTTTTTCATAATATTTATTGATGGGTACATTATATTTTTATTTTTGGGGGATTATTTTTGTTCATTTTTTTTTTTAATATTTTTACTAAATTTTTTTTTTTTTTCCACTTACTGATTCTTTTTTAACTTTTACACTATGTCCCACCATGGGACTTTCACTTTTAACTTTCAGATCGCCTGTATAGCACAGTAATGCAGCAGCTTCCCTGTGCTATACAGGATATCACATCTGCATCGGGAGAAGTTACTTTGGTTATGCACTGCGCATGATCAAAGTAACTTCCTGCCTTCTGGTGACCCGGATGTTGTCATGACGACTTCGGGTCATCATGACAACACCCGGGATCTGACTCAGACGCCGGTGGAGGAGGTGAGTATCGCTCTTGCCTCCGCAATGCTGCGATTGACTTCGATCGCAGCATTGCGGGGGTTAATGTGCCGTGAGCGGTGCGGGACCGCTCCTGGCACACAGCACTGGGTGTCAACTGTAATAATCAGCTGACACCCAGCGGCAATCGCCCCACACAGCTTGTGTGCGGGCGCGATCACCGCTCGCGTAATAGTACGTAGCTGGCCCTATAGGTCCAGGGCGCAGCTACGTAGTATTACTGACGAGGTTGGAAAGGGGTTAAGTGGCACTAAGAGCATAAAGAAGGCCTAATAAAAATATAATAAATAATATAAAGATGGAGGATCCAGCCGCTATTTGACCAACAGAAAGAGTTAAAAAAAAAAAATGCGTAAAAACATAATATACTAGATAATAAAGAGTTCTTTACTATCAAGGTGAGCTCTTTATTATCAAGTATATTAATTATATTTTTATGCATTTTTTTACACTTTGAGGGTGAAATAATGGCTGGATCCTCTATCTTTAAAATGACTATATAGTAAATAGTATAATAATACTTATTAACATAATATATATTATTGGGGGGGTGGTCTTTTCATTTTCTTGGGGTTCCCACAGTGTTCACCCACCAATCTGTCTGTGTCTGTATGTTTGGACTTGGTCTCTATGTCCTTTTTAATAATTTGTACCTGATAACGTTGAAATATTTTAAACTGATTTGTATTTTGATATCATTTCAGTCTTGGCACATGTTCTGTTTAGGTCTTTATTAAGCAAATTCGGTTACTATTTTTTTGTGTTCTTGATGTTTTGTCTCCTTTTGGTATTTCATGTTTTAAATAAAGCTGTTTTATTTGATACTTCCTGGTGTTTGGCATTGACAAAACTTTATAGTTACAGTCGTCTGTGTATTAAGTGCATTTAGGGCGTTTTCGCAGCGAAAGTGCAGTAAAAAGGCATATTACTTTTTTGCCGGCTGATTTTCCACACTTAAAGGGGTTTTCCCACAAACATAAGTTCATTGTAAAAATTGTCTGTGTCTGACCGTGTATGGATCATACCACAGCTCCTGGGCAGGGGAGGAAGCAAAAGACCATACAGACATTATTCGTGGGAAAACCCCTTTAATGCAGTTCTATGGAAATTCTGCACATAAAACTCGGCGTACCCGCAAGAGACCTGTTGTGGTTTTTAAAAATGCACTGCAGGTCTGTTTACAATGTATAAAAATGAGCACATAGGGCATGAGATCTCTAGAAATCCCATCCGCTTTGCTGGAACTGTAAGATGCTGCATTTTTTGCTCCATGAAAATACACAGCGTCAAAAACTCACCAATAACTCATGATGAGAATGTAGCCTAAGGCTGTGTGCACACGATGCGTTTTTAATGCGTTTCCGCAGCGTTTTTGTAGCTGCGGAAACGCATTAAAAACGCATGGTAGAAGGGCAGCAATGGTCCCCAATGATAATCCACAAGTGCTGTGCCTATGCTGTGGATTTTTCCGCAGCATTTATGCTGCGCTCAAAAATCCGCAGCATGTCCATTAATTTTGCGGAAACGCGGCATTTTCGCCACCATTGACTTGCATTAGACCGCATGGATTACGCATCACTGTAAATGTAAATGCGTAATCCAAGCGTTCTAATGTGCGGATGGTACCCGGGTGTGGAGGAGAGGAGAGTCTCATCCACACCCAGGTACCATTAAAAAATCTGTAAAAAAATAATAAAATAAAAAATAAATGTATACTTACCTTCTGTCGGCCCGCGTAGCGCTCCTGCTTGCTTCCCGGCATTTTGCAGTGAGTTGAAGGACCTGCGCTGACGTCCGAGTCATGTGACGGGTCACGTGACGCTGACGTCTGCAGGTCTTTCAATTCAATGTTGCCGGCAAGGGAGAACGGAGTGAGCAGGACAGCACGGGCCATCGGAGGGTAAAGTATACATTTATTTTTTATTTTTACCACTCTCTTGGGTCACACTATATAAATCCATGCTGTTTGTACCTGTGAATCCGCATGTATTCCGCAGGAAAAACGCATGCACAATCTGCATGCGTTTTTTCTGCCAGGGAGATGCAGAAATGATGCAGAAATTTTCTGCTTCATTTCTGCATCGTGTGCACATACCCTAACACAGATAATACAGCACTGGGATACAGGGCAACAATGTTATCAGACGCCTAACCTGTTCAGTGGCTTGTGCTATGTTAGTTTATCTCACTGAAGAGGATTGTGATAATATAATCTATATATATAATTGTCTTATCCCATCTGTCTGTCCAGGAAATCCGGCGTCGCTGATTGGTCCGGCCGCGGCCAGTCAGCGACGCGGGATTTGAGAAAAAGATGGCGGCTGGCCACGACCAATCAGCGAGATTGACGCCAAATTTAAACAACGCTCTGCTGATTGGTCGCGGCCGCCAGACAGCCGCAACCAATCAGCGAGATTGGCGCCAAATTTAACCCCTTAAGCCCCGCGGGTGGTTTGCACGTTAATGACCGGGCCAATTTTTACAATTCTGACCACTGTCACTTTATGAGGTAATTACTCTGGAACGCTTCAACGGATGCCCCCGATTCTGAGATTGTTTTTTTCGTGACATATTGTACTTCATGATTGTGGAAAAATTTCTTCGATATCACTTGCGTTTATTTGTGAAAAAAATGGAAATTTGTTGAAAATTTTGCAGTTTTCAAAATTTGAATTTTTAAGCCCTGAAATCAGAGCGATATGTCACACAAAAGAGTTAATAAATAACATTTCCCACATGTCTACTTTACATCAGCACAATTTTGGAACCAAAATTTTTTTTGTTAGGGAGCTATAAGGGTTAAAAGTTGACCAGCGATTTCTCATTTTTCCAACAAAATTTATAAAACCATTTTTTTAGGGACCACATCACATTTGAAGTCACTTGGAGAGGTCTTTATGACAGAAAATACCCAAAAGTGACACCATTCTAAAAACTGCACCCCCCAAGGTGCTCAAAACCACATTCAAGAACTTTATTAACCCTTCAGGTGCTTCACAGGAATTTTTTGAATGTGGAAGAAAAAAATGAACATTTAACTTTTTTTCACAAAAATGTTACTTTAGACCCAATTTTTTTTATTTTCACAGGGGTAACAAAAAAAAAATGGACCCCAAAATTTGTTGTGCAATTTCCCCTGGGCACGCAGATACCCAATATTTGGGGAAGAAACACTGTTTGGGCTCACGGCAGGGCTCGGAAGGGAAGGAGCGCCATTTGACTTTTTGATTGTAAAATTTGCTTGAATAATTAGCGGACGCCATGTTGTGTTTGGAGAGCCCATGTGTGCCCAAACTTTGGCGCTCCCCCACAAGTGACCCCATTTTGGAAACTAGACCCCCCAAGGCACCTTTATAGATGCATAGTGAGCACTTGGAACCCCCAGGTGCTTCACAAATTGATTCGTAAAAATGAAAAAGTGAAAAAAAAAACACTTTTTCATTTTTACGAATCAATTTGTGAAGCACCTAGGGGTTCCAAGTGCTCACTATGCATCTAGATAGGTGCCTTGGGGCGTCTAGTTTCCAAAATGGGGTCACTTGTGGGGGAGCTCCAATGTTTGGGCACACAGGGACTCTCTAAATGCAACATGGTATCCGCTAACAAATTGAATGGAAAATCGGCTCAAATTGTTAGCGGACACCACATTGCGTTTGGAGAGCCCCTCTGTGCCCAAACTTTGGAGCTCCCCCACAAGTGACCCCATTTTGGAAACTAGACCCCCCCCAAGGCACCTTTCTAGATGCATAGTGAGCACTTGGAACCCCCAGGTGCTTCACAAATTGATTCGTAATAATGGAAAAGTGAAAAAAAAATCACTTTTTCATTTTTACGAATCAATTTGTGAAGCACCTGGGGGTTCCAAGTGCTCACTATGCATCTAGAAAGGTACCTTGGGGGGTCTAGTTTCCAAAATGGGGTCACTTGTGGGGGAGCTCCAATGTTTGGGCACACAGGGACTCTCCAAATGCAACATGATATCCGCTAACAATTTGAGCCGATTTTCCATTCAATTTGTTAGCGGACACCATGTCGCGTTTGGAGAGCCCGTGATGTGCCTAAACAGTGGAGCTCCCCCACAAGTGTCCCCATTTTGGAAACTATACCCCTCAAGGATTTTATTAAGGTGTATAGTGAACATTTTGAACCCAGAGGTACGGCACAGAATTTGTTTACATTAGGTCATCATATTGAATAAGTTGTCATTATTCTTGAGCGCAAGTGCTCGCTACTTGAGTTTGCATCGGGTACTCAGGTATGCACCATGTACAGCGTGTGCTTGAGTGACATGCTCGAGTCCCTGCTCCGCATGTTTCACGGTTATTAGACACCCAAAAAAAAACATGCGGGGATCGCTCGTGCATGGCAGGCAATCCCCGTAAAGTTTTTTGGCCGCGAAGCATATGGGGCAGAGACTCGAGCATGTCACTCAAATACCCACGATACTCAATGCATACCAGAGCACCCGATGCAAACTCAAGTAGCGAGCACTTGCTCTCAACACTAGTCGCCATATCGTCATCTTTTTTTCTTACTTTTGAAAAAAATCCCAACCCCAGCCCTAACCCCAGCACAACCCTAGCCCCAGCACAACCCTAGCCCCAGCACAACCCTAGCCCCAGCACAACCCTAGCCCCAGCACAACCCTAGCCCCAGCACAACCCTAGCCCCAGCACAACCCTAGCCCCAGCACAACCCTAGCCCCAAACCCAGCCCTAACCCTAGCCCAATCCTAACCCAAGAGTATATTTTTGACGCCGTTCCTTGTGCGGTATAAGTGATTAGACGACTTTATTCTTCGGGTCGGTGTGATTACAGCAATGCCAGAATCATATGGGGTTTTTATGACTGACAGCTGTCACACACTAAAAGACGCATTTTTTGTAAAATCTAGTTTTTGCATCGCCATATTTTGAGAGCTATAATTTTTCCAGATTTTGGCAGACAGTCATGTGACGGCTCGTTTTTTGCGGGATGACTTGACGTTGTTATTGGTGCCATTTTCAGGCACGTGACATTTTTTGATCGCTTTCTATTCCGATTTTTGGGAGGCAGAATAAACAAAAACCAACAATTCAGGAATTGTTTTTTTTTTCTTTTTTTTTACTCTGTTCCGCGTGTGGTAAAATTGATGAGGTAGCTTTATTCTTCGGGTCAGTACGTTTACAGCGGTACCACATTTGTATCATTTTTCTATGTTTTGGCGCTTATACACAATAAAAGCTATTTTATAGAAAAAAATATTTTTTAGCATCGCTTTATTCTGAGAGCTATAACTTTTTTATTTTTCAGCTGATGGAGCTGTATGGCGGCTTGTTTTTTGCGGGACGAGATGATGTTTTCAGCGGTATCATTTTTATTTATATGTGTCTTTTTGATCGCGTGTTGTTCCACTTTTTGTTTGGCGGTATGGTGATAAAGCATTGTTTTTTGCTTCGTTTTTTTTTTTTTTTTTTTACCGTGTTCACTGAAGGGGTTAACTAGTGGGACAGTTTTATAGGTCAGGTTGTTCCGGACGCGGCGATACCAAATATGTGTACTTTTATTGTTTTTTTTTTATTTTTTTTATAATAATATTTATTGATGGGTACATTATATTTTTATTTTTGGTGTATTATTTTTTTTATTTTTTTATAATATTTTTGCACATTTTTTTTTTTTTTTTTTTCACTTTCAGACAGTTTGTACACTTTATTACTTTGTCCCACTCTGGGACTTTCACTTTTTTTTTCTTATCGCCTGCATGGCACAGGAATGGAGCACCATCCCTATGCCATGAAGGCTGTCAGAAGTGCACAGTGTGAAGATTGCTTGGAGATGCACTGCGCATGTCCAAGCAATCTTCCTGCTCTCTGGTGACCCGGATGTTGTCATGACGACATCGGGTCGTCATGGCAACACCCGGGAAGCCTTTGCAGACTGCGCTGGAAGCCGGAAGAGGAGGTGAGTATCGCCGATCACCTCCCCTTGCCCCCGCAATGCCGCGATCGATTTCGATCGACTTCGATCGCAGCATAGCGGGGGTTAATGTGCTGGGAGCGGTGCAGGACCGCTCCCTGCACATAGTACCGGGTGTCAGCTGTGACAATCAGCTGACACCCGGCGGCGATCGCGCCCGCACAGCCTGTGTGCGCGCGCGATCGTGATGACGTACTAATACTGGTCTGGGTCTTAAGTCCCAGGGCACAGACGCGTATTAGTACGTCAAATGTTGTTAAGGGGTTAAACAACGCTCTGCTGATTGGTCGCGGCCGGCGGTCGCGACCAATCAGCGATATTGACGCCAAATTTAAACACCGTTTTGCTGATTGCTCGCGGTCGCAACTAATCAGCGAGTTTAGCGCCAAATTTAAACAAGCTCTCCGGTCCTCACTAACACAGTTCGCTGATTGGTGGCGGCCGCGACCAATCAGCGATTTTGGCGCCAAAGTTAAATAACGCTCTGCTGATTGCGCCCGGTCGGCCGCATACATATTCTGGAATACCCGATGCGTTAGAATCGGGCCACCATCTAGTGTGATAATATTCTGCAACAAATTATCAAGATGTTGTGTTACTTATCAAGTTAAACTTGTCTTAATTTGTAGAAGATTGTATTTTAATAGGCAATTGGTAAAAATGTGAGAAAAATCAGAGTTGGACAGGGTAAATTAAGGACTGACACACCCTGACCAATATATTTATTTTCCTTGCTCATATAGCGCCATTAATTTCCACAGCACTTTCCAAACACCATCAACACTGTCCTCATTGGGGCTCACAATATGAATTCCCGATCATTATGTCTTTGGAATGTGGGAGAAAACCGGAGAACATCCAGACTTCTTGCAGATATTGTCTTTGAATGGATTTGAGCCCAGGACCTCAGTGCTGCAAGTGCTAACCACTGAGCCACCGTGCTGGGAGCTGGGATGTATAAGGATGGAAGAGGAATAAGCATGCCAGAGTTTAGGATAGATTGAATGGATACCAGAGTACTAATTGGCTATTAGGGAGATTTGGCTTGCATTTTGGTTATATGCCATGTTGTAAGGAGATCTTGTACAGTCTGAAAGAGCTTAAAGGGGTTTTCCCACTAACAAAAGTTCATTTTAATCAATAAATCTTGGAATGATAATAATTTCCACAATTGGATTTGTTTAAATAAAACTTTCCTGTGCTAATATTATAAATGTGCCCCTGCTGTGTACTGTGTAATGGCTGTGTCTGACCGTGTACAGAACATGGTCTGATTATACCACATCTCCTGGGCAGGCGGGGGGGAAGCAAAAGAGTATATAGACAGTACAGCAGGGGATCACAGCTGATTATTTCTTTGAAGTAAAACATTGTTTAAAAACAGGCAGTGAAATGTTTTACCTCGCAAGAAGAATCCGCTGTCATCCAATGCTGTAATGTCTGTATACTCTTTTGCTTCCTCTCCTGCCCAGGAGCTGTGGTATGATCAGACCATGTTCCTGTACAGTGAGACACAGACATTACACAGGGGAACATTTATAAGATTATCTCAGCACAGGAACATTTTATTTCAACACATCCATTTGTGGAAGTTAGTATTATTCCAAGATGTATTGATTAAAATGAACTTTCGTTCATGGAAAAACCCCTTTAATGTAGTGTTATCAGCTAAGTTTTTAGTATTTAAGATGAGAGAAACGATCCAGAGAAAAGGGGTTGGTAATCTTTCCATTCTTGCTTGATATGTTCCATGTCTTGGTGAGTATTGATAAAGAGAAGAATAGATCACCTTCCAGCAGTGAGTTAATTCTTTAACTACTTGCACCCAATGCAGTTGTACCTGACCTGACCAAACCTGCAGCACATTTCCTTGTAACTGTACAGACCGGCATTGAGGTTGGCTCAGTAGGTCACCATCATCACTTTTTTATTTCACTGGCTTTTGTGATGTTATTCTCTAGCTTGATAGATTGTTTCTTGCTGTGTAGTTCTCCTTTGACAGCGATACATTTTTCATGTAGTGTTGCCTTGGGATGTGCATGTTAAAAAAAACCTCGCATGATGCTCTTCATGACTTTTAGTACAAAGCACAGTTATGGAGTGGAAGATCAGGCTGCACTTCTAAGCCAGGTTTTAATATTTAATGTAAATACAACATTAATACCTTAAGATCCAACAGTGTCATAGACAATGTAAGGTCATTGGGAAATTACATTTCTATACTTGAACATATTAAAGTTTGAGTTGGTGTGAATGGATTTGCAGGAACCAGTACAGCGGCCATGTCCGTAATCTGTGACTGCTGGAACACCTCTTACCCGACTGCGTCCCCAACTCATCTGTTGATGAGCCAGCCTTGGCCACGACATCATTGTTGCTGCATGACGTCCATACGATGTCGCTCCAGGCTGGCTAATCAAATGAGGAACCATGGTGCCGTCATATAAGAGGCGGTTCTCTGCACTATTGTCCATCAGCCACATATTACGGATATGGCTGCTGGTCTGTGTCCTGCGAAACGATTCGCACCAACTCTAATTAAAGGAAATATTAACTGTCAACTCCAGTAATAGCGTTCTATCGTTGCCGTTCTCTCTGAATGTATTTTTCATAACTTTCGAGGTGACAGATTGGAAGTGGTATGAACAGTGGGTTTAATGCAAGAGAAACAGAAACTATAAAACTTGCAATATATGAAAACAGGTAGAATGGAAGGTCATTAGGCTAGCTGGGTTTGGGCAGCCTTTATGTGCTTTAAACTTCACCTTAAATTGAGCTATACAGTTTTATGTTTCTATTTATGCCATTTTTATCCGACTAGATAAATCTTCTAGACTTTCTGCCCTTCCTTCAGGGCTGAGTTATCTAGTTCATACCTAGTTGTAAAGAATATTTCAATCGGGTATTCTAGAATGGAATTATTTTCTCAATTTGATACTGTTATCGCCGTATGAAGGCATTATATTCAGTTGTTCTAAAAGAAATCTGGCAGCCATGATGCTACTCAGATTGGAGGTCCCATCATTTCAGACAATCTATCAAACCTCTAGCAGAGCAGGCTGTAAATATATGTTATTTATCACTAAAGACCACACAGTTGCTTTATCCAGATTTCTGGAATTTGCTTTGGATTTCACTTGTTTTATTTCCTGTCCAGTTGGCAAAGTAATAAACAACTGACAGCTATAAATTACTTGTGCATCTATGCTGTCCCTGGTCTGAACACAGCTCAGGCTGGAATTTATCTCCCACTTTTTAAGTTGTAGTTTTGCTTATTTAATTTCAGATTTGCAAGATACTAAAAACTGGCCACACACAACATCTTTATTTTATGCACGTTTTTTCTGACGTTGCTATGCAGCCTATGTAGCATGTATAAAGCATGCTAAAGTAACCCCACAAAGAAAAAAGTTACCTAATGAGACTGTACTTTGCAGAAGTTGCACATTTACCACTAACTGTGATAAAATCACACAAGAAAAAAAACGCTATAAAAATGTAACGTGTGAACATGCCCTTACAATGCTTTTTTGTTAGAGGACCCTCAAAAATGAGTGGGTCAAATAAGGAGCAACTATGAGACCTCACTGATGCTAAGGATTTGTGCACAAGTTGAGTATCTGCAGCAGATTTTCTGCATCAAAAACCAGAGTGTTGGCAGAAAAAATGCTGCATAAAATACTCATGTTTTTATACGTTTGTACTTGCAATTGATATGTATGTTTACTTACTTTTTTTCCCCATTCATTTGAATGGATAAAAATCTCTGAAAGAATTGACATGCTGCAGATCCGAAAAAAATCGCTTTGTGGTTCAAATCTGCAGGGAAAGAATATGTACTGTAACGTGCAAAATGGTACTGGTAAATTAAAAATGGTACTGTAAAGTACAGCGATTTTTTTTTACCCTTTTAAACTGCGTGGAGAGAACGCAGCAAAAATGCAGTGTGTTAGCAAACCATTATACTCCTTGTGTAAAGAAGAAAATTTGAAATTACAGTGTTCTTGTCTCCGTATATTTAGGGTGTTTTCACACTGCATTTAGCACACGCTCAATAGCACCATCAGGGCATACATCTGATACCATCCACCCCCCCACCCACCCGAAAACTGGGTTTTAGTTTGTCTGAGTGTCTGCTCCCGACAGGGCAACAGAGCGTGTACTAGACGCAATGTGAAAGCACCCTGACAGTAACTGCTACTGAGGCAAGTAAAAGATAAGGCAGTCATGGTTCACTGATAGTTACCACTAATGAGACTTTTTTTTGCTTGGCATTGTGGGTATGATTTTCCTTATCTAGGAATTTTAGTCATTCATCGTTTATGAATTTTTTGCACAATTGTATTCCAGTACCCTAATGTAATAGACAATATGTGTAATTTTAATTTGCGTAGTTGAAAACTAATGTGCAACAGTTTAAAGAACTATACAACTTTTAGCTCTAGAAGGTGCAAAAAAGGTAAAAGACAAAAAAAGAGCATCTTTAATTTTGCACAGAATTCATCAACCTGCATTTGCCAATTTGAGGAATTTGGCATGAATGCCACAAGACAAAACATTAAAAGCTGCTTTTAAATAAAATGCAATTGATAAATTGGGGCCTATATATTTAGCAGGGGCCATAAAACCTAAAGATAACAATTATGGAAATCTTGGGAGAACCTGGCGGTAGCTGTTAATGCCCAGTTGAAACCCAGTGGATCAGACTGGGGTGCCTTTGCTGTCTCAAGGATGGGCCACCAATGTGTACTCCCGTATATTCTGATTAAAGGGATTTTCTACCACTGTATAAGTTCTTCTTAAAGGGGTTGTCCACTACTAGGACACCCCCTTCTCATACCCTATGCTTGGCCCCAATAAAATAAAAAAGCTTAAACTCTCCTCCCTTGCCGGCGCCGTTCCTGTGGTGTCGGCACTCACGGTCCCGAGGCTCTTGTGCGGTGTTGTGATACAAGACCCTAGCGCCCAATCAGCGCTGGCGTCACTGTTCTGCCTCCTGTCAAATTGAACATGAAGAGGAAGTAAGAGATCAGCTGCAGCCCCGACTTCATGTTCAATTTGACAGGAGGCAGGACAGTGATGCCAGTGCTGATTGGGTGCTGGTGTCGCTTGTAACAACACCTCAGGAGAGCCAGGGGGAGAGCGAGTGCCGACACCGCAGTAGGTGAGTATAAGCTTTTCTTATTTTATCGGGGCCAAGCATGGGGTATGAGAAGGGGTTGTTCTAGTAGTGGACAACCTCTTTTAGAGCTAATTTTTCCTTCTTAACAAAAAGTTTATTCACCTCCCGGACTGCTAGCACCATTCCTACAAGGTGGGCATTGTGACTCCTGGCAGCTAATCGGTTGCCTCAGATTGGCTGCAGCCGTCACAGGACATAACATTATGAAGAGACCTCCTTGGATCATAGTACAAAAGATTGTTGGAACAGCACAGGTCTGGGAGGTTTGTATATGTGTTGTTTTTTTTTTTTTTTTTTTTTAAATATGGACAGTTTAGCTGTTAAGAAGGGGTGTTCTAGCATTGGACAAGCCTTTAAAAACAGTTTCGCTTTTGCTTCTCATTTTGAAGTTTACATGATATATATATATAGAATAATTATCCATTTTGAAGTTCAGCCATAGATTTCTGATTTCCAGTTTGTCATCACTAGCTCTGATGACCACATAGCTGAGCTACAGTGCAGTGGGACCATTAGCAATTCGTACATCAGCATACTGTACAGTGTCTGATGTAATAAGGACACTTCCCATCCTAGAATGCAAATCTCTGGGCAAGCTCTGTAAGGAACCAGCAATGAATGCTGATGTGAGCTTACTCGCCTGCAGAATTGTAAATACAGCTGTGGATGAGAATGTGCTGTGGCCGATCAATATAGTATTTGTAAATGGTGTTGGTGGGGGAGAACATGCTTTTATTTAATTGTTTCTAGCTTTACAAATCCTGTTGCGATTTCTATATAGTGTATAACATCAACCAAACAAAACCGTTAAGTGTTCTAACCACGGAAAGCACTATTTTAAAGTATTTTCCAGTTTTATATTGATAAATCTTCATTATATAACAAAAATGTATTTCTTTACTGTACGCTATGTTAAAGGTCCTCATTGTTTTTAAGATCTTTGCTGTTGTCTTTGTATGCAACTTTGTTTAATTGTTGTAAATAAGATAAGATAAGATAAGATATACTTTATTTATCCCGGAGGAAATTGCGGTTGAATTAATTGTTTACTTCCAGTAGATAAAAATCTCCCCTTATGTGTTGAATGCACTGGGGCACAGCTCTTTATCTTGTAAGAAGATGGAAATTATCGAAGACACATGTATTGTTGCATTGTATTTTGATGTGTAATGTGTTTAGTAATGTACATTATTAGTTTATAGATTGTGTTTTGCCCAGCAGCATGGGGTTAACAGAGACCATTAGGCTATGTGCTCACAATGCGGATTTGAAGCAGAAATTTCCTGAGTGTTTTTGCCTCTCCCTGGCAGAAAAAACGCATGCGGATTTTACATGCGCTTTTGACGCATTTTTACATGAGTTTTTGAAGCGTTTTTGAGCATCAATGAATAGTTATTTGGTAGAACATTGCTTAAACCCTTGGATTACCATAGAACTGGGTTGAGTATATTGGTTCATTTAAATGATTGTGTCTGAATGTGTTTGTTGCGTTTCAAATAAAGTGTTTGCTCTGTGTCTGTGTGTTTTTTTTAACTCTTTACTTTAAAGAGTCATGAAAAGGTCTGATTGACACCTTGTCATCACCAAACAAAAGAGCTAGGTGTCAGCTAGTCCCATTTGCCCAATCTTCATTAGCAATTCTATTCATGTAATTTATGCGGCTGCTGTGAGCTGTTATTTTTAGCCTGGGAAGGTGCCATTTGCAAACATTTTCTCTGGCCATAATTAACATCTCACAGCTGGTTCGTTAGTCGCAACATCCCCACCAACACCACTCAGCAGCGCTTTGGACACAACATTTTTTTGTGTCCAAAATGCAATGTTCTAATACCGCACTTTTGTTGTCGGTACATGTGAATCCACTGCATATAATGACACTTCAATTGGTCAAAATCCGCTACAGAAATTGACATGCTGCAGATGAGTTTTGGGAACATAGCTACGTTTAGGAGCCGCTTCAGGTTTGATGCTGCGTGTTTATACAGCGTCAAACCCGCAGCGTACAGATGTTACAGCATAGTGGATGGGATCTCTAGAAATCCCATGTCCACTATGTGTGCATCAGAGGCTTCGAATCTCCCATGGACACTGACATGTGGCGCATCTTTCAGGACCACAGCATGTCAAATTCTTGTGCAGAGTCGCTAGTTTCCGCAACAGAAATTTGACCACTAGAAAGTATAGAATGCGATAAATCCGCATGGTTCAGTGAACACATGTGAATTTACCTGCTTTCAATAGAATGCAATGTTTTGGATGCAGCCAAAAATATGCGTCCAAAGCGCTGCTTCGACTGAATGATGGGCACAGAGCCTAAATTTTTTTAAAAAAATGATGTGGGCTCCCGCGTCATTTTTATAACCAGAAGAGGGAAAGCCAACCGCTGGGGGCTGATATTAGTTTACGGGAAAGGGGCCATTAGCCAACAATGTTCCCTGGCTATTAATATCAGCCCGCAGCTGTTTGTTTATCCTTTACTGGCAAGATTACAGGGGGACCCCAGAAAAAATTGACGTGTGGTCCCCCTATAAAAACTAAACAGCAAAGGCTAAACTAGGCAACTGCGGGCTGATATTAATAGCCAGGGAAGGGGTCATGAATACTAGCCCCTTCCACGGCTATTAATATCACCCCTCAGCAGTCCCAGAAATGGTGCATTTATAAGATGCGCAAAATCTGGTGCTTAGCCTCTCTCTTCCCACTGCTCCGTAGCGGTGGCGAGTGGGATAATGTGGTTGGGGTTCACGTCAGCCTTGTATTGGCGGCTGATGTGAAGCCCAGGTTAGTAATGGAGGGCGTCTATAAGACGAATGTTCCCAGGGTCAGGTGAGCATCAGCTGATGGTCACGAGACTGATCAGCTGATTGCCGGCGTCGGCAATCAGACTGCTGCTCCTCCCATCAATGTTGCTCCCTCTGTTATCAGTGGGAACGACGGTCGGATGAGAGGAGTAGCAGTCTCCTCTCCCGACCCGGGTACCACCCACAGCGCGTTTCTGGTGCGATTTCGTGCCCATTGTGTTTCATTGAATCCCAGAAAATCCACCGGTATAGATATTCTACCTGCGGGTTTGCTGCGATTCAATGGGTGCGAATTCACCGCGGAATCGCGCAATAAATGGTAATGCTGTTGTTTTTACCGCAATGGTAATCCGGAGCGGAAATTTTCACATCCTGTGCACAGCACATCCAGATTACCATTGCTATACATGGCAGACATATTAACAAGCGGTTTTAATGCGTTTCCGCAGCGGAAAAACAGACACGAAAATGCATTAAAAATGCATCGTGTGCACATAGCCTTAGGGCAGAGTGTGAGGGACTGAAGTGGAAGGACAGACAGTTTCTTGTCAAGAGGGTCAGATAGGGCCCAGCCTGCAGCAGAAACAGACCTATGGTCTGATAAGTAAGCAGGGGCCGCATGATGTGGCTGTCCCTGGGGTGAATGGAGACCGAGGGAACGGGATAGCGAGATCCAGGAAAGAGGCAAGAGAAAGTGACAGAAGGTGAGTGATTCTCCAGAGACGGGATCTTGGGGCAGGAAACCCCAGAAACGCAATACCGATCTTACAAGTCCAGAAGGTAACAGGATAGATCAGAGCAGTGAATGTGAGATGAAGAGCGTGCCCCGGGCTTTAGTTCCATGGCATCGACAAGCAGAGAAGCTGAGTAATGACCATAGTGGCAAAGTAGCTCCCCTATGGGGAAAAAGGATGCTGAATCGCGGGTTCAAGTACAGGACTCACACTTACTGACTGTAGTATCGTTATTGGGGAAAGGGAAGTTTCTGAAGTATTGTGCTGGGTTGTGGTGAAGACATAAGACTAAGCAAGGCAGAACTGAGTAATTCTGGGAAGGACAGAGAGAATGTGTATTAAGAGAAACGTTCATGAAGTTATGCACCTTCTATCTGCTGTATATAATTCCCACCAAGTTATTGTTCAGTAAAAGACAGTTTATTCTTAAAGGGATTGTCCCACAAACAAAAGTATATTGTAATTAACAGATCTTGGAATAATAATAATTTCCACAATTGGATGTGATATAATAATGTTCCTGTGCTGAGATAATCTTATAACTGTGCCCCTGCTGTGTACTGTGTAATGGCTGTGTCTGACCGTACAGGAACATGGTCTGATCATACCACATCTCCTGGGCAGGGAAGGACGCAAAAGAGAGTATACTGCCGACATTACAGCAGGGAATCACAGCTGATTCTTTTTGTGAGTAAAACATTTCACTGCCTGTTTTTAAACAATATTTTACCTCAAAGAAAGAGTCGACTGTGATCCCCTCCTGTAATATTTGTATAGTCTTTAGCTTCCCCCCTGCCCAGGAGATGTGGCATGATCAGACCATGTTCCTGTACGGTCAGACACAATCATTACACAGTACACAGCAGGAGCACATTCATAAGATTATCTCAGCACAGGAACATTTTATTTAAACACATCCAATTGTGGAACGTATTATTATTCCTACATCTGTTGATTAAAATATAATTTTGTTCGTGGCTCAACTCCTTTAAGTGGTACTCTCCCTCATTGAGCTTTGCAAGACCTAGTCCTGGCCAGCCGAAGTCACTGGCAGCATACGGCTACTAAGAGTGTAACGCTTCCATAGCGAAAGTCCACACACAGCCAGGACCTCTATTTTCATGGAGCGTTCCGGGGCGTGAAACATGAGTACCTCACCCACGGCTACCACCCCGCACCATATTACAGATTTAATGTAAAGGACCATTTACACTTGCTATTGCTAACGTTAAACCACTGGCGATCAGCTATATATAAGCCAATTGGGAGTCGGGAATTCTACCATTCTGTGCGCATAGGATATCATTTTATTGGCAGCAAATTTAATTTACACAAAACAATGTGCTGTTGATAACCATTATTTTAATGTTGGAGCTGGATTGAACGAACTTATCACAAGACGCATGAGCATTTTAATCATTGATCGCTTTGATTGTGACATGTTTACACAAGCTAATAATTGGTGAACGAGTCTTCCAATAAACACTCATTCCTGATTATCAGCTTGTCTGAGTGGGCTTCAACTGTAATGAGCCAATGACCAGCATGAGCATCATATGACCAAGACAGGTTCAATCCTTGTAAGTAAAATATAAATGTACTGTATATTGCAAAAACTGGTTTCCTAATAGGGCAATATGGCGGCTCAGTGGTTAGTGCTCTCGCTTTGCATCTGCAAGGAGTTTGTATGTTCTCCCTTGTTAACTGACCCAATACAAGTTCAATACAAGATTTCTGAATAAGTGCTAAATTTGATTTTTGTGCATTATCTTTTTTTCTTGCAGTATTTTGGGAGCTTGCTAGTCATTTTCTGCGTTGAATTGGCATGTGGAGTATGGACATATGAACAGGAAATCACGGTACGTTAAAAATCTGTTTAAATTAAAAATTTGGTTCTGCATGTTCTTTGAAATATTTTTTAGTACAATTATCCTGTGAAGGAACAGTAAATAATTTAACTAAAACAACATTTTCATTTCAAATGTCAGTGTTTTCTAAAGTATGTTTTATTGCCTAATGGCATTATTCACTGACAATGGACAACTGGAACATTAAAGACTAATTTCTTTCAGTAAGGCTAGGGTCACCTCAGCAAATAGTCTCTCATGAGACTAATTATGCTGATCACACTGATCAGAGTGTGATCCAATTTTCTCAGATGTGGAGGATTAAAAAGAAATTCTCCATTTTCTCCAATCTGTCAGTTTGTGAAAATCAGGATGTCATCCGACTGCTGTCTGATTTTTTTCCCACAGACCCATAGACCTGAATGACAAAATGCGATCCGATAATCGGCTGCAGCTCATGCATGCTGCGATTTTTTTTTTTTTTTCTCTCTTCCTTGGATTACTAGGTCTGAGATAAATATCGGACATGTGCACAGCCCCGTTGTTTGTCCTAATTGACAAATCCCATATTCCTACCCCCTCTCTCTCTAAGGGTCCTTGAATTGCCCATAAATTAGTGCCTGCTGACTATATATGAAGTCAGTCTGTGCTGATTTAGTCCATTTTACATGATACCATAGTTGTAAGGGTTCCATACAAACTATTATCTGTGCAATATTTCGTATGAAACCCTTTAATTCTTTAGCAGCAGTATATTTTCTATTTACATGGGTACAGATACGTGTAGAAATATTTGGACAGTGACACAAGTTTTGGTATTTTAGCTGTTTACCAAAACATATTAAAGATACAGTTACATAATCACCATGGGCTTAAAGTGCAGACTCTCCGCTTTAATTTGAGGGTATTTACATCCTAATTTGAGTACTGGTTTAGGAATTACAGATCTTAAATATGTAGGACTTCTTTTTCAAGGAACCAAAGGTAACTGGACAATTATCTCAGAAACTCTTTAATGGGCTGTATGGGCTATTCCCTCATTAACCCATCATCAATTAGGCAGGTGAAAGGTCTGGAGCTGATTCCAAGTATGGCTTTTTCATTTGGAAGTTGTTGCTGTGAACCCACAACATGTGGTCAAAGGAGCTCTCAATGAAAAAGAAACCTCGTTAGGCTGAAATAAAATAAAATCCATCAGAGAGATGGCTGAAATGTTAGGAGTGGCCTAATCAACAGTTTGGTACATTCTGAAAAAAAAGGGCAATGGTGAGCTTGGGAACTCAAAAAGGCCTGGACTTCCATGGAAGAAAACAGTGGTGGATGATCGCAGACTCCTTTCCATAGGGAAGAAAAACCCCTTAACAACATCCAGTGAAGAACACTCTACAGGAAGTAGATGTTTCAGTATCTAAGTCTACCATAAACAGAATTTGAGAGAAAATACAGAGGGTTCACCACAAGGTGCAAACAATTAATCAGCCTTAAAAAATAGAAAGGCCAGATTAGATTTTGAAAAGAAAAAAAAACATCTAAAGAGTCTAATTCTGGAAAAGCATTCTTTGGACAGATGAAACTAAGATCTACCTGTACCAGAATAATGGGAAGAAGAAAGTCTGGAGAAGTCTTGGAACTGCTCATGATCCAAAGCGGACTACATCCTCTGTAAAACTTGGTAAATGCAGTGTGATGGCATGGGTATGCATGGCTTCCAATGACACTGGGTCACTAGTGTTCATTGATGATGTGACTGAAGACAGAAGTAGTTGATGAATTTTGAAGAGTACAGGGCAATACTTTCTACTCGGATTCAACCAAATGCAGCAAGGATGATTGCGCGATATTTCACAGTACAGATGGACAATGACCCAAAATATACTGCAAGAGCAACCTTGGAGTTTTCTAAGACAAAGAAGTGGAATATTCTGAAATGGCCAAGTCAATCACCAGATCTCAACCCCATTGAGTATGCATTTGACATACTTAAGGTAGAAAGACCCACAAGCAACAACTGAAGTCATCTGGTGTAAAGGCCAAGCAAAGCATCACAAAGACTGAAACCCAGGGTTTGGTGACGTACATGGCCTCCAGACTTCAGGCAGTCATTGCCTGCAAAGGATTCTCTACAAAGTATTAAAAATGAAAAATTTTTTTGTTAGTTAATTTGTCCAATTGCTTCTGAGCCCCTGAAATGAGGAGGCTTTGTAGAAAAATGGTTTTAATTCCTCAACGTTTCACAGGATATTTGTGTTCAACTCCTTTAATTAAACCTGACAGACTACACTTCAACTGCATCTCAGTAGTTTCATTTTAAATGAATAGTGGCATGTAGAGCCCAAATCATGAAGATTCGGTCACTGTCCATATATTTCTATTTCTGGAGCTAACTGTAGATGTACTGCTGACCAATAATGATTTTTAGGTTACTGTAAAAGATGTGATCAATGCTAATCAATCAAAATATCAAATATCAAAAAATCATTGATTGTTTGACAATGATGGGTGATTATCAACTCGTGAAATGCCCTTAAACATGACCTTTTACCAGTTTGAGCATGTTACACTGGCCATATCATGGAATAGTGGATGCAAAGCTGAGTAAAACGTGGTTTTTATTTCTCTTGTTGCAGAGATATTAGCTTGTAAAGTTCTAATTTATGTTATAGTTAAACTGGATGTTACCAGAGATTTATCTCTAGGGGAGTGTACATCTTCCCCTGTGTGAGGTTGACCAATCATAATCTGGCAGCATCATGCAGAGGAGAAACGAACACACCCTCCTCTACTCACTGATCTATGCGCCTACTGTTAAGACATACAGCAGTGCTGAGGTATGCATCATTGCAAACCTTTCCAAATCTTATGTCACGGCAGTAGTTGAGGGGTAGGATAGGGCTGAAAGCATTTTGGGATGAGATATGGAAGTGTTTGCAATGATGCAGAGATCAGGGAGGAGAGAAGGATGTGTTCTTTTCTCCCCTTTGTGAGGCCATCTGCCCATTATTGGTCAACCTCATGCATGGGAAGAAGTACACGCCCACAGAGACAAATAATAAATTATAATCTAAATTTTACAAGCAAATATCTCTGCATATTTGTTTTACTTAGCCCTTACTTATCTGTGCAGTCATTTTTACATGATGTAGCCAGTTTGCCATGCTCAAACTGGTGAAAGGTCCTTTTTAAATCATGGCACAGCGCTACTGAAAGATCAAATCTGTGTAGCTGACAATTTTTTTCATTGTAGGGCTCTATGCTGTTGTCATGGAAGGTCAAGTAATCAAAAGTCAATTTGTGATCAATTTTGAGTGTTTTTAATATCATAATCCAAGAACACATATGTATTCCATGAAATTGCAATGTAAGCCACATTTCTTTATAAAGGTCTCTCCACCATACACTTTTGTGGCACATGACCGCTATTCTCAGAATCTTGGTATCTAGTCCAGGTCCTGACAGAAAGAGATGAGTGCTGACCTCCATGATCACTATTCTATATGACAAAATAGGTGCTACTTAAAATCTGTTTAACATGTTAAACCAACATGACATAACTACCATATTTTTTCAGAGTAAAGGATGCACTTTACTATAAGACACACTTTACTACAAGATGCACACGATGTTTATATATCAGAAAACATATTCTTTTTAAATAAAACTTACCCGGTGGTTTAAATAAGTGGAGGAGTCAATATCACAATTTTAATGCTGTAGGGTCGAATGAGGAGCTAATAGATCTGTTGTTGGTGCTTCTCTGCAGCATGTGCATTATACACATAATGTAAAATTTTATGTACATTCGCTGTAGTGCACACACATATATCCACAACATTGCTGAATGAATAGTACACACAGCTCTTCTGTATGCACACACATACACACAGCTCTGCTGTAAATGCACACACACCTCTTCTGTATGCACAAATATACACACAGCTCTGCTGTTTCTGCACACCCACCTCTTCTGTATGCACACACATACACACAGCTCTGCTGTATATGCACACACACCTCTTCTGTATGCACACACATACACACAGCTCTGCTGTTTCTGCACACACACCTCTTATGTATGCACACACATACACACAGCTCTGCTGTTTCTGCACACCCACCTCTTCTGTATGCACACACATATACACAGCTCTGCTGTATATGCACACACACCTCTTCTGTATGCACACACATACACACAGCTCTGCTGTTTCTGCACACCCACCTCTTCTGTATGCACACACATACACACAGCTGTGCTGTATTTGCGCACACACACCTCTTCTATATGCACACACATGCACACAGCTCTACTGTATATGCAGACACACACCTCTTCTATATGCACACACATGCACACCGCTCTACTGTATATGCAGACACACACCTCTTCTATGTGCACACACACACACACAGCTCTGCTGTAAATGCGCACACACCTCTTCTGTATGCACACACATACACACATCTCTGCTGTATATACACACCCACCTCTTCTGTATGCACACACACACAGCTCTGCTGTATATGTACACACATCTTCTGTATGCGCACACACCTCTTCTGTATGCACACACATATACACAGCTCTTCTGTATGCGCACACACCTCTTCTGTATGCACACACATATACACAGCTCTGCTGCTTCTGCACACCCACCTCTTCTGTATGCACACACATGCACACAGCTCTACTGTATATGCAGACACACACCTCTTCTATATGCACACACATACAAACAGCTCTGCTGTATATGCACAAACACCCCTTCTGTATGCACACACATACACACAGCTCTGCTGTATATGCACACACAGCTCAACTACACAAACAAAATCAAACACACATTTTAAACAAATTGATATATTACTACGTTTTGAATTTTCTTCCTGGTTTCTGGCTAATCAGCAGTTGATGCGCAGGTCATTTTAGCTTCCTCATCTGTCCTGCACCTATTGGATCTATCGGTGTAGTGCAGGAGGAGACAGAACTGCGCCAGTGCATAGTAGTTCTCTCAGTGGTCGCCCCAACCTCGGCAGCATGAATCTGAGTCGGACTGCACAATTACACTTGTGTGTATTTTACTCTGAAATGCTGCAGCATTAATCAAAGAGATCAGGGCAGGGAAAAGCTAAGACGCGTTGTCCCTGGCCAGGATGGGTTTTGATAGTATGAAAGTTAAAATGCTGCATTGTTTCAGGGTAAAACTTACAAGGGTGCAATCGTACAGTCAGGCTCCAATTAATGTTGCTTTGGTTTGGGCAGCCTGAATCTAATGACGGAGTCCCTTTATGCTACCAGGACATATAGCTACTACATTGCGGTCAAGCAGGCACAGATGCAGTGCACGTGAGAACACAGATGAGCCTGGCATTGATTGACAGTCGGGCTCCTTATGTAATGGCCAGGATCAAAGAACTCCGAACTCACCCATTTAACCACTTAATCTTATTTATTCCAAAGCATCTGACTGGTTAGTTAGAAAGTGGTGTGTTTTGTATGGTTTACTTTACTTTTTTGTGAATTTTTTTTTTTTTTTTAGTTTAATTTTGTAAAAGTGTTAGTACAAAATGCACATGCTTGGTATTGCTGCAATCGCCAAAAGTTATATAAAAAAGAGACATGTTTTTTAAGCTACACAGTGAGGCTGTGTGCCCACTATGCGTTTTTTAAGCTTTTCCGCAGCGGCAATTCTGCTGCAGAAACGCTTAAAAAACGCATGGTAGAAGCTCTGCCATGTTCCCCAACGATAATCCGCATGTGCTGTGCACATGCTGTGGAAATTTCCGCTGCGGATTATCATTGTGGAAAAATACGCAGCACTGCCAATTATTTTGCGAAAGCGTGGCGTTTCGCCTCCATTGACTTGCATTGGACCGCATGGAATCCACATAACTGAATCTGCAGATTCGAATTCCATGCGTTTCAATGTGCGGATGGTACCCGGGTTTGGAGAAGAGGAGACTCTCCTCCGGACCCGGGTACCATAGAACCTGTGAAAAAAAGAATAAAATAAAAAATAAATATTATATTTATCTTCTGATGGCTCCCGATGTCCATGTCTTGGCTTGCCGGCAGCTCGCGGTAGACCAAAGGACCTGAGGTGACGTCATTTACACTGTATGCAGAATTATTAGGCAAGTTGTATTTTAGAGGATTAATTTTATTATTGATCAACAACTATGTTCTCGATCAACCCAAAAGACTCATAAGTATCCAAGCTTAATATTTTTGGAAGTTGGAGTTGGGTTTTTTTTAGATTTGGCTATCTTAGGAGGATATCTGTATGTGCAGGTAACTATTACTGTGCCGAATTATTTGGCAACTTAATAAAAACCAAATATAATCCCATCTCACTTGTTTCTTTTCACCAGGTAAACCAATATCAGTGCACAAAATTTAGAAATAAACATTTCTGACATACAAAAACCAAAAAAATTAGTGATCAATATAGCCACCTTTCTTTATGATGACACTCAACAGCCTTCCATCCATAGATTCTGTCAGTTGCTTGATCTGTTTTCGATCAACATTGCATGCAGCAGCCACCACAGCCTCCCAGACACTGTTCCGAGAGGTGTACTGTTTTCCCTTCCTGTAGATCTCACATTTTATGATGGACCACAGGTTCTCTATGGGGTCCAGATCAGGTGAACAAGGGGGCCATGTCATTATTTTTTCTTCTTTTAGACCTTTACTGTCCAGCCACGCTGTGGAGTATTTGGATGCATGTGATGGAGCATTGTCCTGCATGAAAATCATGTTTTTCTTAAACGATACCGACTTCTTCCTGTACCACTGCTTGAAGAAGTTGTCTTCCAGAAACTGGCAGTAGGTCTGGGAGTTGAGCTTCACTCCATCCTCAACCCGAAAAGGTCCCACAAGTTCATCTTTGATGATACCATCCCATACCAGTACCCTACCTCCACCTTGCTGGCATCTGAGTCAGAGTGGAGCTCTCTGCCCTTTACTGATCCAGCCTCTGGCCCATCCATCTGGCCCATCAAGAGTCACTCTCATTTCATCAGTCCATAAAACCTTTGAAAAATCAGTCTTAAGATATTTCTTGGCCCATTCTTGACGTTTTATCTTATGTTTCTTGTTCAAAGGTGGTCGTTTTTCAGCCTTCCTTACCTTGGCAATGTCCCTGAGTATCACACACATTGTGCCTTTTGATACTCCAGTAACATTGCAGCTCTGAAATATGGCAAAACTGGTGGTGAATGGCATCTTGGCAGCTTCACGCTTGATTTTCCTCAATTCATGGGCAGTTATTTTGCTCCTTTTTTGGCCAACAAGCTTCTTGCGACCCTGTCGGCTATTTGCCATGAAACGCTTGATTGTTCGGTGATCACGCTTCAAAAGTTTGGAAATTTCAAGACTGCTGCATCCCTCTGCAAGACATCTCACAATTTTGGACTTTTCATAGCCCGTCAAATCTCTCTTCTGACCCATTTTGCGAAAGGAAAGGAAGTCGCCTAATAATTAAGCACACCTTATATAGGGTGTTGATGTCATTAGTCAACACCACTCCTCATTACAGAGATGCACATCACCAGATTTACTTAATTGGTAGTTGGCTCTCAAGCCTATGCAGCTTGGAGTAGGACAACATGTATAAAAAGTATCATGTGATCAAAATACTCATTTGCCTAATAATTTGGCACACAGTGTAGTCATGTTACGGGTCACACGACCGCTGACGTCGGCAAGTTCTTTAATCTACCGCGAGCTGGCGGCAAGCCGAGACAAGGACACCTTGGGCCATCAGAAGGTAAGTATAATATTTATTTTTTATTTTTTACCATTCTTTCGGTCACACTATATAAATCCATGCCGTTTGCATGGATTTATATAGTGTGACCAAGTTGTCAAGCACTTTCCAAGTGATGCTAAAATCGCTTGGAAAGCGCTTGTCAATCCGCATTCGGAAATGCATGTGAAGAACGCTTCACTTCCGCTTGTCCCTGGCAGGAAAAACGCATGTACAATCCGCATGTACAATCCGCATGCGTTTTTTCTGCCAGGGAGATGCAGAAACGCTCAGGGAAAAATCCGGAGCATTTCTGCATCGTAGGCACATAGCCTGACTGACATAATAAAAAACACACGAAGCAGTGACAGAAATGCTTTTTCTTTGCATCATCTTTAGAACAAAAATAATACAAGTTAATCAATAACTTACATTTTCTCCAAATAGTTTAATTGAAAGCATGACTATTCACACAAAAAAACTATCGTGCGACACAAGCTTTTGTTATAAAAACTTATGGCTCTTCAAATGTGCTGAAATAAAGAGATTTTTTTTCTTCCATGAGATGCACTTTTATTCAAAAAAATTGCTAAAAATAAAATATTGTGTCGTTTTCAAATCCAACACCGAAACTTTGGTGGTCTCGTAGTCTGTGTAGCCAATCATTAGTCACAGCAGTCACGTGCCATAGTAGGGGCTTCACAGCTCAACAATAGGAGATATGATGCCAGCACTGCGGCTCATAGCTGAGAGGCCACTGATTGGCTGTGTGTGCCTCCTGCTTGGAAACCATGACCGGGGGGTGTCTGGAGCATATGTGCTGGGCCAAAGGGGCTGGAGAACTGATAACATTTGTTGTTGTTTTTCATCTTATTTTTAAAGATTTCATTTTTGCAAAGGTTAGATAACCCCTGTAAGAGGGCAATACATTAGGCAAAGTATTGTTGCAATTATGTGTTTCTTTTCGAACAGTCAGTAGATGCCCCTTACATTGAATGCAATAATACAACAAAATGACCATTAACTGTATTGTGACTATAAAACCAATTTTTTCCCCTCACCCATGAAAGCACACCTTGAGAGAGGGATCCGCCCCATCAAGGACAGGAAACCGTCTGAAATAAAAGGGCGGTACCTCTCCCTCGCTTCAGTTGGTTTCCTGTGCTTGATGGGAACCTGTCTGGAAAGAAGGCGGCTTACCTGGGTCTGTTCTGGTGTGGAAGAACTGGCGCTGGCCTGTACACCGGGTTCCAGCCTCCAGAAGCGCCGGCCGCAGCTCCCTTGGGTCCTGTGTCCGAGCGGGCGCACGCGGTGAGGCAGACTCCGCTGTGCCGCCCTCCCCCTGCCGCTTCAGCGAGATGGCTGACCAGGATAGTCAGGAGCATCAGCTAACCCCCCCACCTCAGCAACGGAAGAGGCAGACTGACTCCTCTCGCACGGACAGCCGCTCGAGCAATCGTAGTGTCAGCTGCAGGAGCAAGGTATCGAACACCTCTGAACCATCCAGAAAGGAATCATCGCATGTTCCGCTACAGCCTCCGAATCCAGTACCCGTTTGTGACTTCAGGGGTGAGTGATCTTTGTGAATGTCACCTTTTAGGAATAGTAAGTCTCTTATGTGCTTCCTTCTGTAGGAGCCTAAGAAGAGTAGCGCCAAGCAAAAGCACAGGATTTGTGCCCTATGCCAAATTTCCCTTCCCATAGATTGGCAAAAACAGCTTTGCTCGAACTGCATTAATAAAACCATAGCAGAAAGTTCTTTGGATTTCGCATCCAATCTAAAATCCATAGTCCACGCAGAGGTTCAAGGGTCCCTGAAGGGGTTACTTAGAGGGAAGAAAAGATCCCATAAGGATGTCTCCTCTGATTCCTCCCAGTCCAAGGATCTATGGCTGAGTGATTCATCAGCCTCTTACTCATCGGATAATGGTAGACCCTGCTTCCCAATCGAGGGTACGGACAAACTGGTCAGAGCAGTCAGATCAACCATGGGTTTTGGGGAGGAGAAAGCATCCAAATCCCGGGAAGACATTGTTTGCGGGCCTTGGAGAAAAAAAGACTCTTCTTTCCGGTAAACCCTAAAATTCAGGGCCTCATTGACCGAGAATGGAGGAAACCAGAAAGATCAGGGGCCTTACTCTCCTTCTCTAAGAGAAGGTACCCCTTTTGAGGAGAAGGATTCTGAGCCTTGGGATAAAATCCCCAAAGTTGACGGGTCAGTGGCCAGGTCATCCAAAAAATCATCCCTACCCTTGGAGGATTCAGGCGTCCTAAAAGATGCCCTTGATTAAAAAGGCTGACTCCTTTCTACGTCACACTTGGGAGGCTGCAGCAGGAGGCCTGAAGCCTGCGGTAGCTGGCACCTGTGTTGCAAGGTCTCTCATGGTGTGGTTCCAACAATTGGAAGACCAGCTTAGGGATAAAAAGATCCCCAGGGATAGAATCCTTTCTTATCTGCCCCTAATGCAGGCAGCGTCTTCCTTCCTGGCAGACTCTTCAGCGGACTCAGTTAGTCTATTGGCTAGATCAGCAAATCTATCTAATGCTGCCAGACGGGCCTTGTGGCTCAAGGGTTGTCCGGGTGACCTACAATCCAAATATAAATTATGTTCCCTCCCTAGTGACGGCAGACTCCTGTTTGGCCAGAAGCTGGATGACCTTTTAGAAAAAGCGGGCGATAGGAACAAAGGGTTCCCAGGATTTTCAGGGGACTCAAAAAGATTTAGTTTTCAGAGAAGAAAATTTGTTCAGGGTCGCCCTCCAGGAGACAGGAGAAAATGGGAGTCCAAAACCAAGAAGGAGTCAGGCTATATGTTTGGAGGACAATCCTCCAATACTAAAAAATCTTCCCAATGACACCAGGCCGGAGGTAGGGGGAAGGCTTTCCCACTTTATTCCAGCTTGGGAAGCAATTACATCAAACCCCTGGATTCTGAATATTGTGAGTAATGGCCTGAAGATGCGGTTCAGCCAGATTCCTTGTCGGACCTTTATGATTACCCCCAAGAGGAAGGTCCAGGAAGAACAGATAGTTCTGCAATCAAAAATATTAGGGCTAGTAGAGAAACGGGTCCTTCTCGAAGTTCCGATACCACAAAGGAGGAAGGGATTCTATTCCCCTCTGTTCATGATAAAAAAAAAACAAATGGGTCCTTAAGGACCATCATCAACCTCAAGAGTCTAAACCGGTTGATGGAGAACCAGACTTTCAAGATGGAGTCAGTGAGCTCGGCAGTGAAGCTCTTGCACCACAATTGCCTTATTGCAGTAATAGACTTGAAGGGCGCATATTATCATGTCCCAATTCATCCAGACTACCAGAAATATCTGAGCGTAGCCCTGTTCATTCAGGAAGAACTGAGGCATTTTCAGTTTACTGCCCTACGCTTCGGCCTCTCCATAGCCCCTAGAGTATTTACGAAATTAATAGAGGAAGTAACAGCCTTTCTACGAATCAAAAACGTAGTGATCATTCCCTACTTAGACGACTTTTTGGTTATAGGGAAATCAGAAGTCCACTGCTCCAGTCAACTTCTAGAAGTCACGGCGGTGTTGCAACAGCTAGGATGGTTGATAAATACCCAAAAATCAAAATTAACCCCCTCAAGTACTCAAATATTCCTGGGTCTAATCCTGGATTCTCGTCTCCAAGCCTGCTTCCTCCCAGAAGACAAGGTCCTCAAAGTAAACAATTTAGCGTCGTAAGCCATACAGTCTCCAGTGATGTCCCTAAGAGAAGCAATGTCCCTCCTGGGCTCTATGACGGCCTGTCTCCCAGCAGTCAGATGGGCTCAAGGGCATATGAGACTTCTTCAGGTGAAGGTCCTGTCAGTGCAGAGATCCTTCAACGGGCATTTAGAAAGGAAGTTTTCTCTCTCCCTAGAAGCTGTAGATTCCCTTTCATTGTGGACAAACAGGGAAAATCTGACCTCAGGCATACAGTGGTCCAGACCAGTAGATCGGGTGATTACAACTGATGCGAGCAGCTCCGGATGGGGGGGTCATCTAGCAGAGCTCTCAGTACAGGGTCACTGGGCATACCATGAGATGGGGGCATCCTCAAACTTAAAAGAACTTTGGGCAGTGGAGAAATCCCTGATAGGCTTCCTTCCTCACATTCAGGGTCACCATGTCCAGTTCAGATCCGACAACCGGACAACAGTAGCCTATGTAAATCACCAGGGGGGAACAAGGTCACACTCCCTAATGACTGTGGCAGACGAAATCCTACATCTGGCAGAGCAACATCTCCCATCCCTCAGTGCCCTACAAATAAGGGGGGTGGAAAACGTAAGGGCTGATTTTCTCAGCCGCTACACCCTAAGACAGAGGGAGTGGAGCTTAAACCCGTTGGTCTTTCAACAGATTGTCGAGTTATGGGGGCAACCAGACATAGATCTGTTCGCCATAAGAGCAAACAGGAAGGTAGACAGATTCTGTTCCTTAAACCCATGCTGTAGATGCCCTCCAGATTCCTTGGAAGTTCAGGAAGGCCTATGCCTTTCCCCCAATAGTAATGGTTCCAGCAGTGATGAGGAAGATTCAAGAGGATGGGGCAAGGCTAATTCTTATAGCCCCTTTTTGGCCCAAGAGGCCTTGGTTCTCCCTGCTTCGACTAATGTCGGTTTCAAATCCCTGGGTTCTTTCAGGGACCAGTATTCCACGCCCAAGCCAGAGGATTCCCTCTTGCGGCATGGAATTTGAGAGGTCACTACTAAGTAACAAGGGGTTTTCACCAGAGTTAGTCTCTACCCTACTGGGTAGTAGGAAAGGGGCGTTACCTGGGTCTAGCCACAGGGACTCTTAAAGTTCAGATGTCTGCCTTGGGGGCGTTCTATAATTGTAACTTGGCTGGGAACAGATGGGTCTCTAGATTTATCAAGTCCTGTGGCAGAGCCAGACCCGTTCGGTCCCTTAGAGTTCCTTCCTGGGACCTGAATTTGGTCTTGAACGCACTTACCAGTGACCCGTTCGAGCCCCTACAGGAAGTCTCTCCAAAGATCCTCACCCTTAAGACCATCCTCTTAGTGGCCTTAACATCAGCCCGTAAGGTGGGTGACCTTCAGGCCCTTTCGGTTGATCCTCCGTTCACGCAAATTCATGATGATAGTGTCACCTTGCGTCCAGATCCAGCATATCTTCCCAAAGTGGCGTGTAGATTCCACTGTAACCAGGAGATTGTACTACCGTCGTTTTGCAGCAATCCGAAAACCCCCGGGGAAGTTAGATTCCATAACCTAGATGTTAGAAGATCCCTACTAAAGTACATTAACATGACTAGTGAATGGAGGAAGCACCATTCCTTGTTCCTGGCCTTTCAGGGGAGTAGGAAAGGTCACGGGGTGTCCAAGGGTACCATTTCTAGGTGGCTTAGGGAGGCCATTTGTTTAGCATATACATCCACAGGAGTTCCAGCCCCAGACCGTGTCAAGGCTCATTCCACCAGAGCCGTAGCAGCCTCCTGGGCGAAGAGGGCACACGTCTCAATCGATCAGATATGTAGAGCTGCTACTTGGTCTATACCATCCACCCTCTATAAACACTATCGGTTGGATCTGTCCTCCTCTGACCTTACCTTTGGGAGAAGGGTACTTCAGGCGGTGGTCCCTCCCTAGGGTGCTCATAATTATCCAAAATTCTCTCAAGGTGTGCTGTCATGGGTGAGGGGAAAACACCAAGGTTACTTACTGGTAGCCAGTTTCTCCTGAACCCATTACAGCACCCGTAGTTTCCCCCACCCCCCCCCCCCTGTTTTCTGTTTCTCACACCCTGGTGTGCTCTGTTTGGGGTGTATATATGTGTGTGTGTGTGTATGTATGTATGTATGTATGTATGTATGTATGTATGTATGTATGTATGTATATATATATATATATATATATATATATATATATATATATATATATATATATAT
The DNA here is from genome assembly GCF_046119375.1 of Phyllobates terribilis. Classification (NCBI taxonomy): domain Eukaryota; kingdom Metazoa; phylum Chordata; class Amphibia; order Anura; family Dendrobatidae; genus Phyllobates; species Phyllobates terribilis. The sequence continues at coordinate 221,121,128 of NW_027362771.1, forward strand.
ATATATATATATATATATATATATATATATATATATATATATATATATATATATATACAGTGCCGGCAAAAAAAATCTTTACACTTGCGCAGCAAAAAGAAACTTTACATATAAAATCCACATCATAATTTCACTTTTTAAAAGTGTACCCAATGGGGGAGATAATAAAAAACTGTCTAATATTAAAGCTGGCTTTGTTGCAAATATCAACCAATCAATGCTCAGTTTTCACTTCTTTGGTCAAGCGAAAGCTGCACTCTCATTGGTTGTTATGTGCAGCTCAGCCAGTTTTGCTATTAGGCAGTCTTTTATTATCTTCCTCAGTTTTATATTATCTCCCACAATGGGTCGAAAGAAGCTTAAAATGGAAGAGAAATACCGTGCCTTGACTCTGCTCGAGAAGGGGGATTCAGTGATTGCTGTAGCTAGAGATCTGGGAGTGTCAAGAGAAGCAATTTTCAACTGAAGCGGTTGGCGGCATTATTGCCTCCTGGGATGGTACCACAGAGGAAGTCAGGCTCTGGCGCACCTAAGAA